>NC_135784.1:22419228-23139228 GCF_051106095.1 Pogona vitticeps
CAAACTTTTTTTTGTTGCCTCCCCCTCTTTTGGGAAAAAAAAGTGGGGAAGTGGGGGAATAATAAATTCCCCTAATTATTGTGACCAAATGTGTTGCTCTTTCAAGTAAATTCTGCACTCTTGGACTTAGTTTGGGCTGGTTTTCTAATCAGGACTGGGCTTCCATACACTTTCACACTACTGTAGGTTGTTCCAGGCAGGGGATGTGTTGCATATAAAGGATCCTACAGGAAGAAAATGTGCCTGAAGGGAGCCCTCAAGTTATATATTTGTGTATTAAACGGAACCTCAACACATGGGAAACCCTGACATCTGATCGTTCAGCCTGGAGGCAGGCAGTGCAGCATGACCTCTCCCAATTTGAAGAGACCCTAGTCCAGCAGGCCGAGGCAAAGAGGCAGTCCTGAAAGCAGCAAAACCAGGGAGCTGGACTGGAGACAGATTGGATTTGTCCTCAGTGTGGAAGGGATGGTCACTCTCGAATTGGCCTTCTCAGCCACACTAGATGCTGTTCCAAGTCCTCTATTCAGAGCACGTTACCATAGTCTCCGGAGACTGAAAGATGCATAGTGCTGTACATACTAAAACAGAAACCTGTACGTACAGTATGTACTGTACTCATAGCTGGACAAATGTTCTGATACCTATTCTAACTCCACCTATAATTCAGAGTTTATCTAAGCATATTCACTATCGCAGGGGTTGTTGACATTATCACCAGGGCTCAGCCCTCTGTGAGGTACCTGCTTCCCCCCCCCGGGAACTCAACGCATGCTCTTGGGTCTTTGCGACGTCACAAGGGCCCACTTCTCAGCTCAAGGGTAAAAGCTGCAGAATCAACCTGCGAGGCGCTGTCCGATCACGAATTTCGAATCCAACCCCGACACAGGCTGTGCCTCAAACTCAACCAAACCAAACCTGCTTAACACCAGCGTTCTTCTGTCCTGCCTGTATTGTGTCATCTATCAGCTTGTCCTTCTTTTTGTGTTTTCCAACACCAGGAATGGTTCCCCCTCCCCCACAGGGAACCAGAAATGCACAAATCCAGTACTAACTCCCCCCCCAAAAGCCAACCAAAAGCAAATCAATCTTTCCCCCAAAGAAGAGAGGAGTCACTTATTCAGCAGGGACCCGGACGGATGTGCCGGGCAAGGCACGTCCCTCACAGAAATCCATTAGTGTTGGGGGAAGTGGGTGCATATCTCTTAATTGTTGTTCTTTAGTCGTTTAGTCGTGCCCGACTCTTCGTGACCCCATGGACCAGAGCACGCCAGGCCCTCCTGTCTTCCACTGCTATCTCTTAATAGAAATCCGATGATCCAGACCACACCAACCATGGATGTCCTATGAGTGGAATGAAGAGGCGAACTGGGATGCCCCATGTCTGTGCAGCCATGGATCCTATTTCGGGATGTCAGTGGTTTGGGGAATCCTATATTTACATAGGAGGCTATAATAGATGCAGTCCTCTATTGGCTGCCACGGTGGACTTGGAGAGCATTTCTCCTGGCATCACCGGTCACAGGTGAGAGCCTCCGGGCATCACCGGATCCATTCCGGGGATTGATCATTCTCTCCCCCCCCCCAGGGAGGCTCTTGGGGACCCCCCCCATAAATCCCGCGGCTCTTCTTTCCCCGCCGCCCCCTCCCCATCGTGGTCGGTCGGTCGGAAGAGGAGGAGCTGCAAGGCAGGCGACGCCCAGGAGGGGGCGCCCGTGGGAAGCCTGGGCCGCTGGAGCTGCGAGGAAGAGGAAACCCGGAGCGAGCGAGCCAGCCAGGGAGGGAGAGGGAGGGAGAGGGAGGGGGTTCCGCCGCCGCCGCCGAAGAAGCCATCCCGGAGGCGAAGGTGGGGTGGGGGGTCCTCTGGGCTCCCCGTTGTGCTGGTTTCCCCCGCGCGGCGTTAGTCGGCCAGATCGGGGGCCCCTGGAAGGCTGGCCCTTCCTTCCCTCCGGGGTCTGACGCCGTGCAGGCGCCGCCGCAGAGGAGCTGCTGGGGGAGAAAACAAGCCCGCCGCCTAAAGGTTCACACCGGCCTCCTCGTCGCCGTTTCTTGCAGGATTTCGGGTCCGGCTGTGTTGTTCCCTAGAGAGGAGCCCCCCCCCCATCCCGCCCCACTGAAGTCTGCCATCCTGCAGGCGGGGTTCCTTGGGGCTGCGTTACTTCTGAGTAGACCTCCATCGGATTGCACAGTCCAGGTATTGTGCCCCTCCAGGGTCCGTAGGGGGTGAGGATGCTAGGGAGGGTTAGGATGTTGCCTGAGCCCCACCCCGCCCTACATTTTGTCAATCTCTGATTTGTGATTGCTGGCCTTGTCATATCCATTCTGTCACATCCTAGGGCAATTTCCTCTCATAGTCAATGAAAAAAAAGCATTTTGATTCCCGAGATTACCAGACATGTCCATATGATAATTATATTTAACCTGTTTGGTCATTAAAATTTTCCCCCTGAAATATCCGTATTTTAACTTGTTCCAATTATTCCACTTTTCCTGGCTCTGCACAGTGTTTTCAACAGTATATTATAATGGAGAAGTAATTCATTTCTTCTGTTTCTTCCAAGTAATTTTTTCCAGAGGCTCTTAGATTTCTAAGGTGTTGGTTATCTGTTAGATCCTCAGCCTAAAATACAGTGGTGCCTCGCTAGACAGTTACCCCGCATGACAGTTTTTTTGCTAGACATTGGCTTTTTGTGATCGCTATAGCGATTCGCAAAACAGTGATTCCTATGGGGGAATTTCGCTGGACAATGTTTGGTCCCTGCTTTGCAAACTGATTTTCGCTAGACAACGATTTTGACACCTCCCTCCGCGCTCGCAAACAGGTGTTTTTGGGACCTGAGCTTCGCAAGACAGCAATTTAAACAGCTGATCTGCGGTTCGCAAAGCGGCTTTCCTATGGCCAATCTTTGCTAGACAACAGGTTTCAATGCATTCCAATAGGGAAATGCTTTTCGCTAGACGATGATTTCGTTAAACAGTGATTTCAGTGGAATGAACATTGTCTAGCGAGGCACCACTGTACTCTGAATTTATTTGAAAATATTTCGGCATTTCAGAGGGACAAGTCAAGACAGAAACATGATGAAGGAGGAAGATCCTGGGGATCCACCCAAAGGCTTGCAAGATCACTGGGAAGCCCAAAGCCACAAGATCCTAGACACTCCGGAGCCCATTCACCCAGGAGAAGAGAGCCCGACAGCATCGGACTCAGACCCATGGGATGACCCCAAGGCCTTCTTGGC
This sequence comes from Pogona vitticeps, assembly GCF_051106095.1. NCBI lineage: Eukaryota > Metazoa > Chordata > Lepidosauria > Squamata > Agamidae > Pogona > Pogona vitticeps. The sequence goes on from NC_135784.1 coordinate 22,422,471, forward strand.
CTCTTTTGAGCGAGTGGCCAAAGCCTGCCAGTGGCCCAGGGAAGAATGGGTAGCCCAGCTCCTCCCAGCCCTGAGTGGAATAGCTGAAGAGGCCTTTGAAACCCTGAAACCTGCAGACAGGGAGGACTATGAGAAAGTGAAGGCCACCATCATGGATGCACATGCCATGAAAATGCAGATGCAGTTTGGGTATTTCTCTAGCCAGGAGGCTGAAGACCCCCGGACCTTTCATTGCCAACTCCAGGAACTTTGGCACCGGTGGTTGAAGCCGGAGAGACGCAGCAGGGAGCAGATCCTGGAGCAGTTCCTGGCCAGCCTGCCCCTGCATCTCCAGAACTGGATCCGAGCAGAAGGGCAGGACACATGTTCTCAGGCGGTGGCCCTGGCGGAGGACTTCCTCGTGAGCCAGCAGATCGCTCAGAGGAGGAAGTGGCAGGTAAGGTGTCCTCCTGGATGTAATCACGGAGTCTCCTGAGTGGAGAAAAGAGGTCGATTGAGCTGTTGGGTTTTTTGGAGTTGCTCCTTTAAGAATTAACAGCCCTTCGGCAAAAGCTGTAGCCTGCTAGAGCTCTTTTAAGATGATCTGCTGAGTGCCTTCTTGAATACAAACATCTCATGGCACTCCCCTATGTTAGTTTCAAGGAGCTGCGATTCATTCTTGCAGCAGGATTCATCCCGCAAAGCCATGACATGGGGAGCTGCTGCCAGTCTAGCTGGGGCTGGGCAGAGATCAGTGGCCTGATTGGGTGTAAAGGTGCAACAAACAGAGTGGGGGAAATACATCTGGATCTGCATTTTTTTCCAGATTGGGTTTCCAGGGATGACATCGCTGTAGACATCCAGACATGAAATACAGTGGTGCGCCGCATAGCGACGTTAATCCGTTCCGGATTAATAGTCACTATCTGGAAACATCGCTAAACGGAACTAAAAACCCCATAGGAACGCATTAAACTTCATTTAATGCGTTCCTATGGGGCCCAAACTCACTGTTCAGCGAAGATCCTCCATAGCGCCGCCATTTTTGCCGCCTTGGTAAGCGAGGAAACCGCGCGGAAATGCTTGCGGTGGCCATTTTGGGCACCCAGCGGCCATTTTGGAACTGCCGATCAGCTGTTCTAAAAACATCGCAATGCGAAGATTGGTAAGCGAAACGCTTACTGATCATCGCACTGCGATGTTTACCCTATCTAAACATCGCAATGCGATCGCATTAGCGATCCCAAAAAATAGATTGCTATACGGATTCGTCATTAAACGGTGCGCTCGTTATGCGAGGATCCACTGTACTTTGGAAGAATCAATGGGACAGAAGTGGAGGGCTTGAATTTGCACAGCAGAAGTAGCCTTTGACAGGATGCTGATTAGTAATTTCTACTTTTAAAAAAACTGACTTTTCCTGAAGTGAGCTAGTGATACAGTAGTCTAGCACTGCCTTGAAAGCCTTAAACACACACACACACACACACACACACACACAGAGAGTTGTTTGCAGACAACACAGGTGGGTTGAGGAGAACTGACATCCCTGTAAGAACACTCTTGATGTTAGATCAAATGATCACCCTGACAGGAAGCAGGCAAAAACAATATCAGTCCAATCAGAGCTTATTTAAACTACCCGTTGCTGAAACGAAAAAGTTGCCTCACTAAAATAGATGATTCCACAGTGGACTTCCCTGCATTGCAATTTATATCATGCGGCTGCTGGGTGTAAATTCAAATTCTTCTATACCTAAACCATTGCAAACTGCAAGGCAAATGGTCAGTGTCTCTTCAAAGACAGCTTTCTGTGTTTTTATTGTTCCTAATTTTAAGATGGGGTAAAAACTGGAACCGGTTCCCATTCTTCTTAATTAATAATAAACTTTGAACTTCAGAGCTGGAAGGGACCCTGTAGATCATCAAGTCCAGCCCTCTCAAGGTGGCGCTGTGGGGAATTGAACTCCCAACCTCTGCCACTGAGCTCGCCAGCAGTTCCTTATCTGGCTGTCTTGGCCCATCTAGCAAGATGTTCAGAATATCGAGGGAGCAACCAAGATATGGGGAGAAGGGAAAATAGTATCTTAAAGGATACCAAGGATGATGGAACACATGAATACAGAGCAAGACTCTCGTAGTGCAGGGGTTAAACTGCTGTACTGCAGCACAAACTCTGATCATGACCCCAGGGTTCAGTCCCAGGTAGCCGGCTCAAGGTTCACTCAGCCTTCTATCCTTCCGAGGTTGGTAAAATGAGTACCCAGGGAGGTCTGGGCCTGCTTGGGGGGCAATGGGTAGCCTGCATAATTAACTTGTAAACTGCCCAGAGAGTGCTTGAAGCACTATGGGGCGGTATATACAGTATAAGCAGCAGGCTTTCCTTTTGCTTTTACAGTGTTTCTTTTGCCCTAAAAAGGATACAGTATGTTTCTGGAGATGCCTTCTGTTCTGATTGGGATCCTCCTTTGTGTTTCAGAGGCCGATAAAAGAAGAGTGTTTGGATTCCCTAGAGGGAGAGGAAGAAGACCTTTCAAATGCTGGTCGGACGCAGGCTTACAAAGTGGCTGAGCAAAGCAGTGATTTCCTTGGTAAGGGTTCTGGGTTATTAAACAGAGATGGGAGTTTTGGAATTTATTTTGGACTAGGGATCCCAGAATTCCTCATTCTGGGAATTCTACTTGAGTGACACACACCTTACAGAAAACCTAAATGTGGCTCGTTGGGGGGAAAAGGTCTAACCTGGAAGGAAGACTCTTCCTGTCGTGGTGATAACTTGGAGCTTTCTTTCTGAACAAAAAGCTAAGCAGAGCTAGGCCTGGCTAAGCCTTCTAGCCTTCCAGTTTAGGACCTTTTTCCTGGGTGAGCCACATTTAGGGCTCTGTAAGGTATGTGTAAGTCAGATAGAACTTCCAGAATAGGCGAGGGTCGAGTATGTCGTCCAAGAAACATGAAAATCCTATCCTTGCTATTACACGTTCTCCCGATTTTGTGCCTGTTGGATGCCGGAGCTGAGCAGATAAAAAGTTGAGCCAGAACTCTTGTACCTGCATCAAATGTGCAGAGGAGGAGAGCTTGAATGTTTGGAACATCTCATGAGAAAAGGCCACCTGATATACATCTTTTATTTTGTCATTTTTGCACTTATTTATTATTTATTTATTAATTAAATTTATACCCCACCCATCTAGACCGAAGTCTACTCTGGGCGGCTAAGTTACTGAGATAGTTGTGTCAATAAGAATGTAACCCACTCCATTGTGTACTTCGTGGTGGCAGAAGAACATTGTTCTCCCCCCCTCCCTCCATGGTCACAGACCCAATTTAAAACAGTACAACAAGAACAAAATGATAAATAAGAAGCATTATTAGATGCAACCAGCCACCTTGAACATAATCCTATCTTGTCTAGTTCCAGAAGCTTAAGTAATGTCGGGTTTGATTAGGGCTTTGATGGGATTTGGTGAGAGACCACTCAGCAATATCAGGAATATCCAGGTATGGTTAGGAAATAATTGCTTATTTATTTTTATTTATTTAACATTTTTATACCTGCCCTTTGTCCTCAAGTGGACAAGAGGCAGCTTATAGTATTTAAACAAACAAGACTAAAAGCTTAAATTCAAAATAAAACAGCAACCCCATTTTTAAGAATCTCACATGAAAATTCGGAGACCTACTTACTACCAATCATAGTGGATCATAGTGGGCTAGATGGACCGGCAGTCTGGCTCGGCAGCTTTTAATTTGCAATCTCCCTGCATTTTAATTTGCAATTTCCCTGCATTTTTAATGTGTCTAGCCCTTAGCAGCAGTCCATATTTTTACATACATTTCCTTGAAAAGCATTTGATACTGGCTGAAATCCAGGAAGTTGCGACTAGAGGAGGCCCACTGAATCGATGGGGATTTGGTGAGTACTAAAGATGGGCATAAACCAGTTCGTCACAGTTCATCCTGGCTCCTCCGGCTCGATCGGCCACTCGCCAGGCGCAGCGCGCTACCCTTCCTGCACCTCCTCAACTGATCTACCAGTCTCGGCAACAGCTCAGGCTTCTCTGCCCCGCCCTCGTGGCTGATCTCTCCACTCAGAGAAAGGGGCGGGGCAGAGAAGTCTGTGCTCTTGCTCCTGATTGGGAGATCAGCTGAAGGGGTAGGAAAAACAAGCAAGTTGGGCCTGGTGGGTGGCTGATTGGCTAAGGAGGCAAGGCTGGGGAGCAGCAGCACCTGTGCTGCCACCTTTATGAACTGGGATAAACTGGGATGAACTGGTTCTTGCCCATCTCTACTGCTCACCCATATGAGTGCTTCTGATTTAATGGGCCTGCCCTTGATGTGATTCAGTACTGGATATCGGCCACTCTTTTTAGTTTTCTATAATTGGAAAAAAAAAAGATTCAAATAAAAACAGAAGATTGACATCGTCCCAGAGACAGGAAGAACCATGGATGGGTATGTGAGAGAAATAATGTAGAAGGGGAATTCAGGAGAACTAGCATTACAAGGCTTTAGAAAGGAACTCTCCAGTGCATGGACAAAATTCCTCTCTTTTTTTCTGCAGGGAAGGGAAGCCGGGTGAAGACAGAAAATACTCAGTGGGGAAAAAATGAAACAGAGGACATCCCCAGGACATCACTACAGATAAGCCAAAGGAATGTGCGAGAGAGAACTGAGAGGTGTGAGAAAGGAGGTGAATCTGTAGAGGAAGAAGAGAAGCAGTCGGTCACGAGAGGGGATGGAAGCATGCAGCCTTCTAAAGTAGACTCAAAGGGAGAGACGTTGTGGTTCTCCAAGCACAGTAGACGCTACCACTGCACGTTACAACTTGATGTGTTTGATTCCCAGGAGGACCATGATGAATGTGCCAACCCTGAAGAGGACGTCCGGGTCAATTCATACCCTAAGAAACAACAGCGAACAGTAAAAGGCAAAAGTAAATCTGAATTCTCTGAGAATGGGCCAGGAGTTAATCAGATTCGCCAGACAGAAGAAAAATCTCCCAGTTCTTCTGAGCGGGGAAACCGGTTGAGTTCCACAGAATCCCTTCAGAGAATCAAAGGTATGGGAAGTGGGGAGGGACCATTTGAATGTCCCCACTGTAGGAAATGCTTCAGTGAGAAAGAACATTTGGCAAATCACGAGCAACTTCATATTGGAAAGAAGATTCCAGAAGGTCCCATGTCTGGGAAAGTCTTTCCTTTGAGGCAAACGATAATGAGACTACCGGGAATTAATACAGGAGAAAAAACGGACAAATGTTCTCAGTGTGGAAAATGGTTCTGTGGGAGAGAAAACTTGAAAAGACACCAGAGGATCCATACTGGAGAGAGACGGTATAAATGCCCTGACTGTGGAAAAAGCTGCAGTCAGAGTGGCCATTTAAAGCTCCACCAGAGAGTTCATACTGGAGAGAAGCCGTACAAATGTGCTTGGTGTGGGAAAGACTTTGCTGATGGAGGGAATTTGAGGAAACATGAGAGAATTCATACTGGAGAGAAACCCTACAAATGCTCCTGGTGTGGGAGATGCTTCACCGATGGAGGAACTCTGAAGCAACACGAGAGAATTCATACTGGAGAGAAACCGTACAAATGTTCCCAGTGTGGGAAATGTTTCAGTGAAAGAGGAACTTTGAAGCAGCATCACAGGATTCATACTGGAGAGAAACCTTACGAATGTCCTGACTGTGATAAAAAATTCAGAAAGAAAGGAGATTTGTTGAGGCATCAGAGAGTGCATACACAGGAGAAATAATAATTTAAAAAGGTATCAATATGAAAAATGTTTCAGTGGGGGGAGAGGCTTGAAAAAAAGAGAATTAACACTGACTGTATGAAGGTTCTCGGTGCAAGAAAACCTTCCGCCGGAGCAGAAAAATGCAGGAATTAAAAAAAAAATGAACAGATTCATCCATCAGTTAAGTTTGATTTTAAAAATGTGAAATGATTATGCTCTGGAGAATTTCTTCTGGCAGTATCCAGCGTGGTGGGCAGAGATGCATGGGGAAGGGTTTCTACTCCATAACTTGCCTTCCGTGTACATATGAATAGGGAGATAAGAAGGTAATCAGGTACTGGAATCTTCTTCCAACAGAGAGAAGATTTTACTGGACTTGAAAGCAGCCCAGGAGGAGAAAACACTGAAGATGGTGAATTGATGAGATTCCTTCCATTTCTTCCCTCCTACCTCAGTTGGAATTAAGAACTGGCAAACCCACCTCCATTGGGACCAGAATGTTGTTAAAAGTACAGTGGTGCCTCGCATAACGAGTGCACCGTTTAATGATGAATCTGCATAGTGATGCGGATTTTGCGATCACTAACGCGATCGCATATACCGATGTTTGAATAGGGCAAAATTCGCTTTGCGACGATCGGTAAGCGTTTCACTTACCGATCTTCGCATTGCGATGTCGGGGGAACAGCTGATTGGCGATTCCAAAATGGCCGCCGGAACACCCAAAATGGCCACGCGCAGCGTTTTCGCGCCCTGCCCACGAGGGCGCGAAAATGGCGGCCGGATGGGGAAACTTCACTCAACGGTGAGTTTGGGCCCCGTTGGAACACATTAAACAAAGTTTAATGCGTTCCAATGGGCTTTTCCGTTCTGTTTAGCGATGTTTCCCCATAGCGAAGTTAATCTGGAACGGATTAACCTTGCTATGGGGGGCACCACTGTAACTTCTTGATAGAGGGAGGTTGCATGTAACTAAGAATGCTTTGTGTTTCAAAGAGTTGTGGTGGGAAAAGATGAAATACTTGGGACGCCTTAATCAATAAAAGTTTTTTGTATGTTCTGAAATGGTGCTGCATAACACACCCATACACACGTGTGAAAACCCACCTGGTTTTGCCAAGTGTTCTATTTGTGCCTACTGGTTACAGTTCCTGCCCTTGGGGCTAAACTGGTTACCTCATGGCCGTTTCTAGCCCATGATGAAGGATGGTGGGAATCAGGAGTCGAACAATATCTGGCAAACCATGCATTCATTCCTCATATCTGCCTTGAGAAGGTGGTAGTGTTAGGCATCTTTCAGTCTTGAGAGACTATGGTAACGTGCTCTGTATGGAGGACCTGGAACAGCATCTAGTGTGGCTGAGGAGGCCAATTCGAGAGTGGTAAGCCCTTTCCGTGTTGTTTCGATGGTGTATGCAAAGCTGGAATGTCCTCTCCAGAGCACGAAGCCTGGGTCAAATAATATGGAGGATAGGCTGTTACCCAAGCAGCAAATCCCCCCTCTCCACATCGCTGAAGTAGTCCAATGGAAAGGCAAGAGCCAATACAACTGGATCCAGCGACGTTGCAGGAGTTGACAGAACGACACGAACTGCCTCCGGGACTACGGCTCCGGATTTTGCCTCTAGGTTAACTCCTGAAGCCTTTTCCATGAGTGGATATAGCCACAAGGCAGTGGAGGCTTGAAATTGGAGTTTTCCTTCTCCTAGATGGGCTGCCTTCCAAGGCTGACGAGCCCCACCTTTCTGGCTGAGAAGGTATAATGGCATATACTTTAAAATTTTACTTTCTACAACCCCTTGATTAATTGTTTTGTCTTCTAGATCTGGCTCCAGGCTATGAACTGTGCTTTCTGTTCTTCCGGGTTCCAGCTACACTGGAATAAGTGCTACCCCAGGCTTTTGCACAGATTGCCGGTGGCTTTTCTTCCGCTAGCTCAGCAACCTGTACTTGTTACCTATCTCCAGCGTAGGCTATGCCTTTGTTTTAACCTCGTTCTCAACTCAATGCCCTCTTTGTGGCCTCCTCGAATTATCTTTCTGGCTGCTCTCTTCTCCTTTCCCCTCTCTCCCTTTCTCTCTCTTCTTGCTCCCCATTCATTCAGCTCTCCTTTGAGACACAAGGAAACAGCCATCCAAGACCACCTTGAGTCTCATAGCATAGTCTTCTGTGCTACAAGCCAGCAGATCTCCTGGCAATCTCCTCTGGAAAGAAGCCCATCAGCTGTCTGTTCCACTGGACTTGGGGACCCAGTCAAGGAAATGGGACAGCTGCAGTGCCGAAGCCTTTGTTTAAATAGTGTGTTGTCTGAAGCTTTAGAAAGTTGCTTTTTTTCAACCACAGTGCCTAGATTCCCTGGAGTGGAAGAGGTTCCAGAATGAGAGTATCAAATTAGGATTCAAGATATTTAGCTTCAGGTCCTCCTTTGACCGTTGAACCTCACTGAAGGACTGCAGTGGTAAACTGCTCCTTAAACATCTTGCATACAATGGATATAAAAAGTTTACACACCCCTGTTAAAATGTCAGGTTTCAGAACTTTTCCACCTTTAATGAGACCTATGAGTTGTACAACTCAGTTTAACAACAAACTGAAATCTCTTAGTTGGAAGAAAGTAAAAATATAAAAATTGAAATAATATGGCTGCATCTGTGTGCACACCCTCTTATAACTGGGGATGTGGTTGTTTTCAGCAGTAAACAATCATAAACTCATGTTAAATGGATGTCTGCACAGGGAGGAAAGGGACAGAAATGAGACAAATATGACAAAACTTTAGTGAATAGGATGTTCAGAAGGGTGGGCATGTTAGTCTTCACCGGTTGCAGCAAAAACATTAAAGACAAATGAGTTGGGCAAATTTCTACATGCAGTTGGTGGACTTTCATTTTATGCTGCTACCTACCTATAGCCACTTTCATTGCGGAAATGTCCATAGGGAGATTGACAATAACATTAATCTGTAGTCTTTCAAGCAAAAAGGAATAGAATCTTGAACGACCAACTTGTTACTAGTATTTGTGATGTCACAAGACGGCCTGTAGGTTTTGCTCCATGGGAGCCGGATACTGCTGGCCTGTCAGTGCTTATGCCAAAAAAAAATGAGTTTAATTGGAAAACATGCGTTCTATTGAGTGTAGCTCAGTGGTTTAGGCCAGTGGTTCTCAAACTGAGGTCCCCAGATGTTCTTGGACTGCAATTCCCAGGAGCCTTCACCACTTGCTGTGCTGGGTGGGATTTCTGGAAGTTGCCGTCCAATAACATCTGGGAACCCCAGTTTGAGAACCAATGGTTAGGTCCCTGTGGGGCCAAAGGTTGGGAGTTCGAATTCCCCACTGTGCCTCCTTGACGGGCTGAACTTGATGATCCAAAGGTTCCCTTCCAGCTCTGCAGTTCTAGGATGATTATTATCATAATTAAAAACAAGTGTGGGTAACGGCCTTTATTTGTGTTGTGACATGCCCTCAAGTCACTTTTGACCGATACCTACCCTAAATAGGGTTTGCGAGTTATGTGAGATGTTTAAACACGGGTTTATCAGTGCCCACTCCCACCTCTCAGGGAGCTTTCAAGGTCGTGCAGGGATTGGTACTAAGGATGACAAGGTCAAATACAAGCTGGCTTTCAAATCCTGCAGGACTCTTCATCAGAGTGAACACAGAGCGGGAATTGCCCTGAGGATGGCATCAAGGGAAATCAGTGCCTCTGAGACCTGAGAAGACTCGTCCTCAAGAAATCTGCACCGGAACTTGGTCTGTGTGCATCCCTTGAGCCTGGCCTTTTTCGTACAGTCAAGAATTTTTGGAAATCATGTGGCTAGATCCAGATATCTATGGACGTGGGCAACAATCCCCTTTGAACACAATAGGGTTTAGTTCTGAAGAGATCTCTCTTGCATTAGACTGTTATTGTTGCATCCATGGCGCCCAAATACAGCCGGCTTCTGTATTAGAACCATCTGTTGGGTCTCTGATTGTAAAATAAAGATGGGTCGGTTAGAGTGATCACCTTGATTTAAGCCGATTCAAAAACAAAAAAAGCCTGAACAATCTCTGAAGGCAAAAAAGGATGAAACTGGAGCTGTCCATGATTTGGGCGCATCAGGAGAAAAGGCAGGATTGTCTGGAAAAGACAATCCTGCTGGGAAAGGTGGAAGGCAGCAGGAAAAGAGGAAGGCCAAAGATGAGATGGACCGACTCTCTAAAGGAAGCCCCAGGCTTGAATTTACGAGCTGAGTCGCGCTGTTAAGGACAGGACATTTTCGAGACGGCTCATTCATAGGCTAGCCTTCCCCTCCAGTTAATTTTGATTTTCTTCCCCCTCTTTTCCACACACACACACACACAAATACTATATATATATAAAATCTGTTTTGTATTTGTGCTGTAAGTCGCCTAGAGTGGTCGTAATTGACCAGATAGGAGGGATATAAATGGAATAAATAAAATAAAATAAATCAATAAGCCAGGGGTCAGTTGACGGCAGGTAACAACAACCCCGTTGTTCTGTGGTTCTATGTTTTAACAATAGTTTATCAAAGAAGGAGGGGCAGGATCTGTTCTCGATCATCCCGGAGCGCAGGACACCTAACCATGGGCTCAAGCGACAGGAAGGCAGTTTGAGGCTGAATGTCAAGAGAAAATGTCTTAACTGCTAGAGCAGCACGACAAGGGAACCCCATGGCCTGGGGAGGTGTCGGGCGCTCCAATGCTGGAGGCCTTCGAGAGAGAGAAAAAGTGGTCCCCAGCATCCTATCCGGTCTGCTGTGATCTGGGTTCCTGCCTGGAGAGGCGGGTTGGACTCGATGCCTGAGGCGCCTCTTTTGGCCACCATTTTGGGGCGGGGGCGGGAGGTTTGGTCCTCTCTTTTTTCCCCCCTCAGGGCTTCGTTTCAGGCGGCCAGAGCGAAGCGCGGCTATGCTCGGGCGGCCCAGGAGGGGGCGCCCTGGGTGTGGTGGTGGCGGCGGCGGCGGCGGCTGGGAGGGAGCCTCGGCAGCTCCACCGCGGAAGGAGAATCCCATTGAAAAGGCGGAGGTTCCGCCGTAGAGAGAAAAGGGGGAAAAAAAAGAAATAAAAGAGGATCCACTGCCTTCTCCTCCTTCTTCCCGCAGCCTCCCTCCCTCCTAGCCGGCTATTGGCCAGATCCGGTGTCCCGGGGGAAGGCTTGGCCCCCTTTTTTCCATTCCTCTTCAGGTCTGACTCGGTGCAAAACGGAGCAGAGCAGGGCAGAAAAAGCAAGCCCCGACGGTCTTCAGGCTTCCCACCGGCCTCCTCGTCCCTTTGGGTTTTAGGGCGCTGCTTTGAGCTCTGGTGGTGGCCGGAGGGGGAGAGAGAGAAGGGCCTCCCCCCACGTGGGTGGAGGAAGGAGGAGGGTGGGCTTCCCCCGAAGGAGGAGGAGGCCGATCCTGCTCCGCTTCGCTTCGGGGGTGTGTGTGTGGACCGCAGACTTGACTCCGGGGATTGTCCTCTTGAGGGATGATCTCGGATGATCGCAGGGATCCAGCTTCCTTTGGCCCTGTCTTGTCGAGGATCTTAAAAAACAAACAAACAACCTGATTTGTTATTGCTGAACCTCCAGCAGCATTTGGTCAGATTATTTGTTTGTTTGTTTGTTTGTTTGTTTGTTTGTTTGTTTGTTTAACTTAGGGCGAGTGCCCTCTGAACTCTATGTTCAAAGAGAAAGATGCCCTGAAATAAGTGTTAGGATTACAGTATATTTTTGCTTGACTGACCTCACGCAGGTCTATGCTTTTGTGCCATGCTCTGAAAGAACTGGGTATGTTACGCCTGGAGAAAAGAAGACGGAGGGGAGATGCTGTGTAGGAGAGCACTTTTCAGATACTTGGAAAGGCTGCCATACAGAGGAGGGGCAGGATCTGTTCTTGATTATGGCAGAGTGCGGGACAGGCAGCAAGGGGCTCAAGCGACAGGAAGCCAGATTTCAGCTGAATATCGGGGGGAAAACTTTCTAACTGTTAGAGCAGTATGACGATGGAACCCATGACCTTGGGAGTTAGTGAGCAATCCTGAGCTGGAGACTGAGATAAATTTGAGATAAAATTGGATAACCCTCTGCCAGATCTGCTTTGATTTGGATTCCTTCATGGAGCAGAGGGTTGGGATCGATGGTCAATATAGGCAAGGCTTTCCAACCCCATCCTTCTATGATTCTCTGTTTTAACAATAGTTTCTAAAAGAAGAATGATGTTTTTTGTTGTTTTGGGTAGAAACCGTTTTAGGTGTCTGAAATGCTGGCGATCGCTAAAGATGTGCCGATGTAATCTGAAAACGTACTAACTCTTGATTTCAGGAGGATGAGTCAGGAGCCAATGTGACCGAGAAGGACATTTCTGCAAGCCTGGAAGCAGGATCCGGCCAAGGGGATGCAAGAGCTATGGGAAGCGCAATGGCAGGAGTTCCTGGAGACCCTGCAACCCGTTCCCCCAGGAGGAGGGGACCCCGGCGTGTCCGAGATGGCCCCGTGGGATGACACTAAGGCCTTCCTGTCCTCCTTTGAGCAAGTGGCCAAAGCTTGCCGGTGGCCGACAGAGGAGTGGTCCGCCCAGCTTCTTCCCGCACTGAGTGGAGAAGCGGAGCAGGCCTTTCGGAGCCTGGAAGCCAGAGACAGGGAGGATTATGGGAAAGTGAAGGCTGCCATTTTGCAACGGGATGCTCTGAGGATGGAGCTGAAGCGCCAGCATTTCAGGCAGTTCTGTTGCCAGGAGGTGGAAGACCCCCGGAGGATTTACAGCCAGCTGCAGGAGCTTTGCCACCGGTGGCTGAGGCCGGAGAGACGCAGCAAGGAGCAGATCCTGGAGCTGCTGATCCTGGAGCAGTTCCTGGCCAGCCTTCCCCCGGACCTCCAGGACTGGATCCGGGCAGGAGGGCCTGACTCCTGCTCCCAGGCGGTGGCCCTGGCAGAGGACTTCCTCATGAGCCGGCAACAGGCTGAGAGAGAGAAGTGGCAGGTAAGAGGTTTTTTTCGGTAGAATCATCCATGAAGTTTCTGTGAGTTGTTATTTTTGTTTTCATGGGCTGGTGGTTATGATCTGGATTACAAATACGAGGTAATGTTAGGAATTAGGTCAGCTTTTAAGTTATCCAGAACTTTCATCTGACAAAAATGGAGGCAAAGGCAAACAAGCCAGACATTTTGACTGCCACTTAGTGTGGTACATACATTTCATCTCCTGTTTTGCTGATGTAAAAAGGGTTACCTTGCTCTGCGTTTTTACAGAATTGAGCCTAGAGCAGGTATGTTTGACAGATGTACATTGGCCCAAGCTAAGATTTTATTTACAAGTGAGGAAAGACTATGAATGGATGTCTCTGATTCTTCTCATGTGGCCTTGTCAGGCAGCTTCTTGCCTTGTTATTTATTCATTCGTTTGCTTGTTTGTTCATTTATTTATTCAGTTTGTATCCCACTCCCATTAGTATCACTTTTTCTGTAACTGTTGTTACTGTTTAATCCAGAGAATAGCCACGCTCACTACAACAATGTTTCAAGTAGGCTGTATTTAATTTAAATCAAATAGATTTACAATTCACAATTTAATCTTTTTTTAATCAAGGTGGGAAGTTAGACAGTTCAAATGAAAAACTTTTTTTTGATTTAAATCAGTTTGATTTTTATCCATCTTGATTTCAAGCTAACAAATGCAGGTTTTAAGCTGTTCAGGTTGTATGGACGAAGAATCATCTTTAATGACTGTGAATCCATGAAAGGACTTAAAAAGTCGTATTCATTCAGAAGAGGGACAGGATCTGTTCTCGATCATCCCAGAGTGCAGGACACGTAACAGTGGGTTCAAGCTACAGGAAGCCAGATTTAGGCTGAATATCAGGAAAAAATTCCAAACTGTTAGAGTAGTACGATGATGGAACCAATTACTTCGGAAGGTGGTGAGCACTCCAGTGCCGGAGGCATTCAAGAGGAAATTGGATAATCGTCTGTTAGGTCTGCTTTGATTCGGATTCCTGTGTTGAGCAGAGGTGTCGGCTGAATGGCCTCGTAGGTACCTTCCAAATCAGTTATTCTAGGATTCTATAAGCTTTCATCCTGTTTACTCCCTGCAGTTCAGCTCTCAGTTTGCCAATCTGTTGTGTTAGTTACCAGTAAGTCACAACAGCTTAGCATGGTAGCTTAAGGTTGTCCTTGTTCTGTAGTGGTGGTGATGGTACAGGAATAGCATCTTTAGGAGGTTTGCTGTGGGATGAAAACTAGGTGTTTGAACTTCCCATCATGTCAGGATTTTATGGTGGCAAGAATATTGCAAATCTCCTTTGGGTGACCATTTCGAGGAACTGTGCTGCACGTGTACAGGGATAGAAAGTTGGGTGTGTTTCATAGTGTCCATAATTGTAGAGCTTAATTGACCTGTTGATAGGCTCCCGATATCCAGCAAGTTGCTTTGGGAGAGGGTCGAAACTGGTAGAATTGGTCCACTAGAGAAAGGATGTGACCAAATGAAATGTGTATCTTATCCGTACTCAAGACATTCTTCCAGAAATATTACTATGTTCTGAATTGCTTCCCCCTTCCTCTTTTAGGGGCCGATAAAAGTGGAGTGTTTGGATTCCCCGGATCTAGAGGAAGATGAGCCGTCAGGCACTGCGGATGGACAGATCTACGGTGAAGTCGTAGAAAACAACGATGTGGAGATCAGCATGCTAGGTAAGGGCTCTCTGGACTATGAACTTATGATTTTGGAGAGAACAATTTATGTGTTTTATTATTTATTTTATTTGATTTATATGCCGCCCGTCTGGCTACTGTGGCCACTCTGGACAATTCACAACAAAATAAGCCACAATAACATATGAAATAAGAACTATGTTAACACATCAACCATGTAAAAATCAAATAAACCTATTAGTCAACTCAACTAAAAAGAGAATGACATGAGCGTGATTCATGTATACAAAATTAAAAGATAAACATTAAGAAGAGCAGGGTATTAGTCAGATCTGCTGGGGCCAGCGTTCTTCTGCCAGGTTAGTCTTGCAGAAGACAAGAAGATTTGGTTAATGGCAGCTTGTCCTGCAGCAGGACGGGAGCCGTTGCACCAGCTGAATTTCCTTCTTCAGTACCATTCTTGACTTCTTCCTGAGTCTTTTTTATAAGTCCCCCAGATCTATATCTCTTTGTCAACAAGAATTATGCTGCTTGGGTTACATTGCTTTGGTCAAGTTATGTGTAGCTTAGGAACAATGTGGCACATCTCCAGGTGTCTCACAATCTGTTCAGAAGCTGTCCACTCATTCCAACATCCCTCTGATTAGTTTGTTTGATGGAAACTTCCTCAGAAGGCTTTTCTAAGGAGGTACTATATTTTTCCATGTATAAGACTATACTTTTGTCTAAAATCTTTAGACTAAAAATTGAGGGTTGTCTTATACACGGAAGTAAGCTAAAGAGAGAACAAAAACAAGTGGAGGGGAAAGCAGGGATCAAAGCGATCCTGCAGCGCTTTGATCCCTTTCTCCCTACACTTGCTAAGCCCCACTTAGATTTCTTAATTTTGCATTAGAAAAGTGGGGGCGTCTTATACATGGGGGTGTCTTATACATGGAAAAATACAGTAGTCTTGGTCTGGGTGCTAGTTGGAACATCTAAAGCCAAGCTGAATTGAAACATCAGGGAGCCAAGTCAGAGAAGAACAAAGAAGAATGATTGAGATGTCAGGTCAGGGTCAGTCAGTTCATAAATCAAGGGTTTATTGAGTGAATAATACACTCTTAAAGCTGCTTTTCCTGTTCTCCTATACTTTAGAGCCCTCTGTGTCCATTCCGTTCCCCCATTCTCCTACAGTGGGGGAGGACGCCAGTACCATAGGTTGCCCTCCTGCTTGGGAGAGACCACCCATAGTAAGGATATTCTCCTTCTGCTGTAGAACTGTTGGATAGCTCAGTGGTTTAGGCATCTGGCTGCGGAAACAGAGTTGTGAGTTCGATTCCTCACTGAGCCTCCCTGACAGGGGCTGGACTTGATGATCCGTAGGGTCCTTTCCAGCTCTGCAGTTCTAAGATTATTTATTATTAAATTATTATTAAAGAACAAATATGTCATGGCAAGCACAAACATATTGTTCTGTAATTTAGAAACCAAAAGAACAGGTAAAGGGAGAGGGATGAATGGCAGATAGAGACAGAAAGATTTGTGGGTGTAACCACAGAATGTCCTTCTAATACTTACAAGGAAAAGCAAGGAGACAGACGTTACACCTGCCCTGAAAAGTGTTCTCCAGAGCATGAATAAAGTTCTTCTCTCTCTTTCTGTAGGGGAGGAAAGTCATGTGAAGAAAGAGAATCTTCAGTGGGGAGAAAGTGAAGCTGAGGACATGCCCGGGACTGTTCTACACATAAGTGGAGGGAATATGCTGGAGAGGATGGAGACGCACAAGGAAGGGTGCGAAACGAAAGAGGAATGGGGAAGGCAGCTAGAAGCGAGAGAGAACACATGCCATGACTTCCCAGAAGGCGCAGTTCTCCAGCCTTCTGAAAGAGACTCAAGGGGAAAGGCGCTGTTGTTTCCCAAGTGTGGAAGAAGATACCACTCCAGGCTAGAATTTGAGGTGTTGGAGGACCACAGAGAATTCCCCACGCCTGAGGAAGACTTCATTCAAAACTCCCACCCTAAGAAACAACCGAGATCCATGTCTGGAGAGAGTAAATCGGAATTCTTTGGGAACAGAAAGGGGGAGAATTTGGCCAGAGGACGGAATAACCAGGCCGAAGCAAAATCTCACAGGTCTTCCGAGTGTGGAAACCGAGTTTCCTCAGAAACACTTCAGAGAAATGAATCTCTTGGAGGCAAAATGAAACCGTACGAATGTTCTCATTGTAAGAAACACTTCAGTGAAAGAGAACATTTGCTAAATCATGAGCAACTTCATACCGGAAAGAAAAGGCGGGAATGTCCCACCTCTGGGAAAGTCTTCCCTTTTCGGCAGGCAGTCAAGCGATACAAGGGGATTTATCCGGGAGAGAAACCGTACAAATGTTCGTGGTGCGGCGCAAGCTTCAGCGAGAGGGGCAAGTTGAAAAGACATCAGAGGAGCCATACTGAAGAGAGAGAGTTTCAGTGTCCTGAGTGTGGGAAAACCTTCAGTCGGAGTGATTTTTTAAAGATCCACGAGAGAATTCATACTGGGGAAAAACCCTATAAATGTGCCCAGTGTGGAAAAGCCTTCACTGAGGGGGGAAATCTAAAGAGACATGAGAGAATTCATACTGGAGAGAAACCGTACAAATGTTCCCAGTGTGGGAAGTGTTTCACTGACGGAGGAACTCTGAAGCAGCATCAGAGAATCCATACTGGGGAGAAACCCTACATATGTTCCCAGTGTGGGAAATGCTTCACGAAGAGAGGAACTCTGAAGCAACACCAGAGAATCCATACTGGGGAGAAACCCTATGGATGTCCTGAGTGTGGGAAAGCATTTGGACAGAGAGGAGCCTTGATGAGGCATCAGAGGGTTCATACAGGGGAGAAGTGAAAACAACCCTGGGTGTGAGAAACGTGAGGAAAAAGATTTGAGGGAATTGACCGTAGGAAAGCCCTCTGTGTCTGGAAACAAGCGTTCAGAGCATTATTTAAAAGTTTGTGAAAGAGTCCTTGGTGAAACGTAGTCCTCCTGAACAGCTGGTATCAGGACAGAGATACTGAGGAGGAATTAATTAAAAATGTGAAATGGCTAAGCTTTGGAGAAACCGTGCTCACATCCCAGGTGGTGGGCTGAGGTGTATGGGGGGGGGGGAGGAGAGCTGACCCTAAAATATGCCTTGAATGCAGGTGAAAACAAAATACAGGAAGGAAATCAGGTAAAGGAAGCTTCCAGAAGAGACGATTTGACTGGATTTCCAAATAGTCGGGGGGGGGCATTTTATGATAAGATCATCTCCATTTTTCTACAAAAACTAGTTGGAGCCATGAACTGCCAATCCATCTGCTTTTGGGGGGGTGGGGCGGGGGGGAGCCAGGCCGGGGCACAATGGTTTCAAAGGCATCTTCTAGATAAGGGAGACTGCCTTTTGTTGAGAATATTTTCTGTTTTGAAGAGTCAGGATAGGAAATCTGGAATATCTGGGATGCCTTAATGCTGATTTTTGTATACTCTTCTGAAATTGTGCTGGTTTGGAGTAGGAAAAGATCAAGAAAACCCACCGGTATTTGCCCGTATCACTTCCCATGGTTAGAAAGTTACTCTGAGAGGTTATGATGCGGTTCCTCCAAATAGCTTATGTTTCACTCAACCTACCATGGTTCCCAGCGCACGAAATGTTTTATGAGCTCAGCTGCCCAGCAGGGTTAGGAGCTTCTCAAGAGGTTCCTGTGTAACAGCAGCTAGATGTGGAAGAAACTACAGGTGAATTTTTTCACATCCTGACAGTAATAAAGTTTATAACCTTATAAAATGTCATGCTAGACATACATACATAGGGGAAGGCAAGCACAGAATATTCCTGCCAAGAATATCCCCTTTCATCCTCTCTGAAGTTCATTACTTGAATAAAGGGGATTAATACCTAAATCCACCCTCCCTAGGGTCTAGCAGCTCGATTCTTCAACTCTTTAAAAAAAAAAAAAAAAACCAAAGAGGTTCACCCTTCCTGTATTATTTTAACAGGTTAAAGCAATTACAGTGGGACCTTCTTATCTGCGGCATCAGTATCCACGGATTCACTTATCCACGGTCTGAAAATATTAAAAGAAAAATTCCCAAAATATATATTTTTAACAATGAAGTTACCAGGCCACTAGAGGGAGCCAGAAACTATGCTAAATATAGCATTCACTAGATAAATATATTTCCATGATGTTATTACCAAAACTGGCCACAAGAGGAAGCCAGAGACCATGTTAAGTATAGCATTGACTCGGCAAATATACCGTATTTTTGCATTTATAACATGCCCCCATTTATAAGATGCACCCCCCCCAATTTTCTGACCCCCAAATTAAGAAAAATTAGCTTTGAGGATTCAGCCTCTGAGCTCAGAATGTTGGACATTTTTACTTCCATGTAAAAGACACCTCTCAATTTTTACGGTAATGATTTTAGGAAAAAGTAGTGTCTTATAGACGGAGAAATACCGCATTTCCATGATGTTGTTACAAAAACTGGCCACGAGAGGGAGCCAGAGACCCTGTTAAGTATAGCATTCACTAGGACACTGGTTCTTAACCTTGGGTTACTCAGGTGCTTTTGGACTGCAACTCCCGGAAGCCTTCACCACCAGCTATGCTGGCTGGGGTTTCTGGGAGTTGCAGTTCAAAAACACCTGAGTAACCCAAGGTTAAGAACCACTGGGCTAGGCAAACATATTTCCATGATGTTATTCCCAAAACAGGCCATGAGAGGGAGCCAGAGACTGTGCTATGTATAGAATTCGCTATTATAATAGCATTTGCTATACAGTGGTGCCTCGCTTTACGATTGCCCCGCATTACAACGAATCCGCATTACGATGATCTTTTTGTGATCGCAATTGCGATTGCAAAACGATGGTCTAAATGGGGGAATTTCGCTTTGCGATGATCGATTCCCTGCTTCGGGAACCGATTCTTCACAAAACGACGTTTTTTAACAGCTGATCGGCGGTTTCAAAATGGCCACCGGGTGATTAAAATGGCTCCCCGCTGTGTTTAGGGACAGATTCCTTGCTATACAGGCAGCGAAACTGGCCGCCGTATGGAGGATCTTCGCTGGACGGTGAGTTTTTACCCTATCGGAACGCATTGAACGGGTTTCAGTGCGTTTCAATGGGGTTTTTATTATCGCTTTACAATGTTTTCACTTAATGGTGATTTTCCTGGAACAGATTATCGCAGGTAAGCGAGGCACCACTGTAATTGCCTTTTTCAGCATCTGCACTGGGGGCTTGGAATCGATTCCCCATGGAGGCAAGGGTCCTACTGTAGTTTGTGTGTTGGGGTTTACATTTTCCTAGTCAGTGATGAAGGGTGATGGGAGTTGCAGATCAACAGCATCTGGAAGTCCATTCTCCATGCCTACCTTGAAAGACATTACAAGGCACATCTTAAATTTGTTTTCTACCCTGCCTCTTAGGGCAAACTCTTCTCCATCATCCAGATACTAGCCCAGGCTATAAACTGGCCTTGCCATGAAAAAAACCCAGAAAAAAATATTTTCATATGTACTGTATTGCTATACCAGGACTGATCACTGTAGGGAGCCGGAGACTATGCTATGGGTTCTTCAACAATAAGAATACAGTACATAGTGTGGTCTCGTGCTCCCTCTAGTGGTCAGTTCTGGTAAATACATTGTGAAAATACATACTGTATTTCTAGTTTTTCTTTTTAATATTTTCAGATCGCAGATAAGTGAAACCACAGATACTAATTCCACAGATCCTACTGTGTTCCTACTACAGGAACGGTGGTAGAAAGGATTCCCTGATCTATCCCTTTCTTCGTCTTACATAAAGTGTCTCTTCCTTACTACCCTGATGTTGTGTATCTCAGAGACGGGAAATGTTACTGTTGTCGACTGCAGCGTCTAGACTTTCCAAGGCAGGAGGACTGCTGGCCATGATGGCTGGGGTATTCAAGAGGTGGTGGTCCAAAAAATACCTTCCCATCTCTGAGAAGACTTCCCTTCCTGCCCCTATCAGTACAAACTCTGTAAAGCATGTTGCTCGCTGTAGTATCCCAACCTTATCTCTGTGCCTCAGGGTCTGAGTTCAAATCTGGCCTTCCTGATCTCACGATGTGGCCCACTAAGGTTCTCTATATGGGCACAACCCCTTATGACCCCATGATTTCATGGCCTCCCAGCGTTTGTGTTCGCCTTTCTCCTCCCTTCTCAAAACTTGAAATATATGTCTCTAAAATGCCTTTGCTTTTCTCCCATCTACCCCCCAGAACGCAGCTGCCAACAGTATCTGTGGAATCGAATTTGGGCTTTGGATGGATAGATGTTTCTTTCCTTTGCTCTGTTTCCTCCAGATGTCACTTCTGTAATTAACCTTTTTCCTTTGGAGTAAAATGTCGCAGGTGATATATTTTTCAAATAGGAGCCATCTTAATCTGTTTCAGCAGCAACCAAAAGAAAGAAAGAAAGAAAAGAAAAAGAATTGTGGCTTCTCTGAGACTTATTTATTTCCGTGTGAACGTTGTGCTCCTTGTGTTTAAAGAGGAGCATTATTCATGAAATCTTAACAATGGAGTAAAATTTGTTCATCTTCTACAAACAGTCCTGTGGTGGCTTTAAAATGAATAGATTTTATTTGGCCTCAGCTTTTTCTGACTTAACCCACTTGTTCTGGTGCAGCTGGTGAAGTGGGCTGCAGATCTTCCTTGGTTTTTGCTAGAAAGGACTGATTTCTCGGAGGGGGGGGAACCCCACAGTATTAAGAGTGTCACAGTGCTTCCGTTGTTTTGCTTTAACTTAAAATAGTCTCTTTAATACTTTATTGAGGCACCAGTTTCTACAAATGTCTAACCAAATGCAGGTTGGGAGCCGACTTGGTGTAAGCTTCCCGACTCACAGACGTTTGGATGATGGCCTTTGAAATCTCTTGTCATCGCATCTTCCAGCTTGGTGCAAACGAGCAACCTTGGCATGTCTCGTCCGTCTGTCCATTTGGCTGGCTGGCCCCAACCACGGAGCCTCAGGGGAAGGGACGCTCATGGAAAACGGCTGCCTGAGTCCATGTGGTGCAGTTGGCCAGCTAGTGTGAACTTGTTCTAGATACGACACTTGAAGTCTCTTCTAGCTCCACCATTCTATCATTCTAGGCCTGCTTTTTTACGCAGAAAGATGGTCCCTTACAATCCCCTCTTGGGTAACTGACAAAATGCCCAATGATGTGCGTGATAAAAGCAAAGAACGAACAGCTTTTCTGTTCTGTGTTCCCAGCTTCTTATCCTGCCCATGTTGGCTGGTTTGGGTACTGGACAGAAAATCAAATTCATCATGTGATAGAGTGGTGTCTGGTCCTGGAGGGGGTTTGCGGTCAGGATTTATCACTCTTAGCGTTCTAACAGAAGCTGATGCTTAATGGGGTGTTTTTTTTTTCCTAGAGAGAAGAAGAGAAAGAAGGGTCCCAGCACATGATTTCAGGGGTAGAGACTTAGCAGACACCCCCCCCCCTTTTTTGTCTCTCTGTTTGTGGACTTGCCGTGTGTTCAGGCTGGCCTGCGGAGTCACAGAGGTACAAGCCAGCCAGTATTTCAGCACCAGGGAAAGCTCCCTGGGAACCTCTTGCTCTGACCTTGGTTGTGGATGAACGGAAAGCCTCTTATACTGTCTTTGGAGGATGCTTTCTAGTCTGGGGAACTCTCTCCTTCTCACCTGGTCATCATTATCATGTGCCCTTTAAAGGGTTTTCCAGGTAGAAAATACTCAGAATTGGTTCTCCATCCCTTTCTTCTGGGGGGAGCCCTGGGACTATGCAGCTTGCCCAAGGCCACACAGGTTGGATCTTCTCCCTAGAGGCACAGAGGAGGAATCAAACTCCCAACCTCTGGCTCTCCAACCAGGTATCTAAACCACTGAGCTATCCAGCCAATTTCTCACCAGGTAGAAGTGAATGAAAATAACTTCTTGAGTCTAAAGCCTAGCACGGTGTGGCTTCTCCAGAGGTCCCTGACGGATGTCCTGCTGGCATTGGTGCATCAGCTTCCATCATCATGGACCTCTTGGAGGTAGATGGCCCATCCAATCCTGGGACTGTGCCCACAAATTCCCTAGAATATTATTGCTGGCTTAGAGACATCAGATTTAAGGTGGGATTTTGGCCAGGTGTCCAGGCCACATCTGGGTTACTGACTCATGAAACAGGGTGCACTGGCTTTGGCAGGCAGACAAAGACTGCAGATGTACTATAACGGTCCCTATTCAGTCTTGGATCAAAGGGCTGTGAATGCAATAAATATTGAATTTGGCAGTGTTGTTGCTTAGATATATACAAATGACCTTCAGCATTTCTGACCTATAGAAATTATAATTTTTCAAGCCCCACCCCCACCCCCATCTCAGGCTGCCCTGAGACCTATTGTATTGTGGGAGAGTTGTTGCAGGCCATAAGATTGGTGCAGGGAGTTTTGATTTCTGATTGCTGGTAAAATCATCCCAAACTTTAAAGGTCAGAGGATAAAATGCCCCCCCACCACCACCCAGGGCTGTGATGCAAAACTATGGACGTTTATTTAAAAATAGATTATACCCTAGCAGGAAAAGAGGAACACCGAATACAAGATAGATTGATTCCATAAAGGAAGCCACAGTCTTGGGCTTACAAGAGCTGAGCAGGGCGCTTAAAGACGAGATATTCTGGAAGTCATGTATCCATACGGTAGCTGTTAAGTTGACAGCAACCTGGCAGCACATAATAACAGTTGATACCAAGGAAATGGCGTGCAACACTGGTTTGAGCTAACTGGAGGGCTAATTAATGGAAACGAAAGCAGCAGCAACAACTCTAGTGTGATTTACTACACTAAGCCGTAGGATCTCATCCAAAATATTTTGGGTTTGGTGCTTTTTCAGGCGTGCCCTTTGCTGGGCTACCCCAGGCAGCACAATATCTAGTGTTTTTTTTTAACATGTTGTTCTGTGCTGTCGAGTCGAAATACACTCATAGCAACCTTAATAAGGCTTTCAAGGAAAGTGAGACATTTATGGAGTAGTTTTACCACTCTCACTCACCCAGTGAGTTTCCATGGCTGAGGGGGGGATTCAAACCCTGCTCCCCAGAGTCCTAGTCCATCACTGTATCCCAGTGGTTCTCAGTCATGGGTCCTCAGATGTTCTCGGACTAAAACTCCCAGAAGCCTTCACCATTAGAGGTGTTGGCCAGGATTTCTGGGAGTTGTAGTCCACACGCTAGCAAGGTTATGCTCAAAATCATACAAGGTAGGCTTCAGCAGTATGTGGACCGAGAACTCCCAGAAGTACAAGCTGGATTCCGAAGAGGCAGAGGAACTAGAGACCAAATTGCTAACCTGCGCTGGATTATGGAGAAAGCCAGAGAGTTCCAGAAAAATATCTACTTCTGCTTCATTGACTATGCAAAAGCCTTTGACTGTGTGGACCACAACAAACTATGGCAAGTTCTTAAAGAAATGGGAGTGCCTGACCACCTTATCTATCTACTGAGAAACCTATATGTGGGACAGGAAGCAGCAGTTAGAACTGGATATGGAACAAGTGATTGTTCCATTGGGAAAGGAGTACGGCAAGGCTGTATATTGTCCCCCAGCTTATTCAACTTATATGCAGAATACATCATGCGGAAGGCTGGACTGGATGAATCCCAAGCCGGAATTAAGATTGCCGGAAGAAATATCAACAACCTCCGATATGCAGATGACACCACTCTGATGGCAGAAAGTGAGGAGGAATTAAAGAACCTTGTAATGAGGGTGAAAGAGGAGAGTGCAAAAAATGGTCTGAAACTCAACATCAAAAAAACTAAGATCATGGCCGCTGGTCCCATCACCTCCTGGGAAATAGAAGGGGAAGATATGGAGACAGTGAAAGATTTTATTTTCCTGGGCTCCATGATCACTGCAGATGGAGACAGCAGCCACGAAATTAAAAGATGCCTGCTTCTGGGGAGGAAAGCGATGACAAATCTTGACAGCATCTTAAAAAGCAGAGACATCACCTTGCCAACAAAAGTCCGAATAGTCAAAGCTATGGTTTTTCCTGTAGTGATGTATGGAAGTGAGAGCTGGACCATAAAGAAAGCTGACCGCCAAAGAATTGATGCCTTTGAATTGTGGTGCTGGAGGAGACTCTTGAGAGTCCCCTGGACTGCAAGGAGAACAAACCTATCAATTCTAAAGGAAATCAACCCCGAGTGCTCACTGGAAGGACAGATCCTGAAGCTGAGGCTCCAGGACTTTAGCCATCTCATGAGAAGAGAAGACTCTCTGGAAAAGCCCCTGATGTTGGGAAAGTGTGATGGCAAGAGGAGAAAGGGACGACCGAGGATGAGATGGCTGGACAGTGTCTGTGAAGCAACCAACATGAATTTGACACAACTCCGGGAGGCAGTAGAAGATAGGAGGGCCTGGCGTGCTCTGGTCCATGGGGTCACGAAGAGTCGGACACAACTAAACGACTAAACAACGACGACGTAGTCCAAGCACCTCTGGGGACCCAAGGTTGGGACCCAACGGCAGTGTGTATCACAGACTTGCTTTAAATTAAAGAGTTAACACAACAGAAGCTTCAGGTCCTAGAGCGGCTGCAGAGCGATGTCAACAAGAGTAGGTTGTCTTCCTGTTCCGGCTCCTCCATGGGTCCACCCCTGGGACCTCCCATGCAGGTGGGGATTGCCTCTTTTTGGGATGTCGTGCTGCAGATGTGATGCAAAGAGATCGGATGGAGCAGGTGAGCTAAAGAGAGAAACCAGAATCTGGGTAAGGGATTAAAGGCAGACTGGAAGGACTGGGCTAATCTGCAGCAGTAAGATTTAGATAAAAGAGGGGCTGCAAGATTAAAAGCTCTGGCAATGTATTGATGGAGGTAGGAGACTTTCCCTAGGAGGGAAAAGGAAGGGGGGGGGAACACACACCAAGGGTTAGCCTCCACAGGGTCCTTTCTAAGCTTCGGGACCCCTTCGTGTGTGCATCTCTGCTGTATCCTTTACATCAGTGGTCCCCAACCTTGGGCCTCCAGATGTTTTTAAGACTTCAACTCCCAGGAATCCTGGCTAGCAGAGATGATGGTGAAGGCTTCTGGGAGTTGTAGTCCAAGAACATCTGGAGGCCCAAGGTTGGGGACCACTGCTTTACATTACAACATCCCTATGTGTGAAGGCAAGAGGAGAAAGGGGACAACATGTTATGTCTTATGGCTGTCATAGACATCCATCCACAAGACTTAGTAGCCCATTTGTGCACTTACAATGTTTACTCTCGCTCCATGCCTCCCTGATCTTAGATCAGACCTGGGTAAAGTGTGGCCCAAGGGCCACATACGTACCACGAGCCGTTCCCATTCGGCCCGCCGCTCATCGCTCCATTCCAGTGTTCAAGCATTTGTTCAAGCCCAAGACAGGCTGGATTTCTCTCACTGAACAAGCTGAACATCAAAACAATTTATAGCTTTTTGTCTAAAATTGCTCACTTGCTTATCTTTAACATACTGCAAAAAATGTCTTTAGTATTTGTGAAGATTAACAAGTTTAAAATAAAAATAATCATAACATCACTGTTTCATTTTATTTTGAAGTACATTTGATTCGGCCCCCGAACACAGTTCAGATTTTTACATGTGGCCCCCTTATAGAAATTAATTGCTCACCCCTGATTTAGATTGACTGGCGAGACATACTTGCATTTCTTTAAAAAGAAGTCATGAGCCAATTGTGCTAATCATGTCTCATTTAGTTTCATCTGGACCCAGTACAGTTTGCTATGCTGAACTGTATAAATAAAACTAATAATAAATACCTTAGCCAAACAGCTAAGAACTGTGTGCAGTGTTGGATTCAAATTTAAGTTTTTTATTTTTCTTCTGTACAAATCGATGTTTCCTCCTTTAATTTTTACTTTGTGGATCTGATTTAAATAAACCAGTTAAAATCACAATGTAGATCATAGTTTACATTTTTTAAAAAATTCTTTTTTCACAATTTAATTTTTTAAAAAATCATAAAATTCAAATCTTTTTTTTAATCATTGTTTTCATCCACCCTGCGTTGTAATTATCTGATTACTAAATACACAGAAACAATTCTCAATTTGATCAACGTTTAATTCCTTTTCTCTCCTTCTCTCTGCTTTCCCTCCATAGATTGTGATTCAGTGTAGAACAATGAAGAGGATGGTTTCCAACTGGGGAAATAAGGAGTTTCCCAGCTTCTGTTCCAATATTATCCAAAAGAATAGTTTTTAAAGTTAGAAAACATGCCTGGAAGTCAGCTGGGATGAAGGACGGAAGAGACGCTTCCGTGCGAAGACCGAGGCGGGAGTTTAAGTGAAAGAACAGTTCAAGAAGCGATCCTTAGAAATAAGGAAGAAATTTAGGCACAGATTATGGGAAAAGCTTTCCTGAGAGTTTTGAATGGCTTGAGGATGAGGGTGCGCAAGCTGGGGGAGAGCCACATCAGTGCTGTGAGACGCTTTATGAGAGGACCCAATTGGTTACCCATGGGAGAATCCACACTGGAAAGGAATCCTACATATGTACAGATTGTGGGGAAAGCTTTAGTAACAGTGGTGGCTTTATCGATCATGTATGAGTACACACTGGGGAGAAGCCCTATAGATGCTCAGACTGTGGCCAGAGTTTCGATTTGAAATTAAATTGCACGGCACACAAGAGGACCCACATGGCAGAGAACCCCTACGCCTGTCCTGACTGCGGGCAGAGCTTTGGTAAGAAATCCCATCTCGTCACCCACGAGAGGACCCACACAGGAGAGAAGCCGTACCAGTGCTCCGACTGTGGGAAGAGCTTCAGCCAGAAAGGAAATCTCGTCTCCCACATGAGGATTCACACCGGAGAGAAACCGTACAAATGCTCCCAGTGTGGCAAAGCCTTCTCTCATTGCACATCCTTGATGATGCACGCGAGAACCCACACGGGGGAGAAACCCTACAAGTGTTCCGCCTGTGAAAAAAGTTTCGTTAACAAAGGAAACCTCGTCTCACATGTGAGAATCCACACCGGGGAGAAACCGTACGAATGCACTGACTGTGGGAAAAGCTTCAGCACTAGCTTTCAGTTTATTGAACATAAAAGGCTCCACACAGGGGAGAAACCGTACACGTGTTCGGACTGCGGACAAAGCTTTAACTCAAAATCAAACCTTATTACGCACAAAAGGACCCACACCGGGGAGAAACCGTATCAGTGCACAATCTGTGGGAAGGGCTTTCGGGTCAAATCATCTCTTACAAAACATACAAGAATCCATACAGGGGAGAAGCCTTATGGATGCTCTGAGTGTGGAAAAAGCTTCAATACTAGCTCTTTGCTTGTAAACCACAAAAGGGTTCACACAGGAGAGAAACCCTATAAATGCTCGGCCTGTGGGAAGAGCTTCCGTCAGAAAGGAAACCTTGTTTCGCATACGAGAATCCACACAGGGGAGAAGCCCTACCGGTGTTGTGATTGTGACAAAAGCTTTATTGATAAGAAATCTCTTATTAAACACCAGAGAACACATATAAGGGACCACGGTTATGAATGTTCAGAGGTGGGGCAAAACTTCAGGTAGGGTTGGGTGCTGACGTAGCTCAGAAGAATTAAAGAGACAACAGGATCTTTCAGGCCTGTGAAGACATTTTGTAGCTTCAACTGGTCTCCTCGGAAGGATAGCCGGCTGTTTGAAAGCCCTTCCTCATGACACTTTGTTGAAATGTGTTTGTGGAAATGCATTGCATTGTGAAGGGGTATCATATCTTAGCTTGTTTTTAAATAAATCCCATTCTTTAATATCCACTGTTGTTTTTCTCTCACTTTTGCCAACCCAGAGAAGATAAGATGGCCAGGAGGTTCAGTGTCCCCGCCCGCAGGATTTTCCGTTTGGTGTGTTGTGTACAGACTCTACTGTAGGTTTTATGTGACCATTGTTGCTTCTCTCATTAAATTCTGTAGTTCACAAAGTTGTTCTCGATACACTGCCTCTCTTCTGAAGGGGGTGGGTGAGATCTTGTCACAAGAGTGTAAGAAAAAAGTGGGCTAGGTCAGATCAGACAAAGACCAAGAGCATCCACACTAGCATATGTATTTCCAGTCATGGGTGTGAAAGCCAAACAGGGGAAAAAAAGCTGAGAGAGAGGGAAAAAATGATTTGTTTGAAATATGGTGCTGAAGGAGAGCTTTGTCAAAACCCCGGAGCACAAGAAAGACCAGCAAATGGGTCCCAGATCAAAGCCTGACCTCTTTCTGGAGGCAAACATGTTGAAACTGAGGCTGCCCGACTTTGGGTGCCTCCTAAGAAGGAAAGATTCTCAGGAAAAGTCACTGGTGCTGGGAAAGGTGGAAGGCAGCAGGAGAAGAGGAAGACCAAATATGGAGATGGACTGAGTCCCTAAAGGAAGCCACAAGCCTGAGTCTGCAGGACCTGACTTTTTTTTTTTTTTTTTTTTTTTTTTTTTTTTTGGAGATCGCTCATTCATGGGGTTGCCATCCATTGGAGGCAACTTGGTGGTCCTCGCTTGACCAGATGGGCGGGATATAAATAGAATGAATGAATAAATAAATAAAATAAAGATCGGATCCTAAGCTCGTGTGGTCCCAGAGTTTCTTCAATCACAAATGCCCCCAGGAACCCCAGAAGCCGGGTGTGGCTCTGTGATAGCCACCTCCTTCTCTTGCTTCCCACCAGCCGGTATTGAGACACATAGTTCTGTCACAGTTGCTGGAAGCCATATGTAGTTCTCATGACTCATTGTGGCCACCACTGGCTTCATCCTTTAACACAGTGGTCCCCAACCGTGGGCCTCCAGAGGTTATTAGACTACAACTCCCAGAAGCCTTCACCACCACTTCCGCTGGTCAGGATTTCTGGGAGTTGAAGTCCAAGAACATCTGGAGGCCCAAGGTTGGGGGCCACTGCTTTAATACGTCACAAATCCTTCAGGTGAAGGGGTGTTTCTGGTCGCATAGCTCTTCTCACAGCTGGTCCAAAGGCCCTGAGCAATTGCTCCTGATCCCTCTCTCCTTCCCGGATGGACTTCTGCTCTGGCTCGCAGTGGCTCTTCAAGGCCTCAGGGAGAGCACTTCCCCTACACGTGTTACAAGGGTTCTGTTGATGGCCCTCAAATATTCTACAGCCGGGGTGCCTGGGAGCCCCACCCCAAGCCCAAAATAAAATGATTCTTGGGGGGGGGGAGTGTATAGCTCAAAGACTCCCTTGAGCCATCTGGTCTGGGAATCCTGCAGCACCCCACCGCTCTATATTTTTTTAAAATTGTGCCACAAGGGGGCGTACAAAGGGCTTTTCCAGTTTAGAAAACATTGTAGAAGAAGAGATTTGAAGGCAGGGATTTCTGGAGTGGTGCAGGGATATGTTTGTGTGGCTTTCAAACCCCAAAAAGCTGCCCACTCCTATTCCAAAGAAACTTGGATTTCTTTCCATAAAGGTGTATAATTGGTTTTTCAGATTCAGTAGTTTAGGTTAGAAATGAGGGGGAAAATCTAACGTCTTCTAGGTATTGCCCTCAGCTGATTCAAATCTACCAAAGTCACTTGCTCCACCAAAGTCAATTGATCAGATGGGTGGGATATAAATAAATAAATAAATAAATAAATAAATAAATAAATAAATAAATAAATAAAGAAAGAAAGAAAGAAAGAAAGAAAGAAAGAAATATATTACAGTAGGACCGTTGTATACGTGGGCTCAGTACCTACGGTTTCACTTATCCTCTACCTGGAAAAAAAATTAATTTAACCCAGAAATACGTGTTTCCACCATGTATTACTAGAACTAGAGCAGTGGTCCCCAACCTTGGGCCTCCAGACATTCTTGGACTTCAACTCCCAGAAATCCTGGCCAGAAGAGGTGGTGGTGAAGGCTTCTGGGAGTTGTAGTCCAAGAACATCTGGAGGCCCAAGGTTGAGGACTACTGAACTAGAGGAAACCAGAGACAACTCTCACTCTCTCCCCCCCCCCCCCAGTAGGGTTTCTATATCAACAATTTCCAGCACGGGGGGCTTGGAACTCTTCCCTTGTGGATACTGTGGTCTAATTAGATTTCAAAAAGAATGAATGCAGTTCAGAATTTCATTATGCACTTTGTTGGTTCTTAAGAGAGTAACGGTGTCAGACATTAATATATAAAAATCCTCTAAAATAAAATTAACAAATCCACTAAAACCACCTCCTGCCAACATGGCCAAACGGAACCGTTCTAGCAGTGCAGAAAAAAAAAGGCTATAAAAAATGTTTTTCAGATTGCTCAAAAAATCCCCATTCCTGGGATTTCTCTACATCTGTTCAGTGGTATTTGGGGAGTGCAGTGTTGAAGGGGTTCACAACGGAGTGCGTGGAACCCGTTTTCTGCCACTTTGTGGGCTTCACCGAGAGCCAATCTTCAAGCAGGGAAGGGTCGACCCCGGTCAGAATCTCACAGCAAGAATCTTCCAGAACCATGACTGGAAGCAGGCCATCCAAGGGACATTTTCCTTTGTGTCATTTTTGCCAGGTGTCTTTTAGTCAGTGGAGGGTTGCCTGTTTTGGGGTTTCAGTGACTCTGCACCACGCGATCCATTCGGCTTCAGTGCACCTCCGATGCAGCGGCTGCTCAGGCATTTGGCGCACCGGATGGAGCCTCTGCCACTGTCTGGCCAGCAGCCTCTTTTTCACTTCTAGGGTTTCCATCCATCTGCAAAAAGGATAAAGTCGCCGTGGATAAATACCTCTACATTTAAATGCACATATGTGTGTCGGGGTTTGGGTTTAGAAATGCAAAGGACAGCTTTCGAAAAAATGCGACCATAGAATCACAGAGTTGGAAGAGGCTTTTATAAGGCCATCGAGTGCAACCCCCCTGCTCAATGCAGGAATCAAAATCAAAGCAGATCTTACAGACGGCTGTCTAATTTTCTTCATTAATTGACATTATAGGCCGTGAGGCCTGGCTCCTGGATGTTACAAAGGGTCAAGGGCTGTGGAAGGAACAGGGGAATGCATTTTAGATTTTTTTTGTTCGCAACCTCGCATGCTGTCTGTAGTTTTGAGTGCCTGGGAGGAATTTTTCTGGGCTGGGTACTTGTCTATCTGTCCATCACTAACCAATTGGTCCTTCCAGACTTGGAATCCAAAGACAGTCCCGCCTCTGCTGAATGTCCTTTCTCCCTCTCCTCAGCTGGAGAACATAAGGGAACTTTCTGAGTCAATTTTTCCTCACCGATTTAAAAACTTTTGGGGGGGGGCTGCCAGGGTTTCCAAAGTTACTTGGTAGGCTGTATGTTGAACATTCTGTCCTAATTATTGAGAAAGAATTGCTACTCCTCAGAGTTTTATTTTATATGATTTATATATTTATTTATTTTATTTATATCCCGCCTATCTAGTTGGTTAAGACCACTCTAGGCGGTTAAGGGACGTGGTGGCGCTGTGGCCTAAACCGCAGAAGCCTGTGCTGCAGGGTCAGAAGACCAAGCAGTCGTAAGATTGAATCCACGCGACGGAGTGAGCTCCCGTCGCTTGTCCCAGCTCCTTGCCAACCTAGCGGTTAGAAAGCATGCAAATGCAAGTAGATAAATAGGGACCACCTCAGTGGGAAGGTAACAGCGTTCCGTGTCTAAGTCGCACTGGCCATGTGACCATGGAAAATTGTCTTCGGACAAAACGCTGGCTCTATGGCTTGGAAACGGGGATGAGCACCGCCCCCTAGAGTCGAACACGACTGGACAAAAATTGTCAAGGGGAACCTTTACCTTTAGGCGGTTAAGACCACTAAACAATCTGCTGGCCGATGCTACGTCTCAGGGTGTGCCATTCCTTTTTTGGGGACTCCCAAGTCCCATGATTCTCCAATAATTTCTCCATGCAAAATCCCAGGTGCTCCAGCCCACAAGCGCACACTTGCAGACACCTTTATTCCACTCGCCTGGATGCGGCCTCGGCCTCCTTGCTGGCCTTCAGTTTCCTGGCACAATACATCCTGGGAGTGGTAGTCATGTTGCCTTTTATGCTCTATAGTATAGAGGACATCTCCTTTCCCCAGGAAGAATTGCAGCAGGAAAGGAAGGCCTGAAAAGAGGCCTCGGCCTTGTCCAGGTGAGTGAAACGGAGGTGTCTGAAGTTATGTGGGATGGAACTCCCAGAATTCTGTCCGAGAAGTTTTTGAATAATTCTAGGGATGTTGTGAATGACTCTTAATTTCCCCCCCCTCCAATGCCAAAACAATGTTTCTCAGGGAGTGTCTCTCCTCTTTCCCCAGAATTCATGTACAGTCGTGTTCCGCTTAATGACTGTGTCGCGATCGCAAAACGATGATTTAAATGTGGGAGTTTTGCTTACAGATGATCGGTTCCCTGCTTCGGGAACCGATTTTCACTTTACAACGATCAGCAAACAGCTGATCGTCGGGTTTCAAAATGGCCGTCGGCTGAAGAAAATGTCCCCCCGCTGTGCTTTAGGGACAGATTCCTTGCTACGCAGGCATGGAAAATGGCCGCCCCTATGGAGGATCTTTGCTGGACGGTGAGTTTTCAGCCCATTGGAATGCATTGACCGGGTTTTAATGCGTTTCAATGGGCTTTTTTATTTTGTTTGACGATGTTTTTGCTCTACAACGATTTTGCTGGAACAAATTAACATTGTCAAGCGAGGCACCACTGTACCGGCTTCCTTTCGGTGCTCAGCCACTGGGTGACAAAGGAACATCTTGTTCAGGATTCGAACCCAAAGCCTTTCCCACAATACATGGGAATCATGCTGGCAGCCTAGCAGCTGATCACCATGAAATGAGGAGGTGGAGGCAGCCAAAAATTAAAAACGACAACAAGAAACAAACAAAACACACAGACTTTGAATCAATGCATTTATTCAGCCCAAAGAGGAACTGTTCAGCATCTCAATACCTGCCCTGCTGCATCCTATAATCAGTGTGTTGCACTCACCGCTACCCATTTTGTATAACATATATGCTAACCTTAGAGCCAGTCTGTATAGCCTCGGGCAA
This sequence comes from Pogona vitticeps, assembly GCF_051106095.1. Classification (NCBI taxonomy): domain Eukaryota; kingdom Metazoa; phylum Chordata; class Lepidosauria; order Squamata; family Agamidae; genus Pogona; species Pogona vitticeps. The sequence goes on from NC_135784.1 coordinate 22,455,816, forward strand.
GCTGTACAGTCTCAGGGCACTCCCTCAGAAGAAGGGAATGGTAGACCATTTCTGAGTTCTCTATACCTAGAAAACCCTGCATAGGGTTGTCATAAGTCAGAAGACTTGATAGCACACAATAATAATAATCACGTGTTAATTAACATATCCTGCTACATGTGTGCTATTAGGTGCGTGAAGATGTGACCTGGGAGCAGAAACCTTAGCACAGGTCTTCTTCTAATGTATTAGGGTTCAAGACTTCTGTCACACATTCTCTCCTGTGTGGATTCTCATATGTGTCTTAAGGTTTGAACTCTGGCTGAAGCTTTTCCCACAGCCTGCACATTTGTAAGGTTTCTCCCCCGTGTGCATCCTCTGGTGCACACGTAGGGCTGACTTAGAATCAAAGCTTTTCCCACAGTCCGGGCACTTGTGAGGTTTCTCAGCTGTGTGGGCTTTCTTGTGCTTCAGAAGTTCGGACTCTTTGCCGTAGCTCCGGCCACAGTCTACACATTTAAAGGGCCTCTCGTTTCGGTGCGTTCTTCTATGGACGGTAAGTGCAGAGATACGATCAAAACAGAGTCCGCATTCTCTGCACCGAAATGGTTTCTCTCCTGTGTGGAGGCGTCGGTGTTTAATCAGCTCCGACTCTTTATCGTAGCTCTTGTCGCAGTCCGAGCAGCCGTAAGGCTTCTTCCTTGCGTGGTTTTTAATGTGCGTCTGGTAACTGGTTTCCCAGCGAAAACGTTTTCCGCACTCCGAGCACTGGAATGGTTTCTCTCCGGTGTGAGTTCTTTCATGGAGATAAAGCATGGAGTTCTGAGAGAAGCTTTTCCCACATTCGGAGCACTTGAAGGGCTTCTCCCCAGTGTGGGTTTCCTTGTGCCGGATAAGATGTGACGACTTCCCATAGGTTTTCCCGCAGTCTGAGCAGGCGTAGGGTCGATCCCCGGCATGGTTCTTCATGTGCATTTTGATACTGCTCTCCCACCGGAAACTTTTCCCGCACTCGGAGCATTTGTAGGGCTTACCTCCCATGTGGATCCTTCCGTGGACAAAAAGCTGCGAGCTCTGACGGAAGCTTTTCCCACACTCGGGGCACTGGTACGGTTTCTCCCCCGTGTGCGTCCTCTCGTGAATTAAAAGATCGTACCGGCGACTGAAACTGTTCCCGCAGTGAGAACACTTATGGGGCTTCTCTCCAGTGTGGATTCTCTTATGTGTGATGAGGTGTGAGCCTTGACTGAAGCATTTCCCACATTCAGAGCATTTGTACGGCTTCTCTCCCGTGTGGCTTCTCCTGTGGGTGTTGAGGAGACCTTTGTCCGCAAAGCTTTTCTCGCACTCGGAGCACTTGTACAGTTTCTCTCCAGTGTGGGTCAACTTGTGCCTCATCAGGTGGCCTCTCTTAATAAAGCATTTCCCACACTCACCGCAAGTGAACGGCCTCTCTCCTGTATGAATCCTTTCGTGATCCGAAAGAATGGTACTAGTGCTGAAGGTTTTCCCACATTTCAAGCATTTGTAGGGCTTCTGCCCCGTGTGGCTTTGTTCGTGCCTTACCAGGAGCGCCTTATAACCAAAACCTTTCCCACACTCCAGACACCGATACGGCTTCTCTCCTGTATGTATGGTCAGGTGATTCGTAAGGATGGAAAGATTCTCAAAGGCTTTTCCACACACCGAACAAACATGTGTTTTCGTTCTTTTCCGTGCAGGCCGTTTCTTAGGGATCACAGCGCTCGGGTTATCCTTTGTTCCTGAGTCGGGACCCCCAATTTCTCTGGCACAAGAAGGCATTTCGCCTGACCCTGGGTTACCAGAAAGAGATTCTCCTTGCATGGGATGAAATTCCACAGGACTTCCTGGCCCCCGCTGACTTTGAAATGTTCCTCCAATTTTTGGCTCTGCACAAATGATTTCTTTCTCGCCATCCGGTACGACCCCATTAACATCCGTTTGCTCCGGTCTTCCTCCCAGCTGAAAATCTGCTTCCTCGTTTTCGTTCGCTTGCCAGGCCCCTGGAGGAACAGAAAGAGAACCACAATTTAGTCCAGTGTGGCCCATTTTCAGGGAAACTTTGGCCAAAATGACATTTTATTGTCATTTTATACTGCCAATACATTATGTCTACACTGATTTCTTAAATCTGTGACCATTTGGGAGTGGAAATTCTCCTAAAATCATTACATTAAAAATTGAGGAACGTCTTATACACGGACGTAAGCTGAGGAGAGAACAAAACGGCACATACTTTGCCTCTGTAAACAGGCTGCCTCCAATCACGAGGCTTAGTTTCCTCCAATCACGAGCCTTATGGAACTGACATCAGCTGATCCTGAACAAACCAATTGGAACATACCTCTTTGGAGGTGGAGCCTGTAGGCTCAGATGCAACAGGGACTCAAAGTGTCTGACTGTTCTGAGCCCAGAGGCTGAATCCTCAAAGCAAGGTTTTCTCAACTTTTGGGTTAGAAAAGTAGGGGGGCGTTTATAAACGGAAAAATACGGTAATAGGATTTTAGCCATTACTTAAATATCATAAAACTTAACATATTTTAAATATATGATTTAGAAAATATAGGGATATAATGTGCATAAATACTCTACAGATAATCACACCAACTGGACTTCTTTCTTGTTAGGCTGAAACATTTTGCTACTTATCCAAATAACTTCTTCATTTTGAAGAAGCTACTTGGATGAGTAGCGAAATGTTTCAACAAATAAAAAGGAAGTACAGTTGCCATGACTCAACTTCCAGATAACCACACCTGAATGATATATTCACATATATACTCTATAGAGAATAGAATAAGAAAAGAAAAACTGGATGCAAATTAATACTACAGATAGAAAAAACTAGCAGGGGAGATACCCTTCTACAAAGGTTAGAGGTCTGAATAAAGATGATGAAACAGTACAGTAAGACCCTGTATCTGTGGGATGGGTATCCGTGGTTTTACGTATCCGTGGTCTGCCATTGCACTATTTATAACACACAAGGGTGCTTCCTTGTGGCCTTTGTCTTGCCACCTTGTATGTTGTATATAGGGTTCCCTTGTATCTGTGGTTTCAGGCATCCACAGTAAATCATGGAACTGTGGATACAGAAGCCCAAGTGAATTTCTTAAAGCAAGAAGACAGAAGCATGATTGTACACTATCCCGAAATATGCTGCCCCAGAAGTGTACAAAACATATACCAAGTCTCTCTATAAACTATTCCAACTCCAATTTAGCCATTTTGTTAGCAAGACATTTGTGAAACGAGTGAAATTTCCCAACATGTACACGTGGTTGCCATCAACAAGTGCAGTCTAGTGCTGTTAAGTGCTATGTTGGTGTTGTTCTCACTGAAAAATAGGATGCCGGTGCAACTGAATAAATATGTGTATCAATGTAAATTCAGTTTTTACACCTCTTCATTTACTGTTGTTACTGCTATGTGCCATGAAGTCACTTCTGACTTCTGGCAACCCTATGAATAAGTGGGACTCCCGATGGCCCCGTCTTCAAATGCCCTGCTCAGCTCTTGTAAGCTAAATATCATGGCTTCCTTTCTTGTGTTAATTCATCTCATATTTGGCTCTCTTCTTTCCCTGCAACCTTCAGCTTGCACTACCATATCTGTCTTCTCCACTGACTCTTGTTTTCTTATGATATGTCCGAAGTACAATACAGTGGTACCTCGCATTACGATGTTAATTTGTTCCAGCGAAATCGCTGTAGAACGAAAACGTTGTAATACGAAAATAAAAAGCCCATTGAAACGCACTGAAACCCCTTCAATGCGTTCCAATGGGCTGGAAACTCACCGTCCAGCGAAGATCCTCCATAGGGCGGCCATTTTCGGTGGCTGTCTTGCGAGGAATCCATCCCAGAAAACAGCGGGGAGCCATTTTATTTACCCGGCGGCCATTTTGAAACCGCCAATCAGCTGTAGAAAAGTTGTCGTTTTGCGAAGAATTGGTTCCTGAAGCAGGGAACTGATCATCGCAAAGCGAAACAAGCCCATTTAGATCATCGTTTTGCAATCGCAAAAGCGATCGCAAAAATGTCATCGTCATGCGCTTTCGTCATAATGCGGGGCAATCGTAATGCGAGGTGCCACTGTAGTTTCAATCTGGTCCTTCTTGCTTTTAGAGAGAATTCCGGCTTGACTTGACCTGAAGCTCACTTATTTCTCTTTCCTTTCAACTTATTTCTCAGCCCAAGGCATCCATAAACGTTCTTCACCATCACCACATTTTAAATCACTCCTCCCCTGCACCCCCATCATCCATCTTCATTGTCCAGCTTTCACATCAATCAGGAATAATAAAGATCACTTTTTAAAAAATCACTTCACTGAGGAAGTGGACTTATCCATGGAAGCTCACATTAGTCTTCAAGGGATCACAAAGTTTTTGCCTTTTTTATTTTGTTCTTGCCTGATTTAAAAAAAATCAGTGCCACAGCATTTCTTTTGTTAAATGTAAAAATAAATATTGTTTATTTGTAATGTATTAATATATGTTTTATTTACTGTTGTAAACCGCCCAGAATAGTGCATTGCGCTAATGGAGAGGTATATGAATCACATCAAATCAGATCCAACCCAATCAAATTAATCAATCAATAAGAGCAAATGAGACTGTCAGTTATCATTTCTACCTAGCCCTCAGATGTTGGTCAGGATTAATAAAGCAGTGTGGGAGGAAAAGCATGGAGGAACTCCAGGTTTTGCCAACTATCCAACCCCTTCACCCTCTGGCATCCTCACCATGCATACAGGCCACGGTGTCACCCTCCTGCTTGGTCTCCACGTGGGGCAGACCTGGTGGTGGATTTGGTCCTCCTGGCAAGAAACCAACAGTCTCCTCCTGTCCCGGCACCTGAAAAAGAAGAGAAGAAAATCAGGGCTGCCTTGGGACTGGCCGTATGGAAACGTGGGCAGGAGATCTCCCCCTTTAACAGTGGTGTGGAAGAGGGTGTTTCAGCAGGCGAATGTACAGGACGTCCAGGTTTCTTTTCCATGTGGCCCCTTTAGTTGGGAGAGGGTGGGTCCAAGATTTTTTTTTGGCTGCCACCTTTGAGGGTCAAAACAGTGTCCCTCTGCCCTGGTGGAATCTCATTTCAGCACTTGTAAAGAAGTATCATCTTTCACCAAACCGCCAATGGTAGAGACAGATGGCCAGGTGGCTTTACAGTGCATCTCAACCTTGGATCCCCAGATGTTCTGGGACTCAAACTCCCAGAAGCCTTTGCCACTCGCTGTGCTGGACAGGATTTCTGGGAGTTGTTGTCTAAGAACATCTGGGGACCCCAGGTTGGGAACCACTGCTTTAGAGGAGCAGCTCTACTACTGCTGGGCACAACTGGCCTATAATAGGACTGGTCCAGTTTTGTTTTATTTAATTCATCTAACACCTTTCTCCCCCAAAGGAGACTCAAGACAGCCCACAGTCTATTAAAACTACAACTACACAGTTCATTAAAACACTACAATTAAAAGTACAGGGGGAAGGTGGGGACAGCTATTGCAATAATGATTGCCGTGTCAAAATCGGGGCCCTGATCCTGACCCGTTAAGAGTCCTACCTATTGTTCCCGAAGGAGAAAGAACAATCTGAAGAACTTCCTGCCCTGGTTGATGTTTAGAACGAGCAAGACAGAGCTCTTTTTAGCCCCCTTGCAGTAGCTCTGATCAGAAAGATGGGCGGGGTATAAATAAATAAAATAAACAAGGATTGGGATTAACAAGTTCATTTTAACTCTGTTGTTTTTAAAATCCTTCTTTAATATTTGTATACTTACTGGGCTGAATTTTTAAATATTGTCTTTTAATTGTTGCAAGCCACCGTGTCCTTTTGAGGAGAAAGGGAGGATAAAAATACTTTAAATACTTTTATTTATTTATTTATTTATTTGTTTATTTGTTTGTTTGTTTGTTTGCTTGCTTGCTTGCTTGCTTGCTTGCTTGCTTGCTTGCTTGCTTGCTTTCATTTCATTTTATTTCATTTTTAACTACCCATCTGGCTGAGGGCCACTTTATTAAATAAATGAAAGGTCAGCTGAGGTGTTGGGAGGTAGAAAGTAGAGATACGGAGATCAGTATAAACTCTTAATTTAACGCTTTGCTAAATCCCATTTTAGGATGGCCTTCACACACCTGACAGTTTCCAGACACACTGTATTACAAATCCCATCGCCCCCAGTCATCAGATTCTAGGATTTGTGTCCTATCCCATGTGGAAAGTGCCAGGTTGAGGAAAGCAAGTTAAAAACTACAGGAAGAGTCATTACCAAAAGAGCCATTAACAACATGTGCCACGGAAGGAGAGAATAATAGCTAAATGTGCTTTCCCCTGCAAATGCCATAGTTTTTCCCCCCAAAAGCTTTCCAGATAGCTCAGTGGTTTAGGTATCTGGCTGTGAGACCAGAGGTTGGGTGTTCAAATCTCCCTCGGTGCTTCCTGGGAGAAGAGCCATCCTGGGTGGCCTTGGGCAAGCTGCACAGTCCCCAGAGCTCCCCCTAGAGGAAGGGAAGGGCAAACCACTTCTGCATGTTCTCTACTTGGAAAACTCTGAAAAGGGTCACTATAAGTCAGAATTGACTTGACAGCACAATATTATTATTATAACTTAATTGACAAATAGTGAACATATTGATTTAAATACCAACCTTATTTTATTTATTTGTTTGTTTGTTTAAAATATTTTACCCTGCCTTTTGCCTTAAAAGGGTCCAAGTCGGCTTACAATAATTAAAAGACATCTAAAAGCAAAAACTGTGAGTATACAAATATTTTTTAAATTACATAAGTATTATATTAAAAACCATCAATAAAAACATATCTTTAAAAACCATAGAGCACAACAATCATTTAAAAAAAAAAACACCTGAGGCTGCCAATCACTAAGAAAAAGCCTGCCTGAAGAGAAAGGTCTTTGTATTCTCGAAGGCTTCCATGGCCAGCATCTGATGGTTGTTGTAGGTTTTTTGGACTCTTTGGCTGTGTTCTGGAGGTTTTTCTTCCTAACGTTTTGCCAGTCTCTGTGGCCGGCATCTTCAGAGGAGAGGAGCTAGAACTCTGTCTGTGTTCTGATGTAGTGTGTGGGATAGTTGAGTATTTGTAGCTGTGGGATCAGGTTTTGTTCTTTTCAGGAGACTGGTTGATTATTGTGTTAGGGTGTTTTGTTTTCTGTGTTTTGTTGTGATAATGGGGGGGGGGGAGAGATGATCTGTCACTGTGATTGATGTGTTGTTAGCTAGGCTTTTGTGTGTAGTGATCACCAGTCCGTGTGGCTCAGTAGACTTCAACCTTTTTGCAGGCTGTATTTTTCAGTGCTGGGAATCAGGCTTTGTTGAGTTTTAGACTTTCTTCTTTTTTGTTGAAACTCTGCTGGTGTTTGTGGATTTCAATGGCTTCCCTGTGTAGGGGAACACAATGATTGCTGGTGTTGTCCAATTCAGATAGTTGAGTTTGGTGCTAAGAAATTGAGCTTCACAGTTCTGATTCGCTACAGGCAAATGGCTATTCCAAGAAAGAAATCAAAAGAGCCATCAAACCGAGAAAACAACACCGAACTGAAGAAGAAAAACAGCCACCCACAAATAAAATATTTCTGCCATACATCAAAGGAGTCACGGACTGTATGGGGAAAGTGATGAAAAAAGGCAGCCTACAAACAGTATTCAGGCCCACCACAGAAATACAACAAATGTTACAGTCAGGAAAGGACAAAAGGGACCCCCTCAGCACTGCAGGAGTATATCAGATACCTTGCAGTTGTGACCAGGTATATATTGGGACCACAAAATGCAGCATCCACACCAGAATCAAAGAACATGAGAGACACTGCAGACTAAAACAACTGAAAAATCGGCAGTAGCTGAACATGCCCTAAAACAAGCTGGACATGACATCCTATTTCAAAACACAGAAGTACTGGACAATACCAGCAATGTTAGACTAAACAGGGAAGCTGTTGAAATCCACAGACATCAGGAGAGCTTCAACAAGAAAAGAAGAAAGTCTAAAACTCTACAAAGCCTGGCTCCCAGCACTGAAAAATACAACCAAAAGGTCAACAAACTCTACCCAGTCACAAGGACCAGTGATCACTGCACACAAAAGACTAGCTAACAACACCCATCAATCACAGTGACAGACCATCTCCCCCCCCTTATCACAACAATACACCCATAACAAAAAACACCCCGATCACCATAATCACCCAATCTCCTGAAAATGACCAAAGGCTGATCCCACAGCTACAAATACTCAACTATCCCACACACTACATCAGAAAAAGAGTTCTAACTCCTGTCCTCTGAAGATGCTGGCCACAGAGACCGGCGAAACGTCAGGAAGAAAAACCTCCAGAACATGGCCGAGAAACCTACTACAACAACTATCAGAAAGATCTTTGCCTGCTTATGAAAGGATAGCAAAGATGGGGCCAGCCTGGCCTCTAGTGGAAGGGAGTTCCAGAGTCTGGGAGCATTATTATTTCCACCATTATTGCTGTTATGTATCATCAAGCAGCTCTTGAGTTTGGTCGAGCCTGTCATTTAATGACCTCTAATTCCCAATGATTAACAAACAAATACAGAAAAAATTATAAGAAAAGTTTCAAGGTAACATAGGGACTAACACGTTTTGATTGGTATAAGCTTTCATAGACTGTAGCCCAATTCCTCAGATGCATTCACCTGGAGCAGCCCGATATAGCCACTCTCTTGGGGTAAAAAAACCAGCAAACTAATTTCTCTTCTAAGCGTTCATGATTTAGTGCTTAAAGCTATTGTGCCAAGCCAATGCTAACTGGTGCCCATCGTGGTCAGTGGGGCAGAAGGTAGAGCAACCCACAGTGGGTGGAGTCAAGGGTGACAGACAGGATCAGAGGGCAAAATCTCTCTGAATCTCTGCCTTCAAGAGCACCCCTTTCATGCAAAGCGCAACTGAGGAAGCAGAAAAATACGCCCAAATTAGAAATGTTCCTTCCTGTAGTCACTTCCTGTTCCTTAAACCTAGATTCCTTAAACCAAGATTCCTTAAACTAAGATTCCTTAAACCTAGATTTTAAAGATGGAGGTTTAAAAGGAAGGGAATACCCTGTACTTGGTAAGAGGGCAGACCGGAAGACTTTAGAGAAGCAAAGTTCCAAGTTGCGTTCTCAGACCAGCTGCCTCTGTTCTGAGTGGGCATAAACAGCCCTCACCTTTTCCTCCCGTCTTCCAGAGTCCTGTGATTGAAAGGGAAAGCCTTCCACCAAGGCGAGGGCCTGGGTCATACTCTCCGGGCCACGATCCCTCACCCAGCTTTGCATTTTTTCCGGCAGGATAGCCAGAAACTGCTCCAGGATCACCAGTTCCACCACCTGCTCCTTGGTGTGCCTCTCGGGCGTCAGCCATTGGAGCCCAAGGTCCCAAAGCTGCCTGCTGTTCTCTCGGGCGCCCTCTGCTTCCCGGTAGCAAAACCGCCGGAAGCGCTGGCATCGTGTCTCCATCGTGTTGTCGTCTGTGGTCTCTTCCTTCACTGTCGGAGAGGTGTCCACATTTCTGTGGGCCTCTGGTGCAGCTTCTGGACTACGGCCCGGCAAGTGGTCTGAGGTAACCCACTCTCCTCTAGACCAGCGATCGGCCTGGGCTATCTCCTTGAAGGAAGACTGAAAAGCTTCCTGCTGAGAAAAGCCTGCCGGCGCCGGATCCCGCCGTCCCACATGGGAAGAGCCCACTGTCCTCAGAGAGCCATGCCATGGATTTTCCCAGGGTGGTGGTTTCAGCCCTTTCTGTGGACGACATGTTGCCGCGGGAGGTGGCCCTGGTTGGCGCTCCCGAGGATTATTGGTCACAATAACACGAGGCGTGCATCTGCCTTCTTCCCATGTTTCCTCCAGCTCCTGTTTCGGCTCTTCCATTTTCATGCCCTGCCGCTACAAACAAAATTAAACACATTTGAAGAGCGCTGCACAAATGGGATGCTAGGAAAACGATGCTTCTGAGGCGGTGCTGATCAAACATCAAAAAACTGCACCGGAACGGACCAAAAAACTAGTAACAACTTTGAGAGATCTGGAAGCCAACTTTTTTCCGCTCAGACCCATCAGAGATTGGATGGTCTGCAAAAACAAACAAACAAAATAAAAACAAAAAAACCCCACAGAAAATAAATGTGTGTATCTTTTTTTTGGGTGGGGGGAGTTGGACTTTAGCTCCCAGAAGTCCTCAGGCAATGTGAGCAGCAACTTCCTGTGGGGCAGGAGAGAAAGAGCCAAAACATGCAAAACGAGCCTTCAATTTGCCCGCCCTGCGGTCTATTTCAAATACTGGTGGTCCACGGTCTGAACACGATGGCCACTGAAAACCACCATTTAAGGGCAAATGACACTTAGCCTGCCTCTGCGCAGGGGACCCTGTGGCCACCCCCCATCCTCTTTGGACCATAAGCCATCCTTGAGCAAAAGAATCTCCCCCTTCCCTTCCACAGTGACAAACCTGAGCAAGGATGACCCAAGAGATTTTGCTACCTGAGGCAACAGACAAGATGGCAGCTTTTCCTCAGTCTACATTACAGAATTTTGATGGGCAGATGATAGACTTCTTTGTGAAAGTTAGTGGGGGTGGTTTACAAATGTGTGATACTTAACCCCTGGTATAGGGGGTTCAGGTCAAGCTGCGTGACACACGCAACTCAGCCCCCACCCCAACCTGAGGGAAGAGCCAGGTTCTACCATCTCTAGAACCTGCCACCTGAGAATGTGCCAGTTGTTGTCCCTGTTGCCTCACGGTAGGGCCAGCTAGAACCAAGGAAGTCTATAAGCAAGAGGTGAAGGCAGTCATGCCTTTAGGTTACTGTTTTCCTGCCTGAGGGCAACCCGGATGAGAAATGGAATAAAGCATCTTCTTTATGCAGAGAATGTACACCCGAGTGTGTGCCACATCCTGACCCTTTCGACAGCCCATGCGCATTAGTTCAGTTAGGAAGCAGATTATTATTCCTTTAAATATTCATTCAATATAGTCCTATTCATTACATCCATTCATTGAAATCACAGGTCTGGCTACAGAAAAGCTGACCTAGGGTGTTGGTCTTTCTGTTCCTGCTTCTGCCATCCACCCTTCTTTTTTTGAGGAGAAAGGGAGGCCCAAGGCTATAGGATCCTGGATTCGAGCCCCCCCCCCCGCCCAGCTTGTACCACCGCACACCCAAATCAAGCATCATCCACGAGCTCTCGCTGGATGCTTTTGCAAGCTTTCCTGAGGCCACCCTTCGAAACTGGATGTTGGGGCAAGAGCCGAGCCTACCAGACTGTGGGCTGGGGTGATAAGAGGGGGATTCTGGGAGTTGGAGTCAAGATTAAATAAAGAGATGTCTTCCGAGCTTTGAGAAGGACCTTTGGGTGATCCCGCCAGGCCCTCCCCCTTAAGACGATCTGAGGAACCAAAGCATTTTAAAGAGCATCCTTCCCAGTTCATTGACCTGATTCGCCAGAAGCAAACTGGGGAAGCATTCTTAAGTGTCTCTCCGCTCAGAGCAGGGACTTTGGGGTGAATAGAGGGATCCCCCTCTATTCATCTCTGCAGCCAGGGGTCCCTTGTTGAGTACTGCACCTCCCCCCCATCCCATCCCATCCCATCCCATCCCAGCCTCCCCTCCCCCTATCATCTTGTGTCTCTCCCCTTTGCATGCCCTTGGTGCAGCCCTTCCTCGCCTTCTCCACTCGCTCACCTGATCCGGGGACCCTTTGCCAGGGATGTGCCTAGAAGGGAAGAAAGGAGGGAAGGAGGAAGAGGAGGAGGAGGAGAGCCCTCATTTCCTGCTGAAACCAAGAAGGCAAGGCAGGTAGAGAGAGAGAAAAAGGGAGGGAGAAGCCATTGTCTCTGTGTGTGTGTGTGTGTATGATGGTGGGGCTTGGAGGGAGGAGTGGAGGACAAAGTTTTCCCAAGGAAAAAAAAAAGGAGGCGGGGCGGGAAGACAAGATGCTTTCCTCCCTCCTCTCCCCTTGCTGGGCTTGTCTAGAAAAGCCAGCTCGGTGTGTTTAACCCCTTTCAGCCTCTCTTGAGGAAAGCTGCCGAGATGAGAGAGATCTCTGGGGCAGCCCCCTCCCCTCCCCACCCTAGATGGGGAGAATGACACATTCGCCTCACTATCTACCCACTATCTGTCCTACTTTGGGCACATCCCGAGAAGGCAGGATTCTCTGGAAAAGGCAATCAAGCTGGGAAAGGTGGAAGGTCGCAGGGAAAGAGGAAGAGCACATGTGAGATGGATTGATTCCCTCAAGGAAGCCCCGGGCTTGAGTTTGCAAGAGCCGATTGATCAGGGCTGTTGAGGACAGGACCTTTTGGAGATGGCTCGTGCGCGGAATGAAAACGATACTTAGAGATTTTGTATACCTTGGTTCCAATCATCAGTCCAAAGGGAGACGGCAGCCAAGGAATCAGAAGAAGACGGGGACTTGGAAGGGCAGCCATGAAGGAACCAGAAAAGATCCTCAAGTGTAAGGATGCGTCACTGGAGACCAAGAGCAAGATCATCCATATTCTTGTATTTCCCATCACCGTGTATGGGTATAAAAGTTGGATAGTTGTTGTTTCGACTTATATACTGCCCCATAGTGCTGGAGAGCAGTCTAGGCAGTTTTTACGTCATAATTATGCAACTTGGCCCCCAGTGAACTGGGTGCTCAGTTTTACCGACCTTGGAAGGATGGAAGGCTGAGTGGTCCTGAGCAGAGGCTTGACCGCAGTACTGCAGTTTACCCGCTGTGCCACAGGGCTCAGCTTGACACCCAACTTGCCCTAACAAAGAAATGAAGGGAAGGTTAGTCAACTACACCACATTTTATAGTTTAAAAAAATACAGTAGGGCCCCCATATCTGCAGGATCAGTATCTGCTGATTCACTTATCCACGGTATAAAAATTTTAAAAATATTTTTTAAAATCCTAGAAAAAAGTATTTCTAAAGGTGAAGTTATCAGAATTAGTCACGAGAGGGAGCCATAGACCACACAATGTATAATATATAATGTCTGCTGTTAAAACAGCATTCAAGTTCACATTTTTCAACATCCACGGGGGGTGGCTTGAAACTGATCTTACTGTACATATTTTGAGGATGATACCGAGGTTTGTCCCTCAGACAGGTCAAAGGTGGTCCATAGAAGCCAAGGATGTTGTCTTGTACCCAATCAGACATCTTGGGGTAACATCAGTCAACCAGCACGAATGGCTCTTCTTGCCTCCCTATCTTGCAAATTAAAGCGCATTGTACTGTAAACTGGTTGTTTGGCAAAACATCCCACTAGCGCTTCTCCACCTTCCTGGCAAGAACCCCCCCTCCTCCAAACTCCAGTTGTAATAATTTAAAGAATTAAGAATCACAGAATCATGCAGTTGGAAGGGGCCTCTAAGGCCATCCAGTCCAACCCGCTGCTCAATGCAAGAATTCAGATCAAAGGACATCTGCCTGGTGATTGTCTAAGTTTCTCTCAAATGCCTCCAATGTTGTCCATTTATGCTTCAAATCTGCTGTTTGAAATGGTGACCTCTCTCTACCTAATGGAAAGGCTGGCTTTCCCAGCCTTTGCCTGCCCTGCCTCTGTGACATCACAAGCCCCGCCCCCTGGTCTTGGATTTCCGATGCAGCTGAACCTGGCCAGCCTCAGAGCTCTCAGCAGATGCCTCCTCATCCCAGCCGTGACATGGCCGAGGGCTCCATGGGCCAGGTGGGTCCTGCAGATCTTCTCATCTCACAGAACTGCCTGGATTCTGCATTTTTATACATGGAATGGGAAAGAAGACATCCTCCCTTTATTGATTTGATTTACCGTATTTAAAATATTTTATAATAATACCCGGTGTCCCCGTAAAGTTTGTGAAAAGATCAACAAGAGATGAAGTACTGAGAAAGACAAGAGAAGAACATATACAATACAGACAAAATGAGATTGTGGTGCTGAAACAGATACCTTGGAGAATAAAAGAGGTGAGGAAACAATAACAATTTCTAACTACTAAACTGAATGAAAAAGGAGTGAATTTAGATGGCTAGTACCTGAAAGGATCCTGATGAACTGGAATTCAAGAAGATACAGACTAGATTCCATCCGTAAAGCAAGAGAATTCTATGAGAAACAGGTAAGCTTTTTTGAAGAAGAAACACAAAAGCCAGATAGAAATGAAGAAGAAATTAGAGAACTGGGAGAGATAATACCAGAAGAGGCAGCTGCACAAAGTGAAGAAGGAAACCCGAAAAAGGACACAGAACAAGAATTGGCCAAAAGAGAGAGAGAGAGAGAGAGAGAGAGAAGAGAAATACTAAGACAACAAACCCTAAATATAAGTAAAGAAGATGGAGACAGAAATTCAGATCTTTTCATTGAATATTAACAGCCTGAACCCACCAGGAAAAAGGGGAAAAAATCTTTTCACAACTACAAAAAAAAATTAAATGAACATAATCTGTCTTCAAGAAACCCATATTAAAAAGGCAGTACAACAAATATTTGGAATACCCAAAGATTGATAAATTCTGTTATTCAGCAGCACAGCAAAAGAAAAGAAGGGTAGCCTTATATGTTAAAGAAACTTTGGACTCAAAACACGGTTATTCGGATAAAGAACGGAGAATTCTAACAGTAGAAACAACAATAAATAAATAAAAAAGATCTTGATGATAATAATACTGTATATGCACTCAATAATAAACAAGAAGAATTCTATCAAAACCTATACAAGATAGTACGTATTGGAAAAAGAATACAGTACCAAAATATCTGTCTATTAGGAGATTTTAACGCAATCGTGGATGAAAGACTGGACAATAAAAGTGGCAAAAAGGGGGATAGGAGAAGGAAAAGACTTCCAAAAATCTTCCTTCAGATGACCGAAGAATTAGGGCTACAAGATACACTATAAGGAGAGAAACAAATACGAAAAACGCTCAATGTACATTCTATTCGAATAGGCATAAATCTTGGTCTAGAATCGATAAGATATGGCTATCCTTGGAATACACAAAGTAGAAATAGAAACCAATATTTGGGCGGATCACAACCCAATGAAGATGCAGTGAAAAGGAGAAAAGAAAAAAACAAGAGGGACTTTAAACCGAACCATATTGAAAGATAAAGAATTTGTTGAAAGACCTAAAAAAAAGAAATTGAATTGTTTTTTAAAGAAAAAAAGAGGGGAAAAAACTAAAATATTTTCTAATATGTTGTGATAAAGTTTAAAACTTTTGGATTAAAATACATATATGGTTTGCTAAAATGTTAAAAAAACATATAGACTTTAAACCAGAACTGTTTCTATTAAGTATAATGCCAGAAAATTTTGATAAACAAAATGTCATCTAACAGTGCATATTTTGACAGCAGCTAGGATTTTACTGGCACCGCATTGGAAAAATGAAGGAATACCTACAGATGAAGAAATAATTAAGAAGATTTTGGACCGTGCATAAATGGACAGATTTACATTGAAGATTAAAGAGAAGGAAGATTCAGAATATTTTCAAACATGGAATCGGTTCTATTAACGGTTAGAAACGTGGTGTAGAGATTAGACCCTAAACTGTATTAACAAATGAATATAAACTGAACCTATGAATCACGATGTTTAATAAACACAGATAGATTTTACTAATTAAAAAAGAGAGAGAGAGAGAAATGTGGAGCTGGAAGGGACCCTCTAGATCATCCAGTCCAGCCCCTGGCAAGAAGGCACAGTGGGGGAATTGAACTCCCAACTTCTCATCCAGAGACCTAAACTACTGAGCTATCCAGCACTTCTTAAAACACAATATTTAAAAATTAAAAACAATAAAGTAGACAAATATATTAAAAAGGAACAAACAAATACCACTCTGAGAAAGGGCATATACAAGGAATACTTAAAGGCACAATCAAAGCAGGAATGCGTAATAATGAGCCCATCTGTCTGTCTCTCTGTCTGTCTGTCTTGTCCAAAGAGGGCCAGCTGCAAATCTTGATGCCAAGTTGAGGGAGCCAAAGAAATTTCCTATCTCTTCCCCCCTCTGCTTTGCTCTTCACCAAGAGACTCAAGGGGTTAATGAGAGTGACCTGATCTGCCTAGAGAGGCTCAGAAAAGGGGAGCGTTTAAATGCCAGATGCAGCTTCCGTTGGCGGCTTTCCTTCCCTCGGAGCTGCATCTCTATGGCAGTGGGTGCTGCCTTTGCATTTCCCGGGAAGTGGGTCCAGATTCCAGACCCGCAGGTAACGCAAAGGCTACTCCGAGATGGTGAGTAGGGAATGAAGCATAACATACTGGAGGAAGAGGAGACCTGGGGGGAATGAAGGGACGCCTGCCTGATCCTGGATCTGTCTTTTTTTTAATCAAGCCTTTCAACTCTGGATAAAGGGCAAATGCCCGTTTCTTGTTTGCGTTGCAAACTCACATGGCTTCTTAACTGGGTCTCCCTTTCCGTAAGATCGTTAATTGGCTTTAAGCTCTCGAACCGCAAAGCAGGAGGAATTGCCCCCAAACAGGTTGCAGAAGGATGCTGGCGTGGAAGCCGCACCGGTGGGTTGCTAGCTGAATTTCCATGCCCTATTGCTACATATTGAATATTGCAAAAATCAGCAGGTTTTATTTAAAAAGTGGGTGCTGTTGTAGATCGGCCCGTCCCGAATCCGGTGCCTCTTGGATATTTCGGATCACAGTTCCAAACATTTCTGGCCAACAGCATGTCATATAAAAAAAAATTTAAATTTATTTTAATATATGAATTTATTTAAACGATATACCGCCCAACTGACCGATGAGCACATGACAGACAACGTAGAATATCATAAGCATAATAAAAAAAATTGGAATTAAGATTCTGTTTAAAAAAGCAGGCGGTAGTTTAAAATGATACGCTGATCATCTCAGCGGGCTATTCAGATGGGATATTTTGGAAAGGCTGCTGGATTAAGAAAGTTTTGAGGTATGAGCTGAGGTTTGCAGCGACGCTGTAAGATTTCTTTCATGGATCGATGCAGCCATCAGTGGCTTGCGATCTGAGACAGGACACCCCCCTCTCTGTCCATGTCAATTGCAGACAGCTGAGGTCCCTTGCAGGTTTATTAGGAGGTGTGTGGGAGGCCCCAAGGGTTGGCAAGCATGATGCTGACGGGCAGTGCATTGCCCACCTCAGCTTTACAGACTACCTGGGAAAGTAGGTTCACAAGATGATAAAGAAAGGTAAGTGGGACCGGCCACAGTGCAGCTGCTTTGACAATCTGTGCTCATTGCCCTCGGTTGTCAGGACGCTCTGTTTTGTACAGTATCTCCTTAAGACAGAAATATATGGGCCCCGTATTCTGGACGGAGCCCTTTCAGCTCATCCCTTCTCAACAGGCTGGCACTGTTGTATAGTCAGAATCAAAGCAAAATTCAACCGTAAGTTTGATTTATATAAGGAGGAGTGAATAAATGTGTGTTTTTGGACAACCACTCCCAGAATGTAGTCCAAAAACACAAAGCTGCACACCCCGTATATGGAATATGTGAGTTGGGTTATATACATGAAATGGAATTTTCCTCTCTGTCTCTCTTTTGGTCACCACAAGCAGTAACAAAATGCCTTGTATTAAGGGGGGGGGGGAACCTACTACCTACATTCTAAAATGGTATAATCCAGATCTGGGCTGATTTCCTGTCATTCCCCCGTCCCCGTGGCCTCCCAGCTTTGAAGTCTCGGCCAGTTCTAAGAATCCTAGAGAAGCAGTTTGCCATTGTGATGTTAGCAATGCATTGCTCCTTTGTTCTCATACAGCCACTGGTGAGCGCCTCAGAACCACGGCCATCTCTCTCTCTTTCTCTGATACCCGTCTCGTTTCTCATTGGTCAATTATCCTGTTTCCATTAGCCGTGTGATGAGAGCAGGCAAGATTGAAAATGGAGGCTCAAGAGCTGGCAGCCGCAGAGATCCGAGAGGGAAGGTCAGTGGAAGAAAGATCGTGTTGCGTCTCCTGGGCTGAGACTCCCAGGGAGCTTCTGAGCCGGCCGACTCCTAAAGCGATCAAACTGGAGCCAGAGGAGCCGTGTTGGGAAGCCCGATGGCAGGAGTACCTGAAGATGCTACAGGATCCCGACTTGGGTTGGAGGCCTGTGCCATTCCGTCGGTTTCCGTCGGAAGAGCACACCGAGGAATTTCACGCTTCTACCAAAGGAGAAGTGGTTGAGATGAACCTTTTGCCAAAGGCTGAATGTGAGGCTGACCCCTGGCCAGGCCTTGGTGGAGAAGCCCACGGAGGCAGCCTGGAGTCTTTAGTGAAAGTGAAGGAAGAAATCACAGAGGAGGATGAGAGCTTGGAGATGCGGCGCCAGGATTTTAGACGTTTCCCTTACCAGGAGGCCGAGGGGCCCCGAGAGATTTGCAGGCAACTCCTGGGACTTTGCTGTCAATGGCTGAAGCCAGACGTGCATACGGTGGAGCGGATCTTAGACCTGCTGGTCCTGGAGCAGTTCTTGGCCATCCTGCCTGAGGAAATTCAGAGCTGGGTGAGGGGAGGCGGTGCTCAGAGCTGCGCCCAGGCAGTGTCACTGGCAGAACATTTTCTCTTGCGGGTGCCGAAGGCAGAGAAGACTGAAAGGCAGGTGGGTATGTTTTGAGTAGCGGGCCCAACAGAAGGGAGCAAAGGCTCTCAGCAGGGGAAAAATTTAAAAAAATATATCCCAAGCTGATAGGGATGAAAATATTTTTAAAGAACTTTTTGTCAGGTTGAGTATTGTAAAACTTGGGAAGGCAGGATAAAACTTGGGAAGGCCGCCTAGAGTGGCCTTTT
This sequence comes from Pogona vitticeps, assembly GCF_051106095.1. Lineage (NCBI taxonomy): Eukaryota > Metazoa > Chordata > Lepidosauria > Squamata > Agamidae > Pogona > Pogona vitticeps. The sequence goes on from NC_135784.1 coordinate 22,474,585, forward strand.
AGGCCAGATGGGCGGGGTATAAATCAAATAAAGTAAAGTAAAGTAATCCTAGATAGTTGTTACGATGGAAGGCTGAGTCAGCCTTAATCCAGCTACCTGGGACTGAATCCAGGTGGTGAGCGGAGTTTTGGCTGCAGTACTGCAGTTTAACCACTGCGCCACAAAGTAGTTTGATCTGCTGTGCTTAGCAGATGCAGCTTGCCATGACATGAATCACATGAATAATAATAGTCATGTGTTGTCATGTCAATTCTGGGTTATGGCAACCCTTTTCAGGGTTTTCCAGGTAGAGAATACTTGGAAGTGGTTTGCCTTTCCCTTCGTCTGGGGGTGCCCTGGGACTCTGCAGCTTTTCCAAGACCACCAGCTAATATTTACAGATTAAGCATCAGTAAGTGTATAAAAGTGGGGCTTGCATTTCTGCTTTTCACCTTGTTTGTGAATTGTATCTGTTCCCTTCCTTTTCAGGTCCTGGAGCCTTTTGAGGAAGTGATCGTGAATTCTCCCAAGGCCGAATGGGAGCTGCCTGGAACCAAAGGGCAGCAGCCTCTCTCGACGGAGGCAGAACTGGAGGATGAGAGAGAGGCTGAGTTGATCTGGACTGTGGAAAGTGAGCATGGGCTGGGTTGAGAATCTGAGATAGATCATAAATACAATGGTGCCTTGCAAGACAAACCCCTCCCGGGACAAAAAACCCGCAAGACAAATCATTTTTGCAATCGCTGTGGTGCCTTGCAAGATGGCTTCTTCTCTGGCCGTTCCAAGACCGATGCCTCACAAGATGAAAAAATTCATTCAGCTTGCGCGGTTCCCATAGGAATGCATTGCAATGCATTCCTATGGGAAACCACTTTTTGCAAGACGGAAATTTCACAAGACAGCGCTACTCGTGGAACGAATTACATTCGTCTTTCGAGGCACCACTGTACCCAGGTGATGGCATAGAGATTGTAGATCCTTTTTATTTCTCGAAGAAAGAGGTATTTGTGCTGTGGCGATTAGAGTATTCGATAGGAATTAGGTGGTGTGGATTCTGTGATACTCATTGGGTGACTCTGGATCAGTTGCTTTTTTTTTTTTTGCTTTATCTACCTCCCAAGGTTGTTGTTAGGGGAGTACAGCTGGGAGGAGGAACCACAAGGCCTTGAGCGCCTTGGAGGAAAAGCTGGAATGTAATGAAGAGATACAATAAAGAACAATTAAAACGAAAGAGGAAGAGAAAGGCTGGTATGTTAAATTATCATCTTAGAATGGCAAAGCTGGAAGGGACCCTCTTGATCATGGAGTCAAGCCCCTCTCAAGGAGCCACAATGGGGAATCAAACTCCCAACCTCTGGCTCAAACAAATGAGTTTTTTTCCCTATCGGTTTTCATTAAAATTTGGAGACAGTGTGGTGTCTCCATCACAACTCTCACAATTTTGTACCCCAATCAGCACTGTCCAGTTATGGATTTAAAAAAGTAATTTTTCCATGGTCTAGCTTGGGCTGTACCATATACCACACTGGAAGAATTATGTTATGTAATTTTGTATATACCAGGTGTTTTATCTGTGCTAAATCGTTGTCACACTTCATGGACCCAAAAGCCAAGCCTTGAAAGTGTAACATGTGCCTTCTGAATTTAAATTCACAATTAAGAGGCAAGGTAGGAACAAAATTTGAACTAAACCATAAATTTGGAAAACATTGGACTAGAAAATATGTGAACAGCAGACTTTCCTTCTGAATGCATTTCTTGCCGCGTTTTCTGTTTTCATTCGTACGGTTTCCTGTTTTTAATTCTTACAGCGGTAGAGGCTCGGTCCTCATCCTCTCTCTTTCTCCTTCTTTTATTTTAGGCAGCAGGCAAATTGAGGAGAACGATCGAGAGAATGGCCTGCCACAAAGACCTGAACAAGCTGCAGTGAGCGATAGATCCCTGGAAAGAGGCAGAAGGAGGTTTTTCCAAACACTTGAAGTGGAAGAGAGACTTGAAAACCAACAAGGCCTGAAAAACCATTGTGATAACCACCCTGGCAGAAAACTAGGAAATGACTTTGTTTGTCAGGAGGGTGGCCTCCATTTACATGAAAGCTCGTCTCCAACGGGAATCGCTGGGCCAAAGACCAACACGACGACCAGCACCAAGAGCAGGAAAAGCCTTACTCGGAGTTCTGGCGGAGTGAAGCACTGGAAGGAGTCCTACGAGTGTTCGTATTGTGGGAAAAAGTGGCCCTGCCTGTCTCAGCTTCTCAGGCACGAGAGCATCCACACGGGCGAGAAGCCCCACAAATGCACCAAGTGTGGGAAAAGTTTCAATCGGAGGTCGAACCTCACCATGCACGAAAGGACCCATACGGGGGAAAAGCCGCACAAGTGTTCCCAGTGCGGGAAAAGCTTCATTCGGAGGACTCACCTGACGAAACACAAGAGGACCCACGTGAAGGAGAAATCCTGCAACTGCTCAGGGTGCAGGAGGTCCTCTGGTCTGACCCTGAGTTCTCATCTGAATGTCGACCCCAGCCCCCAGTGCTCGGCTTACGGCAGGAGCTTCCTTTACGGCAAAAATGCGACATCGGAAGAGTCTCCGGGGGCAGGGAAGCTGAACAAGTGCTCTTACTGTGGGAAAAGCTTTTCTTGCCAATCGCGGTTCCTCCGGCATGAGAGAAGCCACACCAAAGAGAGGCCCTACCAGTGCCCCGACTGTGGGAAAAGCTTCTGCACCAGCTCAAACCTTAGCCAGCATAAGAGGACCCACACGGGAGAGAGGCCGTACTGTTGCCGACACTGTGGGAAGAGTTACCGGCGGAAGTCGTCCCTGGTTCAACACGAGCAGGAGACGTGCCAGAAAGGGAACTCTTTAAATGCTCCACCTGTGGGTTTCGTGGTCTTAGGGAGCTGTGCTTTGCTTTGCGCGAAACAGTCAGGTCAGGCGGGGATGAATGGACCCCCTGCTTCAAAGGCAGGGGGCGTCCTCCCGGCACCTCAGCCTTCAAGCATCTCCACAGGATGCACGCAGTAGATGTTCATGCGCAAATCCAGTCCTGTTCATCAAGGAAAGGTGCTGCTGCTGCTGCTGCGGGCAGAGACGGACAATCACAGAATGGCAGGGAAAGTAGCAGTGGACCTCGGAGGTCACTGTGTATTAGAAAACAAAAACAAACCATCTCACTCCACCCCATCTGGGCTGGATCTGCCTTCTCCAACCCAGCAATGTGCGACCATTTTGATCTGTCCAAGCCAATATGGCTGCTTGTCAGGAATGCCGGGAAATGGACTGCGGCACTTTTGCAGACTTGTGGAAAACAGGATTATCGTTGGCTGAGGCTGGATCCATCGTTGACTTCTTTAAAAGGGTGGAAAATATGAGGTGGTGGGTGGTAGGATAAAACTTGGGAGGTGGGGGGGGGGACCAAACCCAAAGAGGTACTCTCACCGTAGTTCATATCAATATAAAACAAAAATTGAGCAAAAGATATGACACATTGGCAGTAGGAGAATTCAAAACTCATATAATTAAAGATAAAAAAGACCTTGTGCTGTGGGTTATCTTTTTCCAGCCATTTATTTATTTGTTTGTTTGTTTGTTTGTTTGTTTATTTGATTTATATCCCGCTCATCTGGTCAAATCGACCACTCTGAGGGGCTTCCATAAAAAGTATTGTTGTTTCTAACTGCATACGAATCTATTTAAATGACTTAGGAGTTTCCTAGCAATCTTGTGAAGCAGGTTATGCGGAGAGAATAAAGCTCAGTGGGATGGAGTTAGAGATCATAGTCACACTGGCAATTTGAACTGATTTCTGTTCAGACTTTTTAAAAACCAGGTACAAGTCAAAATATTCTAGGTCCTCTTTTTTATTAAACTGAATGGTTCAGGAATCAGAGGCTCTCTGTCGGAAATGAGCAAAAGAATACAAGAACGAAAGGAAGACCCTCTTCAGTATGTTTTAATTCAAGCCCGTTAATCCGAATGCCACATCCCTTCCGGTGTCACTTTTCCCTACGCTGTCTCCCAGGTGATGGGAGAGGATGGAGAATTCCCTTTGGGGTAGCTTAGGAAGGTGCAGAACTGACAAAGGGGGCAGAATCTTCCCCCACAACTCCAGAAGGAGATAAATGGGGAATGCTTTCAGCTGGAATTGAGGAAGTGCTGAGGGTGGGATCTGCGGGCCATTCCCCCTCCAACCATGCCTTGAATGTCCCCCCCACACACAAAAGGTGGAAGTAAATAAAGCTTATTTTCTGGATTTGACAAAAATGGCAGAAACAGACACACCGCCTGATGAAAGCAAGGCACAGCACTTGGTTTTTGAACAGGCTCATTATTACTAGTGGCTTGCTTTAAACAGGGCTATGGGTCTGAAGAAACAGCCCCAGGGGACACCAATGGCATTCCCTGCTGGATTAGACTCCAGGACGGATAGTTCTCTACCTGAAACTTAATGATTGGCGGGAATGTAGTTCTCCTCCTCTGAAAACATGAAAAGAGCAATTTTGCAAGGCAGTTCAGATGAGGGGGGAATATAAAGTAAGACCCCATTAAGAGCAGGTTTTAGGGGAGTAGCAGCCATGGGGGTAGACAGGGCTCAAATCTCAAGGATCCCCGGATGAAGGATCTCATTGCCGCTCACGGTCTGCCTCGTGGGCCATAACATTCAGCAGGAAGTGGAGGTGGAGAGTTTCCATTGCAGAAGTCGGTGTCACAGCATGAAGTGATGTAAAATGAATAGTCACCACTTTTCTCAGGCTGGTCACAAATTTTTCCCTTCTGTGGACCTTCATAGCATCCATATGTCATCCTTCTATATGTTGAATCTGTTGGGAGAAGAAGAACGCCAGGGAGTGAGTCCGGTTCTTTGCAGGAGCTCTCCATGGTGTGGACTCTTAACCCCTAAATACAGCGGCCCCCAACCCTTTTTCGGATGGCGGACTGGTTGAGGGGGCGGGGGCTCTGTGCACGGGGCGGCGGGGGCATTCCCGTAGCTCGCGTGCGTCCTTATCCAGTACAAAGGCCTTTTGGGTAAGAAACAAATATCTCATCTGGCAGTTTTGATTTACAAGAGTCCAGGCAGCAAGACAGCAGCGATGGCAACTTTGCACCAAGGGGAAAAAACCTTTCTTCCAAGTGAGAGGATTTTTAGCACGTGAGAAGCAATATTTGACAGCTCCTCATTCTCATGCATGAGAAGGAACGAAGGAAGAATTTACCCCTCTAAGGAATAGAGCAGTGTTAGGAAGAGCCCATACGTCTCTTGACGTACAACTACCTTTCACGCTCCATGTTTTGAACTGAAATATCGTATTCTTCACTCCATAAGACGCACCTGTCCATAAGACGCACCAAAGTTTTAGGAGAAGAAAACAGGAAAAAAATAATTTGTTTTATTCTCCTAAAAATTGGTGAGCCTTATGGAGAGGTCCATCTTATGGAACACACCCTAGGACCCTTTGGAGGCTCACCCTGCCCCCCCGCGGGTCAGAGGGGGTGAAATCGCCAGCTTCTGGGACTCTTCTGAAGCTTCCCAAGCCTCAAAAGTCTCCCAGAAACTGGGAGCTGGATCCATGCAGGGGTGAGGGGAGTGTGGCAAGGGTCCTGGAAGGCTCCCTCAGACCATTGCAAGGCTCCTCCCACCCCCCACAGGGCCAGCAGGGGCGAAATCGCCAGCTTCTAGGACCTTTTCTGAGGCTTAAAAGGCTCAGAAAAGGTCCTAGAAGCTGGCGATTCCGCCCATGCTGGATGCGTGGGGGGTGGGGGGAGCCTCACAAGGGTCCTGGAAGGCTCCCTCGGACCTTTGCAAAGCTCCCCCCACCCCCCACCCCATGGGGCCAGCGGGGACAAAATTCCTGCCTTCGCTCCATAAGAGGCACGGACTTTCCCACCCACATTTGGGGGGGAGTGCGTCTTATGGAGCAAAAAATACGGTAGGTAAGAACCGGCTTCTCTAACTGAACTCTCCCAATGCTTGCCAACAGAGGAAGCCACTGCCTTACTTCCTGGTTTGTTTAAACGCCCCTGGACAGGTAGATTTCCTCTTATTTTTTGCAGGTCAGACCCAAAGATTTCAAAAGTTTCTCACTCCTTAGCGAGACTTAACAATATTGTGTGCAGTTGTCACATTTTGTATGTTGTTGCAGGGTTTTTTCCAGGAAATTTGTGGGGGTTTAGTGGGGGTGTTGTTGTATTATTTCGTTATTTTGTGGGACAACTTGTTGGCTCAGCTCCCAGCTGAAATAATGTCCTAGATGTTGTTGCTTTTCCTTATTTAAATAATTTGTGAGAACATCTTGGATGAAGCCTTGGAGGGGAAGGGGGGGAAGAAGGAGAGCCATGTGGTCCTTTTATACACCATTCAAAGGGGAAGGTGGGTGATGTTGTTATTAGACCACAAAAATATCACAAACATCCCCTAGCTTTCAGCCCGTTCCATCTCTTCATCAGGCTGGGCACCAGAAAGGCGAAGAAAGTGAAGTTCCAATTACGATGGCCAGAGGCGTGGACCAGGCAGGCTTCTTTCTTGAAAGCAATGGTTCCCAACCTTGGGTGCCCAGATGTTCTCAGACTAAAACTCCCAGAAGCCTTCACCGCTAGCTGTGCTGGCCGGAATGTCTTTGAGTTGCCATCTAAGAACATCTGGGGACCCAAGGTTGGAAACCTGTGGCTTCAAGCCTCTTGGCACTTGCTTTCAACAAAGGAGCCAAGCCCAGACATGTAGCCATGATATTTGGAACTTTTCTATTTCTCCTATACTACCCAAGAGCCAAAAGTTAGTAAATCTTAGTCATACATTTTAGAACATTGAGCCCAGCCCCTGTCAAGGAGGCACAGCAGGGAATCAAACTCCTAACCTCTTGACTCCACAGCCACATGCCTTAAACCACCAAGCTATCCAGCAGGTAGCTTACATTACTAGAGGACTAGTAGAGGGGACCTTATCTTCAGAGACCCATCTCAAAAGCCTCTGGCCTTCTGCACTGCATCCATTTTAACCTTGCAAAATGTGTGCCTTGAGAACTTACTTGACGAGTAGACGGCAGTTGTGTAGCATCTCCCAGTTTCAGTCTCACAAACTCCACTATTGTTGCGACACTGTTTATCTGTGAACTTGTGGCACTCTCGGCACAAGAGACCCTGGGCTAAGGCAGAAAAAGACAGGAAGGAACAGTTTGGAGAATAATTAGAAATTCCTGTTGTTGCTTTAAAAAAAATAAAAGTGTGCTATTATTTTAAGAAATAATAGCATACATTTTTCCCCACCCCAGCATCAGACCTCAGGGGTGAGAAGTGAAACTCGCGTTAGACTCTAGTCTTCAATTATTCTCCAGTTCTTCATCATTTCCGTGTTGGCATTCTATAAGCTTGTAAAAACGTTCCTACATTTTAAATCCGTGGTTGGTCCCCCTCCCTGCCGTTCTTCTCCCAGTCAGGAAAGACGTCATGGAACAGGTTGTTGAGAAAGGAGTTTGAATACACCTTACGTTGTATTCAAATGTGTTTTTATAATGTTTTAAATTGGTATGTTTTTATAATTGTATTATATTTAATATCATTCATACGAACTTTGAATTAGGTTTATTGCTTAAACCAGAGGTCCCCAATCCCCGGTCCACGGCCCAGTGCCAGTCCATGGCCTGAGCCGGACTGGGCCACGGAGACAGAACCCCCCACAACCCTTTTGCACCTGCACCCACACTCCCACACCCCTTTGGCATGTACACAAGTGCCCCCGAGAGCTGTGATGCCCTTCTGGGGAGACTGGTAGAAATTATCCAATTTATCTGCTCTGTGTTTCAGTCCGAAGTTTAGAAGAGCTCTCTGAATTGTTGAATCCATTTTGGGGGCAGAGTTCAGCGTCCCGGTTTAAACCGCAACAAACTGGGGATAAAATACAGAAAGAAAGTTGGCTTGTCGGCTTCTAACCTGGAAACTCATAAGCTGTATATTCCAGACTCTCTACACTCCCTTGTCTTGTCTAGCAGACTGTCTGTACATGGCTGGTTTTGGTCTTATTACTCATGCTCACTGGAAGAACAGAGCGTGAAGCTGAGGCTCCAATACTTTGGCCATCTGATGAGAAGAGAAGATACCCTGCAAAAGACCCTGATGTTGGGAAAGTCTGAAGGCAAGAGGAGAAGGGGACGACAGAGGATGAGATCGATGGACAGTGTCATCAAAGCTACCAACATGAATGTGACCCAACTCTGGGAGGCAGTGGAAGACAGGAGGTCCTGGCGTGCTCTGGTCCATGGGGGTCATAAAAAGCTGGACATGTTTAGGCATCCTTCAGTCTCGAGATACTATGGTAACATGCTCTGTATGGAGGACTTGGAAGAGCGTCTACTGTGGCTGAGAAGGCCGATTCGAGAATGACAATCCCTTCCGCGCTGAGGACAAATACAGTCTGTCCCCTGTCCAGCTCCCTGATTTTGCTGATTTTGTGTCTTCCTCTTTGCCTTGGCCTGGTCCATGGGGTCATGAAGAGTCGGACACGACTTAACGTGTAAACAACAACAAAAACAATAATTCCTGCTCTGAGAAAGTAAATAGGAAACCATATGTGCCTATGGTCATCTATCCGGGAACTCACTCACCAGAATCCCATACCAGCAGAGAAAGGAAGCCAAGATGAACAGGATTCATCCTTTGTCAATTATCAGCCAGCTTCTGAGAAGAACGTCTGTGGCTACACCAGACCTCTGAGTTCTTCCTCTGCCTTGAGAAAGGGCAGCAGCATCCCGTTTATTCTGTCCAAGAAACCAAGGGCAGCCCGTGTAGGTGTGGCCAAATTTTCTAATGAGGTCTTGTGAGCTTGCCAGCACCTCCTTACTGGAAAAGAAAGAGAGGGAGAACATGGTGCCAAATGAGTCAACGGACAGGAAATCAGGTGGCAGGGACACGTCAGGTTGATTCCTGGTTTTCTCCTCCGCAATGCAAAAGGCAAGGGGAGCAAACCAAGCCTCCCAACAACGAGGATTTTTATTTTATATTCGCAAAGGCTTTCACAGCCGGGATCTAATGGTTGTTGTGGGTTTTTCGGGCTCTTTCGCCGTGTTCTGAAGGTTGTTCTTCCTAATGCTTCGCCAGTGTTGTCCTCTGAAGATGCCAGCCACAGAGACTGGCGAAATGTTAGGAAGAACAACCTTCAGAACATGGACAAAGAACCCGAAAACCCACAACAACGATTTTTATTTTGCCTTATTTAAATTTCTCCCGATCTGGTGATTTCGAAAAACATTGGACTACAGCGCCCATTATTTATTATGCAGACCTTGAACCTCTCACACACCAAACCAAGAAGACCACAGAGGGCTCGTAGTTCTGTTTCTATCAGGTATATTTTATTTATTTATTTATTTATTTATTTACCTCAAAATCCAGGGGAGGGGGATCAGGAGACAGGTCTCTTGTTGTCTTGTGTGCTCCCAGCGGCATCTGGTGGGGCTCCTGTGAGATACAGGAAGCTGGACTCGATCGGCCCTTGGCCTGATCCAGCAGGGCTCTTCTTCTTATGTTTTTATTTATTTATTTATTTATTTATTTATTTATTTATTTATTTATTTATTTATTTATTTATTTATTTATTTATTTATTTATTTATTTAATATTCCACTCCTATTAGTATTGCAGCAATAATTTGAGTGGGCTAAAATTTGTAAAATAAAAAACAAACATAAAAGCAAGGATTATAAAAACCAGTAGCAATATCCCTCAAAAAACAGATGTCACTGACTAATCGGAGAGAAGATGGAGGGAAAGCGTGGGGGGGGGAGAAGAGGAGAGGAAAGAAAAAGAGGGGAAGGTGGTCAGCTCAGGTTGGTGTGGAAAGACGCTCTGAAAAGCAATGTCCTTAATTGCTTCCTCAAAGTCCACAGTTGGGGAGTAAGTCGGAGCTCCTCCAGAAGCTGGTTCCATAAAGTTGGAACCACCGTGAAGAAGGCCCTACCTCTTGCAGGGGGTTTACGGGCCTCCCTCAGGAAGGCCACCCCAAGGAGCTTACTGGGATGGTCTTGTGTTCTTCAGGTCCCGGCTTGCAACTTTTGAACTATTAATATCAGTGCCTCCAAGGAGTCTGTCAACTAAGACAGAGTGGAATTACTATTGTTCAGCTCTGACAACGCAATGAGAAGAACACGGTGTTACATACAGCACTGATGTTACCTGTCTGTCATGGGTTGGAGGGAAAGTTCCATCCTATGGGGAGTGGAAGGCGGGACATCAGGAGGAGGGGCTGTACTGTATATATATGTGAAGCCTGTTTGGAGAGGTTTAGAGCTGAGAGAAGAAGCTGGGAAGAAGAAGCTGGTGTGGGAGTCTGTGTGTCAGACAGGGTACTACTGTGTGTCAGTCAGTACCAACCTGATAGGTTCAGGTGTCTGTATGGGAAGCCAGAACTGATAGGTTCAGGGTCTGTGCTTTATTTAAAAGGTGTTCTGTGTGAACCAAACTGGTGTATGTATGATTGAGACTAAGCCACGTTACGGTATATTATTCACTTGATCATTTTATTTTCCCTGTGTGTTATTTAAATAAACCTTATTCCTTTGTTTGTTTAAAAATCCATTCCTGGTCTGTGTGACTCCTTACAGGGAATGGTTGGTGGCAGCTTAGTGAAAGTGTAGCATATCCCGGTAGGTCTGGGGTTGTCACATTGATTGGTGTCCAGCGTGTGGGATACGACTGGTCCAGTTGTCCAGTGGTCCAGCAAAGCCTTGGCAAGTGTGCCCAGAGCAAGGGGGGTCTAGTCAGGGACAATCTGAGGGCGCGTAGGTAATCTTCTAGGCGTACCTCACGGGGAGGTGCGCTAGTGGAAGAACGTGCCAACTGGGGACTAGATTAGGGAGCTCTGAGGCAACCTGTTTTGGTGGGAAAAAAGCTGAGGCAAAACTGTGTGAAGTAGAAGTGATCTAGCCTGTCTGCTGAGAGGCCTAGCAGAGGGGGGTGGACTCCGGCTGGCAACAGTTGCAAGTTAGTGCTGAAGAACAGCAGCAATCTATAGAAGGCTGGTTCTGAGGCAAAAGGAAGAGAGAAAAAAAAAGTGGTCGCTTTATTTTGAGGCTTGACTTTTGAAAGCAGCCTGTTCTGGGGGGGGGATTATGCCCTTGACTCGAAGCCAAATGGCAGAAATGGGTGAAGTGAAAGACCCACAGGTGGACCAGGGTTCTGAGGATGAATTTGGCTCAGTGCAGGATGACAGCACGGGAGAGCAGAACCCAGAACTCAGGAAAATGCTCATAGCCCAACAGCATGAACTGAGGGTGAGGGAAATGGAGCAAAGGGAAAGGGAGAAACAACGACAATTTGAATGGGAGAGAGAGAAAATTGCTCTGGAAAAAGAAAGGATGGCATTTGAGTTACGAAAATTGGAACTGATGAACCAGAACAATAATAACAATAGGGATTCTGAGGGAGGCCAATTGTCTAAAACTGACCTGAAGAAATTCCCTGTGTACCACAAGGGAGATTGTCCTGAGGTGTTCTTTTCCTTAGTGGAAAGAGCGTTTGTGGACTTCTCAGTAAGGGAAACTGAGAAGATGACCATTATGCGATCTTTAATCAGTGGCAGCCTGGCAGAAGTCTATGCAGAGATGCCAGAGGAACTGCTAAAAGATTTCGCAGAGTTTAAAAAACTGGTGTTTGCCAGACATGGGATAAATGCGGAACAGCTGAGGCAAAGATTCAGGTCACTCACAAAGAAACCAGAGCAGACTTTTACCCAAGTGGGGGCCCAATTGGTGAGGCTGCTAGAGAAATGGCTATCTCAGGAGGGGACAGAGACCTTTCAGCAGCTCAAAGACTTGATAGCGCTGGAACAGTTCTATTCAGTCCTGCATGGGGAACTGAAGTTCCAGGTGAGGGAAAGGAAACCGAAATCTGTGGCGGAAGCGGCCGAGATCGCAGATTTTATTTCCCAAATAAGAAAGCCCTTAGGTGCTGAGGGGAAATCGATAGGTAAACCCAAAGAAACCTACAGCAAGTACTCTCAGGGACCAGGGAAAAACCAGCAAGGGGGAGGGGCCCATGGTGAAGGGAAGCCCTCAGACATGAAACCAAGACCTCAGATTTTGGAGGGAAAACCAAAACAAGATGAGAAAGACTCAAAATATAGCAGAAAATGTTATTTCTGTCAGGGAAAGGGCCATCTAATCTCAGAGTGTGAGAAATTAAAGCAGCTAAAAGGAAATGTGCCTCATGATTTGAGTGGAACCAAGCCAAAAGCTGTGTTCTGTGTCCAGAAAGAGCAAAGCTCCTTGTCACCGAGGGAGCCTGTTGCCATGGCTACTCAATCTGGAACAGTGACATCTGCTGATCAGGCTGAGGAAAATGGTCCTCTTGTGGAGGTCAAGCGCTGCTTGCTAGTGAGAACAGATTCACAGTTGTTCGAAACAGCAGGGGTGGACGTAGGAATACTTGACCATTGGTATCGGGGGTTAAGGGATACTTGTTCCCAGGTGACCCTGTGCCATCCAGATATTATTCCTAGGGAGTATATAATCCCGAATGAGAGCATGAAGGTGGCAGGGATTGAGGGACAGGTGATCTCGCTGCCAGTAGCTGAGGTGCCTATGAACTTTCAAGGCTGGAGGGGAGTTTGGCGGCTAGCGATTTCATCGACTCTGCCAGCAGCCGTGCTCGTGGGAAATGACCTGGCTGAACATGTGAAACGGGTGCTAGTGATTACACGTTCACAAGCTACCACGGGGACAGTTCAGGGGGGTACTGGAGAGCCCAAGACGGAAGCAGGTGGGGGGAGTTCCGAAGCTGTGGTGGAAACCTTAACCACAGACAGCCGATTTGGCCAAGAGCAAAAGGCAGACGCCACTCTCCAAAAATGTTTTGAACAGGTGACAGACGCCCAGCTAACACCTGAAACCCCAGTGAGATTTCGAGAGAAAAAGGGAATTTTATATAGAGAGACCCTGAGGAATATCTCAAAAGGGGGAGATGGGATCAGAAGTCAGCTGGTGGTACCTGAAAAGTATCGCCCCATGATCTTAAAAAGGGGGCACTCTGACATGTTTGCTGCGCACTTAGGGGTGAACAAAACACAGCAGAGAATCACACAGAATTTTTACTGGCCTGAAATAGGGAAGCAGATCAAAGAGTTCTGTAAACAATGTGATGTGTGTCAAAGGCAGGGGAATAGCCGCGACACGACCAAAGCAAAGTTGTGCCCTTTGCCTGTGATTGACACTCCGTTCAAATGCATAGGGGTGGATATTGTGGGACCTTTGCCCAAGGCCACAAAGAGGGGGAACAGGTTCATTCTCACCATTGTGGACCATGCCACGAGGTACCCTGAAGCCATACCCTTGACTAACATTGAAACTAACACAGTGGCAGATGCCTTGGTGGGGTATATGTCCAGGATGGGATTTGCCTCAGAAATAATCACAGATTTGGGCGCATCGTTCACATCGAAGCTCATGAAACGCTTATGGCAAATCTGTGGAATTAAGCACAAGGAAACCACTGCCTATCACCCTGAAAGTAATGGGTTAACTGAGAAGTTCAATGGGACTCTAATGCGCATGATTAGGGCTTACTTGGCAGAGAATCCAAACAATTGGGACCAGAAGCTGCAATCCCTTTTGTTTGCTTATCGATCAGTGCCACAAGCCAGTACCGGGTTCAGTCCGTTTGAACTTTTATTTGGGAGAAGGGTGAAAGGGCCCCTTGATTTGATCAAACAAAATTGGAAGCAGATCACCCAGGATGACCCACAAGACGTTGTGACATACATAGACACCTTGATGAATGACCTAAAGAGAAACCTAGAGCTAGCAGCAGAGACCCTGCAAGCTCAAAAGGTCAGAAAGAAAGATTGGGATGACCAGGAAGGCAGGGAGAGGCACTTTGACCCAGGGGAGGAGGTGCTTTGGCCTAGGCTCTGCAAAGAGAACAAGTGTCAGCTGGGTAGCCCAGAAATAAAATACTTGGGTCACATAGTAGGGGGAGGAGTGATAAAACCCCTAGAGGCTAAGATAGAAGCAGTTCGTGATTGGCCTAGACCCAACACCAAGAGAAAAGTCAAATCATTTCTTGGGTTGGTGGGCTACTACAGAAAGTTCATCCCGAGGTTTAGCGAGATAGCGACTCCGCTGACCGATCTGACGCGGAAGAAGACTGATGACCGCATCCCGTGGACCAGCGACTGTGAGGAGGCGTTCCAGAGGTTGAAGGAGGCCCTCATCAACTATCCAGTGCTGCGTGCTCCAGACTTCGACCGGGAGTTCATCATCTACACCGATGCGTCTAACAGCGGGGTAGGAGCAGTTCTTTGCCAGGAGGATGAAAATGGTGACCAGCATCCAGTGTCCTACCTGAGTAGGAAACTCCAGAAAGGTGAGAGACATTTGGCAACCGTGGAAAAGGAGTGCCTGGCCATAGTATACGCGATCCAGAAGGCCAAGCCTTACATCTGGGGAAGACATTTTGTTCTGTGCACTGACCATTCACCACTGCAATGGTTAAAGACAATGAAAACCCACAATAGTAAACTTATGAGGTGGGCTTTAAACCTGCAAGACTATGACTTTGAAGTGAAGGTGGTCAGAGGGTCAGTGAACTGTGTTGCTGACGCCTTGTCAAGAAGACCCGAAGAATGAAGACGGCGAAGAAACATGGACTATGTATATATTTTGGTGACCAAAGGTTAAATGTACTTGTTTATTAAACATGCTTGGTTTGTATCAATAAAGGTAACTTGATGTATTGTAAATGGTAAATGTTTAAATGCCTAATTGATATGTTTATCCTAGAGTAAGTATGGTATTGTATGTTATTGTATAACTGTTTTTGTATGTTTTGGATCCAGGTTGTTTTTTGGTGAAAAGCACCTTAGCTTTCCCCCTACAAAACAACTTATAAAGAGGGGAGGTGTTACATACAGCACTGATGTTACCTGTCTGTCATGGGTTGGAGGGAAAGTTCCATCCTATGGGGAGTGGAAGGCGGGACATCAGGAGGAGGGGCTGTACTGTATATATATGTGAAGCCTGTGTGGAGAGGTTTAGAGCTGAGAGAAGAAGCTGGGAAGAAGAAGCTGGTGTGGGAGTCTGTGTGTCAGACAGGGTACTACTGTGTGTCAGTCAGTACCTACCTGATAGGTTCAGGTGTCTGTATGGGAAGCCAGAACTGATAGGTTCAGGGTCTGTGCTTTATTTAAAAGGTGTTCTGTGTGAACCAAACTGGTGTATGTATGATTGAGACTAAGCCACGTTACTGTATATTATTCACTTGATCATTTTATTTTCCCTGTGTGTTATTTAAATAAACCTTATTCCTTTGTTTGTTTAAAAATCCATTCCTGGTCTGTGTGACTCCTTACAGGGAATGGTTGGTGGCAGCTTAGTTAACGTGTGGCATATCCCAGTAGGTCTGGGTTTGTCACACACGGCAGCAACAGATTGCCTCTAATTAAAGTCTTCCTTCTTTGGTTTGGGAGTAGATGTGATATCCTATGAAATCACAAACTTTGCCACACTTGACGATGTCATTCGCATTATGTAGGCAGAGCTGTGCAAGAGGATTTCAATCCTGATTTGACCAGAATCCATTATGCTTCTGGATCAAGCCCTTAACGAGAGACAGGAACTTATAAATGAATCTTCATTCCAGCTTTTCTTGTTCTGATCTGGGTTATTTAAAAAAGATTCTTCCACATAGAGTCTGTCCTGCTTGCCACCTCCTCCCTCCTCTCATCATTATCATCTTAGTACTTAGTTTGAGCCCAATGGACTCAGGTAGCCGGCTTCAGGTTGAGTACACCTTCCATTTTTCCAAGGTCAGAGGCAATGTGTAGCCTGCCTAATTAAACTGTTAACATCGGAGCATCTGGATCTTTGAGATTGAAGAGTTCGGACTATGGAGCTTTATTTATTTATTTATTTATTTATTTATTTATTTATTTATTTATTTATTTATTTATTTATTTAACTTATACACCGCCCACAGTACCCGAAGGTCTCTGGGCGGCTTACAGCATTTAAAATACAATAAAAGGCAAAATAAAAGGGCAAAATAATTAAAATGAATTAAAATATATATTCTAAAAATTGCCATCAGACCTACAGCTGATATTATTTCAGTTAAAAGCCATTTGGAACAGGAAGAATGGTCCAGTTGCTGTCAAGCACTCTTAAAAACAAAAAAATAAATATTTTTCAAAAATAAAAAGCCACATGCATTGGTGTTGACGCTGGGCAAAGACAGAACCTGTTGTCTGATCCTTTTACTCGAGAAGCATCACTGGACTGCTTCTGTCATAAACGAAAAAGAGGCGTTGTCATCATGTCAGCGCATGGGGTGAAATGGTCCAGAAGTTAAGCCAATCTGAAAGAATTTGGAGAACATGCTGAGATGATGTGGAAAATTGCTTGCACCTCCATGGAATAAGAACTCCGCCAAATTGTGCAGAACAGTCTGCTTTGTACATTGGAAAGATGGATGGTTCTCATCTGATGGGTTGCACAGATTTTGTTTTGCAAAGTGCTATTTATAATCATTAATTTAATTTTGCTTTCTTGGCCACCACGAAGGGAAGCATCAGGGCTGTACCTTCATTCAGAGAACGTGCTGTCTCAGCCGTGGCCACAGTTGTGGGCCAATAGGAGCTGAGCAGAAGGGAATGCATCCCAGACTGGGCTGCTGTCTGTGTTCCTTTTATAGAGGCTGCTCTTGGCCAGCTCTGTTGGTACCCACAGCCTGATCGCTCTGTAGGAAGGAGCGACTAAAAGTTTCTTTATTGTGCAACCCACTCATGGGCAATATTGGCTTGCAGTTCGTTTCTTTCCCAACTAAATAGAGATATAGTCTTGTGATGACTTTGAAAATGTCAGCACCTGCTTTTGTTCTCTTGTTACACTTCATGCAAGGACTCAGGAAACCTTATGTAACACAACACAGGGTCTCTTTCTGGGAGAACACAGGAACACCCAGGTAATAATTATATATGTTCCATCCTTCCCACCAACTCTGTAAGTTATACGTTTCACAGAATTGTTGTTCCCCCAGCAAATAAAAAGGAGGCGCTCACCTGCCTGGATGTGCCTGAGCCTTAACTGCCTCAGAGATTGGACACTCCCCCCCAAATCAGAGAAGATGATTAAGATCCTCCTTCTTGGTCTGTCTGCAATGCTCTTCTCCATGATGGGTGAGTAAGACAAGAGAAGTACCATAAATAAAAATGAAAAGAGAGGAATGGGAGAGAATTCTGTTTAGTTTTGTGGCTGTTTTTTCTTTTTAGGGACTCTCCAAAATTTGCAGATTGAACTGAACCAAATGTTGTACAACTGTTAACATTCCAGTAGGATGGAAGCAAAACACATTTGCTCCTCCCACTAGAAACAATAGTTAGATATGTTGTTATGTGGAAAGTGCTGAGATATTTAAGGGCAGGTGGTGCAAAACAACAACAACAACCCTGCAACCTGAAAGTGTACATTTTGGTCATAAAATGAACTTTTAACAGCAATATACGGAATGTCTCTTAAAGGTTTTTGTTGTTGTTTAGTCATTTAGTCTTGTCCAACTCTCTGCGACCCCATGGACCAGATCATGCCTGGCCCTCTCTGCCTTCCACTGCCTCCCAGAGGTGGATCAAATTCATCTTGGTTGCTTCGATGACACTGTCCAACCATCTCATTCTCTGTCGTCCCCTTCTCCTCTTGCCCTCACACTTTCCCAACATCAGGGTCTTTTCCAGGGAGTCTTCTCTTCTCATGAGCTGACCAAATTATAGGAGACTCCGCTTCAGGATCTGTCCTTCCAGTGGGCACTCAGGGTTGATTTCCTTCAGAACAGATAGGTTTGTTCTCCTTGCAGTCCAGGGAACTCTCAAGAGTCTCCTCCAGCACCACAATTCAAAAGCATCAGTTCTTCAGCGGTCAGCCTTCTTTATGGTCCAGCTCTCACTTCCATGCATCACTACAGGAAAAACCATAGCTTTGACTCTGTGGACCTTTGTCGGCAAGGTCATGTTTCTGCTTTTAAAGGTTGTTGCAGGACAATCGGTCAGCTCTCCATCCTTTCTTCCTCAGCAAGAGCCATCAAGTCAATCTGCTGGACTGGAGACTGCAGATGTAATGGGTATCTTAAATGCAAAATTCCTAACTTAGTACAGGTGTTCTTGAGCTGCAACTCCAATGAACCCAGGCCAGCACAACTAGTGGTGAAGGCTTTGTCCAAGAACATCTGAGGACCCATGATTGAGAACCTCTGGGATACAGTGATGGACTAAGACTCTGGAGACAAGGGTTCAAATCCCCACTCAGCCATGGAAACTCACTGGGAGAGTAAGAGTGGTAAAACCACTCCTCAAATGTCTCCATTTCCTTGAAAGCCCTATTAAAGTTGCTTTGAGTGTGTTTTGACTTGACAGCACAGAACAACATGTTAAAAAAAACACTTGATATTATGCCGCCTGAGGTAGCACAGCAAACGGCCCTCCTGAAAAAGCACAAACCTAAAATATTTTGGATGAACTCCTGTGGCTTAGTGTATTAAATCACACTAGGGTTATTGCTGTTGCTTTCATTTCCATTAATTAGCCCTCCAGTTAGCTCAAACCAGTGTCGCACACCCTTTCCGTGGTATCACCTGTTGTTATGCGCTGCCAGGTTGCTGCCTATTTAACAGCTACCCTGTGGATAAATGACCTCCAGAATGTCTCATCCTTTTGCGCCCTGCTTAGCTCTTGTACACCCAAGGCACCTGGGTTAACCTACGGTTGGAGACCACTGCTCTAGAAAGTCTCACACAGCCTCTAGTCTCACACAGCCATGTTACAGGATCTGGAGAAAGCATTTCTCCCACCAAAATCTACCCGTGTCACTCGCGCGAGCCAGGAGGTGAGGCTGAGAAGCCTGACGCCGAGGGAGGCCCGGAGGGAAAAGACTTGAAACCGGGCCTTCTCGGCGGTGGCTCCTCGCCTTTGGAACAATCTCCCTCCTGAGATTTGTGCGGCCCCTACGCTGGACACATTTAAATTTCAACTAAAAACATGGCTTTATGTCCAGGCCTTCCCTCCCGCCAGCATTTAATCTAATTTAATTTAATTTTCTCTTCCTTATCTATCTATCATTTATGATTTTTGGTATGTTTTGTTAATAACTGATGTTTTGATCTTATATTATTATAATTGTATATATCCTGTTGTTAGCTGCTCAGAGTGGTATAAATATACCAGATGGGCAGGATATCAATCAATCAATCAATCAATCAATCAATCAATCAATCAATCAATCAATCAATCAATCAATCAATCAATCAATCAATCAATAAAGCATGGTCAACGTAAAATAACAATTATGCTGCAAAACAAGGGAATCCCTACCTTACTTAATCTCCCTCTTGCCAAGCTACTGCTTGAGCATGGGGATGTATACATTGATAGGAAAAGCAACTCAAATGGGAAGAGTATAGATACACTTAGCTGTGAGACAGTTCAGTGCCCCAGAGAGCAGCACAAACGACTAGAGGAAGACTGATTTTAGAAAGGATCTTGGGGAAATGACACTTATGGATTACACCACTGAGAACTAGGTGGAGATTCTGGGAAATGAAGTGCAAAAGGCTTTTTCTTTCTTTCTTTCTTTCTTTTTCTTTCTTTCTTTCTTTCTTTCTTTTTCTTTCTTTCTTTCTTTCTTTCTTTCTTTTTCTTTCTTTCTTTCTTTCTTTCTTTCTTTCTTTCTTTCCTTCTTTTTCTTTCTTTCTTTCTTTCTTTCTTTCTTTCTTTCTTTCTTTCTTTCTTTCTTTCTTTCTTTCTTTCTTTCTTTCTTTCTTTCTTTCTTTGATTTGATTTGATTTTATTTGATTTGTATACCACCCCTTGAGTGCAAGCACTATTCTGATTTACAGAAGGCT
This sequence comes from Pogona vitticeps, assembly GCF_051106095.1. NCBI lineage: Eukaryota > Metazoa > Chordata > Lepidosauria > Squamata > Agamidae > Pogona > Pogona vitticeps. The sequence goes on from NC_135784.1 coordinate 22,494,430, forward strand.
AAACTGAAAAAAAAACTATACAGTACAGCAGACTGTAATCATAATGATCACTTATAAATAATCCTGTGAAAATCTGAAATGAGTTAGAACAGAAAAATCACAAACTTGTTGACCACACTGTGAGGGTTCAAATTGGGCCTCTGGCTGGTCAGACACAAACACGGGATGCTCATTCTTTAAGAACTCAAAACTGGGATTTATTGGTACATTCAACGTGTGTTCTGGAACTTTGAACTTGTTAACAGCTTTATCTCTCGCCGCCAACAGGTCAAACGAGGGTGTCCATAAGTCTTGTAGAAACGGGTTATAACCGGATTCATACCATGGACCTTTAACGAAAGGGTTAGTGTCCTCATAGTCTGGTGAATCCAAACCATTGTCAATCAAGGGAAGGGTCTCCTCATCTCTTCCCTCCAAGTCGAAGGGGTTGTCTCTCTCGAGTAGTGGGTCCCAGGGTCCGGTAAAAACCTCCTCCGGCGAGCCTCCTCCAGATGCCATGCTCTCCTTTCTCATTCCTCCCTCTCTACTGCTTCTTTCTCCTCCCTTAATCTCCTCCACCACTCTCTGGCTTCGGATTCGCCCCAGTAAGAGGGTCTAGGAGGTAAACCCCTCCGTCTGCGGTAGTTTGCCTCTTCCCGAGGCACTCGGACCTTTTCACATTTCCCTGTCCAGGGATCTTCGATCCAAATCAACTCCCAACCCCCTGGTATGTCATCTCTCTCCCCTTTTATATCCACATTTCCCGTCTCCACCAATGGTCTGCCCCTTTCTTCCATTCCGCCTTTTCAGTCCCGGTCTGGGTAGACACTGATACCTTTGCTATTCCCCTTTCTAGGTCCTGGGTATCTACTCCCTGCTGCACTGTGGGAGGCTGAAGAGTCTGTCTGCACCTCTTGCTCTTTCTTAGAGGAGGACGACACTCCGGCGAGGGCTTCAATCCCCTCGCCTCTAGTCTCACACACACTCAGGGGATTCAATAAATGAAGGCAGCTTTAAATAAATTTGGTCTTTCCTATCTTTCTAATACAAAGACAGGAAGGAGCCTTCTGTCAGCATTTTATCCCACAGATTGGGGGGGGGCACAATTGAAAAGGTACAGTTCCTTATATTCATCTTTTTTGGGGGGGGGGCTTCTTTATTTATGTCAAGTCGGAAGCATGTGCTACAGTTTCAACCCGTATATCAGTCGTATTCATTCACCCTACATACGGTAGTTTCTTTCAAAAGATGCATTTCTCTAAAAATGCACACATGTTTATATATTTCTTTATCTGATATGTTCTAACTGCCCTGCAGGCATGCCTTCGTCAGACAGCTCCCAGCCTTGTGTTTTATGCAAGGAGCTTTTCTTAGCACCAATCTTGCTTTATGGTTAGGAATCATAATAAGGAACGGATGGGAGATTCGATTCTGCTACCCACACCCAGCTTCTAATCAATCACCTTCTTTCTCTGCTCAGCCCAGGGTCTCCAGTGTCGTTCTTCTAATTTTGGCCTCCAAAGAGAAATTTGTTACACATGTGGAAAGAACGAGTGCGCCCTACAGAAACTGTACAGAGGTAAGCTCCAGACCTGCCGAGCCAGTGTGTTGACAGAGAAGGGAGGCGTTCCTTCCCCTGTTGCTTGACTTCTCCCTCCCCTTGGGCACCATATTGCCAAACCTTCCTAGAGCTGAGAAATGAGATTAAGAAAACGGAAGCCTTTTCAGGCTCCTTCCAAGGAGATGCTGCCAACGCACACTCTGCCCTTTTTTCTTTCCCTACTCAGGTGGTGAACTAATTATCGCATTTCCATACTGCACTACCTTGAAGAACCGTGATCAGTGCAACACGACCACGAGGAAAGGTACAGATACCATCGTTATCGACTGTTGCGGCACCGACAACTGTAACAAGCGGGAGAATGCCCCTCTGTATCTCCCGAATGAGACAGCCTTCTGGGCAATGCCGTGACCAAAGAGAAACGCTAGAGGCTGTGTCTAACGCTGCTGTTCCTGGTTGCACCCTCCAAAAAACCAAATAAATCCAAAAGCAGCCCATAATTGTTCTCTCTTCCATCCAGGGTGTCATTGGGGGTGTCCTGGGATATTGTTGCCTCCTCCAGTAAACCAGACTTTCTGGATACCCCAGTTTCTTTTTCTTAATGCTTGTGTCTAGCCTATATAGAAGATGAGACAGGAGGGAGAAGGTGCAGTGTTTATTCTACCCAGTTTTCTGGCAAGCTACTAGCCCCGTCCCTCACTCTTCACTCGTTCTTTCGAGGGACATATAATGCCACACAGGTCCCACGCTGAAACTCGCCCCAACCGCTGAAGTGCGCTTCGTGGCTGTCTCTGGATGCATCCCCTATAAGGTGACCTGTGGCTGCCCAGAAAACACTTCACAGCCCCCTTGGTGAACACGACCCCCCAGGTTGGGAACCCCTGATTTAGGAGAACCCTTTGGGATACCAGAGAAGATGGCTCCTCCTTTGAATCTGTCTGTCCTCATGTCCACCATTTTCTTTCAGCCATGCCGCCTGAGGGGAGCCATTTCCCCCCCAGTATTTTTAATCTTTTCCCTTCATTCCTTCTACCAGCCGCTGAAGCTGGTGTGCTCTGTTGAATTCTCCTGTAACCAACTGAAGCTCATAATTTGCAGCATCAGTGAATAACAAAGTGGGAATGAGCCCCTCATATACTGGCCTTCTGTTGTGCAGTGGATATACTAGTTGGAAGTGTTGAAAGATTGTCCAATACAAAAGGCAACTGAAGGATGGGATTTATTATATAAATGGCGTGAGTCAGTAGAGAGAGCTTAGATGGACTACATATGGAAGACAGCATGTTCTATGCTTGCCCTGGCATGTAGCGCAGTGACGTTATATCGCTTTTCCTATAGGGAGTTATGCTGGTGGTACAACAACCCTCCTGTCCAGTTCCAGAGTTGTTCCCGATTTCATCTGTGTGTCAGGCCCTTGTAAGGAAATTAAGAGCGCAAGGCAAGGAGTTGACCATGGGTGAACAACACCAGAAATGGAGCCAGACTTTACTCCACCGCTGCTCCACCATGCCTGTCACTGGAAGAGGCTACATATTTACACTGACATTTGCAGGATAGAAAACACACACTTCTGCTAGCCAAGGAGAATTTGTCAATGGAGGAGCTCTCCTTCCCAAGCCATTCAAAGGACTGCCAGGCAGACCCAAGAGACCCTCTCTGGCCAGTTAATGAGGATGCTGCAAAGGAGAAGGATATGGTCATGAGATGATGAAGGTGGTTCTCTCCCAAGGAACCTCAGCATTCATTCACTACCGGTATGGAAAGCTGCACCCCCTGCCATTTCATTTACCCCTCAGCTCCCAAGGATCCAGCAGCCAAACTCTGCAAAAAGAAATCAATCAACCAATAAATACCTTTTGGGGATTAAAACCAGGCCATCCCAAGACTATATGCTGCCTGAGGTAGAGATAACCCTCCTCCCCAATAAGGGGCATCCTTCCCAAAGCTAGGCGTGTAATTTGGGCACAGGTGACGGAAACAACTTCTTCAAGCATCGCTCTCCATCTCTAGCAGAAGAAAAAAAAATGCAAGAATAAGAAAGGAAATCACTTGCCACTTCTTGCTCTCTTGCCCCGCCCAAATCTGCTGCTTGAGGTTTTGCCTAACGATAGGGCTGGTCTGCCACCGGAATCCGTCACTTACATGATTGCGATCCATGGCCAGTTGCAGAGACCCAAAAGAATTCATGACAAGTAACAGAGTTAGTTGCAACCACCTGCTTTTCCAAGCTAACTTTTAGCTGTAAAGAAGAACAATGATGTGAGAGTTGCATTCAAAACACACCAGTTAAGAGCATTTCATGAAATTTTTTAATGTTTTATTTTCCTTGCATTACAAACAAAATAGAATTTAATTACTGCAAAAATTCCAATGCTAATAAATATTTAAAAGATAAACGTGGCTTTTTATTGGTAGCTTGTTACCTCCAAGGTCATATACTAATTTATACTAATGTTATACTAATATTTGAATACATCTGCTGGTCAGTGACTGTAATAAAGATCAATCAGTCACACTGACTACATGCGTCAATCAGCTCGTCATCTCCCTTCCGATTATCTACAATTGCATCTGCAAACTGTAGGCGTGTACCTGTCACAGGACTCCCAATGCATTCTTAAACATAGCCTCAAGACATTTAAACAATCAACTAATACATCAATAAATTAACCTTAAGCAATAAAGTTGTTTCTATTTTTTAAAAACATAGCTGTTAAAAGCCTGGGGAAATTACTTTGCTGAACTATATTCTTTATTTATTTAAAATATTTTTACCCCGCCTTTCTCCTTAAGAAAGACCCAAGGCGGCTCACATGATTGAAAGACAATATTTAAAGTTCTGGAGAAGTTACTTTGCAGAACTGCAGCTCCCCAAAGGTAATGGTGGCTGGGCAATCTCGGGAATTGGTATTATGTTCAGAAACATAATGTCTGCAAACTTCTACAGTCAGGTTTGGATTGGATGGCTGTTTCCCATTCAGGCTGCTCAGGTTGCAGACACAGTTTGGCCTCAGTTATGGCTCTGAGCGCCGAAGAATTGATGCTTTTGAATTGTGGTGCTGGAGGAGACTCTTGAGAGTCCCCTGGACTGCAAGGAGAACAAATCTATCTATTCTAAAGGAAATCAACCCTGAGTGCTCACTGGAAGGACAGATCCTGAAGCTGAGGCGCCAATATTTTGGCCATTTTATGAGAAGACTCCCTGGAAAAGACCCTGATGTTGGGAAAATGAGAAGGCAAGAGTAGAAGGGGACGACAGAGGACGAGATGGTTGGACAGTGTCGCCAAAGCTATCAACAAGAATTTGACCCAACTCCTGGAGGCAGTGGAAGACAGGAGGGCCTGGTGTGCTCTGGTCCATGGGGGTCATAAAAAGTTGGACACGTTTAGGAATGCTTCAGTCTTGAGAGACTATGGTAACGTGCTCTGTATGGAGGGCTTGGAAGAGCGCCTAGTGTGGCTGAGAAGGCCAATTCGAGAGGGATAATCCCTTCCGCACTAAGGACAAATGCAATCTGTCCCCTGTCCAGCGCCCTGATTTTGCTGCTTTCGGGACTGCCTCTTTGCCTCGGCATGCTCTCAAGTATTTGTTTAGGCAAGATTATGTTTTTAGTGATTAATTTAATTTATAGTGACACATAATGTCATACTTTCCTGACACAGTTGATAGCAGTGCGGAGCAGTTTTTAGTTTGTGAGAAACCGTTGCCTATTTAAAAAAAATCACTGTGCATTCAGTGTGTAAGTCCTTATTATGCTGGTAATAATTGCTTAATAGCTTGGTGCTTTAGGTATCTGGCTGTGGACCTAGAGGTTGGGAGTTTGATTCCCTGCTGTGACTCCTTATTTATTTATTCAAAATATTTCTATGCTGCCTTTCTCCCCAAAATGTCCCAAAGCGGCTTGAGAAAAGCTGGACCTGATGATCCACAAGGTTCCTTCTAGTTCAGCAGTTTGATTATGACGACGAAATGATCTCTTAATAAAAATCACCCATAGAATATATAGATGGATTATCCAGCTCTAACGTTGTTGTACTATATATAGGTGTACGGATGGCATATGCCTGTAAGGAGAATCTGTGTTTCCCTTAGTGTCCATGTGAAAGGGCTGGGGAAATTACTTCGCAATTTGTGCCATCTTCTCGGTTCAGTCCCATCAGTTCTGAAGTAATTTATTCCACTGGCAAGACAATTGCATTTAAAAATAATAATATAGCTGTTCAGGTGCTGACGAAGTGGAAATGCTCCTGCTTTTGGTTAAGGTGTGTCAACATCCAGAAACCAACCCCTGCAGCAAAGAAATCAAGCTGCTTATTTTCCTGCATTTTAAAATATTAAGTTGATGTGGCTAGGCCAGAAGAGATCTGACAGGGTTTGTGAGTATCTCGTTCTCTTCCAGATTCTTCTGTGTTTTGACAAAGTGGCAACTGGGGACTACCCAGGTATCAATGGACTATCGCTCCCATCCGTCTGAGCTAGCAGAGCTGATGGTAAGAAACGATGCAGTTCAGACAGTGGTGGCTTGTGGGTTTTTTTTTAGGTGGGCAGGGATCTGCCCCTGTGCCAGCCATGAGCTGCTTCTGAGGTCAGCAACCTGTGGAGAAAACTTTAAATTTCTATTATGCAACACACCCAATCAAATGACTGAATGCATACCTCTCATCCTCTTATCCAGCGTGTCAAACACACCTCATATAGCCTTGTTTTTATCTAAAAGCAGAAGAGGAACGCCAACGGGACCAGCGAGCCAACCAACTGCAGTCCAAACCTTTTCAGTGGGTGAGGTGAATAAAGCAAGGACCCCCTCATGTCCCCTTCATCACTACAGGGGGGTTCTGTGGAGAGAAGGATATGAAAGCCCATCTTGATCACCTTGCCTAGCTCTGAGAAACCTGATAGGGATGAGATGTTTGGACTACAAACCTCATAATTCTCTGTTCTGGGAGTTCCACCTGATACGAGACTGCTTACAGACAGCTAAAGGTGGCTCACTCGGGAGAAAAGGCCTCCACTGAAAGGCTTTGAGGGGGAGCTAGGCCTAGCTCTCCAGAGCTTCCTGTTCAGAAAGAAAGCCCCCAGCTAGCACAGGGACAGGAGGAACAGGAAGCTTGGGCAGAGCTAGGCCTAGCTCAACTTCCAAGCCTTCCTGTTGAGACCTTTCTCCCAGGTGAGGTTTAAGCACTGCCAAGATTCAGTCTTCAGGCCTATTGATCCTTTGGAGACCAAGAAATCCAGAGTCATCCATACAATTGCTCCCTTTGTCTCAGTTATGTTAGAGATCATCATTTGTTCTGACCAATTATCTTTAATGAGCTAAATGAAGTACAGAGTCAAAAAACATGGAGTTAACTTGCAATAACTAGGTTTATTAACTACAGACTTTAGTTTCAGTAAGGTAAATGTTCCCTTTGACAATTTGTCCAGCCCGTTTCCAACCCATAGAGCTAGCATTTTGTCCAAAGACAATCTTCCATGGTCACGTGGCCAGCACGACTAGACTCGGAACGCTGTTACCTTCCCACCATGGTGGTACCTATTTATCTACTCACATTTTTGCATTTAACATGCTTTTAAACCACTAGGTTGACAGGAGCTGGGACAAGCAACGGGGGCTCACTCCGTCGCGTGGATTCGATCTTATGACTGCACGTCTTCTGACCTTGCAGCACAGAGGCTTCTGCGATTTAACCCGCAGCACCACCACGTAGCAAAGGTGAAACTATAGCATTTGAGTGAAAAACAAAGGTTGTTTGCCTTACATATTCCAGGCAAGTTTCTTTAGTTTTGAAGAATGTTTCTAAACTGGGCAAACCACCCCATAACACTGGATGGCATGGAAGCAAGTTTGGATGGAGAGAGAGAGAGCCATCAGAGAACAAGTGGCTCAGACAACCTCCATCTTGGAAAAGGGCCTTTCTTCAAGGAAGAAGGAGCACAAGAAAGAGGAGTGACCGGAAGTGATCAATGCACAATAGCGACCGAATAGCAGGGTAGTGTTAGCACCCAATTTTAGGTTTCAGTTCTCCGGCAGCGAATAATAGTTAAAGACTGAATGGAAACACATTTATTTTGGGTGATTTAAGCTGATTTTTGTGTCTGCACTGCTGAAATTGACTCATTTCCACAAAACAACATTACGTTGAATTGATATCAGAAGGGAGTGTTCAAATAAAGCAATCACGTTGCAGTCCATATAACTTGATTTCACTCTTGCATTGTGTTGATGATAAAAATCTAAATCAATTTAAACGACACTTAAATGCATTCCTGGTTGCGAGTGTGCCTGCAGCCTCTGTGGCTACTGAAAAGACTAAAGGCCAGAATGAATTCCGAGGAAACTGGAGTTTAGAGATCTGATGTTCACATTTCTCTTCACGTCCCCAACCTAGTCATCAGCAATTGCCAGCTGACAGGCCATTTATTGATTGGAATATCCGTGAGGTGGCATATGGGTCCAATGCAGGTAAATGGGATGAGGAAATGAGAATAAAATCCAAAATGTTCCAGATCCTCTTTTTTATTAACTGAATGGTTCAGGAATCAGAGGCTCTCTGTCAGAAATGAGCGAAAGAATACAAGAACGAAAGGAAGACCCTCTTCAGTATGTTTTAATTCAAGCCCGTTAATCCGAATACTACATCCCTTCCGGTGTCACTTTTCCCTATGCTGTCTCCCAGGTGATGGGAGTGGATGGAGAATTCCCTTTGGGGTAGCTTAGGAAGGTGTAGAACTGACAAAGGGGGCAGAATCTTCCCCCACATCTCCAGAAGGAGATAAATGGGGAATCTTTTCAGCTGGAATTTTCGGCTCATTATTACTAGCGGCTTGCTTTAAACAGGGCTGTGGGTCTGAAGAAACAGCCCCAGGGGACACCAATGGCAATCCCTGCTGGATTAGACTCCAGGATGGATAGTTCTCTACCTGAAACTTAATGATTGGCGGGAATGTAGTTCTCCTCCTCTGAAAACATGAAAAGAGCAATTTTGCAAGGCAGTTCAGATGAGGGGGGAATATAAAGTAAGACCCAATTAAGAGCAGGTTTTAGGGGAGCAGCAGCCATGGGGGCGGACAGGGTTCAAATCTCAAGGATCCCCGGATGAAGGATCTCATCGCCGCTCACGGTCTGCCCCGCGGGCCGTAACATTCAGCAGGAAGTGGAGGTGGGTAGTTTCCATTGCAGAAGTTGGTGTCACAGCATGAAGTGATGTAAAATAAATCACCACTTTTCTCAGGCTGGTCACAAATTTTTCCCTTCTGTGGACCTTCATAGCATCCATATGTCATGCTTCTATATGTTGAATCTGTTGGGAGAAGAAGAACGCCAGCGAGTGAGTCCCGTTCTTTGCAGGAGCTCTCCATGGTGTGGACTCTTAAACCCCTAAATACAGCGGTCCCCAACCCTTTTTCGGATGGCGGACTGTTTGAGGGGGTGGGGGCATTCCCGTAGCTCGCGTGCGTGCCTATCCAGTACAAAGGCCTTTTGGGTAAGAAACAAACATCTCATCTGGCAGTTATGATTTATAAGAGTCCAGGCAACAAGACAGCAGCGATGGCAACTCTGCACCAAGGGGGGAAAAACCTTTCTTCCAAGTGAGAGGATATTTAGCAGGTGAGAATGGTTCCCAACCTTGGGTGCCCAGATATTCTCAGAAAAAAACTCCCAGAAGCCTTCACCACTAGCTGTGTCGGCCGGGATTTCTTCGAGTTGCCATCCAAGAACATCTGGGCACCCAAGAACATCTGTGGCTTTAAGCCTCTTGGCACTTGCTTTCAACAAAGGAGCCAGGCCCAGACATGCAGCCATGATATTTGGAACTTTTCTATTTCTCCTATACTACCCAAGAGCCAAAAGTCAGTAAATCTTAGTCTTACATTTTAGAACATTGAGTCCAGCCCCCATCAAGGAGGCACAGCAGGGAATCAAACTCCCAACCTCTTGACTCCACAGCCACATGCCTTAAACCACCGAGCTATCCAGCAGGTAGCTTACATTACTAGAGGACTAGTAGAGGGGACCTTATCTTCAGAGACCCATCTCGAAAGCACCTGGCCTTCTGCACTGCATCCATTTTAACCTTGCAAAATGTGTGCCTTGAGAACTTACTTGAGTAGACGGCAGTTGTGTAGCATCTCCCAGTTTCCGTCTCGCAAACTCCACTATCTCTGTGACATTCTTCATCTGAGAACTTGTGGCACTCTTGGCACAAGAGACCCTGGGCTAAGGCAGAAAAAGACAGGAAGGAACGGTGTGGGGAATAATTAGACAGGAAGGAATGGTGTGGGAAATAATTAGAGATCCTGTTGTTGCTTTTAAAAAAATAAAAGCGGGCTATTATTTTAACATATAATTGCATACATTTTTTCCCACCCCAGCATCAGACCTCAGGGGTGAGAAGTGAAACTCGCGTTAGACTCTAGTCTTCAATTATTCTCCAGTTCTTCATCATTTCAGTGTTGGCATTCTTATAAGCTTGTAAAAACGTTCCTACATTTTAAATCCATGTTGGTCCCCCTCCCTGCTGTTCTTCTCCCAGTCAGGAAAGACTTCATGGGACAGATTGTTGAGAAAGGAGTTTGAATACACCTTATGTTGTATTCAAATGTGTTTTTATAATGTTTTAAATTGGTGCGTTTTTATAATTGTATTATATTCAATATCATTCATACGAACTTTGAATTAGGTTTATTGCTTAAACCAGGGGTCCCCAACCCCCGGTCCACGGCCCAGTGCCAGTCCATGGCCTGAGCCGGACTGGGCCACGGAGACAGACCTCCCCCCGACCCACGCACGCACTGCCCCCCACAACCCTTTTGCACATGCGCCTGCACCCACACTCACACACCCCTTCGCGCATGCGCACAAGTGCCCCCGAGAGCTGCGCTGCCCTTCTGGGAAGACCGGTAGAAACTATCCAATTTATCTGCTCTGTGTTTCAGTCCGAACTTTAGAAGACCTCTCTGAGATGTTGAATCAATTTTGGGGCAGAGCTCAGCATCCCAATTTAAACTACATCAAGCTGGGGATAAAATACAGAAAGAAAGTCGGCTTGTCCGCTTCTAAGCTGGAAACTCATAAGCTGACTATTCCGGATTCATTACAGTCCTTTGTCTTGTCTAGAAGACTGTCTGTATATGGCTGGTTTATGTCTTATTATTCATGGCAACCCTATAGTGACCTCTCCTGGTCATCCCAAAGTAATAGCCCCTGCTCTGAGAAAGTAAATAGGAAACCATATGTGCCTATGGTCATCTATCCGGGAACTTACTCACCAGAATCCCATACCAGCAGAGAAAGGAAGCCAAGAAGAATAGGATTCATCCTTTGTCAAATATCAGCCAGCTCCTGAGAAGAACGTCTGTGGCTACACCAGACCTCTGAGTTCTTCCTCTGCCTTGAGAAAGGGCAGCAGCATCCCATTTATTCTGTCCAAGAAACCAAGGGCAGCCCGTGTAGGTGTGGCCACATTTTCTAATGAGGTCTTGTGAGCTTGCCAGGACCTCCTTACTGGAAAAGAAAGAGAGGGAGAACATGGTGCTAAATGAGTCAACGAACAGGAAATCAGGTGACAGTGACACGTCAGGTTGATTCCTGGTTTTCTCGTCCGCAATGCAAAAGGCAAGGGGAGCAAACCAACCCTCCCCACAATGAGGATTTTTATTTTGCCTTATTTACGCTTCTCCCGATCTGGTGATTTCAAAAAACGTTGGACTACGGCGCCCGTTATTTATCCTGCGGACCTTGAACCTCTCGCACACCAAACCAAGAAGACCACAGAGGGCTTGTAGTTCTGTTTCTATCAGATATATTTTATTTTATTTTATTTTATTTTATTTTATTTTATTTTATTTATTTATTTATTTATTTATTTATTTATCTATCTATCTATCTATCTATCTATCTATCTATCTATCTATCTATCTATCTATCTATCTATCTATCTATCTATCTATCTATCTATCTATCTATTTATTTATTTATTTACCTCAAAATGCAGGGGAGGGGATCAGGAGAGAGGTCTCTCGTCATCTCGTGTGCTCCCAGCGACATTTGATGGGGCCATGGTGAGATTCAGGACTCGATGGGCCCTTGGCCTGATCCAGTAGGGCTCTTCTTCTTATGTTCTTATTTATTTATTTAATTTATATCCCACTCCTATTAGTGTCATAGCAATACCCTGGGTGGGCTACAATTTGTAAAATAAAAAAAAACAAACATAAAACAGGGATTATAAAACCAGTAGCAATAACCCTAAAAAAAAAACAGATGACACTGACTAATCCCAGAGTGGATGGAGGAAAAGAGGGGAGGGAAGAAGAGGAGGGGAAAGAAAAAGAGTGGAAGATAGTCAGCTCAGGTCGGTGTGGAAAGACTCCCAGAAAATCAATGTCCTTAATTGCTTCCTCAAAGTCCACAGGGAGGGAGCAAGTCGGAGCTCCTCCAGAAGCTGGTTCCATAAAGATGGAACCACCGTAAAGAAGGCCCTACCTCTTGTAGAGGGTTTACGGGCCTCCCTCGGGGTGGCTACCAAGGAGTCAAGTGTGACCCTTTCAGCTCCCCTGCTTTCATGTGTCTAAATAGGTGAGCACTGAGCAACCAACCAAGACAGAGTGGAGTTACAATTGTTCAGCTCTGACAACGCAATGAGAAGAACACAGTCGGCAGCAACAGATTGCCTCTAATTAAAGTCTTCCTTCTTTGATTTGGGGGGTAGACGTGAAATCTTATGAAATCACAGACTTTGCCACACTTGACGATGTCATTCGCATTATGTAGGCGGAGCTGCGCAAGAGGATTTCAATCCTGATTTGACCAGAAACCGGAAACCATTATGCTACTGTGTCCTGCTATATCTGATTTGGGTTATTTAAAAAAAAATCTTTCGCATAGAGTCTGTCCTGCTCTCCTCCTCTTCCCTCCTCTCATCATTATCATCTTAGAACTGCAGAGCTGGAAGGGACCCTCTGGATCATCATGTCCAGCCCCTGTCAAGGAGGCCCAGTGGGAATCGAACTCCCACCGTTTGGCTCTGTAGCCAGAGGCCTAAACCATTTTGGTGGCACGTTTAATATGGACATAGTGGTTAAACTCCAGTCCTGCAGTCAAGACTCTGCTCGTGACCTAAGTTTGAACCCAATGGACTCAGGAAGCCGGCTTGAGGTTGAGTACATCTTCCATTTTTCCAAGGTCAGGGGCAATGTGTAGCCTGCCTAATTAAACTGTAAACATAGGAGCATCTGGGTCTTTGAGATTGAAGAATTCGGACTATGGCGCTTTAGAGGGATTCAGTGTCCCAGTTGCTGTCAAGCACTCTTCAAAACAAAATAAAAAATATTTTTCAAAAATAAAAAGCCACATGCATTGGTGTTGACGCTGGGCAAATACAGAATCTGTTGTCGGATCCTTTTACTCGAGAAGCACCACTGGACTGCTTCTGTCATGAACGAAAAAGAGGCGTTGTCGTCATGTCACCACAAGGGGTGAAATGGTCCTGAAGTTAAGCCAGTCTGAAAGAATTTGGAGAACATGCTGAGATGGTGTGGAAAATTGCTTGCGCCTCCCTGGAATAAGAACTCCTCCAAATAGTACAGAACAGTCTGCTTTGTACATTGGAAAGATGGATGGTTCTCATCTGATGGGTTGCACAGATTTTGTTTTGCAAAGTGCTATTTATAATCATTAATTTAATTTTGCTTTCTTGGCCACCACGAAGGGAAGCATCAGGGCTGTACCTTCATTCAGAGAACGTGCTGACTCAGCCGTGGCCACAGTTGTGGGCCAATAGGAGCTGAGCAGAAGGGAATGCACCCCAAACTGGGCTGCTCTCTGTGTCCCTCTTATAGAGGCTGCTCTTGGCCAACTATATTGGTACCCACAGCCTGATTGCTCTGTAGGAAGGAGTGACTAAAGGTTTCTTTATTGTGCAACCCACTTATGGGCAATGTTGGCTTGTAGTTTGTTTGTTTCCCAACTAAATAGAGACACAGTCTTGTGATGACTTTCAAAATGTCAGCACCTGGTTTTGTTCTCTTGTTACACTTCATGCAAGGACTCAGGAAACCTTATGTAACACAACATAAATTCCATCCTTCCCAACAACTGTGGAAGTTATACCTTTCCCAGAATTGTTGTTCCCCCAGTAAATAAAGAGGAAGCGCTCACCTGCCTGGATGTGCCTGAGCCTTAACTGCCTCAGAGATTGGACCCCCCCCCCAAGTCAGAGAAGATGATTAAGATCCTCCTTCTTGGCCTGTCTGCTCTGCTATTCTCCATGATGGGTGAGTAAGACAAGAGAAATACTGTAAATAAAAATGAAAAGAGAGTTGTTCTTAGGAATGGGTGAGAATTCTGTTCAGTTTTGTGGCTGTTTTTTCTTTTTAGGGACTCTCCAAAATTTGCAGATTGAACTCAACCAAATGTTGTACAACTGTTAACATTCCAGTGGGATGGAAGCAAAACAGATTTGCTCCTCCCACTAGAAACAATAGTCTTGTCAAAGTTAGATATGTTGTTACGTGGAGAGTGCTGAGATATTTAACAGCAGACGGTGCAAAAGAACAACAACAATGTACATTTTGGTCATAAAATGAACTTTAAACAGCAATATACGGAAAGTCTCTCAAAGGTTTTTGTTGTTGTTTAGTCGTTAAGTTGTGTCCAACTCTTCATGACCCCACGGACCAGAGCACGCCAGGACCTCCTGTCTTCCATTGCCTCCCGGAGTTGGGTCAAATTCATGTTGGCAGCTTCGATGACACTGTCCAACCATCTTGCCCTCTGTCGTCTCCTTCTCCTCTTGCCCTCACACTTTCCCAACATCAGGGTCTTTTCCAGGGAGTCTTCTGTTCTCATTAGATGGCCAAAGTATTGGAGCCTCAGCTTTGGGATTTGTGTAAAATAACAATCATGCCGCAAAGCAAGTGGATCCCTACCTTACTTAATCTCCCTCTTGCCAAACTGCTGCTAAAGGAAGACTGATTTTAAAAAGGATCTTGGGGAAATGACACTTATGGATTACAACGCTGGGAACTGGGTGGAGATTCTGGGAAATGAAGTGCAAAAGGCTTTCTTTCTTTCTTTCTTTCTTTCTTTCTTTCTTTCTTTCTTTCTTTCTTTCTTTCTTTCTTTCTTTCTTTCTTTCTTTCTTTCTTTCTTTCTTTCTTGATTTGATTTGATTTGATTTGATTTGATTTGTATACCACCCCTTGAGTGCAAGCACTATTCTGAGTGATTTACAGAAGGCTAAACTGAAAAAAACTATACAGCAGACTGTAATCATAATGATCACTGATAAATAATCCTGTGAAAATCTGAAATGAGTTAGAACAGAAAAATCACAAACTTGTGGACCACACTCAGGAGATTCAATAAATGAAGGCAGCTTTAAATAAATTTGGTCTTCCCTATCTTTCTCAATACAAAGAATGGAAGGAGCTTTCTGTCAGCATTTTATCCCACAGATCGGGGGGGGGGACGACACACAATTGAAAAGGCACAATTCCTCATATTCATTTTTTTTTGCTTCTTTTAACATCATGGATTGAGAGGAGTCAAAGTTCCTTTGTCTTGGTATTTAGAAAGATGGTAAAGACCAAATTATTTAAAGCTACCTTCCTACTTCAACTCAGTCTCCTGCTTCAGCTCAGTCATTTTTCAAAAGAAAGTTTATTACTCTATAGGCAAATTTGAAGTACAAAGGGAGGGGGGGCAGAACTGTAGACTGGTAAATAAATAGTCAAGGAATACCTTACTACATTAAATGAGTTCAAATCCTGTCTGTTTGATACATCATTTCTTACAGAATTGTACACAGAGAATGCTTATCAATGGATTCTTTGACAACTAGGATAAGATATCAAGTGGTAAAAATCACAAATTTATTGACAACACTCAGAGGATTCAATAAACAAAGCTCAGTCATCGGCCTCATGCTCTTCAACAGTTTTATTAACGAGCTGGATAAGGGAGTGCACTGAATGTTTATTGAATTTCAGAATGACATAAAATTGGGTAGAATAGCTAATGCCCTGGAAGACCGAAACAAAATCCAAAAAGATCTTGATAGGCTTGAGCAACAGGCTGAAGACAACAGAATGACATTTAGTAAGGATAAGTGAGATGTTCTGCACCAAAGGGAAAAACAAACACACAATTAGAAGATGGGGGATACTTGGTTCAGGTTTGCCTGGGCTTGGCAAGGTTTCCCTTTAATTAAAAAGCTCATGTCAGCTAATACTGAACTGGTTGAACATTAGTGTAGGCATCCTTCAGTCTCGAGAACAGAGGTCTTGGAACAGCATCTAGTGTGGCTGAGAAGGCAATTCGAGAGTGATAATCCCTTCTGTCCCCTGTCCAGCTCCCAGATTTTGTTGCTTTCGTGACTGCCTCTTTGCCTCAGCCTGGTGGACAAGGGTCTCTTCAAATTAGGAGAGGCCGTGCTGCACTGCCTGCCTCCAGGTTGAACACTCAGATGTCAGGGTTTCCCATCTGTTGAGGTCCATTCCTAAGGCCTTCAGATCCCGCTTGTAGATATCCTTGTATTGCAGCTGTGGTCTCCCTCTGGGGCGATTTCCCTGCACTAGTTCTCCATACAGGAGATCCTTTGGAATCCGACCATCAGCCATTCTCACAACATGCCCGAGCCAGCGTAGGCGTCGCTGTTTCAGTAGTGTATACATGCTAGAAATTCCAGCTCGATCTAGGACTACTCTATTTGGAACTTTGTCCTGCCAGGTGATACCAAAAATATGTCGGAGGCAGCGCATATGGAACGTGTTCAGCTTTCTCTCCTGCCGTGCATGAAGGGTCCAGGACTCACTGCAGTACAGGAGTGTGCTCAGGACACAGGCTCTGTAGTCCTGGATCTTGGTATATGCCGTCAGCTTCTTACTGAGCCATACTCTCTTTGTGAGTCTAGAGAACATGGTAGCTGCTTTGCCAATGCGTTTATCCAGCTCAACATCTAGGGAAAGAGTGTCAGAGATGGTTGAGCCAAGGTACACAAAGTCATGAACAACCTCCAATTCTTGCGTGGAGATGGTAATAGAAGGAGGTGAGTCCACGCCTTGGGCCACGACTTGTGTTTTCTTCAGGCTGATTATTAACCCAAGTCTTGGCAGGCCTTGCTAAAAACGGTTCATAAGTTGTTGGAGCTCTTCAGCAGAATGGGTAACATGGTTGAAAATATAGATTTGTTTAAATAGAAGGCTTCCCCCTGCTGCTTTGGGGGGGGGACGAGGAGGCAGTGGGTCATGAGGGCAGCTGCAGGTTGTTGGAGCAGCATGTGCACCTCTGGACTGGAAGGGACTGAAGCAGCCCCCCCCCCATCATGTTGTGCCCTCTGACACATGGGGGAGTTAACAGGAGGGCACTGCCATTTCCCATGGATGAGGAAGGGGGTGACGGGGAGGAAGAGGAAGCTGAGGAGGAGGAGGAGGAGGAGGAGGAGGAGGAGAGTGGCTTTTCCACTTCCAGAACTCAGAAAGCTTGGAGAAGTCCTTTCTTCCATCTCCTCCTCCTTCTCCCCCAGGCCATGAGGAAGCACCACAGGGCCATTATCTTTGCATCCTAATATATCCTGATCAGAGAAATCTATTTATGACAAGTAGGAAGCATGTGCTATAGTTTCAACCATTATATCAGTCACATTCATTTATACTACATAATTTATCTCAAAAGATGCATTTCTCAAAAATACAGACATGGCTATATTTCTTTATTTGATATGTCCTAACTGCCCTGCAGGCATGCCTTCCTCAAACAGCTCCCAACCTTGTGTTTTATGCAAGGAGCTTTTCTTAGCATCAATCTTGCTTTATGGTTAGGAATCACGATAAGGAACGGATGAGAGATTCGATTCTGCTCCCCACCCCAGGTTCGAATCAATCACCTTCTTTCTCTGCTCAGCCCAGGGTCTCCAGTGTCATTCTTCTAATTTTGCGCACCGAAAACGAATTTGTTACACATGTGGAAAGAACGAGTGCGCCCTACAGAAACTGTACGAAGGTAAGCTCCACACCTGCCGAGCCAGTGTGTTGACAGAGAAGGGAGGCGTTCCTTCCCCTGTTGCTTGACTTCTCCCTCCCCTTGGGCATGATATTGCCAAACCTTCCTAGAGCTGAGAAATGGGATTAAGAAAACGGAAGCCTTTTCAGGCTCCTTCCAAGGAGATGCTGCCAATGCACACACTGCCCTTTTTTCTTTCCCTACTCAGGTGGCAAACTATTTATCACATTTCAATTCTGCACTACCTTGGAGAACCGTGATCAGTGCAACACGACCATGAGGAAAGGTACAGATACCATCGTTATCGACTGTTGCGGCACCGACAACTGTAACAAGCGGGAGAATGCCCCTCTGTATCTCCCGAATGAGACAGCCTTCTGGGCAATGCTGTGACCAAAGAGAAACGCTACAGGCTGTGTCCAACGCTGCTGTTCCTGGTTGTACCAAAAAAAACCCCACACACAAATAAATCCAAAAGTAGCCCATAATTGTTCTATATTCTGTCCGGGGTGTCATTGAGGGTGTCCTGGGATATTGTTGCCTCCTCCAGTAAGCCAGACTTTCTGGATGCCCCAGTTCCTTTTACTTAATGCTTGTGTCTAGCCTATATAGAAGATGAGACAGGAGGGAGAAGGCGCAGTGTTTATTCTACCCAATTTCTGGCAAACTAGTAGCCCCGTCCCTCACTCTTCACTTGTTCTTTCGAGGGACATATAATGCCACACAGGTCCCACGCTGAAACTCGCCCCAACCGCTGAAGTGCGCTTCGTGGCTATCTCTGGATGCAACCCCTATAAGGTGACCTGTGGCTGCCCAGAAAACACTTCACAGCCCCCTTGGTGAACATGACCCCCACCCCCAGATTGGGAACCCTTCATTTAGGAAAACCCTTTGGGACACCAGAGAAGACGGATGCTCCTTTGAATCTCTCTGTCCCCGTGTCCACCATTTTCTTTCAGCCATGCTGCCTGAGGGGAACCATTATTGTTTTCAGTATTTTTAATCTTCTCCCTTCATTCCTTCTACCAGCTGCTGAATCTGGTGTGCTCTGTTGAATTCTCCTGTAACCAACTGCAGCGCATAATTTGCAGCATCAGTGAATAACGATCTATTTTGCTTTTGATTTAAGCTGGTTAAATGCTCTCTCTCTCTGTGTGTGTGTGTGTGTGTGTGTGTTTGTTTGTTTGGCAATGAACCCCTCAGATACTGGCCTTCTGTTGTGCAGCCTCTTTCTGACATGCTGAATGGGCTGTCATGATTTAAAACTATACTGTGTAGGGGTTTGGAGAACCTGAGTGGGAAACGGCATACATGGATATACTAGTTGGAAGTGTTGAAAGATTGTCCAATACAAAAGGCAACTGAAGGATGGGATTTATTATATAAATGGCTTGAGTCAGTAGAGAGAGCTTGATAAAAATAGAATTAACCTCAATTTACTGACTTGGAAGGATGGAAGGCTGAGTGATCCTTGAGCCGGCTACCTGGGATTGAACCCCAGTTCCTGAGCAGAGTTTTGTCTGCTGCACTGCAGTTTAACCATTGCACCACAAAATGTGTTTTCTCCAATAACAGAAGGAAGAAGTTCATGAACTTTCTAACTCTTGTCTTATATGAGACTGTTTCTTCTCTGTCTTTGCAAATACAGTGGTGTCCCACTTGACGATAATCTGTTCCAGGAAAATTGCTGTTAAGCGAAATCGTTGTCAAGCAAAAAAAAAAAAAAAAAAAAAACCCATTGGAATGCACTGAAAACCGGTTAATGCGTTCCAATGGGGAAATACCTCATAGTCCAGTAAACATCGCCATAGAGAATCGCTGTCTTCCAAAGCAGGGGTCCGGAAAACAGCCATTTTGCGAAGGGAGGGAAGCCATTTTGTGAAGGGATACCATTTTGCGGAGCTGGAAAAAACATTGTTTTGCGAACAAACTGTTCGCGAAGCAGGCACCTAATCAACGTAAAGTGGATTTCCCCCATAGGAACCATTGTTTTGCCATCGCAATAGCGATCGCAAAAAAGTCATTGTTAAGTGATTTCATCGTCAAGTGGGGTCGTCATCAAGCGGGGCACTACTGTATTAAACAATTTTTTAAAATTACATTGACAATGGATTCAGATAAAATCCATTGTACCTACTCACATCGCAAGAGATGGGCTATATATGGAAGACAGTATGTTCTATGCTTGCCCTGGCATGTAGCGCAGTGACGTTATATTACTTTTCCTCTGGGGAGTTATGCTGGTGGTACAACAACCCTCCCGTCCAGTTCCAGAGTTCTTCCCTATTTATTTATTTATTTATTTGATTTTTACCCCGCCCCTCTAGATCATGTCTACTCGGGGCGGCTTACAAAATAAAATAAAACAGTATAAAAATATATAAAATCATAAAATTACAAATTTCAATTTAAAACAATTAATTTAAAGAGAGGATTACCAAGATGGAATAGCCAAAAAAAAAAAATCTGTGTGTCAGGCAGGCCCTTGTAAGCCAAGGAGTTGACCATGGGTGAACAACACCAGAAATGGAGCCAGACTTTACTCCACCGCTGCTCCACCATGCCTGTCACTGGAAGAGGCCACATATTTATGCTGACATTTGCAGGATAGAAAACACACACTTCTGCTAGCCGAGGAGAATTTGTCAATGGAGGAGCTCTCCTTCCCCAGCCATTCAAAGGACTGCTAGGCAGACCCAGGAGACCCTCTCTGGCTAATTAGTGAGGATGCTGCAAAGGAGAAGGATATGGTCATGTTGAGATGATGGTCCTCAACATGATCATATCCTTCTCCTTTGCAGCATCCTCACTAATCCTCACCACATCCTTCAGTCTTGAGAGACTATGGTAACGTGCTCTGTATGGAGGACTTGGAACAGTGTCTAGTGTGGCTGAGGAGGCCAATTCGAGAGTGTATACATGCTTAAAAAGGCAAGAGGAGAAGGGGACGACAGAGGACAAGATGGTTGGACAGTATCATCGAAGCTACCAACATGAATTTGACTAAACTCTGGGAGGCAGTGGAAGACAGGAGGGCCTGGTGTGCTCTGGTCCATGGGGTCACTAAGAGTCAGACATGACTTAACGACTAAAACAACATGACTCTGAGGGGGTTAAAGCGACCGAGCTGGCAGTCTAGAGCGGACAAAACCTCTGGGAAGGGTAGAGGGAGAGGAAAGGTTCCTTCCGGTCCTTCCTCCCGAGGGGAGCAGGGCAGCAGCTCTTCGGAGGGGTGGGCGTGGAAGGGTTTGGCGGGGTTGCACAGGCGCTGCACAGGCGAGAGTGCAGGTCTGTTCAAGGGAAGAGAGAAGCCTCCCAAGTGGCTTTTAATGTGAGACAAAGCAAATTCAATCGAAATCAAGTCAGCCTTCCTTCCAGATCTTCGTGGTCACGCAGAAGACTGGGGGACGGGGTCTGTTTTTTTGGGTGGAGAGACTGGGAGTTTACCAGCCCAGCACCACAACAGAGAGGAAGTCTTGGGTTCAGTGACTAAAAGCCAGTAGTAAATCCCAAGTAGAGTAGACCCATTGAACAAGTAGAACTCATAAGATTTAGTGGATTTACTAAATCCCCACTGAGTCAAAAGACCAATTCTAGTTGCAATTTAATACTGTTCTTCAGCTCCAGTTTTACAAGCAGAAGACCTCAAGATCAATCCTGGGCATTTCCTGTTGAAAAAGAAAACATGTTGACATGAAATATATCTAAAGTAATAAAACTGCCCGGCAACTTTCAGAAATGTAATTAGAAGAGAATTTAAATAACTTTCTAAAAAAGCAGCCATAATGGCAGCACAAAATGATTAAAGGTTTCTTTGTGTTACAGACAAAATATAATTTAATTCTTGAAAGAAGAAGAAGAAAAGGAAGGGAGGAAATAAATGTGGTTTGTTAATGGAAGCACTTCCAAGGTCCATTTCTTTTCACACTGACTGTATGTATTAATGGCTTCACCTGCCTTCTGACTTCAACAATTTCATCCCCAGCTGTGTAGGTGTGCCCATGTTATGGGACTCCCAATGCATTCTCTTTTTAAAAAGTTTTTATGCATTTTCAGTAACGATAAGGGTTGGGGTGTGGGTAGAAGGGAATAAGGAAGGAGTGACTAAGGGAAGGGGAAAGAGTAAACTTACAGAGAAAAAGAGTATTCTTACATCCACTTACTTAGTTATGTTAAAAAGGGAAATCAAATAGATAAGGATCTAACAATTTTACCAGACCATCTATCTTTACAACTCTCTCTATTCCTTTGGACCTTCTCATATTTCTTTTATCTATAGTTTCCATTCCCTATTTTGGATCCAGTTATAAAACCTTCCCATTTTCAAAGTCCTTTTTGAGATGATCTTTTCTATCAGTTCCTCCAGAGACCCTACCTGTTCATTCTTCGGATATTTTCCATATACAGTACGTACGGTAGTAATCTCGCTGCCGTAATTACATGCATTAATCAAATATCTCATTTCTTTATCTACAATTTCAGTCATAATATTCAATAAAAGCAATTCTGGTTTAAATTGTATCACATAAGAGTGGTCGAAATGACCAGATAGGCCGGGTGTATATAGGAAAAGGAACATAAATAAATAAATAAATAAATAAATAAATAAATGAATGAATGAATGAATGAATGAATGAATGAATGTATGTTTTGGTAGCATTTCACGTATTAATCTCCAATAATGGACTCCCGGTGCCTCAAGACAAGACATTTAAACAATCAATCATTGAATCTTAAGCAATACAGTTGTTTTAATTTTGAAAGACGGAGCCGACACTTGGCAGAACTTGGATAAGTTCCTTTTCTGAACTACCGATCCCCAAAAGGTCCGAGTTCCTGATAGCGGGGGGGGGGGAATCGGAGGAGGACCCATAACTCGGACAATTCCTTTTAGGTCTGGATGGATACTTACCTCTCTAGGCTGATCTGGTTGAGCCAAAGCCATGACTCTGAAGGGGTTAAAGCGACCGAGCAGGCAGCCTAGAGCGGCCGAAGCCCCCCCCCCCCAGGCAAGGGTAGAGGGCGGAGGAAAGGTTCTTTCCGGTCCTTCCTCCCGAGGGGGGCGGGTCGGCATCCCTCGGCGTTCGGTAAGGGAGGGGCGGGGGGGAGGGGAGTGGGAGAGCCCGGCCGGGGTTGCACAAGGGATGCACAAGGGTTGGACAAGGGATGCACAAGGGACGCCCAGGCGAGGGAGGCGAAGAAGGGAGCAGGTGGGTTGAGTTCAGGGGAAGAGGAGAAGCCTCCCTGGCGGCTTTTTAATGCGAGGCAAAGCGAATTCGGCCGCAATCGCGCCAGCCTTCCTTCCAGATCCTCGGGGGTCAGGCAGGAGCCTCCTTTTTTTGGGGGGGGGGGGGAGAAGAAGAAGGAGAGAGGAATGGAAAGGGGTCCCTTTGCTCAGGTCGGCGGGGATCGGAGGAGGAGGAGGGGGGCGGCCTTTCCTGCCGAGGAGGGACCGAACCGCCTGCAAGGATCCTGGGTGTGTGTGTGATCTCTGCGGCTTCTGTGGCCCTTTCTTGTGTTGCCATTGCAAGCTTTGCTACGAGGCTCGGGGGGAGCAAGAATAGCTCTCTGGTCTTTTATGACCTCCGAGTGAGAATCCTGGGGCCCCTTGGCTTGGTTGGGGGAATGGGTGGGGGCTGTGCCTCAGGCAGAAAAAGTCTTGGGTCGGCCCATTTTTTTGTATCCCTCCTGCTGCTTGCCGTCCCCCTCCCCACCCAACCCCTCCAGTCCACCGTCAGTCTCCTGATTTCTCTCAGCCCTCAAAACCTTCATGTTCGGCAGATGTTTCTGTTTTATAATTGAGAATGCATATAGGGTTTTTTCAGTTCCGACATAGGGGAATAGCGGGGTTCAGTTTCTCTACTAGGCTGTAGAAAGGGGCCAAAGCCGTTGGTGGTTTTAAGAAGGAGTGAGGCAGATTGATAGAGGGTCCGGGGATGAGCAGGGAAGAGTGTGGGGTAGTGGATGGGGTTCATGCTGGAAACCCCTTCCAGGTTGGCAGGGCTAAACCAGGTCTTGAACTTCCCACAAGGGGCTGAGTGGCACCTCACCAGAGCGATTGGATCGAGGGCTGCAAGGCATTCCTGAGGAGATCTTGCTTTAAGTCTCAGGAGACAAGCTTATGAATGGCCAGCCAGAGGAGGAGATGAGTAGCAGAAATGGCCCCGTAGCCTGATTTTGGCAATGTGTAGCTTGTGGTGAGCAGCCGGGGGAACGGAAGGTCGAGTTTGATAGGCCTTTGATGGAAATCCAGGATGCTGCTGCTTATGTTCCTCAAATGACTGAAAGAAGCTAAGGCGGGGGTGAGCCTTTGATCTTGGGCAACATCAGCAAGAATCAGCAGTATTTTCAAATTGCTAATATATGTAATATGGCATTGAGAGGTTGCAAGGAATTTTATCTTCCCTCTCATTGGTCCCCTGTCTTATTTTGGTGTTGTGTTTATTTTTCTTTCATGAGAACAGGTGGGTTACCTTGAAATATGTTGTTGCGAAGCCTTGGTGCTTTCCTGCCTCACTCGCAAAGAGGCTCCTGAGGTGAGTCGCTTGTGCTGGTTGAACCTGAAGGAGAAAATAAACCACAGAGCTGAGGCGTCCCTCCGACATTGCCGCTGAAAGGGAGAGAGGAGAAGGATTCGTCCCTGTTAAGAGGAAATGGATGTGAGGCAAGAGGCAGGAGCTGCTGGGTTTTTGGAGCCAGAAATAAAAATGGAGGAGGAGGAGGAGGATGTTTCAGGAGGTCCTGAAGAAGGAGAGGTCAAAAAAGGAGCAGCTCTCCTCAAAACCGCTGGGAGGAGCTGGGCGGACGCTGGTCACAAAGTGAAACAGGAACCGGAGGAAGAGATGTCTGGGAATTGGGATGCTCGCTTGCAAGAGTTTCTGCAGAGGCTCCAGACTCCTCCTTCGGTCGGGGCAACCCCACAGCAGCCGGAGGAGGAGAAGCCGCGCCATGACCCTCAAAGATCCCCGGGGCCCTCCCAGAGAGGGAGCGATGCCAACAAGGGGCCCAAAGGATTGTGGGGCTCCCCAGAGCGTCTCCTTGGGGAGATTGGACTGGACCCCAGCACCCCTCTGGCTCCCCCGCCGGTTGGGAAGGAAGAGGAAAGAGCTCCAGCGGGCAGTCCCGCCAAGGCCGAGAGGCAGCGCCAGCGTTTCCGCCGGTTGCGCTACGAAGAGGCCAGTGGGCCTCGCGAAGTGTGCCGGCAGCTGCAGGAATGTTGCCGCGAATGGCTGGAGCCTGAGCATCACACCAAGGAGCAGATCCTGGAGCGGGTGACCCTGGAGCAGTTCTTGGCCATCCTGCCCCGGGAGATGCAGAGCTGGGTCAAGGAGAGAGGGGCCGAGACCTGCGCCCGGGCCGTGAGTCTGGCCGAGGATTTCCTTCTGAGACAGAGGCCAGAGGCCGAAATCAGGGAACGGCAGGTGGGTACCTTTCCAGTGGGCTTGCAAATGAAGTCCAGTAACATGTGGCATGAAGGTTTTGGAAGCACTGGTCTAGGACAGGGGTCTCCAAACTTTTGAGCATGAGGGCCCCATTGTATATTTTCCACAGGTTTGAAGGCTCAAGGAGCGTGCACATGCACTCCCGGCCACATGCACCCCCCCCTGCATGGACACCCAACCATGTGCACACATGCATGCACCCTTCGCCCGCCTGCCTGGACACCTGCCTGTAAACCTCCCAGAAAGTGCTTTAAGCACAATGGGGCAGTATATAAGCAGAACACAGTATATAAGCAGGGGTTGTTGATGACGTGCTTTGTGACTAGAAGGTCAGAGAGGTCTCTCTCTGTCTCTCTCTGCCTGAAGCCCTGGAGAGCTGGTGCCAGTTGCAGTGAACAGCCTAGGACTAGATAGGCTCACCTGATAGAAAACAGGTCAGCCTGTGCTTCTAGTGTTTTGGAAGCCACTCCGATGTTCTCTCTTCTGACAAAAGGGCAAACAAGCCCATGTAATGACCTTCCATGCAACTTTGCCACCTCCCCTCCCAACACACTTTGCCTCCTTCCTGACCTCGCTTTGACCTGACTCACTCGCCCTTGTGTTCTTCCCTCCAGCTCACAGGGTCGTCTGAAGAGCACCTTGCCCGTTCCCCCGAGGCAAGGGAGGCCGTGCCAGGCCAAGGAAAGCTGCGGCTTCCCACAGAGAACGAACACGGGTGTAAAGGGAATGGAGCCCTGTTGGGTAAGGCGCTCTGGGTCCTGTTCCACTGAATTCTGCTAGACGTTCCGTCATAACAATCCCTCCCACCTTTTCTCTCTCATTCTTGCTGGTCATTCTCTTCTGCCATCCTTTGCTCCATCGTCCTTTTTCCTCTACTCGCTCTTCTGCCTCTTACCAGCTAGCATTTCTTGTTTTCTTTCCCAGTCTGTGAACTGTCAAGATTTGGGACTGCGGGGAAAAGCATCACATGGAGCAGCCTAGAGGCTGTGAGGATAATTGTATCTCTCAGCCTGCTTCCGTCGTGTCTCATCTTCCTAGGGAACGTCTGACATCTAGTGGCTGAAGATATTGCTGCAGGCTATGATTGGATTTTATGACAGGAATAAAGGTCACATGGTCTTTGCATCAAATCCAAATACAGGAGTGCAAGCCTTCCAGGTCCAGTAGGAACCGGCATTTGCTTCAGCATCGTAGAGGTTGAGGGAGCAGGTGAAACAACCAAAAAAATTAAAAAATCATCCTGACCAGACATTGCAATGTTAGGATCCAAATTTATTTATTTATTTATTTATTTCATTGATTTATATCCCGCCCATCTGGTCTGGTCGACCACTCTTAAAGTTAAAGTCACGTTCCAAGATGAAGACCACAAAATTGTTGTGTCGGTCTGTCAGTTCGTCAGTTGGTTTTGACTTCTGTACCACCCACCTGGCTACAAGGTCACTCCGCAGTAAAACAATGATACTTAAAAAATACAGAACATAATAATTTTATCAAAATCAATATTACAACATATAGTCACGAATACCAAAACAACATAATCATAAACACTGTTGTCTTGAGATATTATCTGGAGATATTAGGGTTTCATTAAAATAAAGGATTTCTAGTCATCTAGTTCAGTGATTCTTAACTTTTGTTACTCAGGTGTTTTTAAACTGCAACTCCCAGAAACCTCAGCCAGCAGAGCTGATGGTGAAGGCTTCTGGGAGTTGAAGTCCAAAAACATCTGAGTAACAAAGGTTAAAAACCAGTGATCTAGTTCAGTGATTCCCAACCTTGGGTAACCTGGGTGTTCTTGGACTACAATTCCCAGAAGCTTTCACCACCAGCTGTGTCAGACCAAAAAACCAGAATAGATTCACCGTCCGGCCAAACTTGAGTTGTCAGCTTCTGCTGAAGAGGAAGTTGAGTTCTGCAGTGGCACATCCGAGAGGGAAGCTGGGAGGGGGAATCCGTGGAAAGAAAGCCTGTTACCATTTCCTAAGGACACTGCAAAGACAAGAGAGAGACTAGGCAAGACTGTGCAACCATGTCATGTCCGTTTATTCCTGCTTTTAAGAACAATGCCTGAGCCGTATATAGATTATCTCTTTTTTTCCTTTCCTCCAGCAGGTGACGGGTGGCTCAGCGAGAGCAAGGAAACGAAACCCTTGGCGGGCAGTCCTGGGCAGAGGGAACGAGTCACCACCTCCATGAAAACAGGCCAAGAGAGTGATTCTCTGGGTCAGGGAGGAGCCGAGGAGAACCAGCATTCAGCAGAGGGACCAAATGGAGATGATGGAGCAACCAGAGTGGATCTGTTGGTTCAGTCACAAGGTGCCTGTGAAGAGATCATGAGGCCAGCAAACCAGGAGGAGGAGGAGGAGGAGGAGAATGGGGTCAAGTATGATGACTGTGAGGAAGAACCTCTCCTTACTGTGCCCGAGGATCCCAAAACAGAGGAGAAGCCGTTCAGGTGCTGGCACTGTGGCCAGAGTTTCAGCAGCAGCATAAAACTTGTGACCCATGAGAGAAGCCACGTGGGCGAAAAACTATATACCTGCTCCTGTTGTGGAGAAAGTGAGAGAACGCATACGGGCCAGAAGCCCCATAAATGTTCACACTGTGGGAGTACCTTTGGCTGGAACCCCCAGGAGAGAATCCAGGGAGGAGAGAAACCTTATACCTGCTCTGAATGTGGGAAAAGCAGCAGCCAGAGATCCGACCTTCTGAAACACCAGAGGACGCACACGGGTGAGAAACCTTATAAATGCTCTGTGTGCGGGAAGAGTTTTAGAAATGGCTCGGATCTGAAAGTACACCAGAGGATCCACACAGGTGAAAAACCGTATAAATGCTTGGACTGTGGGAAATGTTTCAGCAGGAGTTCCCACTTTATATCCCACGAGAGGATCCACACAGAAGTGTGCTCGTACTGTGGGAAAAGCTTCAGCCAAAAGTCCGAGCTTATCAAACACAAGAAGACCCATGCAGGAGAAGAAACCTTCTCATGTTTTGCTTGTGGTAAAACTTTTGCTGTCAGCGCAGAACTGGTGATGCATGTGCGAACCCACAAAGAGAAGCCATTTGAGTGCTCCGTCTGTGGGAAAACCTTCAGGAACAGTTTGCAACTCATCGCGCACCAGAAAGTCCACACAGGGGAGAAACAGCATAAATGTTCCCATTGTGGAAATAGCTTTAGCCAGAGACAGACTCTCATAGTTCATGAGAGAATCCATACAGGAGAAAAACCACACAAGTGCTTGGTGTGTGGGAAGAATTTCAGGAACATCCCTAATTTGAAATCCCACGAGAGGACACATACAGGAGAGAAGCCGTATAAATGCTCCCACTGTGAGAAAAGCTTCAGGTGGAGCTCCCATCTGGTGTTGCACGAGAGGATTCACACCGGAGAGAAACCCTACAGGTGCTCAGACTGTGGGAGAACATTTGATAGGCGATCCAATCTCCTAGTGCATGTGAGAATCCACACAGGGCAGAGACCGTACATCTGTTCAGCCTGTGGGAAAAGCTTCACCTCGAGTTCTGTTCTTCTACGACATCAGAAAATCCATGAAGGGGAAGAAATCTGTACTTGCTCACAATGTGGGAAAACCTTCCGGCAGCGACTGGCTCGGGCGGACCAAGATTTGAAATGTTCTGAATGCCTCAGAAGCCACCACCTGAACTCGGATCTCCTCACACACACACGGACGCTGGCTGCGGAGAAACGATTTGAGTGCTCGGTCTGTGGGAAAACTTTTCGGAACAGCTCTCACCTCATTACGCATCAGAGTGTCCACATGGGGGTTCAGCCGTACAGATGTGTGGATTGTGGGCGTAATATTGTGAGAAGGCCCAACCTCATTCCAACGGCTAATGACCCGGCAGGACCAAAGCCACACAAATGTTCGGGCTGTCAGAAAAGGTTGAGTCAGATCTCTATTTCATGAGGATTTGGGACACGTGTACCTAAATTTCCTTCCATTTCTGCTCTCACTGCTTCTGCTTAAAAATTAAACCTACCTTCACTTGATTGTGTTCTGCCAAATGGTGGCTTAAAGAAATGATGTTCAATCAGGAGAAAAACCACCTATGTTTTATCGAGTGTAGAATTGTTTTCCCTAATAAGCTTGCCCTTTATCACACATACACCCTTAAAGAACTTGATTTAATTTATGTTTTGATTATTGCAATGAAAACAGTAGGTTACAAACTAGTTGGATAGTTATAAACCCCATAATAATAATTGTGTGCCATCGGGTCAAATTCTGGAACCAGTTCAGAGGAAGGCAACAAGGATCAGGGGACTGGAAACGAAGCCTTATGAGGAAAGACTGAAAGAACTGGGCATGTTTAAAACTGAAAAATGAAGACTGAGGGGTGATATGATAGCACTTTTCAAATACTTGAAAGGCTGTCATAAAAAGGAGGGGCAGGATCTGTTCTCGATCATCCCGGAGTGCAGGACACGCCACAATGGGCTCAAGTTATAGGAAGCCAGATTTCAGTTGAATATCAGGAAAACCATCCTAACAGAGCAGTAAGACAGTGGAACCAGTTACCTCAGGATGTGGTAGGTTTTCTAATATCGGAGGCATTCAAGAGAAACATAGACAACCACTTGGCAGATATCCTTTGACTTGTATTCCTGCCTCAAGCAGGGGGTTGCACTTGATGGCTTTATAGGCCTCTTCCAACTTCACTCTTCTATGGTTCTATCACCCTTTCCAGGGTTTTCTAGGTAGAAAACATCCAGAAGTGGTTTACCATTCTCTTCTGGCGACATCTTCGGACTGTGCAGCTGGTCTATACACAGGCTGGCTCTTCTCCCGAGAGGCACAGTGAGACATTGAACTCCCAGCCTCTAGCTTTGCTGCCAGATACCTAAATTGAGCTCTTGAGCCAGCCAGACCTCATACATCTTCCAACTAAATGCCATTTATTTAGATCTGACAATTATTGCTTTGGGAATAAAGTACCCACTCAACCGAGTTACCCCGGAAAATGACCGAGTCCCACAGATCTTGGAGATCTAGATTCTACAGACCCATCTATCGTATTACAGTATCATCTGAGCATGCATTGTCCAGTTTCTGATATTCCAACATGTGCCACCCATATGCCTCCAATAAAAGTTTTGCAATCATAAGGTCTAGAAGCATGCTTTTTTAAAAAAAAACTTCAAAGTGTTCAGGAAGAATTCTTCCAAAAATAACAGCATTCTACAAGCGTTCAGTAGTTCCTGTAGAAATGTATTGTAGTCACAGTCTTGTTCTTTCTCTTATTCTTTTCATCAGCGATGGTAATTGTTGGGCTTATTATGGTCTCAGTTAAGGACTTGATTTGTACTAATGATCATTAAGTGTTCAACAGGCAAACATAGAAAATCGCCAAAAGCCACCCCATACGTTGTAATGGCTAGATTTAGAACAGACTTCCCTAAGCTGTTGCACTTTAGATGCATTGGACTATAACTCACATAATCCCAAGACAGCATAGCTATTCTTGTCCACCACATCTGGTGAAAACCAGGATGGAAAAGGTTCCAAGACAAAACTTTCTTCTAGAACTAATCCTTCTACAGAAAACCATGTAGAACAAGGATATGCAATTTGGTGCCTGCTAGGTGTTTTGGACTACAGGTCCCATAGGCTTCAGCCAACATGGTTATTGTAATCCAACACATGAAGAGATTGGGGGATGCTTTTCTAGGGGGAAAAACTCTTACAATGCTTTCTTGCCTTCCAAAAGTTACAGCTTCTCCTAGAACCCTTTTACAGAAATCTTTCTAGAAAAATGGGTAGGCAATCGCATTTCTTTCAGATGTTTAAGACTGTAACTCCCATAAACCTCAGCCAGGATGGCCAGTCATTTCAGATGAGGTCCAAAACATCTGGTGGATGCTGGTCAGGTTGCCTAGAGTCTAGTGATTTAAGAATCCACTGCTTGGAAAACATTGAGATGGAGACTTACTCATCAATAAGTGAGATCTGCAGCAGCCATTTCATGGATTTTAAGAGTTCAGCTCATAACAAACAGCATAGTTGGGTCAGACCATCCAGTGCAGCCTCTGGTTTCCCATCATGGCCAAACTGGATGGTTCTTGGGAGGCCACAAACAGGAAGTGAAGGCAACAGCCCATCCCATTTGGCCTGAGTCTATAGTGGTCTTTTCTGGTCAATAAAAAGGGGTGCAGCTAGTGATGGCATCTGGGGCTCCTCAGCACGAGGAGCCTCAGATGACTGTATTGTGGATGGGGTAGACATAAAAAGATTGAACAATCCTGAACATTGGATGTCAAGTCCAGAAAGTCCTGTTCCTTTGAAGTACGAATCAGTGATAGCTGCCTGATATCTCCCATATTTCTGGTTATGCAACAGAATTTTTACAAAACATCCATAGTTAATTAGTTCTACAATTGTGAGTCTATACATGGAATGATCTTGCCCTTTTTAACCAATCACTGGAGTTTTGGAACTTTATGTTCATTTTTCTTCGTTTAGTAAAGTTTAGTTTAAAATCAAATTGCAACATCTGTCTATATTTTATTCTGTTTCTGAATCAAATTCCCAAGAAATGGCGAGTTAGGATTCTGTTGATGTTTTCATAAGGAGTGCTTAACTTGCCAAAGCTAATTGCAGCTAGTTGTTGCGGCGCAGTGGCGTATCTAAGTGACATGCCTAATCGCCTGACTGTGGCACCCTGGCACCTCATCATTTATTCATAATTAACTGCGGCAAGTTACATGGACCTCATTTGCACACCCATAGGATTCTAGCAATGGATTAAAAGGCCCTGTTTAAAAAGTCATAAATTCATGTTGATGTTTTTAGAGGAGAGGGGGTGAAGTGGTAAAAATACCCGTGTCACTCGTGCAAGCCAGGAGGTGAGGCTGAGGAGCCTAACGCCGAGGGAGGCCCGGAAGGAGAAGACAAGAAATCGGGCCTTCTCGGCGGTGGCTCCTCGCCTCTGGAACAACCTACCTCCTGAGATTCGTGTGGCTCCCTTGCTGGGTATTTTCAAGAATCAATTAAAAACATGGATGTTTAGGCAGGCCTTCCCACCAGATAATTCCTGACGCCCTTTTTTCCCTCTCCTACAGCTTTCCCATTCTGTTTAGTATTTGTGTTATGTAAAATTGTTTTTATACATATATTTATTGTACTATTTTTATGTTGTTAGCTGCCTAGAGTGGTCCTGACACGACCAGATAGGCAGATTATTATTATTATTATTATTATTATTATTATTATTATTATTATTATTATTATTATTATTATTATTATTATTATTATTATTATTATTATTATTATTATTATTATTATTATTATTATTATTATTATTATTATTATTAACAATAACAATAACAATAACAATAACAATAATAATAATAATAATAATAATAATAATAATAATAATAATAATAATAATAATAATAATAATAAATGGTGACCACGAGTAGGAGCAGATCTTAAAGCAAATTAGACAGATTTGTGGAGGATGAAACTATTAGTAGCTGCTCAGCACTGGTGATTATTTTATCCTTAGCCTTGGAGGCCGTATGCCCCAGTTACTTGGGGATCACAATTGTGTTTTTACATCTTACTTCTAGGCTTCCCGTAGATCTTCAGTATCACCTACAAAGACATTTTGAGGATCTAGCTTTTTATTACTAAACCCTTCGGCTCTCCTGAATGAAACAAGATGTAAAAGGCAAATAGTAGAATCACAAGGATTCTGAACATACACCTTTTCGTGGAACACCTGAAGTGAACAAAGTTCTTTGTCATGACTTGGAGGGGGGGAACTCTTGTTTATCTAAAGATGATTAACTGAAATGTCCTGAGAGTTTGGGGCATTTTGTGCCTTGAGTAGGGCAGCATTTGCTGCTACTTCTCCTCAGACAGCAGAATATCTTAGGCAGGTTCTCCTTTGGCCTTTTGCAGTAATGGCTTCAGCTGCGGTGTCCCATCTCTGGACAGTTTAATACAATTGATAGGCGATGCAGCCCTTAAGAAGCATTAAAATGCAAGCAAGTTATAACTGAGACCATTTTCCCCCCTTCAGAACATCTTTTTAAAAATAATGTCCACTGTCGTGCCCCATTCAAGCCACTTATTTTCCCCCTCCCCCGAAGCCAAGGAGGGTCAGGGTCGAATTTTCTATGAGTGGCTCGAAAGGAGTTAAAGAGACAGAGCTGTGGTTCCTAGAGAAACCCCCTCGGGAATGAAAGGGAGGAGGGGCGGATGCGAACCGGAAGACGGTTCCTTCCTGCTTCCGGTTCTCCCGCCTGGCTCGCTTGGTAGAGAAATCTGATTTTGGGGTATTTTCTCTCTTGGTGTCCAGGGGTCGGGAGGAAGGGCAGGAGCCGCGCAGGTAGCCCGAAGGTTTCGGGGCAACCGCTGCAAGGAGAAGGTGAGCGGAAGGAAGGAAGGGGAGAGCCCCAAAGTGGGCGAGGCCACGTTGATTCCCACCAGAATAAAACCACCTCTAGCCTCAACCGATGGGCAACACCTTAAAAAATTGGGAAAGGGAGTAAAAAAGGCAGGAAATTGCAAATGCATGGTGCTATCAAGTCATAGGGGGTTTCTCTCAAAGAAAATGCTAGGTGGGAAAAAGAAAAGGAAGGAGGGCAGTCTTGGAAGTACAGAAAACAGAGTCCAAAAGGAACTTTTAAGCATTTTTTTAAAACTTAAAATTTATTTAGGGGGCTGTGGGAGGTCCCCATAGGGTCACATGAAAACTGTGGACACATCTTGCTCACCATGATCTGCTGCTGCCATTACGGAGGTGGTAATCTTTATGGAGAGAAGATGCCCTCTGCTTGCTCCATGGCAGCCACCCACAAATGGCGTGGTCCCACATTCCCCCGCGGGGAGACATTTCCGTTGAACAGAAACACAGTGGGATGGAACGGGTTTCTTCTGCTTGTAACCCTTCGCTGTAATTCACAGAAACGAAGGGAATAATGATGGAGGAGGAGGAGGACCTGGGCAGAGCTGAAGAAGGGAAGAGAAGAGAGGTGGGACTGAGAGGCGACCACGCTGTTCAGAGCGAGAGCGAAGGGGAGCTTCGTG
The DNA here is from genome assembly GCF_051106095.1 of Pogona vitticeps. Lineage (NCBI taxonomy): Eukaryota > Metazoa > Chordata > Lepidosauria > Squamata > Agamidae > Pogona > Pogona vitticeps. Next base: position 22,528,478 of record NC_135784.1, read on the forward strand.
CTGAGATGGCTCTGAAGCCCATCAAGCAGGAGCCGGAGGAAGAAGAACGGCAGCAGCTCTGGGAGGCCCAGTGGCAGGAGTTCCTCAAGAGCCTGCAGGCCCCCTATTTGGGAAGGAAATACCCTCAGCTGCCCCCCTCCCGCTTAGGAGAGGGTCCGACTGCTCTTCAGTTCCCCTTCCAGGGAACGGATCAAGCAGGCTGTGGGCCTGGAGGAGAGTGTGTGATCCAGAACCTGCCAAGCCGGACGAAAGAAGCCCACAAGGTCTGGGACATCAGCCCAGATTCTTCTGCAGCGATAAAGGAAGAACTGGATGAGGACGACTCGATTGTCTCGGAGGTGCATCGTCGACGCTTCCGGCGGTTCTGCTACTGGGAGACCAAAGGGCCGCGAGAGGTTTGCCGGCAGCTTCAGGAACTGTGCCGTCAGTGGCTGAAGCCGGAGACGCGCAGCAAGGAGCAGATCGTGGAGCTGATTACGCTGGAGCAGTTCTTGAGGGTCCTGCCTGCGGAAGTGCAGAGTCGGGTCCGACAAGGTGGTCCAGAGACCTGCGCCCAGGCGGTGGTTCTAGCTGAAGATTTCATTCAGGAGCGGGAGAGGAAAGAAGGGCAGGTGGGTAAATCGTGGAGACCCAAAGGTTCCATCACTATCTCCCTTGGGTTATGCGTCCTGTGCCTGTCTCCGAGTTGGGGCCGAGGCAGTCTGTCCCCATAGTTCAAGGTGAAACAGGAGAATGGCATTGTCTGTAAGCTTCAAGAAGCAGGTTGTTGGTGTCTGACTTCTTAACGTGTGTCAGTTTGCCACACAGTTGCATTGGTTGCTCTTTGCTGGTGGTGAAAACAAATAGGATGAAGCAGGTAGTGGTTTTGTGGTGTTCTTGGGCACCACAAAGTGTTTTCTACACAGAGCCAGTTCTACCATTGAGGAAGGAGGAGCCCCCCTGGATAGTAGATGCTGGGAGCTGATGGGACAGGGGGCTTTAGAGGACAGAACTATGGCTGTGTGCAGCTTGACCTGCCTTCCAGTGGTCAGGCACTTCGGGGCAGGCCTCCTCTGCATCTCCTGAGAATACTTGCTGCCTTCAATTGTGATGGTCAAGTAACATTTGTCTGCCCTTGTGGTTGGTTTCTGTACCTGGAATGGGAGGAATGATCGCAGGCAAGATAATATATATTGGATGTCGCTCCTGGGGAAATGAGTCATGGCCCTCCATTAGAGCACACGCTTCTGTGTTCTAGCCAGTCTACCATTCCCAATACTTCTGTAGTTCTCTCTGAGCCCTAAACTGCCACTACCAAGGACTGGACCTGCCATTTCTGTTACTAAGCATGGCCTAACGCAGGTAATCTCTGTGCCTGATCATTGTATAATAAAGTTCACCTCCTTTTCCCCTTCAGTATCTGGAGCCTTTTGAAGAAGTGATAAGTCACTGCCCTAAGATAGAAAAGGATCCCTCGGATGCTGAAGAAATGCAGCTCACCAAGGGGGCCAAACAGGAGAATGATGGGGAAGCTAACATGCTTAGTAAGTATGAGCCATAAGTGTATCTGGCTTAATTGCAAAGGGTTATAATTTGAACCATGTGTGCGAGCATTATGCTAAACGTGCAAGAGGAGGCAAGGAGGGGTGGGAGTTGCTTGGACATCCCCCATGTTAAGATGGAATGTTCCACACTGGTAGTTTGGTAGTTTGAGGCTGTGGCCTATTGCAGCTGATGTTTACTCCTGAAAGGATTACTTTCAGTGTGAGATCAGATAACCTTTTGCTTGCTTAAATACTTATACATTGATACCCAGAAGAACATTGATACAAGCGATAAGTTTATCTGATCTCCCACCCCTCCATTGGAAAGCACACATCTGTGTTCTAGCCAGGCTACTGTGCCCAGCTAGAATTTTTCCAAACTGTCAGTACTTCTGTAGGTGTTTCCAAGGCCTAAACTGGCACTACCAAGGACTCAACTTGGAGTTTCTGCTCGCAAGGCATGGCCTACCATATGTAAATCAAATCTTCCCTACCAGAGAACTAGAGCTATAAGAGAACTTTCCTGCTAAATCCTGCTTCTTAAATTTAAACCGCTGTACTGCAGCCAAAACTGTGCTCACGACCTGGGGTTCAATCCCAGGTAGCCGGCTCAAGGTTGACTCAGCCTTCTATCCTTCCGAGGTCGGTAAAATGAGTACCCAGCTCACTGGGGGGGGGGGGCAATGTGTAGCCTGCATAATTAGTTTGTAAACCTCCCAGAGAGTGCTTGAAGCGCTATGGGGCGGTATATAAGCAGCATGCTTTTGCTTTTTGCTTTAAATTCAACATCCTAGATTCTTTAGAATTTCATTTATTTTATCTATTTAATCACATTGACGTTCCCATCTACCTTCATCATTTCTAAAAGTAATAATTTTTCCAGGTAAAAACAGTTAAGCACATCAATTTCATCCTTTGATTCTCTCCCCTCCACCTCTCATAGGCAATGTGGCCATGAATGAAAACCAGCCAGAGAGGCATGAATACGTTGCAGCCACTAAGATGACCTTAGAGGAGCAGGATTTTCAGCCAGAAAGACCCCAGAATGTTAAAGAACGTGAAAACTCTTTGGAGAAAGCGACAAGGACTCTTTGCCAGGTACCTATCGTAGATGAAAACCCTGTGAGTCGACAGAGATTGGAGCAACCTCAGGAAAACCTTCCAGGAAAGGCACCAGTGCAAACCACTGATGGCAAGGATGGAGGTGATAGAAGCTTAAACCAAAGCCAAGAGAGGATCTCTGAATGTATACCAGGAAAGATCATCTCAGAGTGGGAGGAAAACTTTAGGCCAACCCTTGCAGCTCCTGCCAAGACATCATCATACGAATGCTGCTACTGTGGCAAACGGTGGCCGTGTCAGTACCAGCTCTGCCGCCACATGAACATCCACACGGGCAAGAGGCCCCACAAGTGCATGGACTGTGGGAAGAGCTTCAGCACCAGCTCCAACCTCAGCCAGCACAAAAGAGTGCACACCAGAGAGAGGCCGTACATTTGCAAAGACTGTGGGAAGAGTTACTGCCGGTGGGCCTCCCTGGTCCAGCACGAGAGAGAAGCCTGCCAGAAAGGAAGCCATATAAGTGTGCCAGCGGTGGGTTACGTCGTCTTAGAAAACTGCACTTTGCTGTACATGAAAAAATCCACTCAGGGCAGGAGAAATCGTTTGATTGCTCCCAAGGGGGGAGAAGCCCCCCTGGCCACTCAACCTTGAAACATCTTAACGGGATACCCACAAGAGAGAAGCCCCAGTGGTGATTAGGACTAGCCTAGAAGATTCCTGTGGTTGACAGAGCCCAGTTCAAGAAAGAGAAGTCTGGAGAGGAGCAGGATGTCCTCCGAGTGTGACGGAAGGTTCATTTGGCAGCCATCAGTTGCAGGAAACCGACCATGCTGTGTGACAGTCGAGTGCCAGGAACCCTTTTGAGGTCTAGCACATTTGACAGCTCCCAAAGAAGGCATGCTTCCAATATAATGTTTGCAGTCACAAGGTCTAGAAGCCTATTTATAAAAAAACCCAAAAAGCAGAATAAAACTTGAAGTGTTCAGGAAGAATTCTTCCAAGAATAACAGCATTCCACAAGCATTCAGTAGTTCTTGTAGAAACGTATTGTTGTCACAGTCTTGTTCTTTCTCTTATTCTTTCCATCAGCGATGGTAATTATGGGGCTAATTTTGGCCTCAGTTAAGGACTTGATTTATACTAATGATGATTATGCATTCAACAGGTACACCTCAGAACATAGCAGAAAGCGAGTCCATATGCTGGAGTGGCGAGATTTAGAACAGATTTTCCTAAACTCTTACCCTTTCGATGTGTTGGACTACAGTTCCCATCATCTCAAGCCAGCCTGGCATTATAGTCCACCACATCTGGTGAATGCCAGGATGGGAAATGGTCCAGTAAAAAAATCTTTCTTCTAGAACTAACTGTTCTAGAGAAATCCTTCTAGAACTAGAGGTCTTACTAGAACAGTGGAAAACAGCAAATTCAGATGAGGTCCAAAAACATCTGATGGATGCTGGCCAAATTGTCTAGATTCCAGTGGTTAAGAATCCACTGCTTGGAAAACATTGAGAAAGTCCAGAAAGTCCTGTTCCATTATAGTACAAGCCATTGGTAGTGCCATGTCCCAGGGGATTCAGCAGGCAAAAGTCCAATGAGCCAGTCCAGGGTCAAAAGTCTGGGAGATGCAAAACAGATGCCAAATTGTCAAAGCCAAAACACAAACCGAAGTCAGAGTCTGAAAGCCAAGGGTCAGGACAAGCAGGAGCATGGACACAAGCCAGGGAATTGACTTGTTGCTTCCACAAGCTTCCAAGCCTCTGAGTACAAATTATATAGCAGCAACAATCATCTAAAACCTAGAAACATTCCATCCAGTTAAAACTTAGGGCTGGTTGACCTGATGTTCCTGTGAGAAGCATTCATGCGAGCCTCAGACCTCCATGTTGTGAGTCTCTGCTGAAGCTTATCTCTCACTCTGGCTAGTGGGGGAGGAGAATCTGGTGGTGATTCAGCTGTCTGTGATACTAATTGCCCAGCATTTTCCTCAGCTGTAATTAACCCCTCTGATTCCAGGCCTTCTTCAGCTGAACTCATGACAGGTCGCTGCCTGATATCTCCCATGTTTCTGGTTATGCAACAGAGTTTTTACAGAACCTCCATAGTTAATTAGTTCTACAGTTGTCACTCTAGACATGGAATGGTCTTGCTTTTGTTACCAATCACTGAAGTTTTGGAACTTTATCTATGTTCCTTTTTCTTTCTTACTCAGTAAATTTCATTTTAAAATCAAATTGTGATATCTGTCTATATTTTGTTCTGTTTCTGAATCAAATTCCCAGAAAGCTATGAGTTGGGATTCTGTTGTTGATGTTTTCATAAGGTCTGCTTAACTTGCCAATGCTAATTGCAGCTAGTTGTTGAAGTGCAGTGGCATATCTCAGTCACATGGCTAGTCATGCACCTGACTGTGGAACCAAGAGGTGCCTCATCAGTTACCTAAAGTTAGCTGTTTGTTACTAAACCCTTGATATCTACTGAGTGGAGCAGGGTGCAAAATTGGAATTAAAAATATTTTGAGCATAGGCCTTTTTAGTGAGTACCTGAACAAAGCTTTTTGCCATCACTGGAAAAAAAAAACTACTCTTGTTTATCTCAAGCTTGCTTCATTTCCCCTTATTCTTTGAAGTGTGTGTGTGTCTGTGTCTGTGAGATGGAGGGTCTTATCTGGTGAGAGCTACCAGATGTGGAGGCTGATCATAGAATCATGAAGTTGGAAGGGGCTTATAAGGCCATTGAGTCCAACCCCCTGCTCAAGGCAGGAATACAAATCAAAGAATGTCTGCAATTTCTCTTGAATGGCTCCAGTGTTGGAGCACTCACCACCTCTCAAGCTACATTGGTTTGTACTGCTCTAACAGTTAGGAAGTTTTTCCTGATATTCAACCAAAATCTGGCCTGTAACTTGAGCCCATTGTTGTGTGTCCTGCACTTTGGGTTGATTGAGAACAGATCCTGCCCCTCCTCTATATAACAGTATTTGAAAAGGGACTGAAGAAGCTACTTGAATGAGTAGTGAAATGTTTCAGCCTAACAAGAAAGAATTCCAGTTGCCATGACTCAACATCCAGCTATTTGAAAAGTGCTATCATATGACCCCTCAGTCTTCTTTCTCAGGGCAAAACATGCCAAATTCTTTCAGTCTTTCCTCATAAGGTTTAGTTTCCAGACCCCTAATCATCCTTGTTGCTCTCTTCTGAATTTGTTCCTATTTGTCAGCAGCTTTCTTGAAGTGTGGTGTCCAGAAATGAAAAAAGGGGAACGAATACCTTGCAGGATTTCGATACTGTACTATGCTTCTGTCAGTGCAGCCTAAAATAGCATTTGCCTTTTTTATAGTCATATTACACCATTGGCCCATATTCAGCTTGTTATCTATGAGGAATCCAAATTCCTTCTCACTTGTAGTATTGCTGAGCCAGGTATCCCCCCATCTTGTAAATGTGCATTTGGTTTCTTTTTCCGGGTGCAGTACTTTGCATTTATCCCTGTTGAATTTTTATTCTTTTGTTTTCAGCCCAGTGCTCCAGCCTATCCAGGTCATTTCGAATTTTGTTTCTGTCTTCCAGGTTATGTATCAGCGGATCCACCCAATTTTGCGTCATCTGCAAATTTGATTAGCATTCACTGCACCCCTGATCCAGGTCAATAATAAAAATGTTGAAGAGCGCTGGGCCCAGGACTGAGCCTTGGGGTACCCCACTTGTTACCTCCTTCTGGTTAGAGAAGGACCCATTAATCATCACCCTCTGAATACAATTCTGTAGCCAATTGTGTATCCACCTGATGATTGATCTATCCAGCCCACACCTACCACACTTTCCCGAAAATAAGACAGGGTCTTATATTAATGTTTGCATTCAGGTTTATATTCATGGGATGTTTTATTTTTTTCATGTACAACTATCTACATTTATTCAAATACAGTCATGTCATCTTCTGGTTGCTGCACAAGGGTGGAGGGCGGGGCTTCACTGAACTGGGGCTTATTTTTGGGCTAGTGCTTATATTATGAGCATTCTGAAAAAATCATACTAGGGCTTGTTTTCAGGTTAGGTCTTATTTTTGGGTAAACAGGGTACTGTAGTTATCTTGTGAATCAGAATATCATGTGACACTTTGTCAAAAGCTTTGCTGAAGTCAAGATACACTATATCTACAGCTTTCACTCCGTCTATCAGGAAGGTTACCCAACCAAAAAATGAGATCAGATTAGTTTGGCAGGATTTGTTCTTGAGAAATCCATGTTGGCTTCTAATTATTACTGCATTGTTTTCTAGGTTCTTGCATAGTGACCACTTTATAATCTGTTCCAGAATTTTCTCTGGGGTTGACGACTGGCCTGTAGTTCCCAGGTTCCTCCTTTTTGCCCTTTTTTTAAAGACAGGGACAACATTAGCCCTCCTCCAACACTCTGGCACCTCCCCAGTTTCCCATGATTTCAAGAAAGTAATGAACAGTGGTTCAGAGAGCTCGTCTGCCAGTTACTTCAATACTCTTGGATGCAGTTCATCTGGCCCTGGAGATTTGAACTTGTTCAAGGTAATAAGGTATTCCTTGACTATCAATCTCCAGCTACAATCTTGTCCCCCCCCCCACCTGCCCTTTACACTTGTCTGGAGGGTCATTGTCTGTCCTTCAGGAAAAGACTGAGGTAAAATAGGAACTGAGCACTTCTGCCTTTTTTTTGTCCTCTGTTATCATTTTTCTGTCTCCATTGAGTAGCTGTGCCACTGTTTCTTTGTCTTTTCCTACGCACGTACCTGAAGAATGTTTTTTGTTGCTTTTAGTGTCTCTAGCTAGCCTCAGCTCATTCTCAGCTTTTGCCTTCTTAATGCCTTGTAACTTGTCTGTACTCTTCCTTTGTACCGGGCCTTCTTTCCTCTTCCTATACATGCTATTTTTTGGTTTTCAGGTCCTCTCTGTTTTGTGAAATCACACTTGCCTTTTTTGTTGACCTCCCTTTTTTTCTTGTTGGAATTGTTTTGAGTTGTGCCTTTAGAATTTTATTTGACTCTGGTGCCACAAGGATGGAGATGTCTGTTCTCGGTTTTGCTATGAACATATATAAGTGAATCAGCAGATGCAGATTCTGCAGATAAGGGGGGCCTACTGTAATTTGATTCCTAAAATCTTTTCCCGTTCTCTCTTCTTGTTTGTTTGCTTGCTTGCTTCCACTGTTGCTTTGTTGATTATCCTTTCTCTCTTTCTGACCTCCAACTGAGCAGCAAGCATGGGAGATCTCTTCTGTGTGGTTGAGACTCTGTTTTACCTTTTTATTCTTCTGACTGTAACTGCGAATGGCAACTGTAAGTAAAGATACCTTTTTTCTACATTAAATGTTTCCAGAGTAATTTTATCATGCACATACTAATTTGGGAGTAAAAGAAAACCAAAGGGGCAGGCAGTGATGAGACTGGGTGAAACTCTCCATGTTTCTGTGATGCTACTGTTGCTTTTTCAACCTCATACTAGGCTAACCTAGAGGAATCACAAAAGTGCCCCAAGAGTTTGGGGCATTTTGTGCCTAGAGTAGGGCAGCATTTGCTACTTCTCCTCAGACAGCAGAATATCCTAGGCAGGTTCTGCTTTGGCCTTTTGCACCCCTGGCTTCAGCTGCTGTTGCTACCATCACACGTCCATTTCTGGACAGATTAATCTGCAAGGCAATTCTGCCCTCAAGAAGCATAAAAATGCAAGCAAGTTGTAACCAAGACAATTTCCCCCTCTTCAGAACACCTTTGGTTTGGACAATAATGTCCCAGTCTGACTAGAGAGCATCTCAGTTCATTTACCAGTTTTCTCTCTCTCTTTTTAGCACTTCTTCCCAAAGTGTGGTTTGCATTTACTTAGGCTTTTGGTTCCATTACCACGGCGCCCAGCCTTCTGTGGAGGATGTTGCCCCAGCAACGGGAGGTGTGAGCTTCCCAGCAGCCTGGTTCTTCCTCAGCATGGCTGCTCTTTGGATGTGATGATGGCAGAGGCTGGGCTCAAGGCAGCCCTGCTTTTATGACTCTTTTGCACCTGATCTCAACCATCCGTGGAAAGCTCCATTTGGGGTACAAAGGAAACATTTCTCTTCAGGCAGACTCTTCCTTAGTGACAGACCATCAAGGAGAGGTTTTAAAATGCGATGGCTTGTTTCTTGCTTCTAAATCTGCTTTTAGCGAGGTTTTGACTTAACATTTTTAATATAAAGTTATTTATTATTTTTAAATATTGGAATAATTTGTTTTCAGCTTTTATTATTGTGTTTTTATTGTTTTATTGTGATGGGGACTGTCTTGGGCCCTTTTTAAGGAGAAAGAGAGGTGAACTCTCCCCCCCCCCCCAATATTTGAAATAAAGAAATTACTATTTCGAACCAGCAAGCAAGTGGTCACACCGGAGCTATGGTAGGGTCAGCCCTTTCCCCTCTCCAAACAGTTGTGTATTAACAGCTGAAAGAGAGAGAGAAATTCTAGAGGTAAATAAAATTCCAGGCCCCAAAAATGAGAAAGATGAAAAGAAAGGTGAGGAAGGATTGAAAAGTAGGGGAGGAGATTTTATGTACATGATTGTGGTCTGAGCATTTACAGATCATTAAGGTAAACTGAGATGGGAGTGAGTTCCTTATTTTAAGATTGTGAGGATCATAAGAGTTCTTGAAATATAATTACACATCCCACAGCCACACAATCCTAATTTAATTAACAAAACCCATCACTCAATCGTCATTGAAATCATGCCCGCCTTTACATCATTGCTCGAGTTCACATCAAGTTCAAAGGCGATTGCGTGGCTGCGGTTTTGTTCGGTTCGTTTATTGATGAAATCATCCTTTTGGATCATCCTGTTGGGAATCCTGTGGCGGGATAGACCTATTCACAACTCTCGGTCTCTTAAGGCCGTTTTTGACTCATTCAGACGATTTGTTCCCCACCCAGCAGCCAAAGAGGTCTCAGGGTCGATTTTTCTACGAGCGGCTCGGAAGGGGTTAAAGAGACAGAGTTGGAATTCCTAGAGAAACCCCCCTCAGGGATGAAAGGGAGGAGGGGCGGATGCGAACCCGGAAGACGGTCCTTTCCTGCTTCCGGTTCTCCCGCCTGGCTCGCTTGGTAGAGAAATCTGATTTTGGGATATTTTCTCTCTTGGTGTCCAGGTGTCGGGAGGAAGGGCAGGAGCCGCGCAGGCAGCCCGAAGGTTTCGGGGCAAACGCTGCAAGGAGAGGGTGAGCGGAAGGAAGGGGAGAGCCCCAAAGTGGGCGAGGCCACGTTGATTCCCACCAGAATAAAACCCACCTCTGGCCTCAACCGATGGGCAACACCTTAAAAAATTGGGAAAGGGAGTAAGAAAGGCAGGAAATTCTAAATGGGTGGTGCTATGAAGTCATAGGGGGTTTCACTCAAAGAAAATTCTAGGTGGGAAAAAGAAAAGGAAGGAGGGCAGTCCTTGGAAGTATAGAAAACAGAGTCCAAAAGGAACTTTTGAGCATTTTTTTAAACTTAAAATTTATTTAGGGGGCTGTGGAAGGTCCCCAGAGGGCCACATGTAGCCTGTGGACACATCTTGCTCACCATGATCTACGTCACTGGTTCTTAAACTTTGTTACTCAGATATTTTGGGACTGCAACTCCCAGAAGCCTTCATCATCACCTTTGCTGGATGAGATTTCTGGGAGTTGCAGTTCAAAAACACCTGAGTAACAAAGGTTAAGAACCACTGATCTACGTGATCACAAGGCTGCTGCCATTAGACAAGTGGCAATCTCTGTGGAGAGAAGATGCCCTCCGCTTTCGGCCATGGCAGCCACCGAGAAATGGCATGGTCCCACATTCCCCCGCGGGGAGACATTTCTGTTGAACAGAAACACAGTGGGATGGAACGGGTTTCTTCTGCTTGTAACCCTCCGCTGTAATTCACAGAAACGAAGGGAATAATGATGGAGGAGGAGGAGGACCTGAGCAGAGCTGAAGAAGGGAAGAGAAAAGAGGTGGGACTGAGAGGCGACCACGCTGTTCAGAGCAAGAGCGAAGGGGAGCTTCGTGCTGAGATGGCTCTGAAGCCCATCAAGCAGGAGCCGGAGGAAGAAGAACGGCAGCAGCGCTGGGAGGCCCAGTGGCAGGAGTTCCTCAAGAGCCTGCAGGCCCCCTATTTGGGAAGGAAATACCCTCAGCTGCCCCCTTCCCGCTTAGGAGAGGGTCCAACTGCATTTCAGTCCCTTTTCCAGGGAACGGATCAAGCCAGCTCTGGTCCTGGAGGCGAGTGTGGGATCCAGAACCTGCCAAGCCGGACGAAAGAAGCCCACAAGGTCTGGGGCGTCAGCCCGGATTCTTCTGCAGCAGTAAAGGAAGAACTGGATGAGGACGACTCGATCGTCTCGGAGGTGCATCGTAGACGCTTCCGGCGGTTCTGCTACTGGGAAGCCGAAGGGCCGCGAGAGGTTTGCCGGCAGCTTCTGCAACTGTGCCGTCAGTGGCTGAAGCCGGAGACGCGCAGCAAGGAGCAGATCGTGGAGCTGATCACGCTGGAGCAGTTCTTGAGGGTCCTGCCTGCAGAAGTACAGAGTCGGGTCCGACAAGGTGGTCCAGAGACCTGCGCCCAGGCGGTGGTTCTGGCTGAGGATTTCATTCAGGAGCGGGAGAGGAAAGAAGGGCAGGTGGGTAAATCATGAAGACCCAAAGGAACCTGGACCAGTTCCATCACTATCTCCCTTAGGTTACGTGTCCTATGCCTGTCTCCGAGTTGGGGCCGAGGCAGCCTGTCCCCGTAATTCAAGGTGAAACAGGAGAATGGCATTGTTCGTGAGCTTCAAAAAGCAGGTGGTTGGTGTCAGACATCTTAATGTGTGTCAGTTTGACACACAGTTGCATTGGTTGATCTTTGCTGGTGGTGATAAAAAATAGGTTGAAGAGAAGGTATTGGTTTTGTGGTGTTCTTGGGCAGTGCTCTGTTTGCTACACGGAGCCAGTTCTACCATTAAGGAAGGAGGAGGAGCCCCCTCCCCCCGGATAGTAGATGCTGGGAGCTGATGGGACAGGGAGCTTTAGAGGACAGAACTATGGCTGTGTGCAGCTTGACCTGCATTCCAGTGGTCAGGCACTTCGGGCCAGGCCTCCTCTGCATCTCCTGAGAATACTTGCTGCCTTCAATTGTGATGGTCAAGTAACATTTGTCTGCCCTTGTGGTTGGTTTCTGTACCTGGAATGGGAGGAATGATCACAGGCAACATAATATACGTATCTTGGAGCAGCGCTGATGTTGTTGATAAGGAAATGAGTCACAGCCTTCCAGTAGAGCACACGCTTCTGTGTTCTAGCTAGTCTTCCATTCCCAATACTTCTGTAGATCTCTCCAGGCCCTAAACTGCCACTATCAAGGACTGGACCTCCCATATCTGTTCTTTAAGTATGGGCTCACACAGGTAAATCACATCTTTGATCTCTCTACATGATCATTGTATAATAAAGTTCACTTCCTTTTCCCTTTCAGTATCTGGAGCCTTTTGAAGAAGTGATCATTCATTCCCCCAAGACAGAAGAGGATCCATCAGATGCTGAGGAAATGCAGCTCACCACAAAAGCTGAATTGGAGAGTGATGGGGACACAAACATGTTCAGTAAGTATGGGCCATAGATGTGCCTGGTGCGTGGGAGTATAATGCTAAATGTGGTGGCATGCAGGGGTGGCAGTCTTTTAGACATTTCCTTGTTAAGGTCAAAGGTACCACACTGAAACAATGACTCAGAGTACTATAAAGCTTTATAACACCTTTTTGTAGTTTGAGTCTATGGCCTATCCCAGCTGACATTTATCCCTGAAAGAGTTACTTTCAGTGTGAGATCAGATAACCTAATGAACAATATCAATATCCATCTGGTTATCAAGGTTTAAGTATTTAAACAATCAAAAGGTTAACTGATCTCCCACCCCTCCATTGGAAGGCACACGTCTGTGTTCTAGCCAGGCTACTGTGCCCAGCTAGAATTTTCCATACTTCAGTACTTCTGTAGGTGTTTCCAAGGCCTAAACTGGCACTACCAAGGATTGAACTTGGAGTTTCTGCTCACAAGGCATGGCCTACCGTATGTAAATCAAATCTTCCCTAGCAGCAGAGAACTAGAACTATAATAGGAGAACTTTCCTGCTAAATCCTGCTTCTTAAATCCAGTGCTTTATTCTAGGTTCTTTAGAATTACATATATTGCATCTATTTTATCACATTGACTTTCTCATCTATCTTGTGTTTCTGTCATCATTTCTAAAACCCTAATCTTTTCCATTTAAAAAGACTGACGTGCTTCCGGTTCATGCTCTGATTCTCTTGTTTCTACTCTCTGTCCACTCCCCGTAGGCAATGTGGCTGTGAATGAAAACCAGCCAGAGAGGCATGAATATGTTGCAGCCACTAGGATGACCCTCGAGGAGCAGAATTTTCATCCAAAAAGACCCCAGAATGTTAAAGAACGTGAAAAATCTTTGGAGAAAGCCACCAGGACTCTTTGCCAGGTACCTATCGTAGATGAAAAGCCTGTGAGTCAACAGAGACTGGAGCAACCTCAAGAAAACCTTCCAGGAAAGGCACCAGTGCAAACCACTGATGGCAAGGATGAAAATGATAGAAGCATAAACCAAAGCCGAGAGAGGATCTCTGAATGTATACCAGGAAAGATCATCTCAGAATGGGAGGAAAACTTTGGGCCAACCCTTGCAGGTGCTGCCAAGACACCATCATACGAATGCTCGTACTGTGGGAAACGGTGGCCGTGTCCGTCTCAGCTCCGCCGCCACGTAACAGTCCACACGGGCGAGAGGCCCCACAAGTGCATGGACTGTGGGAAGAGCTTCAGCACCAGCTCCAACCTCGGCCAGCACAAAAGAATGCACACCGGAGAGCGGCCGTACAATTGCAAGGACTGTGGGAAGAGTTACCGCCGGCGGGCCTCCCTGGTCCAGCACGAGAGAGAAGCCTGCCAGAAAGGAAGCCGTATAAGTGCGCCAGCGGTGGGTTACGTCGTCTTGGGAAACTGCACTTTGCTGTGTATGAAAAAATCCACCCAGGGGGGGAGAAATCGTGTCATTGCTCCCAAGGGGGGAGAAACCCCCCTGGCCGCTCAGCCTTTAAGCATCTTAACGGGATACCCACAAGAGAGAAGCCCCAGTGGAGATTAGGACTAGTTTAGAAGATTCTTGCTGCAGACAGAGCCTCGTTCAAGAAAGAGAAGTCTGGAGAGGAGCAGGATGTCCTCAGAGTATGACGGAAAGTTCATTGGGCAGCCATCAGTTGCAGGAAACCAACCACACTGTGTGACAGTCGAGTGTCAGGAACTCTTTTGAGGTCTAGCTCATTCGACAGCCGCGAAAGAAGGGGCTTGGACAAGCCTGGAGGAAAGATGCCTCCAGAACCAAAAGAACAGAAGGAAGCTACCTCTGTGGTGCGACGAAAAGGCTGGGTGTATTTACGCTCAACATGTTTCTCTTTGTGAAACATAAATTGCATAGAATAGTACATCCCCTCTAAAGAAGGGTCTACTCTTGAGTCTTTTAGAACCAGATTTTTTTATTTTATTTTTAAAGGAAAACGGGGGGGTGGAGGTGGTGGAACCAAAGTAACTGCGTGATCTGTGAGTAAAACAAAATTCTAGGTCTAGGGATAGCTTTATGGGGTTGCCTGAATGTAACCAAACATTAGTGCCTCTTCCAAGTGGAAACAGACATTGAGCGGGGAGGGGCCGTCAACGGCTGCCTTTGTTTTTCACTGAAGCGACAATCTCCCTCCTGTAAGACAAGCCACATAGTGAAAGAACATTATCTCTGGCAGGATTTTGGGACTTCTTCATTCTTCCTCAGTCCGTCCCCCCCCCCCATTTCTATCTCCTATATGCCAGAGGAAATATTCTAGAACAGTGGTTCCCAACCTTGGGTCACCCCGGTGTTCTTAGACTGCAACTCCCAGAATCCCTGGCCAGCACAGCTGGTGGTGAAGGCTCCTGGGAATTGCAGTCCAAGAACACCTGAGTTATCCAAGGTTGGGAACTACTGGTCTAGACTCAAACTCCCAGAAGCCTTCACCACTGACTGGGATTTTTGGGAAAAGCACTCCAAGAACGTCAGGGGGCCCAAGGCTGAGAACCACTGTTCTAAGGAACTAGAAAGCTTTGTTTTGTTTTGTTTTAAACATTTTTGATCCAAAATAAGATACTGCTGAACTCGGAACTTCCTTTCCAACCATCCCAAGAAGAGAAGGAGTGTAGCTTCCCAGTCCTGGCCCATTTGACAGATGGGTAAGAATCATGGGAATTGTAGTATTGAGTAGCATCCAGAAGGCTACATGTTCTTCATCCATGACATGAGAGCTGCCAAATCAAGCACAGCTCAGCTATAGATGCCGGGATTTTCCAAGAGCCTCAGTTCTGGCAAGGCAGAGCCGGTATGATCCATGCCATATGACTGATGGATCTTTTCGCTTTCAAGGTGGGTGGAAAGAATGGGGAAATGTAGTCCATGTGAGGAGCAGAACTGGATGTTCATTTAGACAGTAGAAATGGTAGCACTTATGACATCAAGCCTTTGCCAAGACGTGCAAATTCTACCTGGGACTAGAAACCAGATAAATATTTGAGCGGCTCAAAAATCTCTTTGATCCAAGAGAACAAACATGGCAAGGAAGCTCCGTAGCAGGCTTTTGTCAGAGAAGCAAGCTCTTTAAAAAAAAAAAAATTGCCTACCTGTTATGAGAAGGAGGTGGGCAAGAGAACTTGGTTTAAGGAAAAAATGGGGCTGTTGTTGTTTCCTTAATTTTATTTAGTTGCAATATTTTTAGTCCGCCTTTTAGAAAAGGACCTAAGGTGGCTTACATCATTAAAAGACAATATTTAAGAACAAAACAATGAGTATACAAAGGTGGCATACCTCATTAAAAGGCAGTATTTAAAGCTAAAAACCCAAGTATAGAAATATTAAAAAGGAACAAACAAATAAAGTGGTGCCTCGCTTAACGAGCACACCATTTAATGACGAATCTGCATAGCGACACGTTTTTTGCGATCACTAATGCAATCGTATTGCGATGTTTTGAATGGCAAAACATTGCATTGTGATGATCGTTAAGCGTTTCGCTTACCAATCTTCACATCACGATGTTCTAAAAACAGCTGATCGGCGGTTCCAAAATGGCCGCTGGAAAAAATGGCCACCCGCTCCATTTTACCGGGCAGCGAAAATGGCGGCTGGATGGAGGATTCCCACATAGCGGTGAGTTTTTCCCCGATAGGAACGCATTAAATGTGTTTTAATGTGTTCCTATGGTTTTTCCCCCCGCATAGCGATGAATCCGGATAGTGATGTTTTTTTTGGAACGGATTATCATCGCTATGCGGGGCACCACTGTACTACTCTGAGAAATGGGAAGCACAAACAATACTAAAAACACAGTCAAAGCAGTCAGTCATTGAGGGAAAGCCTGCCTGAAGAGAAAGGTCTTCACCTGCTTGAAGAAGGACTACAAAGATGTGGCCAGCCTAGCCTCCAGTGGGAGGGAGTTCCAAAGTCTTTGGAGCTTCAACACAATATCACTTGGGTGCCCAATCCCAAATGCCCGTTTTGACAGCGAAGCTTTTTACTAGAAGATAAACGTGCGGGAAACAGGCCAGCTTTTGTAGCCAAAATCGGCATTTTTTTTTTTTTTTGGTAGCCATGATGGGCAATTCTGTTGCCCATCAATTACGTGGGCCACCTGTCCAGAGCAGAGGTGGGGTGCTGGCGGTTGCTCCATACATTCTGAGTGAAACGTCCTGGCTGTTAAGCCAGGTTCGTGGGTCCCTATTCCCTGAGATTGAGGGGCCAAAGCCTAAGATCAGGAGGACGGGGTGGACTTGCATACCAACAGAAGAAAAGAGAATGAGACAGAGAAGGAGCTTGGCCCACACCGTCCCATAAATACTATTAAAGGTAACACATGTATAAGTGTCTTTATACTGAGCCAATAAATCTCAGTGCCAGCTGATCCTGTGGAAGAGACGGGGGGCCCCACCAGTAAAGCTACCAGACCGTGTGGAATCAAATGTCTTTTCCTCCAATGCCCCTCACCCTGAGACTTTTTTTTTGACTGGGTGCCTTCCCCCATGACTTCAGCCAGTACCATGAGACTTGCCGACACTCTTAGGCTGTAAGAGTGTGACTGGCCCACAATCACCGGATGAGTCTTGTGGCTCTGTGGGAATCTGTCAGGGCCCAGTCCAGCCCTCTTAAGTGCTCCACCACATTGCCTCTAAATGAGGGTGTGTTTGTGTAGTGGGGGTGGTGGTGGTAGGTGAACAGGATCTGGAGGTCCAGGGTCATAAACGGCTAACCCTCTACTTCAGAAAAGTGGTCCTGTAACCTCTTCTCAACAATTTAAAAAAATCTGAAACAGTCCCTTTGTGCTTTCTAGTGTCTAGAAGTGTTTGTAAACATTAATTTGTGGGAAGGGGCATTCTCAGGGAGATCTCCTCAGTAATACCCCTGACTGCTGGATCAAGCTAAGGGGGCATCTAGTCCAGCTTCCTGGATCTCACTGTGGCCCCACCAGAGGAACACACGAGCCAAGACGAGAGACCTCTCTCCTGATCCCCCTCCCCTGAGAGAGAGAGAGAGAGAGAGAGAGAACTGTCTTCACACCATTTTTAGACATCAGATTCATTGTGTCAGAAAATTGATTATTCCGATACGGTTGCATCAACACATTTCAAGCTTTCTCTCCCTATGGATTGCTTGGCTTTGTGTAGCAGTTTTCTGGCTTGCCAAAGAAAAATGCTCAGTGTGATGGGTATTTTTCCAGAATCAGGCTTTGTAAATATCCTGCAGAGGCCTAATTATGAATGGGCAATTAATCCCATGTAGACTGTGCTTTTATCACACTGATTATGGAGAATCATAGTGTGGGGTGCACCAAAATCCTTCTGGGAAATCCTGCCAGATGAGGGAGAAAGCCAGGTGAAAATCTTCTGTCCTGTTTGTTGGAAAAAACCTGAACCGTCAGAGTTATCTTCGCACCATGATGTTGCACAAGAAGGAACGGGCTGACAGGGATCATATATATGCAAGAAGATATACGTGTGCCATAGTGTTTTCTATCTACTGAAGATCCAAAGAGTGTCCAACATGATTCAAAATCTAATATAATGCTTTAGGAACAGAGCTTTGAGAATGTAATGAAAGCTGTAAGTAAATAAGTACAGTGGTGCCTCGCTTAACGGGCGCCCTGTTTAACGACGAATCCGCATAGCGATGAAGATTTTGCGATTGCTTTTGCAATCGCATTGCGGTTCCCTATGGAGAAATATTGCTTTGTGATGATCGCAGGAAGCGCTTTCCCCCATCATCTCAAAGCCCCGCCGATCAGCTGGGTGAAAATGCGGGCTTCGGGATGATGGGGGGGAGCACTTTCCCCCATCATCCCGAAGCCCTGCTGATCAGCTGGGCGAAAATGCGGGCTTTGGGATGATGGGGGGGAGCACTTTCCCCCATCATCCCGAAGCCCCGCCGATCAGCTGGGCGAAAATGGGGCGTTTGCTATGATCGCGTGGAAGCGATCATCTCAAACGCCCCGTTTTCACACAGCTGATCGGCGGTTCTAAAATGGCTGCTGGACAAAAAAATGGCGACCGCTGTTTTGCCTCGCTTTAGAGGCACCGAAAATGGCCGCCCCTATGGAGGATTTTCGCATGAGGTCAGTTTTTAAGCCCATAGGAACGCATTAAACATGTTTTAATGTGTTTCTATGGGCTTTTAAAAATTGCTTAGCGATGAAATCCCTGAACGACGTTTTTCCTGGAACGGATTAACGTCGCTAAGCGAGGCACCACTGTACAGTGGTGCCTCGACTTACGGACTTAACTGGTTCGGGAAGATGGTCGTAACTTGAAATGGTCGTAAGTTGAAGCACCATTTCCCACTGAAATGCAATTGATCCGTTCTGGTCGTAACGTGAAATGGTCATATGTTGGGACATTTGTAACTCAAGACACCACTGTACTCTAACAAAGCTAAATGTGGTGCTCCAGAATATAATAAGAATAAATAATAAGAATGAAATAAAGTGTAACAAATATTTATAATAATAATAAATATAAAATTAATACAGAAGTATTGTAAAAGTAAACTAAGTTAGGAAAAATAACTCTCAATTAAGTCAAATTGATGTATCCTGTTTCCCCCCAAATAAGACCTAAGCTGAAAATAAGCCCTAGTGTGATATTTCAGGATGCTCGTAATAGAAGCCCTACCCCCAAAATAAGCCCCCACGGAGTGAAACCCGGGCCTCCACCCTTGTGCAGCAACCAGGAGATGACGTGGCTGCATTTGAATAAATGTAGATTGTTGTACATGACAAAAATTAAACATCCCCTGAAAATATTGGAGCAAAAATTAATATAAGACCCTGTCTTATTTTCAGGGAAACAGGGTAAGTATCTTAATAAACTGTGTAATTAATAGACAAAAGCACAATCAGTTATAAGATAACATCAGCATATGCTAACAATTCTTCACCCCACCCAGCAGTGTTTTCTCCCCTGTAACAATGCTCCCTTTTCATCCCTTACTCTTTGTCCCAGTTATCTTTTCTGGCTGTTATTTATACTTTTATTTCTCCCTACACCTGCAATTGTCAGTAAGTTACAGGGGCTGGGTAGATGGTCAACATTTTTTTTTAAAATGGAAATTCCTGTTTTTACTGCCATGGCAAAACATGGCTCCTTGTAAATTAGGATCTGGCACGTTGCCCTCATAACAGATCAGTGTTATTATTTTGACTAACAGAGCTTCCCATTTGCTAGGCAAGAAGCTGCCCAGAGACAGAGTTACTGAAGGAATAAATTAGGGGCAGAGCAATTTACTGGGTTTGCAAACACCACCTGCTGGTCATCTTAATACATTGCAAAGTTTTACATCTTAATGCAAACCAATTCTTTCAATATCCTTTCAATACAATAATTCACGAAACAATAAATCTTGACACGCCCCCACTCCCCGTGGTTGCGGGTGTGCCTTGAAGGTTTTTCAGCAATCGCTCCTAATTTCGCAAGGAGGGTGGGTGACCCAGGAGACGTCTTGAAATAATTGGAGGTGTACAATCACAGATAGTAGAAGGTGTGCCTGATATGGTACCTCGATTCTGCTTTTCCTGCTGTTACTCTTCTTCATCTTGTCCTCGCGGCTGCTGTTCCTCCGGCTGTTGGCTCGTTCCAGGAGGCGAGCCTGGGGATTCAGATTGAGATTCATGTTCGTACTGATGGGCCCAATCGTGAACAATTCGGCGTACGTGTATCTGTTGAAAGTTAGTCAAACAAGGACAAAGTTCCATCGGCGCACACTCTCTCTGGTGGATGGCAAGCCTCCGGGTGATGTTGCCCAGATGAAAACATTTCAGCTTGCTCTTGGGTTTCTTTGGACTTTCTGCACAATGAAAAAGGATCAGTTTTTTGCACTTGTAATGAATCCAACCCGGGATCCAAGTCTGGCTTCCTCCCACGCGTTTTTTACGGAGAGAATAGATGAATCTTCCAGCTTCGCCGTGCCGGTTAATGAAGTCCGTGCCCATCACATAAATCAAAGCGGCTGCGTATTCCTCTTGCTCCTTGGACGTCATTGGAGGGTTCGTGCCAGCAGAAGACGGAGGGCTAGGCGATGGCGTTCCGTCCGGCTCTTGAAGGCCATGTTCCACATCTGGACTCTCTGACCTGACCCCTACGGGATGCAAATTATTTGTTAATAGCAGTTCACCTCCTCTAAAGGAAACAAGAAATGAGGATATCAGGCCAAACAGAAAAGAAAGAAGAAGAAATAAAGAAAAAGACAAAAACACTGTGGCACCTTGAAAACTAACTGCTATGTTTCAATGCAAGCTTTCATCGGTCAGATACACTTCCTCAGACAGATTTTTGTCCATGAAGGCTTACATTAAAATCGAGCTGTTGGTCTTTAAGGTGCCGAATCTTTTTGTCTTTTTTTTTTTCTTAGTTTTTTGGCCTGATATGCTGGTAGAGACTAACATAGTTCTCTCTTCTAAAATGAAAAGAAATTAGAGGTGAGGGGCTATCTTTAAGGTTTCATCCTCATGAGCCAGAACGGGGGCAACTTGGGGGAGCCCAGACCCATTTTGTTGCAGAATCTGTAGAGCATGAGACCTATTAAGGTCATTATTAGAGATGGGCCTGACTCAAGTGTCCCAACTGCGTACAAAGTGCACCTGGCATGACCCCACCAGTGCTGCACAGACCCATCACCTCACCCCCCACCCTCCCACCCGCTGAGGTGCATGCTGAGCATGCTGGAGGAGGAGGATGACCCCAGTGGCGCAGGGCACAGGGTGAATGGGCCCACCGGCCAGCCAGGAAAGAAGGGGAGGGGTCCATGAGGCCCCTGTGGTGCTCCACGGTACGTTTTGTGTGCCTTTAGTCGTGCCCCTCTTTAGTCATGACGACGGGGTTCCCTGAAGGGCTGCCTATCACGCCTCCATGTGTACCCTGTCCTGTAAAAGGCCCATTTCCTTCTCCTAAAAACTAGTCAAGAAAAATAAATACGTCCCAAACCGTGTGCTGCTTTTGGATATAAGGGTATTTTTTGTATCCCAGCCAATGGGTCAACAGCCACAACAATAAAACAATAACTGTGTGCCACAAAGTTGATCCCAACTTAGGGCAATCCATTTTTTTCAGGGTTTTCTGGACAGAGAGTACTCAGAGGTGGTTTAGTATTGCCCTGGTAGAGACTAAGGCTGGCTTTTCTCCCAGGAAGAAAAAGGGAGACTCATAGGATAATTTTTTTTAAAATTCCCATGCTATTTTTTGCTGAACACGATGCTAAGAAGCGAGACTACCTGTCTACATAGATGATATTCTCTGTTTGTCATCAACTGTGTAGATGGAAGGACACTGGAACTCTCCTAGGCTGTGGAACTCCCTCCCACTAGAGGAGAAGCTGGCCCCCTTTTCACTGTCCTTCTGTTGGCAGGCAAAGACCTTTCTCCTCATTGTATTTTTTTAAAGCTCTAACTTGTTACTTTTAATATTGCAAGCCACCTTGGTTTCTCTTGAAGAGAAAGTCAGAGTACTACCATTACTACTACTATTGGTAATAACGGGTGGGGGAGGTGTTCCAGATAGATGCCCTCTACTTAAAGGGTTTGGGAAGGGCATTCCATTCAATACCAGCAGAGGTAACACTCCTCATCAATGCTTGCAGCTCCATTTTGAAACTTACTACTTTTAATGAAGAGACTTGACACATGGGCACCCAGCTAGAACGTCTCGACTTCTGATGTTTTTCCTGCACCACCTATGGCTTAGAGGTGCCCAGCCTGATGAAGACTGGTATAGAGTGAAAGCTAGCATGTACCCTTGCTCCCTTTGTTTTTGTATCATATACAAAGGCCACACAGTTTTTCTCATTGAATGAATGAATGAATGAATGAATGAATGAATGAATGAATGAATGAATGAATTCTCACTGGGGTTATGAAATGCATGAAGTCCTGTAAAGCCTTCTCCTAACTCTAATCACAATGCTAAACTTCTTTTACCTGCCATTCTTACTTGCAAAAGCCTTTCAGGCACTTCTACAGCTGGGGTTTAAAATCCTGCCAGCCGTGTTGGCTAGTAATAGGGATGGGATTTTCAGATTTCCTTGACTATAGATACCAATTCTGGCAGTTTTGTTTACATTAGAGGCAACTTGCAAATACCTGAATGCAATGCAGCTGCAAGAAAGGCCTACATTGGAAGGCTTTGGGCTTAGCTAGGCCTGGCTCTGCCCAAGCTTCCTGCTCAGAAAGAAAGCTCCCAGCAAGCACTGGGGCAGGAACAGGAAGCTTAGGCAGAGCTAGGCCTAGCTAGCTCTCAAAGTCTTCCAGTTTTCTCCCAGGCGAGTCACACTGAGGTGCTTGTAAACTGCCTTGAAGGTGGGTAGATTTCCCAGAATGTAGAATTATGGTATCTGTAGTCCAGACAGTCCCATTCCCTAGGTAGTAGCCTCTTTTGGCCCTGGGTCTTCATTGCTGGTCATGTTCCCATCCATGTCTCCAAAGCAATGTGATGCCTCTGAGTCATGCCAGAGATGCAGTGTAGGAGGAAGGAATGGGTGTTTGAAAGGAAGAAGAACTTGGCAGATGCTAGAAAGGAAATGGGCTGCTCACTTCTCGTCTCCATCATGAATTTCTGTCTCTTCCTCGGTTCCTCAGCCTGAGAAGCTTCATCCTCAGGTTCTCTCTTGATCTCCTTTGGTCTCTCGGCACTCTCCTCGGGGTCTTGTTGCTCCCTCTTGTGTTCATCTACAGATCAAGGGAACACAAGGCAGTGCAGGATGAGACACTGCAGAAGCAACAGGCCACAAGATGGTACTCCTCCTCTTCCTCCTCCACTTACTTACTCATTATGTTAACCTTGTAATGAGCGACTAAAGCCTTATTTCTGTTATACTGCAAAAGGAGCTTGTTTCTTGTTAGATTACAACTGTACAGTAACATCATTCTGCCATAGTTATAAGGGAAAAGAATGAATTATAAACAATATATAATTTACAGTATATGATTTCTACACATGCACACATGCTGTCAAGGTGGAACCAACTTAAAACAATCAAACCCTGGTCTCTTAGAGTCCTAGTCCATCCACTACATCAGACTGGGTAGCCCAAACTAATTTAGGAGATAACAAAACAATTTTAAAGCAATTATTAGACAACTGGAAGCAGAGGATCCTTTTTAATCCGTGTCAAACCAGCCAGATATCTAACAGTAGTATCCCAATTTGCTTTCTAACCATATCTGCCATGTAAGACAGAAACTTCATGCAACACGATCTTTAGTACAAGATGGAAACCTGAGCCAAAATTAGAAAACTCAATTTCAAGAGAGATGTAAATGTTAAGTCTGCATGGAAGTAATAAAATCAGGTGCCTTAATAAAGGATAGGTGACAGTAAATTCGGACTTTTGGCTGAAGCTGCTGCGTGGATTGTCTCATAGGGGATGTAAAGTGGGAACTCCTGCTGAAACATTTCCCACAGTCCAAGCATTTATATCATTTTTCACCTGTGTGGATCCTCTGATGTGCTTTCAGACCCGAGCCTTTCCTAAAATTCTTCCTGCACACAGAGCATTTATAAGGTTTCTCACCCGTGTGCGTCCTCTGGTGTTTCAGAAGGTCGGATCTCTGGCTGCTGCTCTTCCCACGTTCCAAACAGGTATAAGGTTTCTCTCCTCCCTGGATTCTCTCCTGTGGGTTCCAGCCAAAGGTACTCCCACAGTGTGAACATTTATGGGGTTTCTGGCCCGTATGCGTTCTCTCACTTTCTCCACAACAGGAGCAGGTATACAGTTTTTCGCCCACGTGGCTTCTCTCGTGGGTCACAAGTTTTATGCTGCTGCTGAAACTCTGGTCACAGTGCCAGCACCTGAATGGCTTCTCCTCCGTTTCAGGATCCTCGGGCACACTAAGGGGAGGTTCTTCCCCACAGTCATCATACCCAACCTCATTCTCCTGTTCCTGGGTAGCCAGCCTTGTGATTCCTTCACAGGCACCTTGTGGCTGAAGCAACGGATCCACTCGGGTTGCTCCATTTGGTCGCTCTGCTGAATGCTGGTTATCCTCAGCTCCTCCCTGACACATGGAACCACTCTCTTGGCCTGTTTTCATCGAGGTGGTGAGTCGATCCCTCTGCTCAGGACTGCACACCAAGGGTTGTGTTTCCTTGCTCTCGCTGAGCCACCCGTCACGTGCTGGAGGAAAGAAAAAAGAGAGATAATCCATATCAACAGGCATCATGTAGTTTGAGCCTATTTAGCCATGAGAAATGAAGACTGAGGAGACATATGATAGTACTTTTCAAATACAGTGGCGCTTCGCTTAACGAGCACCCCGTTTAACGACAAAATCGCATAGCGATTAGGTTTTTGCAATCGCAAAAGCGATTGCATAACGATGTTTTGAATGGTAAAAAATTTCTTTGCGATGATCGGTAAGCTGTTTTGCTTACCGATTTTCACATAGGGATTTTTTTCCAACAGCTGATCGGCGGTTCAAAAATGGCCACCGGGGAAAAATGGCCACCAAATTTCAGTTGAATACCAGGAAAAACTCTGTAACTGTTAGAGCAGTACGACAATGGAACCAATTAACTTGAGAGGTGGTGAGCGCTCCAACACTGGAAGCAGTCAAGAAAAATTTAGACATTTATCTGGTAGATATCCTTTAATCTGTATTTCTGCATTGAGCAGGGGACTTGATGGCCTTATCAACCCCAATTCCATTATTCTATGATCCATAGCCTGCATCAGTATCTTCAGTCACTACATGTCAGACCTTCCCTAGGAAGATGAGACAAGACGGAAGCAGGCTGAGAGATCCATTTATCCTCAGAGCCTCTAGGCCGCTCCACGTGATGCTTTGCAGTCCCAATGCTAGCTGGTAAGGGCAGGCAGAAGAGCGAGTAGAGGAAAAAGGACGATGGAGCAAAGGATGGCAGAAGAGAATGACCAGCAAGAATGAGAGAGAAAAGGTGGGAGGGATTGTTATGACGGAACGTCTAGGAGAATTCAGTGGAACAGGACCCAGAGCGCCTTACCCAACAGGGCTCCATTCCCTTTACACCCGTGTTCGCTCTCTGTGGGAAGCCGCAGCTTTCCTTGGCCTGGCACGGCCTCCCTTGCCTCGGGGGAACTGGCAAGGTGCTCTTCAGACGACCCTGTGAGCTGGAGGGAAGAACACAAGGGCGAGTGAGTCAGGTCAAAGCGAGGTCAGGAAGGAGGCAAAGTGTGTTGGGAGGGGAGGTGGCAAAGTTGCATGGAAGCTCATTTCATGGGCTTGTTTGCCCTTTTGTCAGAAGAGAGAACATCGGAGTGGCTTCCCAAACATTAGAAGCACAGCCTGTTTTCCATCAGGTGAGATTATCTATCCATCTAGCCCTAAGCTGTTCACCGTAAGTGGCGCCAACTCTCCAGGGCTTCAGGCAGAGAGAGAGAGAGAGAGAGAGATCTTGTCCCTGTCTTGCTACGTTTTGGACTACCTCTTCCAGAATTCCCCAGGCAGGAAAATAACACAACTCTGTTCAATAGAGATGGGACCTCTCTGACCATCGAGTCAAAAAGCATGTAATCAACAACCCCTTCTAAAAAAGGACAACACTGACTAAAGCAAAGTATCCTGGTTATATACTGCCCCATAGCACCTAAAGCACTCCCTGAGTGGTTTACAGTTCAAATATTCAGTTTATATATTGTCTCCCACTCCCAGCAAGCTGGGTGTTCATTTTAGCAACCTTAGAAAGGCTGAGTGAACCTTCAGCCAGCAACGTGAGATCGAACCTGGGTTGTGAGCAGAGTTTTAGTTGCAGTACTGCAGTTTAACTACTGTGCCACATAACTAGGGTAGGGCACATCTAGGGTTTAAATCCCCACTCCTTCAACCCTAAAGAAAACCATTCCCCTAGACCAGTGCTTCCAAGACCTTCATGCCAGATGTTACTGGACTTCACTTCCAAGCCCATCGGAAAGGTACCCACCTGCCGTTCCCTGATTTTGCCCTCTGGCCTCTGCCTCAGAAGGAAATCCTCGGCCAGACTCACGGCCCGGGCGCAGGTCTCGGCCCCTCTCTCCTTGACCCAGCTCTGCATCTCCCGGGGCAGGATGGCCAAGAACTGCTCCAGGGACACCCGCTCCAGGATCTGCTCCTTGGTGTGCTTCTCGGGCTCCAGCCATTCGCGGCAACATTCCTGCAGCTGCCGGCACACTTCGCGAGGCCCACTGGCCTCTTCGTAGCGCAACCGGCGGAAACGCTGGCGCTGCCTCTCGGCCTTGGCGGGACTGCCCACTGGAGCTCTTTCCTCTTCCTTCCCAACCGGCGGGGGAGCCAGAGGGGTGCTGGGGTCCAGTCCAATCTCCCCAATGAGATGCTCTGGGGAGCCCCACAATCCTTCGGGTCCCTTGTTGGCATCGCTCCCTCCCTGGGAGGGCCCCAGGGACCTTTGAGGGTCATGGCGCGGCTTCTTCTCCTCCGGCTGCTGTGGGGTTGCCCCGACCGAAGGAGGAGTCTGGAGCCTCTGCAGAAACTCTTGCAAGCGAGCATCCCAATTCCCGGACGTCTCTTCCTCCGGTTCCTGTTTCACTTTGTGACCAGCGTCCGCCCAGCTCCTCCCAGCGCTTTTGAGGAGAGCTGCTCCATTTTTGACCTCTCCTTCTTCAGGACCTCCTGAATCCTCCTCCTCCTCCTCCATTTTTATTTCTGGCTCCAAAAACCCAGCAGCTCCTGCCTCTTGCCTCACATCCATTTCCTCTTGACAGGGACGGATCCTTCCCCTCTCTCCCTTTCAGCGGCAATGTCGGAGGGACGCCTCAGCTCTGTGGTTTATTTTCTCCTTCAGGTTCAACCAGCACAAGCGACTCACCTCAGGAGCCTCTTTGCGATTGAGGCAGGAAAGCGCCAAGGCTTCGCAACAACATATTTCAAGGTAACCCACCTGTTCTCATGAAAGAAAAATAAACACAACACCAAAATAAGACAGGGGACCAATGGGAGGGAAGATAAAATTCCTTGCAACCTCTCAATGCCATATTACTTTTATTAGCAATTTGAAAATAGAGCTGATTCTTGCTGATGTTGCCCAAGATCAAAGGCTCACCCCCGCCTTAGCTTCTTTCAGTCATTTGAGGAACATAAGCAGCAGCATCCTGGATTTCCATCAAAGGCCTATCAAACTCGACCTTCCGTTCCCCCAACTGCTCACCACAAGCTACACATTGCCAAAATCAGGCTAGGGGGCCATTTCTGCTACTCATCTCCTCCTCTGGCTGGCCATTCATAAGCATGTCTCCCGAGATCTCCTCAGGATGCCTTGCAGCCCTCGATCCAATCTCTCTGGTGAGGTGCTACCCAGCCCCTTGTGGGAAGTTCAAGACCTGGTTTAGCCCTGCCAACCTGGAAGGGGTTTCCAGCGTGAACCCCATCCACTACCCCACACTCTTCCCTGCTCATCCCCGGACCCTCGATCAATCTGCCTCACTCCCTCTTAAAACCACCAACGGCCTTGGCCCCTTTCTACAGCCTAGTAGAGAAACTTAACTCCGCTATTCCCTTATGTCCGAAATGAAAAAACCCTATATGCATTCTCAATTATAAAACAGGGACATCTGCCAAGCATGAAGGTTTTGAGGGCTGAGAGAAATCAGGAGACTGACGGTGGACCGGAGGGGTTGGGGTGAGAGTCAAGCAGCAGGAGGGACACAAAAGGGGCCGACCCAAGACTTTTTGCCGCCTGAGGCACAGCCCCCCCATTCCCCCACCCAAGCCAAGGGGCCCCAGGATTCTCACTCGGAGGCTAAGAGGGCCAGAGAGCTATTCTTGCTCCCCCCGAGCCTCGCAGCAAAGCTTGCCGTGGCAACACAAGAAAGCCCCCCCCCCCCCGGATCCTTGCAGGCGGTTCGGTCCCTCGGCATGAAAAGCCACCCCCTCCGATCCACCGACCTGAGCAAAGGGACCCCTTTCCATTCCTCTGTCCTTCTTCCCCCCCCCCCCCCCAAAGGAGGCTCCTGCCTGACCCCCGAGGATCTGGAAGGAAGGCTGGCTCGATTGCGACGGAATTCGCTTTCCCTCGCATTAAAAAGCCGCCAGGGAGTCTCCTCTTGCCCTGAACTCAACCCACCTGCTCTCTTCTTCGCCTCCCTCGCCTGGGCGTCCCTTGTGCAACCCTTGTGCAACCCCGGCCGGGCTCTCCCACCCCGTCCCCCGCCCCTCCCTTACCGAACGCCGAGGGATGCCGCCCCGCCCCCCTCGGGAGGAAGGACCGGAAAGAATCTTTCCTCCGCCCTCTACCCTTGCCGGGGGGGGGGGTCGGCCGCTCTAGGCTGCCTGCTCGGTCGCTTTAACCCCTTCAGAGTCATGGCTTTGGCTCAACCAGGTCAGCTTAGGGAGGTAAGTATCCATCCAGACCTAAAAGGAATTGTCCGAGTTATGGGTCCTCCTCCGATCCCCCCCCCCCAGCTATCAGGAACTCGGACCTTTTGGGGATCGGTAGTTCAGAAAAGGAACTTGTCCAAGTTCTGCCAAGTGTCGGCTCCATCTTTCAAAATCAAAACAACTGTATTGCTTAAGATTCAATGATTCATTGTTTAAATGTCTTGAGGCTACCTTTGAATAATGCACCGGGAGTCCTTTATTCATTGGAGATTAATACCTGACATGCTACCAAAACATTTATTTATTTATTTATTTATTTATTTATTTATTTATTTATTTATTTATTTATTTATTTATACATACATACATACATACATACATACATACATACATACATACATACATACATACATACATACCCGGCCTATTTGGTCATTTCGACCACTCTTATGTGATACAATTTAAACCGGAATTGCTTTTTATTGTATGTTATGACTGAAATTGTAGATAAAGAAATGAGATCTTTGATAATGCATGTAATTACAGCAGCGAGATTACTACGTATATGGAAAATATTGGAAGAAAGAAGAGGTACGGTCTCTGGAGGAACTGATAGAAAAGATCATCTCAAAAAGGTCTTTGAAAATGGGAAGGTTTTATAACTGGATCCAAAATATGGAATGGAAACTATAGATAAAAGAAATATGAGAAGGTCCAAAGGAATAGAGAGAGTTGTGAAGATAGATGGTCTGGTAAAATTGTTAGATCCTTTATCTATTTGATTTCCCTTTTTAACATAACTAAGTAAGTGGATGTAAGAATACTCTTTCTCTCTGAAATTTTACTCTTTCCCCTACCCTTAGTCACTCCTTCCTTATTCCCTTCTACCCACACCCCAACCTTACTGAAAATGCATAAAAACTTTTTAAAAAGAGAATGCATTGGGAGTCTCATAACATGAGCACACCTACACAGCTGGGGATGAAATTGTTGAAGTCAGAAGGCAGGTGAAGCCATTAATACATACATTCAGTGTGAAAAGAAAGGGACCTTGGAAGTGCTTCAATTAACAAACCACATTTATTTCCTCTCCTCCTTTTCTTCTTTTTTTCCCCCCAAGAATTAAATTAGAATTTGTCTGGAACACAAAGAAACCTTTAATCATTTTGTGCTGCCACTATGGCTACTTTTTAAGTAAGTTATTTAAATTCTCTTCTAATTGCATTTCTGAAAGTTGCCGGGCGGTCTTATTACTTTAGATCTATTTCATGTCACTGGGATAGCTGATTTCTATCAATTTGGTTTTATTTTTTTCCAATAAAAAGTAACTAAATGATCTATTTCTGCAACTCTTTAAGAAATGGGAAAGTAAAATAACTTGGGTAAAATAACTGTTTATTTTATTCAGTTTGATTCCAGATGTCCAAATTATACACCCCCAAACAGCCCCCCTCCAAATGGTGTCGTAGAGATTTTTTGGTGTCTCTAGGTGTCCTGACTCTTCTGTATAATCCTTCCAAGTTTGGTGAAGATTGGGTTTTCCCAAGCCAGCTACTAAAGGGCACTTTCCACTATGTGGATTTATAACTTGGATGTCTGAAACCCAGTCTGGGGGGGAACTTTCTTTGGGGACCCCTCCTTGTGGGTGTATACCTCGGACGTCTGAGAACCAAACTTTACCACACTTTGCAGGACTTGTAGAGGAAAGTAAGGGGAAGCTTCCCTGTGAATTTGGTGTCTCTAGGTGCTTGGGGGGCATGTCATAGGGTTTTAAAATAAAAACACAAATTGACAAATTGATTCATCAGTTCATTTGAAAAATATTGTTAACTCGTAATTCATCTACCTCGATGAATCACGAATCAAATCACAATTTTTCTGATTCATGCCTATCTCTAGTAATGAGCTTAAGAGTTAACATGCACACCTTGCATTTCCTTGCTGCAATGACTGTTCCGTTTCAGCTCCACACTGGGCTAACCTACTGACTGCCAGATCATTATCACTTCTACCTATTTCTCTGCATTGTGGCTGGGTTTAATATGGCAAGTCATTGAAACCTGGGGAATTTTTTTTGTTCCAATATATTATACAGTGGTGCCTCGCTTAACGACGACAATCCGTTCCAGGAAAATCGCCGTTAAGCGAAAATATCGTAAAGCAAAAATAAAAACCCCATTGAAATGCACTGAAACCCGTTCAATGCATTCGAATGGGGTAAAAACTCACCGTCCAGCGAAGATCCTCCATACGGCGGCCATTTTCACTACCTGTATAGTGAGGAATCCGTCCCTAAACACAGCGGGGAGCCATTTTAATTACCCGGTGCCCATTTTGAAACCGCCGATCAGCTGTTTAAAAAACATCGTTGTGCAAAGAATCGGTTCCCGAAGCAGGGAACTGATCATCGCAAAGCAAAATTCCCCCATTTAGACCATCGTTTTGCAATCGTAATTGCGGATTCGTCGTAATGCG
The DNA here is from genome assembly GCF_051106095.1 of Pogona vitticeps. NCBI lineage: Eukaryota > Metazoa > Chordata > Lepidosauria > Squamata > Agamidae > Pogona > Pogona vitticeps. The sequence goes on from NC_135784.1 coordinate 22,559,447, forward strand.
GGGCAATCGTAAAGCGAGGCACCACTGTATTATGAACTGCTGGATAGCTCAGTGGTTTAGGTGACAGGCTGTGGAGCCAGAGGTTGGGAGTTTAACATAAGGCCCCTTCCAGCTCTGTTGTTCTAAGATTTAATGGCAAAAATCAATAATTTGCTGGGGGCATTATTTCTTCTCCCAACTACTGTACTTTTTAATTTGAAAATAATCTCTAAAAACAAGACCTTGTTTACAACTTATTCCAATCTTATCGCGTGTGCTTCTTCACAGGTCTGCCGCTTTTTAAATTATTGCTACAAATCTATTGCACATGCATGCAAAAACATAAGAAGAGCATCAGGAGAGTAAAGTGTCCCTGGACCACTGGGTAGAGTCAGGTAATGAATAATAAAAGCACAGACATAGGGTGGAGTTAAACATAAAACGTTTATCCATAATTCATCACATAGGCCACAATGTCGGGCCACTTATGCAACGGGGGAATCTATTAAGAAGAGAAAATTCTGAGTCAGTTGATAAAATGCAGCAAAATGGGGAATTAAACAGAGCCTTGTTTAATTGATATATCTGGGGTATAGCAGCATCAGGAGGAAAACCAGCGCTCGGAAGAGTCGCTTTTTGGATAACATCTTTCAGAATCACAAGCCAGCATAATTTCTTGTCATGTTTGCGTGGGGATTCTGAGAGCTGTCTTTCCAAAAAGTTACATTTCTGAGCTCTGGGAACAGCTACGAACAATGCAACACGTGACAAAACACCAGAAGTGACCTTCACCTCATAAGGAGACACCAGAACGGGAAGTTATAAGCAGAAAACCCCAAGTGCCAGCAAAGTCAAAAAAAAACTAAGAGCTGTGAAATCAGGCTTGTGATTTCGTAAGGACACCCAAGTTGTAACTACATAGAAACTATTAGGAGAAGATCCACCTATGAAGAACTCTTAACAAAAATAATTATTTCACCATAGCCAGATCTGGAATATGCTTTGAATGCCAAAAATGTACAATAAGTGTGGTTTCAATGTTATTGACTAGTAGCTAGGGGCCGTCTGTGGTAGGCCTCCATTCACCGAAGCATAAATAAATGTAAGAAAAATATGTTCCATATTTTACAGACTCAAAACATTATAAAAAGGGACAGTACAAATGAGTTCCATTGATTTTACAAATTTGCAAGCCAGTTTCCATCACTTCATTTTTATGAAAATTATGAGTTACAGTGGTGCCTCGTTTGACAAGGATAATCCATTCCAGCGAAATCACTGTAGAGCGAAATCCTCATCAAGCGAAATAAAAAAGCCCTTTGAAATGCATTGAAAACCGGTTCAATGCATTCCAATGGGCGAAATACCTCAGTGTCCAGTGAAGATCCTCCATAGGGCGGCCATTTTCCAATGCCTGTGCAGCAAAAAATCTGTCCTAAAGCACAGCAGGGAGCCATTTTACACAGCGGGCGGCCATTCTGAAACCCGACGATCAGCTGTTTTGATAGCCGTAACGCGAAGAATCGGTTCCTGAAGCAGGGAACCAATCGTCGGGAAGCAAATTTTGCCCATTAAAACATTGTTTTGCAATCGCAAAAGCGATTGCAAAAACCTCATCATCAAGCGGATTCATCGTTTAGCAAGGTAATCGTTAAGCAAGGCACAACTGTACGTTCTTCTGCATTTACAAAGCTGCTTTGTATTGCATGATGTTTTCAAAAGTTTTTTTTTAATCAGATAATTCTGGTCTCAGTATTACTCCTACACAATATTCTAGCCCATGTTCTGTCTTCAAATTTACTCTAATTTAGGGTGTCATTTTATTAGGGGGAAATCTGAATAAGCTCTGTTTACTGCCGATCTTACAGCTGGCATAAAATGGAAAATGTACAAATATATTTTTAGACAAAACCTTGAACAACGCCATAATTTGTCACAAACTGTTATCCAAAACATTCCTCCAGAGCCAGGCCCAATCCTGCTTGCACCAGCGAGGGTGTTAGAGAACGAATGCACAGACATTTTGGTAACACTTCCGCAATTACGTTTTACATGCCGTACTTCATGGAAAGGAAGGATCCTTAGGCTTTGCTGACAGTTTTATATTTCTGAAACTACACATTGTCCCAAAAAATGTCACAAGTTCTACAGTCTACAAGGCAGGAGAAGCTCTATTCTGTCTCAGGAGAACCAGCTGTTCAAAGACTTCGTCGGACAGGGAGTGCCTCTTCGCAGTCATGAGGTTGCCGTCTGTACTGAACAGGCGTTCGGCCGCGGCGCTAGAAGGCATGCCTGTGTTATACTTTAGGAAACTCTGCTGGATGATTGGGAAGGCAAGGAGAGATGACACTTCCCTGCTGGGAGTAATCAGGTACTTGGAGAGCTCCTCCTCAGCAGGATCCACGGCAGAGGTCCTTCTCTGTGGCTTAATGTCGAAAAAGTCAAGCAAAACGTCGTCGCCTTCCTCGTCTTTTTCCGAAGAGCTGTCGCTCGTTTCACTGACGGGGCCCTTCAGTTCAGCGTTCAACAAGGCTTCCATTGCAAACCTGCGAGGAAAGGAACGTCATGACTTGCGTTAGGAACGAAGGATGGGGATTTTTAGACTTCCAGGTGTCCCAGCCCTAGAAGTCAGCCAGAATCCCCCAGGCAGACTCTTGTTAGGATATATGATTATGCAACTCAGCAGTGTGTGTATAAGATAGAGTGATGTTTGCATAAGAGAATAAGTTTAGCCAATCAGATTCTGTCTAGTCAGGCAATAGATGCTTGGAGGGTTAACTGTCAGCTAGAAGAGGGAGTGACCATTAGGATGATGGTTGGTACTTGTCTGTTGATATGTAGCTGTTCTGTTAGGACTTGTCTCCTGCTAGTTGTCTGCTGTGACTACAGTGGTGCCTCGCTAGACACTTACCCCACATGACAATTTTTTTGCTAGACACTGACTTTTTGCGGTCGCTATAGCAATTCGCAAAACAGTGATTCTTACGGGGGAATTTCGCTGGACAATGTTTGGTCCCTGCTTCGCAAACCGATTTTCACCAGATGACAATTTGCTTTTCGCTAGACAATGATTTTGCTAGACAGCAATTTCAGTGGAATGGATTTTCATCGTCTAGCGAGGCACCACTGTACATCTGACAAGAATATGGTATGAAAGGGTTATAAGTCTGTAAGCACAAACCAGAATCTGTATCAAACCAAAATGTTCAAGTACTCTTAGTTTATTTGTCAACATATTTTTCAGTAAACCTTAAAGTAAACAGCTATTCTTTCAGCTGCTGGCACACACATACATTTATCAAAGGAGAATATGATTCATGATCTGTGCTTTTTAAAATATATAGTCACACTTGACACGCTGTGTATAAATTCTCTGACATGTAAACAACTTTTGGGACCAGGGAAGGAGAAAGAAGAACGGTTTTCCTATCATCATCTGCTTTGCTACACTTGCTTTGGGCTGGGAAGCAGAATAGAGCACCTTGTGAGTTGTAGCGCTCGCCGAGAATCACCATACTGCTCCATGGGAAGAATAGTTTCACTGCATTCTAAAGAGGGAGCCTCCCAATAAGCGACCCTTCCCATCGAACACTGAGGCCACTCCCAGCATGAAGAGCATCTGAGGGGGTGCCCCCTTCTCACCTTCCCATTCAAAGCAAGTGTAGCAAAGCAGATAATGGTGACAGGAAGACCTTTTTTTACCTTTCTTCCCTTCCTTCTCCCAAGCCCAGAAGTCTGCCGGGGGCATTCTGGGTGACATCCGGGGCTGGGAGTTGTGGAATTATGAAAATCCCGTCCTTGTCTGGGAACTGAAATAAATATTTTATTTAATATATTTTACCCTGCCTTTCTCCTTAAAAAGGACCCATTTACTTCATTTAAAAAGCAGTTTTTAAAAGCTAAAAACGGTAAGTCTACAAATATTTTAAAAAGATGGCTGTTGTGGGTTATTCGGGCTCTTTGGCCATGTTCTGAAGGTTGTTCTTCCTGACGTTTCGCCAGTCTCTGTGGCCGGCATCTTCAGAGGACAGGAGTCAGAACTCTGTGAGTTATAGCAACCTGCGTATGATGCCTTTAGGAAATTTGGATGGAAAGGACTTTGGGGTTGAATGTCAATCACACAAGAGCAGCCAGTTGTTCCTTCTCTACTTCAGGTTCCTTTTCATGCCTTTTTATTCAATTAAGCTTCAGTCAGGATTAGATTCTGTTAGATTCTGCGTGGTGTTAAGAGTTTAACAGTAGTAGAGTCAGCAGTTACAGAGTCTGAGTGAAGTGTTTATGTAACTAGCCAGTTAATCAAATAATGAAGTTAACCAGTTAAGATCTCAAACAATGTAACAAATAGATTTGTTTTCTATTCTGATATATATGAAGATTTGTGAGTAAAAGAGAAACATTTTCTTATTCTTTCTCAAGACCATCATTTTTGACTGAATCGATTGAGACAATATTGCCAGTTCAGATAGAACTGACTAACCAATAAGGAGTGGTATATTTAAGGGAGAATTCTAATTAAAATAATCTGCTCTTTATGTCCCTGTCTGGATTTTTTCCTCCACTATGTAGCTGGAAGATTTAAGCCAGCAATTTCCACATTCTACCAATAAAGGATGCTGAATTTGTTGGTGGAAGAAAATGAGCTTGCCTGTTGACATTTGCTCTGGAAGGGCATGTTATCTGTCCACCCAGAGCATGTTTCCTGCCTTCTGCTGCTCCTTTGGAAACAGAAGGAAACATCAGCTCAACAAAGAAAGAGTATGGCCATCACAAGTTCAGCTTCAGGACTTCCCTCCCACCCCTCCATCTCTTTCCCTTCATATAATGATCTTGGATGACCCAAGCTTAACCAATGAAACCGTAAAGGAGTCTCGTGGTACAGAGGTTAAACGGCAGTACTGCAGCCAAAACTCTGCTCACAATCGGGGTTAAATCCTTGGTAGCCAGCTTGAGGTTCACTCAGCCTTCCATCCTTTTGAGGTTGATAAATTGAGTACCCAGCTTGCTGGAAGAGGGGCAGTGTATAGCCTGCATAATTAAATTATAAACCACCCAGATAGTGTTTTAAGTGCTATGTGGTAGTATATAAGTGTGGGGGTGCCATTCCCAAAGTTGCTAAGCTGTTGGCTTAATCTACAGTAGAGGGCAAACCCTCCTGGATGATGTCACAGCTGCTTCTGAGGGGCATGGCTGCTCACCGTTGTTCTTCTTTCTCATAGGTGCTAGAGAGCGTGCATAGAGCCTTTCCTTTGGTCAATTATAATGGCACGATGTAACCATTGTCCTATCTGAACTTTGTAACCTATCTGTATACAGTGGTGCCTCACTTGACAACGTTAATTTGTTCTAGCGAAACCGCTGTAGAGCGAAAACGTTGTCAAACAAAATAAAAAAAACCACTGAAACACATTGAAAACCATTCAATGCGTTCCAATGGGCTGAATACCTGCTCGTCCAGCGAAGATCCTCCATACGGCGACCATTTTCTGGTGCCTGTTAAGCGAAAAAGCCTTCCTAAAAACAGCGGGGGACCATTTTCTTCAGCCGGCGGCCATTTTGAAACCTGACCACCAGTTGTTAGCTGATCATCGTGTTAGCTGATCGTCGTAAAGCGAAAATCGCTTCCCGAAGCAGGGAACCATTCATCGCAAAGCTGAAAAATCCCATTTAAACCATCGTTTTGCGATCACGAAAACTTAATCGTACAGCGATTTCCTCGTTAAGCGAGGCAATTGTTAAGCGAGGCACCACTGTACTGGCCACTATCTGTGAGCTTGTAAATAAAAAATAAAAGCACAGTCCTCCCGGGGGCAGTATACATATAGGTTACAGAGTTCAGATAGGACAATGGTTACATCGTGCTATTATAATTGGCCAAAGGAAAGGCTCTATGCACGCTCTCTAGCACCTATGAGAAAGAAGAAGAACGGTGGGCAGCCATGGCCTCAGAAGCAGCTGTGACGTCATCCAGGAGGGTTTGCCCTCTACTGTAGATTAAGCCAACAGTTTAGCAGCCTTGGGAATGGCACCCCTCCATATAAGCAGGGCACTTTGCTTTTCTTTTTCTTAAGTGCTAGACACTTAGGTACAGCTCTGCTGCAAGGAAGAGTACTGTTGGAGGCCTTGAGGAGTGGAAAAGTTTTTTTTTTTGCTTAAAATATTTTTAATGCCTTGCGGAGGGGTGGAATCTAAATATTTTCTGTGGCATCTCTAGAGGCACAAAACCCAAGTTGAAGTCAATCTGTAGGCCACATTTCACCCTCCTTCAAGTTCAATCAACTCCTATTGCATATGCACGGACCATGGCTCGGAAGGAACGGAAAACTGGCTTGCGTGCCTCCATGGCTGCTTTGCTTTGATTTCCCCCCCCCATAAGGGGACCCTCGTACCCCTTACCTGTTTGTCTGGGCAGTCTTAGACGATTCCAGCCAGTCCAGCTTGAACCGGGGATGTAAGCAGGCTGCCAGAAGCAGCTTCTTGTCCTCCCAGACGGGTGCAAACCGCTTCCGGAGGGCTTCGCGGAGACCCCTCAGAAGCGGAAGGCAGTACGCGTACGGGACTGGCTTGTTTTCCAGCCCCTGAAACTTGCGATCCAGATTGTACACCGTCGGGAGCAGGTACCCCATGAACATGTTGTTCTCCCTCTGCAGGATGTCTAAAGACAAGGACAGGGGCCCCATGATCTCCGTGTATTCTTGCAGCACCACACGCTCATCAGCCGTGAAGCTGACCAAAGAGCAGCGCTCCATGACGGCGTCCATCTTCAGAGGTGCCATCGAGAGGAGCTTGTTAAGCTGCGTGAGGGCTTCGAAGAGGGAACTCCACCTGGATTTGTTTGGCGTCTTCAAATAGGCCCCGCACTGGTCATAGATGTACTCCGCCATCTCGGCCGATTGTTTCTGCTTCGACCAGAGTTTGCTGCACTTTCTCATCAAGGAGTGGAAGTGTTTCCTGAAAAGACCTAGCGGGCTCGTTTTGCAAGAGTCAGAAATCATGGCTTCTACATCACGGGTTGCTATGAGGTTGAGGGTGTAGCTGGCGCACCGCTGGTGTGGTGGCAAGCCCAAATCTGCTAAGTCTACGTCGTCTTCTCCCTTTACCTTGTGCCCAGTGTCCAAGATCTCCGAGATAGGAACAAATTCCACCTGAGACACCTCATGGTCATCGTCGTCATCGTCATCATCTGCACAGGAGCCTGAAGCATCCCTCAGTTCTTCGGCCTTGAAAGCTCGGAACGCTTTCACGAAGCGGGAGCCGTTGTCCGTGGTGGTGCAGACCACCTTGTTATGTATCCCGTACTGCAAGTGGACGTCCCGAAGCGCTTTTGCGAGGACACTGTACGTGAGGCCCCCTTTCAAGCGCTTGCAAGCCAAGGCCCCAAACTCCCGCTTCAGAGTCGTCGGACTGATCCAGTGGGCCGTCACCCCTAAGAAGCTCTTCCTGCCCTCCGTCCAGCAATCTGCCGTGGTGGCTACATACTCCACAGCACCCATCCGGTTGGCGAGGGCTTCCCTCATGACCGTGGCTCTCTTCTCGATTCTCTCCCTGAGAGTCTTGGGGCACATGATTTTGAGGTCACTCGGGAGACCGAGGCGAACCAGGGCAATGAACGTGGGCTGGTCCACCGTCTGAAGAGGCACCATCTCCTCCACAATGTAATCCATAAGGGTCCTGTCAAGCATTTTCTGGGTAACGGTCTCGTGGATGGATCTCCTGCTCCGCAAGGCAGGGGGGCCCTCCTCCTCCTCGTCTTCCGGGGAGTCTTCTGAATAGATCGATCTCCTTCCTTGTTTTGCAGGGATGAGGTCAAGAATGGCTCTTAGCTTCTCAGGATGCGCCTTCTGTGGAGGAAGAGGAAAAGGCGAGGGAGTAGAAAACCCCACAAAAAAGCTGAAGAAGCCCTCCACAGTTTTAAATGCAGTGCATCATGGTGGGAATGGCGTAGGCCACACGCAGCCTGCCGAGCCCCTCAGATACCCTTCAGTAAAACGATAAATTGTGCCTACCTTTGCCTGTCCAGTGAATCTTTTAAAGGCTATTTCACCAGCCTCTTTCGCCTGTAAGGCTTGAAAACAGGCAAATGACAGGAAGTGAACTTTGGGTTACTGAAATATTTGAAAAGGTGTGTTTGGTGGGGGCACGGGAGAGGGCCTTCTCTGTGGCTGCTCCCAGACTCTGGAACTCCCTCCCACTGGAGGCCAGCCTGGCCCCATCTTTGCTGTCCTTCTCTAAGCAGCCAAAAACCTTTCTCTTCAGGCAGGCTTTCCTTTCAATAACTGGTGGACCAAGGGGAATTTTGAAAAGAAGCATTTTATTCTGTGTTTTGCTTGTGTTTTTAATATTGTTCTGATGGTGAGTTTTAACATGATTCTTGTTTAATGCTTTTAAAATATTGTAATAATTTATTATTCGGTTTTTAATTTGGTTTCTTTTAATACTGCAAGCCACCTTGGATCCTTTAGGACAAAGGTAGCATATAAATAAATAAATAAATAAATAAATAAATAAATAAATAAATAAATAAATAAAGAAAGAAAGAAAGAAAGAAAGAAAGAAAGAAAGAAAGAAAGAAAGAAAGAAAGAAAGAAAGAAAGAAATAGCAGTGATGGCGAAAACGGGCTGGATGTGGCCTCCACCCCCCACCCCCAGTGACAGCCAAAACCCACAATACACCTAACTACACCAGATAGCCACCAGACACTAGCTAGAATCCTGTTGCGTACTTATCCTCGCCTAACTTCACTGGTGTCACTTTCAGCAGCAAAGGGCCACAAATTAAAAAGGCTATAGACATTTCCTGTCTGACTTTGGTATCCTGGTGTGATGGACAGATAAAATGTCACTCCTGTCAGTCATGGTGGAGCTCTGGTGTGGGAGCCTATGAGAGGGCAGGAGGGGTGGAACCAACAGTACTGGGAGAAGACAGTTGAGACAGTTAAGTCAGTTGGGCAATTGGGGAGTTAGAGAGAAGAGACAGAGATATAGAGAGAGATTGAAAGAGTTAAGAGGGATAGTTAGGGAAGGATTGAAAACAAGAACTTGGAAAGTTGGTGTGTTTGATAACTGAAGAAGTAAAAGTAATAAGAATGTAATAAACAGTTTGAATGTTATAATACCATGATTAAAATGAATCTTAATAAGTAAGCATATCTGAAATCCAAAGCACGTTTAATGAATAAATACTACAAGAACATCCATGATTTTCCTTATATGTTTCACCTTCAAATCCTTAAATAAATATTGTTATAATTGACAGCATTGATTCAGTATTCATCATTGGTACAGTGAGGAGAATATCCTCTGGTGGCAGCGAAAAAAGAAAGAAAAGGAAAAGTCGTGCCCAAAGGCGAACCTGGGTATGAGGGAAAACAAACAGGGGAGCTGGGGTGTGCGACACCTGGGTACTGTAATTCTTCATTCTCAGCTAAATCACGTGCGAAACCAGAACAGCCCGTGCGACCCGCGCTCACCTTTAAATGCTGCTTCACGTTGGACGCAGAGGTAATTCCTGAGCTCAGTTTCTTCACCAAGGGCAGGCAATAATTGCATTGCACAATCAGGTTCTTCCCCTTCTGGCTCACGTACGTCACGGCGTCCTCGAAACCTAGCCAAGGCACTTGCTGTCGGGTGGCGGCTGCCGCTGCGTTGGCTGGCGGCTGCTCAGCCTCGTCCTCCTGGCCGAAGTCTTCCTCATGGTGGGATGGCTCCTGCTCGTCGGCCATGTCGGTCTCGCTCATTTCCTCGGCAACCTCGGTCTTTACTATGGCGGCCGCAGCCACTTCGGCCCCGGCCTCCCCCGCAGCTGCCTCAGCTTCAGCCGCTGTAGCCACCACAGTGGCCTGAGTTGCGGCAGCTTCAGCGGCAGCTGCCCTGCCTACCGGAAGAGAGAGGTTTCCGTTATTTCAGCCATTTTTATAATAATAAAGAAAAATGCGTGACTCAGGAGCTGCTGGATAGCTCAATGGTCTAAGTTTTTGGGAGTTTGATTTCACACTGCGCTTCCTTGACGGGCTGGACTCGATGAGTCATAGCATCCCTTCCAGCAATTTAAAGATTATTATTATCAAAGAAAGATTATCATCCTGTAAAAATGAACAAAGATTCCCAAGGCCTTGGTGCCTGGTATTAAGATGTCACCAACGGTAGTAGCTTTGTGGTGGTATAAAAATGTTTACCTGTGTATTTACGTATTGTTGCTGACTTATGCTGACCCTAAGAGGGCCTTCAAATTAAGCGAGGTATTTAAGGAGTGGTTTGCCCAGCTCTGTCACCCCCATGAATTTCCATGGCTGAGCAGGGATTTGGACCCAGACCTTCAGAGTCCTTGTTCGTCATTCTCTCCATTGTGGCTATGTCTATTCATATCTTAGTTTAAATTTACAGATTTCTTTTTTTCTTTCCCACTCTGCTCTTGTTTTATTTTAGGAAGTAAAGTCTGTGAGGGTTAGGGTCAGGCAACGGGAGAGCGATTAGCCTTCCATCCGCCAGTGAGTAGCAAGGCTCAGCGAGGACTAGAAACTGGATTTCCTTTGTCCCACTCTAGCACTCTTAGGACGTCTACTTAAGGTATGCAAATAGAGATGGGCACGAACGGCCGGTTCGTTTATCAGCCGAACAAGTGTTCGGCATTTCAAAGCCCTGCCTCTTCCGGGTGCCATCTCTGAGTGGGTTCCCACTGGAGAAGGCAGGGCTTTGAAGCCCCGAACAACTGTTCGGCCGACGAACGAACCCGCGCAAACCGATGAACTGGCAGTTCATGACCATCTCTGTGTGGAAATCATCCAAAAGAGGGCTTTACATCCTCTAAAATTTGGGGTGGATCTTAGGTGGAACTTGGCCTCAAAGCCTTTCAGTTTAGGCCCTTTCTCCCAGTTGAGGCGTTTGTAAAGTCCCTTTAAGGTGGATAGAAGTCCCAGAATGGAGAATTGTGGTATTTGTAGTCCAGAAAATCCCGTTCCTAGATAGTAGACTCCTTCGGCTCTTTCTTGCTGGTCATGTTCCCATCCCTGAATCCCAAGTAATGTGACAGAGTCATGCCAGAGGTGCAGTGTAGGATGAAGGGATGGGTGTTTGAGAGGAAGAAGAACTTGGCAGATGCTAGAAAGGAAATGGGATGCTCACTTCTCGTCTCCATCATGAGTTTCTGTTTCTTCCTCGGTTCCTCAGCCTGAGAAGCTTCATCTTCAGGTTCTCTCTTGATCTCCTTTGGTCTCTCAGCACTCTCCTCAGGGTCTTGTTGCTCCCTCTTGTGTTCACCTACAGATCAAGAGAACACAAGGCAGTGCAGGATAAGACACAGCAGAAGCAACAGGCCACAAGATGGTACTCCTCCATTGAGTTACTCATTTTATTAAACCTGTAATAATAATAATAAATAATCATGTGCCGTTAAGTTCTGATTTATGGTGCTCCTTTTCATGGTTTTCTGGGTAAAGAGTACAGTGGTGCCTCGCTTAACAAGCGCACCGTTTAACGAAGAATCCGTATAACGATCCCTTTTTGGGGATCGCTATACGGATCTGCCCCAATCGCTGCACTCGCTTTGCGACGATTGGGGCCTCCGGCGGCCATTTTGGAGCCGCCAAACAGCTGATCGGCGGCTTCAAAATGGCCTCCGGATGACCCGAAATGGCCCCTATCAGTGTTTTCGCGCCCTCCCCTTGCTTACGGAGGTCGCGAAAACGCTGCGGGGGGGGCATTTCGGGCCATCCACGGCCATTTTAATGGCCCGAAATGCCCCCCCCTGCAGCGTTTTCGCGACCTCCGTAAGCAAGGGGAGGGCGCGAAAACACTGATAGGGGCCATTTCGGGTCATCCGGCGGCCATTTTGGAGCCGCCGATCAGATGATCGGCGGCTCCAAAATGGCTGCCGGACGCGAAAACATCGCTGGAGGGGTAAGTTTGGACGCTTATTGGAACGCATTAAACTAAGTTTAATGCGTTCCAATAGGCTTTCCTTACCCGCACAGCGATGTTTTCGTATAGCGAAGGTTAATCCGGAACGGATTAACCTCGCTATACGGGGCACCACTGTATTCAGAAGTGGTTTAACCCTTCTCTTCTTCTGGGTAGGTGTCCTGGGACTGTGCAGCTTGACCTTTATATTACGTAACCTTTATATTACAAAAAGAGTTTATTTTGTGTTAAGTTACAATTGTACATTAACATCATTCTGCTATTTTTATCAGGGAAAAGAATGAATTATAAGGAATATATAACTGAACAATGAATAGTTTCTAACATGTAACTTCCACACCCCGGGAATCAACCATCAAGAGCAGCCCTCAGCTTGTGGACCTTGTACACTCAAAAATAACTCCTCCATCCCTGTCCCACCCGGTGTTCCATTTTGGCAACCTAATTTTAAAAGAGATCAGAATTGTCAGTTTTAATAACTGGAAGCAGGCAGCCTTTTTTTTATCGATGGCAATCCACCCAGAGGTCTCACAGTAATTCGTCCTCTGCCCATCTCTGCCAGGTAAGGGAGAAACCTCAATACAATGTGATCTCGGCAAGAAGGAAAACTGAACCCAAATCAGCAAACTGAATTTGCAGAGAGGTAAATGTTAGGTTCTGCATTTAGGCTGGGGGGAAAAAATCAGATGCAGTAATAAAGGTGAGGTGACAACTCTGGAAAACATGTTGTGGGGCTTGGAGGGAAGCAATGTATCCAAGAGACTAAGGACAATCGCTTAATTCCCATTGTGAGCCCCAAATAAAGTAGACTTAGGTCAGTGTTGACTTAACAGGTACCCATTTGCCAAAGTCCAATAGTAAGTAGGCCCATTGAATCAGAGGATATGTGATCTATAAGTTCCAATGGGCCTACTCTAGTGGTGACTGACTTGCTACTGGATTTCAGCTGGCTCAGTGGATCTAACTGGGACTAACCATTGGATTTAGGCCGCTGCCTGTAAAAGTGCAGACTGGAGCTGACATTTTGACATGAAGTTAACATATAGGCTAGAGATGGGCACAAATCATACTTCAGTGTTTCAGCGTGGTCCAGTGGATCGGGCCCACAGGTGTCGCGTGGGCACCCCGGATTCTGTGCCCTGCCTCCTCTTGGACACCCACTCAGTGGAGGACATGGGACAGGGAAGCCTGAAGCATTGCCTCTGAGGAGGCGCATACGGGAGGAGGCAGGGCAGGGAGTCCAGAATACCTGCACAACACCTGTGGTCCCAATCCACCGAACTGCACCAAAGTACCGAACCATAGTTCATGCCCATCCCTACACATGTCTATTCACCAGAGCCTTTTGGGGTTTAAGGATCTTGGCATGAACAGGTTGTGGGGCCTTTTGTCAATGCACATGTTTTAATTAATGCACAAAGTTTCATTAGCTTGAAATAGCTTACGTGGCTTTGTGTTTTAAATTGTTCAGATAGTTATGTATGTTTAAAACTCTTTGCAAACATTTTAAGTGTCTGGTTTTATCCCGCCTTGCAAATTCATGATATAAGGTGGCATAGAAATAGTCTAAATAATAAACATTTAAAATTTTGAACAAGTGGGTGTAGTATTTTTAAAATTAACAAATAAAGAGTTCCCTTTTTTTAAAGAATAATTGCTCAAACTCCTGTTGCCAGGTTATGTTTGTGTAAAACTGTCTAAATCTTGGTAACAAATTGCTCCTCATTAATAGAATGATGGTTAAATTCCTAGGAAAATGCCCTGTGGGTGCTTATCTAGAAGCACAATCAAAACCTCATTAATTTACTACAGTACCAATATATTCGCAAAGGCTTTCACGGCTGGGATCTAAAGGTTGTTGTGGGTTTTTCGGGCTCTTTGGCCATGTTCTGAAGGCTGTTCTTCCTAACGTTTTGCCAGTCTCTGTGGCCGGCATCTTCAGAGGACAGCACTCTGTCCTTCCAACAGGAGACTGTCCTCTGAAGATGCCCATGGCCACAGAGACTGGCAAAACGTTAAGAAGAACAACCTTCAAAACACGGCCAAAGAGCCTGAAAAACCCACAACAACCATTACTACCAATATTTAATGCAATTTCTCCTGTGCAAGCATAAGTGAGCTCTAGCAGTGGTCCCCAACCTTTTCTGAACCGTGGACAAGTTTAGCAGGGGGGTGGGGTCCATGGGGGTGGGTGGGGGCACCCATGCATGTACTGTATGTGGGGGGCCATGCGTGTGTCTCTGTGTGTATGTGGGGGTGTATGTGCATACGTGGGGGGCGTGCAGGCAATGGGGCAAGAGATCTGTCTCCACAGACCAGTCCTGCCAAGGGTCGGGGGCTTGGGGACCCTGGAGTTATAGGATTTGGCCCACTATTTTTATGACGTTATTTCGAGGGAGTCATTTGGGGTCATTACTTCTAAACATCCCTGTATAGTAGAGATGAGCATGAACCAGTTCATCCCAGTTGGTCCCATTTTGTAGAAGTGGCAGTCCAGGAGCTGCTGCTCCCCTCCCCTGTCTCTTCTGGCTCAATCAGCCACTCACCAGGCCCAGCCTCCCGGATGTTCCACCGATCTTCCAATCTTGGCAGCAGCTCAGGCTTCTCTGCCCCGTCCTCTTGGCTGATCGCCCATTCAGAGAAAAGGGCGGGGCAGAGAAGTCTGTGCTCTTGCTCCTGATTGGGAGATCAGCCGAGGGGGTGGGAAAAACAAGCAAGCTGGGCCTGGTGAATGGCTGATCGGCTAAGGAAACAGGGGAGGGGAGCATCATCATCTGTGCTGCCCCCTTCACAAACTGGGACGAACTGGGACGAATCGGTTCACACATGCCTCTGCTATGTAGGGTGGATGTTTAACTCCCAAACCCGTAAAGGGAGCCGCCGTGGCATTTCAAAGCATTTTTGGGTCGTTTTTCTCTAAACAAATCAAAGCATTTCCCACCCTGCCGCCATCGGTATGCCTTCTTACCTCTGTGAACTCTCTGGTGCGCTTTGAGGGCCGAGCTGTGTCGGAAGGTATCCCCGCATTCCGAGCATATCAGGGTGTTCTTAGAGTCGGGACATTCCAGCTTCTTATCCCTGTGGGTCCGCACGTGAGCCACCAGCTCCGAGTGGAATTCGAAGGCTTTCCCGCAGTCGAGACACAAGAAGGAATTCTCTCGAGCGTGGGTCCTCTCGTGCTCAATCAGCTCCGACTTCTGGCTGAAGGTTTTTCCGCAGGAGGAGCACACCGCCATGTGGACTTTCTCATGGGCCCTCAGGCGTGTGATCCCACTGAAACACATCTCGCACTGCAAGCATTTGTACTGATTCTCCCCCGTGTGAGTTCTCCAGTGCGCTCGCAAGCCGGAGTAAGTCCCAAAGTTCTCGCCGCACTTCAAGCACTTATAAGCTTTCTCGCCTCGGTGGGTTTTTTGGTGTCGAAGGAGACCTGAGATATGAATATATTTTTCTCCACATTCTGAACAGGTGTGAAGTTTTGTCTCCCCGTTGGTTTCCTGCTGAGGGTTGCAGCCAAAGGTATTCCCGCAGTGAGAGCATTTGCGTGGCTTCCTCCCCATGTGGATCCTCTCACTTCCTCCACAGTGGGAGCATTTATACAGTTGCTCCCCCACGTGATTCCTCTCATGGATCAGAAGATCCGAGCTGCTGCTGAAGCTTTGGCCGCAGTGCCAACACTTGTAGGATTTCACCTCTTCCGGGGTGCTCTCTTGTCCGGAAAGCTGTAAGCTTTGACCAAAGATTTCTCCACGTTCGTTATATTCCATATTCTCATCTAGCTGGACGGTGGTTTCACCGTCCTCTTTGCGAGCATCGTGAGCCAACAAATCCTCTCCGCCCTCTTCATCCTGGCCATTCTGGCCCTTCAGTCCTGGTTTATTCTCACCAGGTTCTCCCTGGAAGAGGGAATCATCCTCTTTGTCAGTTTTCAAGACGGTCAGTTGTTCTGTTTCCTCAGGACTCTCCACTAAGGGCTGCTCTTCCTCACTTTCCCTCAGCCACCCACCACCCGCTGGAAGAAAGAAGAGAAGACAGGTACAGATCAGCCATGGTTCTTTAATTAGGGAACTTGATAGCCCAGCACAATCAGCCAATCTGCACAACCGCTGGATAGCTCAGTGGTTTGGGAGTTTGATTCCTCACTGTGCTTCCTTGACCGGGGCTGGACTTGTGGAAGTCTAAGGTCCCTTCCAGGTAAGATTATGTTGACTGGAACCAAAAGAAGGTTCCCTAGTGGCAAAAATTGATAGGATTTGTTGGGGTATTTCTTGTCCCAACAATTTTTAAATGGGAAAATAATCTCTAAAAACAAGTGACTAAAAACTGGACATTGTTTACAACTGCATACCATATTTTTTCCATGTATAAGACTATAGTTTTGTCTAAAATCCTTAGACTAAAATTGAGGGTCATCTTATACATGAAAGTAAGCTGAGGAGAGAAAAACAAGTGGGGTGGAAAGCAGGGATCAAAGTGATCCTGCAGGGCTTTGATCCCTGCTTTCCCCTCCACTTGCTAAGCCTTAGCAAAAGGAAAGCAGGGATCAAAGCGGTGCAGGATGGCTTTGATCCTTGCTTTCCCCTCTACTTGCTAAGTCCCATGGTGCTTAGCAAAAGGAGGGGGAAAGGATCAAAGCAATCCCATGGCTATATAAGGGGGAGAGGGATCAAAATGATCATGCAGTCGCGGGATTGCTTTGATCCCTTTCCCCCTCCTTTTGCTAAGCCTCGCGGGGCTTAGCATGAAAGGAGAAAGCCGGGATCAAAGAGATCCTGCAGTGCTTTGATCCCTTTTTCCCTACACTTGCTAAACCCCACTTAGATTCCTTAATTTTGAGTTAGAAAAGTGGGGGCGTCTTATACACGGAGAAATACAGTAATTGGTTGATAGCTCAATGGTTTGGCTGTAGAGCCAGAGGTTGGGAATTCAATTTCCCACTGAGCCTCCTTGACAAGGCTGAACCATAGGGTTCCTTCTAACTGTGCAGTTCTAAGATGATGATGATTATCTCTTCCCATCAATGCTGTGATGTCCCAAATATATAGGCAAGTTTATTTCACAGAGAAACTCCAGCAATGGGATCGTCTCCATTCTGGGAATTCTGCTTATCTTGCAGACTCCTGAATGTGGTTCACCTGGAAGGCTTTGAGGCTAGGCTTAGCTCTGTCCAAGCTTCCTGCTCACAAAGGAAGTTCCCAGCCAGCACCAGGGCAGGAATAGGAAGTTTGGACTGTATGATGTATCTTAGAAGAATTTATTTAAAAGGATCACAGGGAAAAAAACTTAAAAGCAAAATGCATTTTAAAGCTACAGCGTGGAATTGTCACTATGAATCATCTCAGAACACTTTTGAGCGTACCAGAACAATTAACCACAGATCAAGGTTACAGAATTTGTAAACAAAGACTGTTCAGTGTTGAATATCTTTCACTGAAATAGTGCCATCTTTCAGAAAAGTATTAATAGTCTAACCCTGGGAAATTTGACAATGGTACAATAAGTACCAAAAATGAAGGTACCATTTCCCTAAAGTTAAATGATCGTTTAAATAACGTAAACAATTTTCTCAACTTTGGGAACCAAAATGGACTGAGCCAATGGAGATTTGTATTAGACAAGAACATGTAGAAATTCCTACAAGCTAAAAATCCTGAGTTAGGAAAACAAGATAAGGGGAAATGGAAACAATTGAGAAAAGTTATAAATATGGTGATAGGGCAGACACAGGCGTGAATTAATGAACATTCATTCATCACAACTCCATTCCGCTTTGGCTAAAAAGGTAAAGGTAAAGGTTCCCCTTGACAATTTTTTTTTGGTCCAGTCGTGTCCAACTCTAGGGGGCAGTGCTCATCCCCGTTTGCAAGCCATAGAGCCAGCGTTTTGTCCGAAGACAATCTTCTGTGGTCACATGGCCAGTGCGACTTAGACACAGAACGCTGTTACCTTCCCACCGAGGTGGTCCCTATTTATCTACTTGCATTTGCATACTTTCGAACCGCTAGGTTGGCGGGAGCTGGGACAAGCAACGGGCACTCACTCCGTCGCGTGGATTCGATCTTACGACTGCTGGTCTTCTAACCCTGCAGCACAGGCTTCTGCATTTTAGCCCGCAGCGCCACCACGTCCGCTTTGGCTACTGGCCATCAAAGAAGATGTAGCAGGACAGCAGGCGATTCTTTTTCCAGATGTTGACAGCCACCACCAAATAGATTTTACATCAGGTTGGGTGAGAAAATGTTTTTCTGTCTGTGTTCTTAATATTTTGAGGTGAAGTAAGGCTTACAATGATGCTTTTTTAAACAAACTTGTATGAGAATATGGAAATTATGGGGGGGGTGTTATTTGCACGGTGGAACTTTGGAACAATCGGGTTCTGTCTGGCGTTAGCCAATGGATATTTGAAGGGGTTAACTGCCAGATAGAAGAAGTCGTCATCACAGGAAGATTCTTGTTCAACCTGTTCTGTTGGTCTGATATGTTGTCTTTTTCTATGTCTGATAAGAATGTATTATGAAACTGTTATAAGCACTAGTAGTTTATTCTACATATTTTACAGGAGAAAAACTCTGGCAGAAGTAGAAAATTCTGGTAAAACATTAAACTCCTTTAAAGTTTTACCAAGCCTAAATTAATGTATTTTTTTTCCAAATGCTGGCATACACACACGCAAGAGAGAATACTGTTTGTAGTCTGTATGGTTTTTTATATTCACATACAATCTGTTGCGTGTACGAACTTTCAAAACATTTCAACAAGAGGGGTGGCCAGTCAGTGTTGGGAGCGAGATGTAGGGGAGCCATTCTGGATGTGTGCACTGCTAATTTTATTTATTTATTATTAGATTTTTATCCTGCACCTTCTAGACAAAGTCTACTCAGGGCGGCTTACATAAATTCATTCATAAAACAATATACATACACAGTTAAAACAACAATTTAAATTAACAAGATTAACACGGGCCAAACCAATGCATCCAGCAACAAATAGCTCCCTCACTTATGGATGCATATACTGGCATGATCTGTTCAAACCTGCTACCAAAAAAAGTAAAATACAGTGGTGCCTCGCATAGCGACGTGTTTTTTGTGCGCGTTTTTTGTGATCGCTAATGCGATCGCATTGCAATGTTTAAATAGGCTAAACATCGCAGTGCGATGATCGGTTAGCGTTTCGCTTACTGATCTTCGCATTGCGATGTTTAGAAAGCAGCTGATCGGTGGTTCCAAAATGGCCACCGGTTGCAGAAAATGGCCGCCCCAGCGTTTTCGCACCCTGCTCTCGCTTACTGGGCAGTGAAAATGGCGGCCAGATGGGGGAATCTTCGCTTACCTGTGAGTTTTTCCCCAACAGGAACGCATTAAACGGAGTTTAATGCGTTCCTATGGGTTCCCCCCCCCCCCATAGCGACGAATCCGGATAGCGACGTTAATCCTGGAACGGGGCACCACTGTACCAGAATAATTCAGAACAACCCAGAACATCACTGTAGAGATGGTCCTGTAGAGACTTACTCAGCAACGTGACATTCTCATCTCCTTCTTGCTTAGTTTCTTCAAAAAGCTGAATTTTCACGTCTGGCAGGTTCTGGCTTGGCTCTTCCTCTGGCATCCCTAAAACCTGGAAAGGCCACGAAGGAGAATCAGATCAAAAGGAAGATAGAATGGAAGCAAAATGCATGTTAAGAAGATATAGATGATAAAAATCGGAGCATTCTCTTTTCCCCAAAAAAGTTATTCTTTAAATTTCAATCTATTATTGGCTTCTGTTGGAATAAGTAGTACAATACTAGCCAGACTACACATAAAACAACACAAAAACAGGCTGTAGCAAAATTTAAGATGCAAACAACAGATCACATAAATAACATAACAATAAGTCCATGGATCTGATAGTATTCTGTGCGAGTTACTGCTGAATAAAACTCAATCTTAGGGAGCCACAAAAATCTATGTTGCAGACTTTAAATACAAAATATTATAATATTTACAACACAAATATTTATATTTATAAATACAATGGTGCCCCACTTCAGGACTACCTCATTATACGACGAATCTGCTGTATGATGAGTTTTTTGCGATCACTATTGCGATCACAAAACGATGTGTCTATGGGGAAAATCCGCTTTACGATGATCAGTTCCCTGCTTCGGGAACCGATTTTTCACTTAATGACGATCAAAACAGCTGATCGTCGTATTTCCAAAATGGCTACCTGCTGTGCAAAATGGCTCCCCGCTGTGTTAGGGACGGATTCTTCACTCTATAGGGAGCAGAAAATGGCCGCCCTATGGAGGATCTTCGCTTAACAAAGAGGTATTTCACTCATTAGAACGCATTAACCGGTTTCTAATGCATGCTAATGGGCTTTTTACTTTCGCTTGATGACGATTTCGCTCTACAGCAATTTTGCTGGAACGGATTAATGTCATCAAGCAAGGTACCACTGTATTAGGAATGGAACTTCTGTGTTAACCTGAAAGAAAACAAGAAAGAGGCTCTAGTGAGGACTCTTAAGAGATGTGGCTGGACTTGTGTTTTTAGACTGCAACTCCCATGATTCTGCCTGGGGAATGATGGGAATTACAGTCACAAAATGCACATCTACACACATACCTATACACTATACAATGTTTAAATTGACATGTTTGACATTGGAATGGGAGGGAAGAATGAACAGGACAGCGGTTATCAGACTTGGGTTCCCAAATGTTCTTGGACTACAACTCCCAGAAATCCTGGTCAGCACAGCTAGTGGTGAAGATTAATAATAATAATAATAAAATACCCAAAGCAGCATTCACCTGTTTTCTAATATTTTGGAATCAAAATACACCAAGTAATATCATTTCATCAATTTTTATATAGTTATTACGTATGGCAACGGCCATATGATCTCTCCCTGAGAGCGTTATAAATCTCACTTTATTAACCATCTTCTTTATAGAAATCCAAATGAGAAGTACATTGCTTACAAATATGTAGGGAGAATATATACTTTATATGGATATATATGTATATATGAAATATAATAACGTGTTTAGAAAAGAAAAGAAAAAAGATTTATGTTTGGGGGAATAACACAAAGAAAGACTGAAAGAACTGTGCATGTTTAGCCTTGAGAAAAGAAGATAAAGGGGAGATAGGATAGCCCTTTTCAAATGCCTGAAAGAGAGTCATACAGAGGACAGGCAAGATCTGTTCTCGATCATCCCAGAGTGCAGGACACTTAACAATGGGCTCCAGCTACAGGAACCCAGATTTAGGCTGAATATCAGGAAAAACTTCCTCATTGTTAGAGCAGTGAAATAATGGAACCAATTTCCTCAGGGGGTGGTTAGTGCACCAACATCGAGGGCATTCAGGAGAAAGCTAAACAGCCATCCTTCAGATCTGATTTGGATTCCTGCATTGAGCAGAGGGTTGGACTCAATGCAGGAATCCAATTACAGTGGTACCTCGCTTAACGAGCACACTGTTTAACAATGAATCCGCATAGCGACGCGTTTTTTTCGATCGCTAATGCGATCGCATTGCGATGTTTAGATAGGCCAAAAATCGCATTGCGATGATCGGTAAGTGTTTCGCTTACCGATCTTTGCATTGCAATGTTCTAAAAACAGCTGATCGCGGTTCCAAAATGGCCGCCGGGTGCAGAAAATGGCTGCCCGCTCCATTTTCGTGCCCTGCCCTCGCTTACCGAGGCAGCGAAAATGGCGGCCGGATGAAGAATCTTCGCTTACCGGTGAGTTTTTGCCCCATAGGAACGCATTAAATGGAGTTTAATGTGTTTCTATGGGGTTTTCAGTTCTGTTTAGCGATGTTTCCGGATAGCGACGTTAATCCTGGAAGGGATTAACATAGCTATGCGGGGCACCACAGCATAAGGTCCCATTTATTCTATGAAAATATAGGGATGGACATTTTTGCTCCCAGACCTCTGGAGTTTGAACACATTTGCTATAAAGTATCATTTCTGCACCATTGCTTCCCTTCCAAACATTCTACTAACATCCCTCAGTAAAACAGAAGGGCTTCTGTTTCTCTCTTGATAAAGGAATGCTCAGGTAACCTTGTTTTTCCCATTGATTCTCATCAAGGAGAACCACTCTTTTCCTGGCACAACACAAATGCAAATGTATGGACAGCATCACCCTCCTGCTGCGATCAAATGCCCAGATCCTTTGGAAGACCATGACATGTTGAACCTGTCTCTACTAACAAGAACTTGAAAAAGTTACCTTTTTGGAATAAAACTTCCAGAATTCACCAGCCAGTAGCCATGCTGGTTGGAAGGGTTTGGTGTGCTCTAGTCTCAAATCCTCCAAGCTTTGATGGTGGTTTCTATGAAGCTGTGAAAACGGGTTTGCTTAAACCATGGCTTGTTGTGACACCTACCCATGCAAGCACAGCTTGTCCGTAGGTCCTCTGCCCCACTGCCCATCTCAACTAGAGTTGATAAAAGATATACAGTAGACCTGGAAACTGTAATCTACTGTTTCTTGATGAACAGTCCAATGACTCAGCTAAGGCTTTGTGTGTGTGTGTGTGGGGGGGTGTTTAACCATATTTCAGACTTGAGAAAACCACCTCACAATTTTGCATCCAGGATCCAGCTGGAAAACACACTCACCTGCCGTCCCCAGTCTCTGGCCTCTTGCCGGCTAAGAAGGAAATCCTCTGCCAGGGTGACAGCCTCGGCGCAGGTCACGGGGTCGTTCTGCCTCAGCCAGCTCTGCATATCCAGCGGCAGGATGGCCAGGAACTGCTCGAGAGTCACTAGCTCCACCATCTGCTCCTTGGTGTGCCTCTCCGGCTTCAGCCACTGTCGGCAGAGTTCTAAAAGCTGCCCACAAAGCTCTCGGGGCCCGTCGGCATCTTCGTAACACAGGGTTCGAAAGCGCCGGCACTGTATCTCCGCCCCAAGGGGATCTTCAGCTAGAATGCCCTCCTTCTCTTTCTCACGGTGAGTGAGGGCGTCCAGCTGAGTCTCCTCGTCCTGTTCCGCTTTCCCAACGAGATGTGGCTGGTTTGGGGAAACCCATAATCCTTTGGGCCACTTGTTGGGGTCTGTCAATCCCTGGGAGGGCACTTGAGGCATCTTAGGGTCATTGCCCTGCTTCTGTTCTGGCCGTGGTGGGGTTCCCCTTGCTGAATGAGGAGCATGCAGTGTCTTCAGAAACGCCTGCAACCGAGCATCCCAATTCCCAGAAGGCTCTTCCTCCGGTTCCTGTTTTACTTTGAGCCCAACATCCTCCCAGCTCCTGCCCATCAGTTTGGGAAGTGCTGCTCCTTCCTTTACCTCGCTTGCTTCAGGATCCACCAGATCTTCCTCCTTTATTTTTACTTTCGGATCTAGGAATCCACCAGCCCCTGCGGCCTGTGTCACATCCATTTTCTCTCCTGGGAACGCAACGTCTTCTGCCCTTCCCTGCCCTCTTTCAATGCCAAACCCTGGAAGATTCCTCAGCTCAATCTGCACAGCCTTTGGAGTCCAATACGTGCAAGAAACTCACCCAGGGAGAACTTTTTATGAATAACACAGCAGGCAATGCAGCAGACCATCAAGAACTTGGGAGACTCTTCAAGATGGCGCAGCCGTCTCCTGTTGCTAAGAGAAAGACAAGAGAGTCAAACGGGAGAGTCAGCCTATGAAACCAAAAGCCAGATCTCATGGAAGTCTCTTAAATCAATGCAATACTTTAATTTTGTTAACAACAACAAAAAAAATCAACCAAATTTCATTTAGGAATGAAATCTTTGGGTTTTCTGAGATACAAATTCTCCACTGTCGATTTTTACCTGCCTGACAGGCAGCTTGCAAACACCTGAACATGATGCATCTAGGAGGAAAGCCTAAATTAGAAGATGTTGAGGCTTAGCTAGACCAAGATCCTCCCACATTCCTGCCTCTGTGCTAGCTAAGAGCTTTCTTTCTGTGCTTGAAACTTGAACAGAGCTTGGCCTAAGCTAATGCTCTTTGTCTTACATCGTTTACATCTAAAGGGGGGAAAGCACTGGAAAGTCCTGCTACCCTGATCTTAGTAAACCTAATTTACAGTTCGTTATAGGCTGTGGTTATCCCTCCACCAGCTCCTAAGAGAATTTAACTCTTTCCCACTGAGGTCAGGGGGGGATAGCTCCAGTTTTCTTGTTATTGCCTGTAGGCAACACTTCAGCTTCTGATCAAGGCACATTTGATGCAGAACTGGACTGTTTTTCTCACCCACATTGCTTTGCAACCAGGATTCTTTTAGAAAGGGAAACATTCCTTCCCTGCCTCATTGTCTAAGAGACCAGGCCACAGCTTATTTAGGGATATAGGTTGTAGCACATCATTTCTGGCAATACTCCACACAGAAATAATGTTTGGGGCCAGATGTCACCCAGTGCTGTTCTGTAAACAACACGCTTCTGGATGTGGTGGTATCTTGTTAGAGGTAAGCCCAAAGCTTGTTTCTAAGAGAAAAAGAAGTAGTGTTCAAAATGTCCAGCCAGGCAAAATGTCCAGCCAGGACTCAGGAGATATGAGTTCAAATCCATGGAAACTCGTTGGAGTGTGTGTCAGTGTATGTGTGCGTGAGACTAAAAGTATCTCTTAAATATCTCACTCCTTAAATATCTCAGCTGCGTTCGAAACCCTTCTAAACCCACAAGTTGAAACTGAATCAACAACCCAATGCTTCTTCTGGGATGCAGAGGCCACGTTTCGTATGTACCCATGATCCGCTGGGATCCTCATGCATTCATATACATTGCACAGAAAAGACTGCGTGGACTGGAAAGTTGTTCTGCTTCTCTCAAAGGGGACAGTTTCCTCATCGTGGAGGTATGCGATATAGGGTAGTTCTAATCTTAGCAAGAAGTGCTGTGGGTGGGTGGGGGACATCAAGAAACCTTATTTGTGAATTGCACACTGTGTCTAAATTTCAGGCACACCAGGAGCTCCTTCCAGCATGGATCCTCTCTTCCACCCTTCCTCCCTCCCTCCGCTGCTCATCACGATCTCTTTACTCTTTACCTGTTTGCTTTTGCAGTTCCTCTGCATTGGCACTTCTGACCCAAGCTACGGAACGGCTGTTGCCCACCCAAGGGGGAGGGGGAGTGAGCGAGGACAGGAAGGAACCTTTGCTTTGGCAGCTTCCCTTGCCACACACGTGGGCCACTCTAGGATGCCACGCTCTGTGGCTTTAACCCTTTAAAGCAGTGGTCTCCAATATTGGGCTTCCAGATGTTCTTGGACTTCAACTCCCAGAAATCTTGGCCAGCAGAGGTGATGGTGAAGGCTTCTGGGAGTTGCAGTCTAAGAACATCTGGAGGCCCAAGGTTGGGGACCACTGCTTTAAAGGCCATATTCCTTAAGCAAAGGCTGGCGCTCTGGACACTGAATGTGCCCGCTGGGAGGGCTGCCCGCTTGCGCAGACCTCAGCACTTCTGATGCTTGTTCTGTGCCCGTCACATCGCTTCTGACTTATGGTGATCCTCACAGGGTTTTTGAAGTACGTGAGATGTTCAAGGCTGGGTGAATCTGACTGAAATCACAATTTAAATCTTTTTTTAAATCAGGTTTTTGATTTTTTAAAAATATTAGAAATCATTAAAAAATTTGAATCAATGTGATTTATAAAACGCGTTGATTTTTTTTCATCTACCCTGGTTCAAGGAATGGTTTAGGACTGTCACTCTTTTTTGCGTGCCTCCCCTCCCCCCCCCAGTTTCCATAGTCCCCAGGAGGGACTTGAACCCAGGTCTCCCAATTCCTAGTCTGACGCTCTAGCCACTTGAACCACACAAAAATAAAGAGATCACAGCAGCATTGTGTATGTTTGTGGTAGTCACCTATAATGAAAAAGAAACAAAGGGATTGCGTTATCTTGAGGACGAACAAAATTGTTTCAGTGCGAGTTTTCGTGAATTGTTGTCCACTTCCAAACACACAATGACAGCACCCAGGTTTGGGCAACAAAGCTTCTTTACTGGTGTAACATACTGACCATCAAACTGCAGTGGGTGCTCCCCTAGCAGTGTGTGAAGAAATTCAGACCCATGCCCGAGACTTTGAGGTTTTCCTAACGACATTTTATATCATTTATAAAAGCCTTTGAAAAATTTCATATTCATTTTGATGTTACTATTTCTCGATATCAATTACACCTATATTAAATGTAATCATTTTCTGTGATCGGAAAAAAACTATTAGTGCTTATTTTTATTTTATTTTTAAAATAACAAAATGTTGTGCCAGCCCTTTTTTCTTTTTTTTTCTTTGGTAACTGGAAATGACTTGATGGAAGGGTGGAGGTTATGATATTCAGCATTGTATGGAACAAAATTTACAAGTAATCGAGATACTTCCAGTGGGGTGGTGGTTGTTAATAAGGGAAAGTAAAATAAAATTTTAGAAGTTAATTAATATGCAGAGATGAAGATACTCTGACAAGTCATGTTTTCTGTTTTCTAACAGTATTCTACACTTTAAAATGCTATTTCATAGAGCCCTCCGTCCCGTTTTATGCTAATTTTGGCATTTAATTAAAAAAAAAGTTGGCTGGATAGCTTAGTTAGTTAAATATCTGGCTGTGGAGCCAAAGAGTTGGAGTTCGATTCCTCTCTGTGCCTCCTGAGAAAAGAGCCAGCCTGGGTGGCCTTGGGCAAGCTGCACAGTCCCAGGGCTCCCCCTAGAGGAAGGAAAGGGGAAACCACTTCTGAGATACCAAGAAGACATAAGATGCCAAGAAGACTCTG
This sequence comes from Pogona vitticeps, assembly GCF_051106095.1. Taxonomy (NCBI): domain Eukaryota; kingdom Metazoa; phylum Chordata; class Lepidosauria; order Squamata; family Agamidae; genus Pogona; species Pogona vitticeps. The sequence goes on from NC_135784.1 coordinate 22,586,086, forward strand.
AAAAGGGTTGCCATTAATCAGAATTGACTTGATGGCGTGTAACTATTATGATTATTGAGAATAAAGCAACAAACAATGTAGCAAGTTGTTGCTTTTCATCATCATAGAGAGTAATCATAAAGGTCTGCATTTCAACGGGTGTAACAAGCAACAGGAACTTTACTTAAAAAAATAACTTTGCAAGCTCTGTCTTTGCTGGTCATAGACAAAACAGATGCCCTTGAGGCAACGGAATAAATTTTGTCCTCTTTCTTTCTTTCTTTCTTTCTTTCTTTCTTTCTTTCTTTCTTTCTTTCTTTCTTTCTTTCTTTCTTTCTTTCTTTCTTTCTTTCTTTCTTTCTCAGGGTGTTGCCCATTTTAAAAGTATGGCCGTACATGAAATATAAATACAATTAAAAACAAATTACAGTGTTAAATTAAGTAGACTGGTTTTGACCAGAAGTGGGCAACTTCAATAGCTTTAACTCAGCCATTTGCTAGATTTTCTTTTGTACATGTGGTGAGGAACAAATTGCATGCACACTAGGTGCTGCATGGATTGAATTTCTCCACAGCCACAGAAAATTTGTCCTGTATTGAAATAGACCCTCTTTAAGATGCCACAAGACTACTTGTTGCTTTTGCTGCAATAGTAACATGGCTGTCCCTCTGGAAATTTTGAAATTTTTGAAAACACTGCAATGAAAAACAATGGCAAATTACTTTTAAAACACGATCACAAATAATGGAGCTAATTACTTTCAAAAAGGAGCTTCCTACGGTCTCAAGCACCATAAGCTCACACTATAATAAATTCTGCTTATCCGCATCCACGTGGAAGGTATAGGTTTGTCTCCTCAAATCATGGTTTGTTTCTCTTTGCCATAAATAGACCTACAACGTATGCTTTCTGCGACCTTATCACCTGAACAATCACAAGCAATGCCCCACAGTTTCAGCCACATGTCATATACTGTACAAGTTTTGGGTTTGGTTTTGTTTTCTTTGTCATTTTACAGACCAACTCTCTGAGGCAAAAATCATGTTTGCCAGTGGCGTACTTTTTTGTGCTGGCTCATGTGTAATATATGCAGACGGGTGTGTGTGTGTGTGTGTGGGAGTCCCACACAAGGTTTTTTGCTTTGCAAACCCTGATGCAGAAAAGCAGATGTGACATAAATCCCATTGGCAGTAAATTGGCCTCAGTCAAGAGGCATTTGAATTTGCATTTTCAGTGACTTCAACAAAAATAATAGAATTCAAATTGTAACCAGAACCCCTGTGCTAACCTACAGTACTTTGGAATTCCCTCGGGTTCTGGTAACACCTTGATACTCAGTCATCCAGGTAGAGAACGGGTAGAGTTCTTGGAGGAAGGAAAGATAGATGGCTTATTCAAAGAGAACTCTTGTCCTCCTGGATGTGAAGGTTTGGTTGCTCAAGGTATCCTCTTGCTGTCTATGTGACAAAAACCTTGTTGCATTGTGTTCAATGGCGACATCTGCAAATATGTGAGCTTTTCCGTCCCCTCCTGAACGTATGGTTTAAAACTGTTATAGGGCTTGGAGTTTAACTATGGTTGGGCATTGTCCTTATATCATCATTGTCACCATCATCATTCTGTCACCCAGAGGAGGGGCAAGATCTGTTCTCGATCATCCCAGAGTACAAGTCACGCAACAATGGGCTCAAGCTACAGGAAGCCAGATTTTGGTTGAATATCAGGAAAAACTTCCTAACTGTTAGAGCAGTACGACAACGGAGCCAGTGACCTCGGGAGTTGGTGAGTGCTCCAACACTGGAGGCGTTCACAAAATCTTAGATCATCACCTGGCAGATACGCTTTGATGATATTCCTGCATTGAGCAGAGGGTTGGACTTGACGGCCTTCACTTTTCTATGATTTTATGATCAATGCTAACAAAAATTAACAGCCCATTAGTGCCCCCTTTCTCTTTGCTCCTCACTTATCTCCTAGAACCCAAGTGATCAACTCACCCTATCTGGCTGCTTTGACCCAGCCATGCAACCAGACTCCAGCACTGAATCAGTTGAATCAGGTCTGGAAAAGTTTCTGTTTTCATTGCCAGTTTCTCAGTAACCCTGGCACCACATGCAGCCACTATGCCCTAATCCGGTGGTTCTCAACCTTGTGTAACCAAGATGTTCTTGGACTACAGTTCCCAGAAACGCCAGCTGACACAGCTGGTGGGGAAAGCTGCTGGGAATTGCAGTCCAAGAAACACCCAGGTTACCCGAAATTGGGAACCCGTGGATTAGATGACTAGCATTGCCTTTTGGGAAACAATATGAACTTAACATTAACGAGGTGGTTGCTGATGTGGATAACGAGGAAAGAGATATTCCCAAGGAGGTCACCATGCTGGCTTGTTTCAACAAGTTGGTAAAAATAAAGGGGAAAAGGGAGGGAAAAAAAAGAGTCCCTAAAGGACAACAATCCTGCGGTAACCTGCTAGGTTTGTTTCAATTTCAGCTTTCATGGATCAAATTTCACTTCCTTGTTCAGTTGAGTAACTGGATGTGGTTTCAAAACCCCATGCAAATAAAGAACAGGTCGAAAGAACTTCAGCAGAATCTTAAATATGCATAGCTCATGGGGAGCTGGTAATTTTGAACACTCCATAAATTGTTGGTGCCACAGCCAACACCGCCTAGGTTATTTTGCTACCTGAGCCAGCAAATTCTGCAGATACGTCTTGCAGTGCTAAGCAACAGCAATCAGAGGTTGGGAGTTCGATTCCTCACTGTGCCTCCTAGGCAGGGGCTGGACTTCAGCTCTGCAGTTCGAAGATTACTGAGATGATGATGATGTCAGATTTGCCCTCCCTTTGGCACACATGCAAATCAACTAACCTAAGGAAAGAGAATGGCTTGACTGTTCTCTTTCTTAGTCTTTGTGGTTCTTAAAGCATAATATATTTCTATTTTTTTTATTGTACTATAAGTTACCAAAGTTTCGCGCAAATAAAACAATCGGGAACAAATCTCTGCCCTGTCCCTCCCCTTCTTTGCAAAGACCTCCCTCACTTACTTATTCGTCGTCTCCTTTGCATTTGCTGTGCTTGGGATTTTCGGCAGCCCCCTCGATCTGTCCTAAGGTGCAGAATGCCAGACGCTCCTGCCCATCCCAGGCAGAGAGAGAGGGGACAGGAAGGAACCTTGAGTTTGCCACCCTTCTCTTGCTACAGGTTTCAGCCGCTCTAGGATTCACACTCAGTCATTTTAACTCTTCCTTAGTTATCCCTGTAATGTCTTAGAGCTATGTAAAAAACTATGAGCACAAATGCTTAAAAATATATGAAAACTGACCTCATGTTTTAGGCAGATGTTGTTATTTAGTCATTAAGTCGTGTCTGACTCTTTGTGACCCCATGGACCAGAGCACACCAGGCCCTCCTGTCTTCCACTGCCTCCCAGAATTGGGTCAAATTCATGTTGGTCGCTTTGATGACACTGTCCAACCATCTCGTCCTCTCACGTCCCCTTCTCCTCCTGCCTTCACACTTTCCTAACATCAAGGTCTTTTTCAGGGAGTCTTCTCTTCTCATCAGATGGCCAAAGTATTGGAGCCTCAGCTTCAGGATCTGTCCTTCCAGTGAGCACTCAGGGTTGATTTCCTTCAGAACGGATAGGTTTGTTCTCCTTGCAGTCCAGGGGACTCTCAAGAGTCTCCTCCAGCACCACAATTTAAAAGCATCAATTCTTCGGTGGTCAGCCTTCTTTATGGTCCAGCTCTCACTTCCATACATCACTACTGGAAAAACCATAGCTTTGACTATGCAGACCTTTATCGGCAAAGTAATATCTCTGCTTTTTAATATGCTGACTAGGTTTGTCATCGCTTTCCTCCAAGAAGCAGGCGTCTTTTAATTTCGTGGCTGCTGTCACCATTTGCAATGATCGTGGAGCCCAAGAAAGTAAAATCTGTCACTGCCTATCTTCCCCTTCTATTTGCCAGGAGGTGATGGCACCAGTGGCCATGATCTTAGTTTTTCTGATGTTGAGCTTCAGACCATTTTTTGTACTCTTCTCTTTCACCCTCATTACAAGGTTTCTTAATTCCTCCTCACTGCCATCAGAGTGGTATCATCTGCATATCGGAGGTTGTTAATATTTCTTCCGGCAATCTTAATTCTGGCCTGGGATTCCTCCAGTCCAGCCTTCCGCATGATGTATGCTGCCTATAAGTTAAATAAGAGAAGACTGAGGGGAGACATGATAGCAGTCTTCCAGTATCTGAAGGGTTGCCACAGGGAAGGGGGCATCAATTTATTCTCCATTGTGTCTGAGGATAGGACAAGAACCAATGGATGGAAACCCGTCAGAGGGAGATCCAACCTGGAAATAAGGAGGAATTTCCTGACGGTGAGAACCATTAAGCAGTGGAACAGCTTGTCTCCCAATGTTGTGGGTGCCCCATCGCTGGAGGCTTTCAAGAAAAGATTGGACAGCCATCTGTCCAGGATGGTATGAGGTCTCCTGCCTTGGGCAGGGGGTTGGACTAGGAGACCTCCAATGTTCTATGAAAACATATTCCAGCAGAAAGAGATCTCAAGGGAGCCCTGAGTGAAACAAGCAGGGGAGGTGTAGCAGGAACCCGAGGTGAAAGTAAAGGAGGAAAAGGGGGAGCACTTTGGTCTGGAAAAGGAGGAGCACTTTGGTCTGGAAAAGAAAAGCTGGGCGCTGCAAATCTAAATCCCGGTTGGATTTGCCTTTTGTCTAGCTTGCAAGAGAAATGGGGAAATGTTATCTTTGCTGTAAAAGTTGCTCTTTTCCCCCTGAGAGAAAATGTGGGCCTTTAATGGGTAGTTTTCTGAACACCGATAAAACACACAGCACTTGAAAATGCTCTGCTCTTGCTGGTTGTATGAACTAGATATAGAGTTGGGTGTATTTTGCACTCAAGGAGTGTTGGAGCCCTCCTACAGAAAAATCCCAACATTGATTCGTAAGAAAGCAGGCTGTTTTTACTTTTGCTAAGCAGGTGTTTTGGCCAAATGACAGCCCTGCAGGAGGCTCCAACTCATACCTGGACATATCTGTGTGTCAAGTACAAATGTGGAGGTCTGAGAGAGACAGAAAAACTAAAGGGGAAAAAAAATTTCTGGAGGGGGGGAGGGAAATGGGACATTTTGGGGAATGTAGTAGGGGAACAAAAATCCTCCAGTGAAATATGTACTCTGTTAAAATGAGTAACATGCTGTGATGGAAACAGCTCCAAATCTACTTGGCAAAATCAGAAATTAGCTTATTGGATGAGAGAAGCCAGGAAGCGAAACAATTGAGAAGAAGCAAAAGGGTTAACTTGTCTTCCTAAGGAGGGAGTGAGAAGGAGGATGTTATTTTTGTTTCTCAAGGAGGGCCTTGGGTTTTTAAAGTGGGCTGTAAAAGAGAAAGACAGTGGTGCCTCACAAGATGCTTGCCTCACAGGATGATTAATCTGCAAGACAATTCATTTTTTCAATCGCTGTTGCGCTTCACAAGATGTTTTTTCCTATGGACAATTTTCGCAAGACAATGTTTGGGTCTATGCTTCGCAAGACGATTTTTTAAAGAGATGCTTTTTTGCAACATGATGTTTTTGACAGTTGGGTCTGCGACTCGCAAGACGATTTTTTAACGGACACTTTTTTGCAAGACAAATATTTTTCTATGATATGTATAAAGTTTTTTTTATTTGACTTTGTTCTGACTTTTTTTGCCCATAGGAACGCATTAATTAGATCTCAACGCATTTCTATGGGAAAACGCATTTCACAAGACTTTTTTTCCTGCAAGAAGACAATTTCTCCCCCATTGGAACGCATTAATTAGATTTCAGTGCATTCCTATGGGGAACCACGTTTCGCAAGACGATGTTCACAAGACGTTTTTCACGGAACGAATTAACATCGTCTTGCGAGGCACCACTGTACTTTGTATCTGTAAAGCAAAATCTGGTGTGGGAAAGTGGCATGTATTATTGATGAAACATCAAGCTAATGTCTGTGCAGTTCAACCAGTTATTTTTCGATAAAAATCTTATTTTTATATTTCAACTTTAAAAACCACTTGGGCTCTTATGATTTGAGCTTAAGGCTAGCCTTAGAAAAGTAAAGGGCGGTTTAAAGGTGATTAGCCAGGTTGGACTGCTCACATATGCTTACACCCAAAATGCCTGGAATGGTGGGGTATGAATAAGGCAGTGTAGAGAATAAAAGCATCAATTCCTGCGCATCCTATAAACATATACAGTGTTCAAAATCCAAGATGCAGTTCAGCAGCTAAAGGGTGCTGCCCTCTTCCTGAGTGGTGGATGTTGTGTGTTTCCGGTCTTCATGGCTTGTAGATCACTTGCCGCTCACCACCATCTGGTGACGGTGGTTTTAGTTTGCTGCGGGAGTCACAACAGAAGATTGTTCCTGTCTAAAAATATACAGTAGTTTATTCTGTTACAAGATTTGGGGTGTCTGTTTTGATTTTTATTAACAGGCATCTTAGAGAGCAAACGCTAGGATTCGTGTCCTTAGGTAATCACAGAGTACAGCAGGTGGCGGTTCCCTCTTTAACTCCCATTTGTCTGCACAAGCCTAAGGCTTCTACATTAAAAAAAAATTAACTGATATGTCGATTGTACAATTTTGTACTACAACTAAGAAATGAAACACTTTAGATCGCTAAAGGGAGTGAAATAAGTTTAGGATTGATTTGAAACACTCTTTTTCCTCTCCATCATCATAGGCAGCTCTAAACTAGTCCAAATAGCGTACCAGTTCAATAATGTTTAGCTACAACCAAGGCAGTCATTATCTCAAGATTTTCAGCCAAGAGGTGTTCTGTTCTTTCCTTCAGTTCTTTCCTCATTTATTTTTTCTTGAAGGATCACCAACCGTAGCTGCTGCTTTTGCTTTATAACAGCAGTCCAGCTTTCTTGTTTTGGATGTGTTTTATGATTTCAGTTCACTTCACAATTACTTCACTGGTCCCCATCATTATGGGGTAAATCTACTTTTCAAAGTTCTCTTTTTCACTGATAGAAATCTGTAACACAAGTCTACGTTTCCAGGCAATGCTGTCAAACTGGGAATACATAGCAATTATACAAAGAACGCTCACATATTTCAGCTTTTCTAAATGTTTTCTTCTCCTGAAAACAAACAGGGGGAAAAACATGATTTCTCCAGACTCTTGCTTCAAACTTTCTGGAAATTTTAGGTATTTAGTACCAAGTAGAAAAGCCTGAATCTTTCTAGAGAATTCTGAAATGCTTTTTTGATAGATCAGTATGTGTGGGAGCTGAAGTCAAAAATTAATAGTCTCTTAATAGTAGTCAGTGCAATACTCAAACAGAGAACAAATAAACGCAAACTCTTTAAGCAAACCAACAGGGCCTTTAGTCCGCATTCAGTAAAGTTACAAGTAAAATTTAATATTAAGCAATGAATGAAGGTATGTGTCACGATCGTGCCATCCAGGACATTGTAGTCCAGCAAAATCTAGAGGGTCCTATATTCCCAGTCCTGGTTTGAAGCAAAATATTGCCTTGAACATACTCATCTTGTCTGGTTTTGGGAACTTAAGCACAGTAATGTCAGGTTAGTGCACTTCTCCTTTCAACAATCCTAGGGTTAGGGGCTACACCCCTGTGCAGTTCAAAATCCATGTATAACTTTTATGCCCCCCCAAATGTAACTACAAGGCATAAACAATTAACACACACAACACCCCTCCCCTGACTTGCGTCAACCTCCCAATATGCCCCCAACACCCTCTCTCGCCACTAGGTAGAGCTGCCACAAAAGGAGAGAGGCCAGCCAGGCTGCTGCCATCAGACCAGGGGCCACTGCACTGCCAACAGCAGGGCCCCAGGTAAGCCTGAGACTCACCTTTCTTTGGCCACTTCCCAGAAACGAATAGCAGCACAGTATTTATTGAATATTTATTTCTTTATTGAAATATTTAGATTTTTTAAAAAAATCCCATCTAAAACCAAAACTCTGCTGCTCAGATCCACGCAGTTCAAGGGAGAAGTGTGTTTGGATGGGCAAAGACTACCAGGGAACACTCAACGCTGTCTTGACAGGCTTCAAGCAAAAGCTTATGAGGGGCAGCCTCTCAACACCCCCAACTTGAATTGGCCCAAGCTGGCCATTTCTGGGCTCGCTGTAGGATGTGGGGACAAAAACGTGATCTCAGTCCCCTTGAGATTTCATAACACTGCGCTAAAACAAGGCAGGAAGCTTCCAGTCAGTTCTGAGGTCTGGTATGAGGCCTCCTGCCTTGGGCAGGGGGTTGGACTAGAAGACCTCTAAGGTCCCTTCCAACCCTACGATGATTCTATGATGTCCTTCAGAGAGACTGGTGCTCCCCCTCAGAGCGACCTAGGGCTAGAAAAAATGGACCTTACATTCTCAAAGGTTCTCCTCTCCTCATCTCATACAAAAACATGGTTAGGAAGCATGGATCCTTATAATATTTTTAATTTTTACAAGGAATCCCTTTGGACAGTTTCATTCACATCCCTTGTAAATATCCTGTCTCAATTTTCCGCCATGGGTTGAACCACTGAATGACTCCTCTTCTGTGTGAATTCTTTAGCGCAATATGAAATTCACCTGAAGCATTGGTTACAAAGGGGATCATGATACAAATTCAGTGCCATCAGAGTGATTGTTTCATGTAATTTAAGATAAGGGATGTTTCTGGATTTTTTTCTATACCAATGCTAATAATTTACTAATAATAACTTTTCTAGTGCAAGTATTAACTCATGAAGAATAAGACTCATTCCAGGTAAAAACTTCTCCCGTTTCCATCTTGCATGGATTTTCCAGTGTGCTCTCTTTTCCTGAAGGTTTTTCCATGAATGCTTATTGCAAACTGGTGTTTTATACAGGCATGCTTAAAAGCAATCTGTTTTGAAGCCACTTCAAAGATTTGCACACTGGCAAGAAATAAACATGAGATGTTTGGCTCTTTCCTGCAACAGGAGTCCAGTGCCATCTGAACATGCATGAGACACTTAAGTTACAACTCCAAATGAACTCTTCCAACTATTCAGACATTGCTACGGCTTCTCCCCTGTGTGGATCCTCTGGTGTACTCTGAGCGCTGAGCCATGTCTAAAAGTATCCCCGCACTCGGAGCATTTGAAGATTTTCCTGGAGTCTGAACTTTCCAGTGGCTTCTCCGTGTGGGTGCGCACGTGAACTATGAGTTCCGAAGTGACTTCGAAGGTTTTCCCGCAGGCAAAGCATGCAAACGGATCCTCCCGTACATGAGTTCTCTCATGTTCAGTAAGCTCGGATTTTCTGCCAAAGCTCTTCCCGCAGTAGGAGCACATGGCTAAGTGGGTTCTCTCATGGGCTCTTAAGTGCGGGCTGCAACTGAAACACATCCCGCAGTGTGAACATTTATACTGATTCTCACCTGTGTGAGTCTTCCGATGCACTCTGAGAGCGGTGTACGTTCCAAAATTTTCCGCACACTTTGAGCATTTGTAAGGCTTCTCCCCTCTGTGGATGCCCTGGTGCTGAAGGAAACCAGATATCTGTGTGTACGCTTTCCCGCATATCAAACATGCGTGAATTTTCTTTCTTCCGTATATCTCCTCCTCAGCATTGCAACTAAAGGTATTCCCGCAGTGTGAACACTTATGCGGCTTCTGCCCCATGTGGATCCTCTCACTTTTTCCACACTGGGAGCATTTATATAGCTTCTCACCCACGTGGTTCCTCTCGTGCGACAGAAGATCAGAACTGCTAGTGAAGATTTGGCCGCAGTGCCAGCATTTGTACGGCTTCTCCTCTGTGTGACTGCTGTCATCAAGATGCACATTTCCACCCACGTTTTCCCTGCATTTCTCAGACTGTATATTCTCATCCTGCTGGATAGTGGACCCGCTGGCACCATGTGAATTATCTCCCCTTTGTCCATCATCTTCCTTCCTCCGCTTTGCGCTTTGCTTGTGTTCATCGGGTTCTCCCTCGAATAGGCAATCGTTCTCTTTGGCTCTTCTCAAAAATAATCTTGGTTGTTCCATTTTCTTGGGACTTTGCAGTAATGTTTTTTCTTCATCCCTTTCTCTCGGCCAACCATCACCATCTGAAGGAAAGAAGAAAAGACAGAAATAAATCTGACATGGTTCTTAGATTAGGAAACTAGACAGCCCACCACAGACACACTTTCCATAGAGCTTGCATCTTCCTGTCAGCTCAACAGTGTAAACCCTGGGAATCAACCACACTGAAGTTCTGACTTACCACAGTTCCATTCGCCAAAATCTAGTTGGAAAGCATTTTATGTAAATCTGAACAGCAAATGGCCACAAACGAAGAATATGTGTGTGTGTGTGTGTGTGTGTGTGTGTGTGTGTGTGTGTGTGTGTGTGTGTGTGTGTGTGTGTGTGTGTGTGTGTGTGTGTGTGTGTGTGTGTGTGTGTGTGTGTGTGTGTGTGTGTGTGTGTGTGTGTGTGTGTGTGTGTGTGTGTGTACACACCCTGTTTCCCCGAAAATAAGACCTAACCTGAAAATAAGCCTAGTACGAAGAGTTGGACACGACTAAACGACTAAACAACAACAACAATGATTTTTCAGGATGCTCGTATAAGCCCTACCCCCAAAATAAGCCCCAGTTAAGTGAAACCCTACCCTCCACCAATATGCAGCAACCGGAAGAAGATGACATGACTGTATTTGAATAAATATAGGTTGTTATACATGAAAAAATAAAACATCCCCTGAAAATAAGCCCTAATGCATGCTTTGGAGCAAAATTAATATAAGACGCCGTCTTATATTTGGGGAAACATGATAGGTAGGTAGGAACATATGTAAGTACATATTTTCATTTGTATACTACTGTAGCATTCATCCTTTGTTAGGTAATAAGTCGTGTATTATTAATGTTCTATGCTAATGTGGTGGAGAGGCAGAGGTGAGAGAGATGTTAAAAAGGCGAAGCCTGAGAGGAGAAGTCAGAGTCAGAGTCTGTGTTAGGAATCAGAGAGAGAAGGAGAGTTCTGAGGAGTGATTATTCTGAGTGAGAACTGTGGTAATTAATATAGAAGATTAATATTGACGCTTGGTGAAACTGAAAGAATATGCTTCTGAATGATTCTAGAAATCATCTGTAATCAATAAACCTATTTTATTAAAAAGTCAGTACTGAATGGACCGTCCTCTTTTCTGTGTTGATAAAAGGGATCAACTGGTGGCAGCATGTCAAGAGGTTTTTAGTTTGCCTTTGTGAGCTCTGCATTTGGGGAGACAAACGGGGGCAAATGTCACAACTACCTTTCTCCCAATTAAGGGACCCAAGAGAGTTGAGGTATTTGCTGCTGGTCAAGACACACAACACAGCACACAAAACGTACTATTGTTCGTCAGTGCACTGCTGACATTTACATTGATTTGAGTTACACATGCAAAATGTAACGAACAAGATTTGGACCACTGATTCAACTGGCCCCGTCTTGTTGCAACTAACAATTAGATTTAGGCCTGGGCTACTGTCTCTCCCGGACATTTTTCAGACCATTTGTTGAGAGTTTGAGAACTTTCCAAAATTCTGTTGGAAGCTCCTGGGGCCTGAGCATGTTAAGGGAAAACAGGACTTGCATTTCTCGACGTGGGACAGGGACATAGCCAGAGCCGAAGCTCCTTCAGGAACCATACGATGCTCAGTGAAAGAGATCCCGTAGGAGACTTACCCAACGCAGCTGCATTTTCATCGCCTTCCTGCTTGGTTTCTACAAAAACCTGCATCTCCTCTGTGTCTGACGAGACCTGGTTTGTGCTGGGTGGATTATTTACTGACACCTCTTCACATATCCCTGTGATCTGAAAGGGGGTGAAGCAGGAAAATCAAAATAAACTTAAGATATAGGTAAAATACATGCTGAGCAGGCAGGAGATAAAAGTTGAATGCTTACCATTTGAAAATTGAGTATCTACATGTATAAAGTTGGTAGTTTTAGAAGAGGTAGCCGTGTTAGTCTGTGCAAGTATATCAGGCTATAAGAAAAGAAAAAAGAAATGTTGTAGCACCTTATGGAAGCTCACATTGAAACACAGGACTTAGTCTATAAGGTGCCACAACATTTTTGCCTATTTTATTTTTCTTTTGTTATTGCCTATGTAGGTATATAGCACTAACAGCTTTATTTGAACTGCCTATGTAATACTGTACAAGATTAACACCACACAATCTTTCTCTCTCACACACACAAACACAGGGTTGTTGTAGCGGATTTTGCCCAGTAGGAGCCTTTATGTTTTAATGTATGTGTAACTACTTATGTTAGGTTTGTATGTAGATATATACACGGGTATGGACAGGTGTGATTGGCAGCTGAGCAGCTGAATGGTGATTGGTTAGTGTGAGTGGATTGATATTGTGGAGGGCGGGACCTATGGGAAACTTGAAAGATGGCAGTTGGGAGACAGAATTTTTTTTTAATTTAAAATATTTTTACCCCCACTTTTCTCCTTAAAAGGACCCTACATCATTAAAAGGAAAATATTTAAAAATAAAATTAAAAAATAATTAAACAAACACTACATTAAAAACAGAAAATAAAATCAATATTAAAAACGTATTTAAAAACAACAGAGCACACCAATCTAATTTGAAAAACTCCTCTCAGACCGAAGGGTCTATGAGGAGAAAGGAGATAGTGTGGATTCTATGGAAACAGCTAATTGTAAAGTTAAAAGATGGCAGAGAAAATAATGAGGAATTGTGTGAGACTATTATGAAAGTTTACATAGATTACTATTTTTTGTCAGTTTAGACCAGTGGTTCTTAACGTGGGCGATAATGCCCCCCAGGGGGCGATTTCATTTTTCAGGGGGGCGGTAGAACGAAAAGGGGCGGTGTGGGGGCGCTGGAGCAGAAGGGGGGCGGTAGGGGGGCGCTGGAGCAAGCCAAACCTGTGAAGATGGCTGCAGCCTTTTTACAATGTGCATGAACATAGATTTTCCTCCAATCTTAATTTAGTTTCAGAGTTTTCGTCTTGAAATTTTTAGTTCCTGCATTGCAGTTTGCTTTTATGCCCTTTTTACATTTCTTTTTGCGTCTTAAAATTCACTTGCAACTAAATTATTAAATGTTACTTTTTGGGGGGGCATTTCATTTTCTTGGAATTGAATTTTGTTTTCAGGGGTCATTGCATTTAAGTGTCTTAAATAAATAAATAAATAAATAAATAAATAAATAAATAAATAAATAAATAAATAAATAAATAAATAAATAAATATCATCACTGCGGGGAGGGGGGCGATGATAACTTCCTCAATGGCTCAAGGGGGCGTTTCTTTCAAAAAGGTTAAGAACCACTGGTTTAGACTACCCTTCTCTTTCTACCCTGATACCTGTACTTTGCTATTAAACACCTTCTTAGAAAAAATATTTATTCATAAGTATTATTTACTAGCAATCAGATAGAACAAGAGAGTGTAACACCCATGTCAGCTTTGTTGTTGTTGTTTAGTCGTTAAATCGTGTCCGACTCTTCGTGACCCCATGGACCAGAGCACGCCAGGCCCTCCTGTCTTCCACTGCCTCCCAGAGTCGTCCTCTGTCGTCCCCTTCTCCTTTTGCCTTCACACTTTCCCAAAATCAGGGTCTTTTCCAAGGAGTCTTCTCATGAGACATGTCAGCTTAGCTATCACAATATGAATGAAGAAGACAAGAAAGCTTCCATAAAGAAACTTTTTCACTTGAAAACTGAATACTATTATTAATAATATTAATCCCAAGCGGGGCTAAAAACCACTTGGGATTAATATTATTAATATAGAATAATATTATTTGTTAATTAATATTATTAATATTATTCGTTCATCACGTTGGCCCAGAGAAAGGGGCAACCCCAGGCACTTTGGGTTGATTTGGGGGTGGTTGTCCCTTGAGCTAGCGCCAAAAAGTGGTATAAAGATGAGGTGGTTGGGTTTTAAATTTTTGTTTTGGCCACATGTTATCTTTGTCCTCTTCGTAAGGAAGCCACTCCAGGCCACCTCTATTCTGAATTTTATTTCAGAGCTACCAAGTAGATCTCATTCAAATAAAACTGATTTAAATCATGTTTTAATAACTTCTCCGTGTCGCCTTCTAACCACCACGGCCCCAAAATGTTCTTTTAAAATTTATTACATTTTAAAAATAACTTAAGAGACCAATTTTATTTTGAGACAGACCATACCATAAATTTTTAAAGCAAAACTTTATTTTGAAAAACAAGTTAATTTAATTTTGCAGGTATACCTTCAAAAACTGAATTATCATTTTGGTTAACAAAACTCATTGAAACAGATTATTTAGGAGGACAAATTTGTGCTTCTGTGCAGGTTAATCATCAGCATCACACAGACAATAAAATTTTATTTAACTAAATATTGTCCAAAGGATTTTGGTTTCTTCAAGAGCAAACAGATATTAAAATCCTGCTGGTGTAATTATGTCTGCAGAAGGCTGGTGACATCATCAGCAGGGAGCAATTTCCAGATATCAATCACTTCTTACTCTTCTCCCGCAGCTCCTGTATAGTTGCGTTCATCACGTGGAAGCCATGGGATGGGAAGAGGAGGTTCCTGATAATTTATTTATTTAATTTATACCCCGCCTATCTGGACTACTCGTCCACTCTAGGCGGGGTATAACTGAAAATCACTGTCAGTACAATACTTTTGAGTTTTCACTTCTTTTGGCAAACCCTGTTGGTGTTTGTATAAGACTGCCTGACTTACTCCAGTTAATTGATGAGGTGCTGTGGCGAATCTCAGTCCTATGCCCAACTGTGCAATCATGATGCACCCCAGGATTTGTTAATAACCTGTAATTAACTGCTGCACATTATGTAGACCCAGACAGGATACTGGCCAATATGGACTGTTGCCTTCCACCAGATCAGGGTAGCAATACAGGTAGCTCAGTAAACCTACTCTGATTGGGAGCGTCTTGCCCAGATCTCGGGTGCAGTTCTTTTCCCATTTATTTTATCTTGAAGGATCACCAACCGCAGCTGCTGCTTTTGCTTTATAACAGCAGTCCAGCCTTCTTGTTTTGGATGTGTTTTATGATTTCAGTTCACTTCACAATTACTTCACTGGTCCCCATCATCATGGGGTAAATCTACCTTTCAAAGTTCTCTTTTTCACTGATAGAAATCTGTAATACAAGTCTATGTTCCCAGGCAATGCTGTCAAACTGGGAATACATAGCAATTATACAAGGAACACTCACAAAGCCATTGAAACATATTTCAGCTTTTCTAAATGTTTGTTTCTCCTGAAAACAAACAGGGGGAAAAACATGATTTCTTCAGACTCTTGCTTCAAAGTTTCTGGAACTTTCAGGCACTTTGGATTGATTTGGGGGTGGTTGTCCCTTGAGCTAATACCTAAAAGTGGCATCAAGATGAGGCGGTTGGGTTTTGAATTTTTGTTTTGGCCACATGTTATCTTTGTTCTCTTCATAAGGAAGCGACTCCAGGCCATCTCTACGCTGAATTTTATTTCACAGCTACTGAGCAGATCTCATTCAAATAAAACTGGTTTAAATCATAATTTAATAACTTCTCAAAATGTTCTTTTCAGATTTATTACATTTTAAAAATAACTTAAGAGACACAAATTTTATTTTGAGACATACCATACCATAATTTTTTTAAAGCACCACTTTATTTTGAAAAACAAATTGATTTAATATTGCAGGCATACCTTCAAAACTGAATTTTCTTGGGTGCAGAAAAGCCCTTCTATCACTTGCTACCTATCTCCCCTTCACCCCATGGGAGATTACACATATGAAGCAAGTGATCCACTATTCTCTACATAGATAAAGGCATTGTGCACACCTGGGTAGGCAGCTGTTGTCATGTGTTCTTGCCCATATGGGCCTATACCCATGCATTTGTACGCAGCATGCCATGGCAGGTTCCATTTTGACTTTTGCCAGAGAGCAATGTAAGCAGACACCAGAGTAAGGAATGAGTCTCCAAACATTTGTACGTTAACTTACGAAAGAACTTTTTTAACCCTTTGTAAAATGAATTTTAGAAAGTTGAATTTTGTGGTTCTGGGGGAAAAAATCACACACCAGTTGGAAATGCACCCACCTGCTGTCCACAGCCTTCGCCGTCTCTCTGACTCAAAAGGAAATCCTCCGCCAGGGCCACTGCCTGAGCACAGGTCTCCGGATCCTTGTCCCTCACCCAGCTCTGCATCTCCACGGGCAGGATGGCCAGGAACTGCTCCAGGGTCACCAGCTCCAAGATCTGCTCCTTGGTGTGCCTTTCTGGCTTCAGCCACTGATGGCAAAGGTCCAGGAGCTGCCCGCAAAGCTCCCGAGGGCCCTTGGCATCTTGGTAGCACAGTGTCCGGAAATGCCAACGACGCATCTCTGCCCCGACATCATCTCCCGTGAGAGTGCCTTCCTGCCTCTGAGCGCTGGGGGTGGCATCCAGCAAGGTCTTTTCCTCCTTCTGGTTCTCTCCCACACGACGTGCTTGGATATGCGAAAGCCCCAGTTCGCTGGGCACCCCCCTGAGGCTCGCTGTCACTCTCTGAAAAGGTGCTCCAAGCGCCTTCACATCACCCCGTGGCCTCAATTCAGGCGGCTGCAGCGTCTCCCCTCTCGAATGATGAGCCTGCAGCATCATCACAAACTCTCGCAACTGGGCATCCCAGTTCCCAGACGGTCCTTCATCTGGTTCCTGTTTCACACTGGTTTTAGGAAGACATGATGGTTCCCTCCCCTCTCCTGCGGACTCCTCCTCTTCCTCTGTTTTAACTTCTGGACCCATAACCTTCTTCTGCAGAGAGATGGTGGCCCCTGTTTCTTGTGTCTCCGCCATTTCCTCCCAGAGAAGCTGGCCCTTGTTGTGCTCTTCCCCTGTTTTGCCGCACTGATTCCTGAGAAACGTCTCAGTGTTGCTGCTTTATCCTTCCAGTTCTGTTGATACCCCAGGCTTGCCCAAGGAGACGTGTAATGTGACACTGCATCAAAGCCTTTCAGCAACCAAAGCCAGCTGATGATTTTGAGCAAACATGCCACCTTTTACTGCATAGGGGAAAAAAGCAATTAAATTGATCTGTATTACTATTAATTGAATTTACATACCATCCTTTCATATAATAGCGGGAGGCAGCTGACAGATCACATCAAACAGTGATCAAAATGAATGTCACAAATACCCAAAGTCACCATGTAAAACATTGGAGCTGCTATGAGGATAAATTGGGGAAGATGGAAAAGCAACACAAAGGCAAAGTGCGCAACTTATATACTGCCCCAAAGCTCTTGAAGCACTCTAGGTAGTTTACAAGAATGAAAAGCTGAGTCAACACTGAGTTGGTTATCTGAAGAGATAAAACTCAGGTCATGAACAGAGTCCTGACTGCAATACTGCAGTTTAACCACTATGCCACAAAACTCCTTTGCAGACTCACCGGAGCTCAGTTGAACTCAAGGCTGGACATGAACAAAAAAACAACAGGAAATAATCAAAGTACCTATTGGCTTTAATTTATAAAGCCATTTACACTTTACAGACATGATATCCTAACACTCTTTATATATACTGTACTGTACTTTGTGAACTATATGTACAAAGAGCCTCGTGGTGCAGTGGTTAAAACGCTGTACTGCAGCTAAAACTGTGCTCACGACCTGGGGTTCAAATCCCAGGTAGCCGGCTCAAGGTTAACTCAGCCTTCTATCCTTCCGAGGTTGGTAAAATGAGTACCCAGCTTGCTGGGGGGCCAATGTGTAGCCTGTATAATTAAATTGTAAACTGCCCGGAGAGTGCTTGTAGCGCTATGGGGCGGTATATAAGTCCAAAATAAATAAAAAATAAATAAATAAAAAATAAAAGCTCTCACAAGACTGAATGCAATTAAACAAAGGATATTATTCTGCATTGTAATTGTGTGTAATTCATATTCCTGTAGCTTCTTTCGGGACACAGAACCCTAATTCTCTACAGTATTCTGCTTTACTCCATTTGCTAAACTTGACATCACAGAATGACATGTTTGCACATTTGCAGTTTCTCAACTATTAAAAAAGAAAACTTTGCAAAGTGGCACTCAATGTAACTCATGAAAGAATATTCTTTACTGAACCAAGGGACTGATCCAATGTCTACTGTGGCACATGCAAAAAGTCCAGCTCCTTATTAGTCATCCAGGGTCAAGATGCATGTGAGTTGCCCCAAAATGATGGGGGGGAAAAAAAACCAAGATAGCGGTGATGCTTGTCATTTTCATGTTCTCAAGGAGGTGGGGATGGCTATAACCTCAGCCCAGGGAGCCTGCCATGAGCACAGAACTTCAGGGATGAAGTTTCAAAGAAGGAGCCACTATCAGCCTGGCCTGCTTTCCTTTCTCCCCCATGCCCACCTTCACCTCACCTGCTTTGCACCGTCTCCCCATCTGCACGCCCTGCGGATTTGCAAGCCAGCCCGCCAAACCCTCTCGCCCAGCCCGCCTGCCAGACGGACAACACGCACCGCATCCAGAGCCCCGACCCTAACAGGAAGGAACCTTTGCTGCGGCGCCTTCCCTTCTTAAGGGCCGCTCTAGCATCCACGACTCCGTCACCTTAACCCTTCAGGAGCTGAGCGTCAGCCCTCCCCACACCTGCCAGGCAGAAAGATGGCCGGGCGAGGAATACTTTGGGTCGTCACCCACCACTGAGGTCCATTTTCTGGAGAGCGGATTGCAGAGACAGGAAGCGTCTCTTCCCAGCTCCCATTAATATCGCGGCCCATAAAGCATTGGCCATATTGGCTACTAGCTTCAGAAAGCTGCAAGTGAAAAAAAAGAGAATAAAAACCCATGTTCCAATGCAAAACACAGCAGGGCAACAGGCCCTTCCTTGGCCCACCAGAGTGGGAAGAGAGATGGCATCACCCCACTTTTTTTCAGAGTCCCCCAGACTTTTTTATCCCTTTCTTTGACACACCATCGGCCTTGTGTTCTTAAGCCCAGCTGTTTTCTTTAGATATATCATACAGGAATGCTGAGGAAAACTGAAGGAAGCAAGAGGCAGACCGAATACAGTGGGGTCTCTACTTAAGAACGTCCCTACTTAAGAACAATCCAACTTAAGAACTGCTCCATTTGCTAAATTTTGCTTCTACTTGAGAACTAAAATCCAAGATAAGAACAGGAAAAAAACCTTTCCTGCTCTTTTTTTAACCTTAGGTCATCTTAGGTTAAAAAAAAATTCTCCCCCTAGTGGTAGAGTACATATTAACCAGCTTTGCATTAGTTGCTATGGGAACTAATGCTTCAATGTACGAACGCACCTCTACATAACAAAAAATCAGCCAGAACAGATTAATTGGTTTTCAGTCCATTCCTATGGGAAATTTTGCTTCAATTTAAGAACGTTTCAACTTAAGAACACCATTCCAAAACGGATTAAGTTCTGAAGTAGAGGTTCCACTGTAGTTTCTATGGACGGAAAAGAGCAGATACGGATTAAATGGTTTTCAATGCATTCCTATGGGAAATGCAGATTCAACATAAGAACTTTTCAACTTGAGAACCATCTTCCAATACAGATTAAGTTCTTAAGTAGAGACCCCACTGTACGAGATGGAATGACTCAGACAAGGAAGTCACAGCCTCCACTTTGCAAGACCTGAGCAGGGCTGTTTGGGATCGGATATTTTGGAGGTCACCAAGTCATAGGGTCACCATGAATCCCAAAGCAACATGGGACCTCAATATCTGGCAGATCGCCTTCTCCCACCTAGATCTACCCGAATCACCCGCCATTGCCAGCAGGGATGGCTGAGGGGCCTGATGCCGAGAGGGGCTCAGAAGGAAAAAAAATAGAAACTGGGCCTTCTCGGTGGTGGCCCCTCGGCTGTGGAATGCCGTCCCAACAGAAATTCGGCTGGCACCCTCGCTGGGTGTTTTTAAAAGACAATTAAAAACTTGGCTATTTATGCAGGCCATCCCTCCAGTCAGCTAAGTGTTTTTATTTCTTCTTTCCTTATCCTACCCCATCTTGGTAATCCTTTTTTTTTAAATTAATTGTCTTAATTAATACAGTAATTGTATTTTTAATGATTATATATATTTTATTTTGATTTATTTTGTAAGCTGCCCCGAGTAGACATGATCTAGAGGGACAGGGTATTGATTGAATAAATAAATAAATAAATAAATAAATAAATAAATAAATAAATAAATAAATAAATAAATAAATAAATAAATAAATAAATAAATAAATCAGAAGAACAAAATGCCAGAGGATCCTATCCCATTGCTAGCATTCATGGATGGTCAGTCAGCTTCCGTGCATGAAATGGGGAGGTGTCATCTTGCCCTTTGGGAAGGATATCTCTTGAGACTGCCTGACAAAAAATATCCCTGAAAAGGGCTCAAGAATCACTCTTGGTAGTAACTTCAACAAACCTCGTGGGCACAGTAGTTAAATGGCAGCACTGCAGTCAAGTCTCTGCTCTTGACTGAGTTTGATCCCGAGAGGGGCTCAGGTAGCCAGCTTGAGGTTTACTCAGCCTTCCGTCCTTCCGAGATTGGTAAACTGAATACCCAGCTTACTGTGTGCATGTGTCCGCACACAATGTGTAGCCTGCATAATTAAATTGTAAAACACCGAACCAGTGCCTTCAGTGTTATAAGCAACATACCTTAATTTGTTCCATGCCAACAGTGCAGTACTGGAGTATAGTCGCCAGAGTACCACAGGCTCAGTGCTCAGTAGGTAATTTTAGCATACAGCCTGCCCCACTTCTCTAGACCAAATGTTTCTCTGTCCCCCTCTCAGTTGGCAGTATGGACTACAATGCCCACCATTCCTGCTGTAACTATTCATGCACTAATTACTTTGCGATGTGTGGGTCAATCACTTAAAAATTCTCTGTTCCTTTTGCACCATGCCACACTTTGCAGCCTGCTATGGCTATCTTCCTAATAGGTTAAATATCCTGACAGTTTGGTAACCTTGATAATACCTATTAAAATATTTTTAAAAGCATACCGTTCTTTGTCGAAAGCGTGGCTACATATACATACACTGGAGAAAAGAAACAGATTTACCAGGTTTTCTGGGCTACAGTTCCCATAATCCCTTATAATTGGCCATGCTATCTGTTGCTTCTTAGGAACCAACATCTAAAATATCGGAAGGCCCAAAGATCCCCAACTTGGGATATATGCCCCTGTGCCTACACACAAACACACACAGCTATAAGCGTATGGGTTGAACTCTTTTATTAGCGATAACCACCACCACCAAAGGTAGGTACTAATATTTCAAAGGATTTGTTTCTGGAAAACCTAAGGCAAGGATAATGGGTTCTCTAGTGGGATTCAAAGATTTTTGACTGCAACAGAATCACATGTCCTCACTGAAAACCCAAGCACCATTCAGTGGGAACTAAAATCAGTCCAATTAAACCTATCGCAGTTGATGCAGAATTAGAGACGTCAAAAACAGAACTGTGTGTTCCCTGGAGTTCTAGAGAAATTTTAAAAACTTGCAGGATCTGGCTGTGCTATGGTTTCTCCCGTGTGGATCCTCTCATGTACTATGAAGGCTGATTCCCATCTAAAGCTATCCCCGCATTCTGAACATCTGAAGATTTTCCTGGAGTCTGAACTTCCCAGTGGCTTCTCCATGAGGGCCTGTATGTGAGCTATTAATTCTGAAGTTACTTGGAAGGTTTTCCTGCTGGTAAAGAATGAAAACAGACCTTGCCATGTGTTCTCTCAAACTCAAACTCAGATTTTCTGAGTTCTTCCCACACTAGGGACATATGGCTAAGTGGGTTCTCGCAAGTGGGGGCTACAACTGAAACATCAGTGTGATACTGATTTTCACCTTGCTGAGTCTTCTGATGCACTCCGAGAGCAGTGTACGTTCCAAAAATTTCTGCACACTTTCGCCAATCCACTCTGTGGATGCCCTGGTGTTGAAGAAAACCAGATATTTGCGCGTACACTTTTCCATATATTATATATGTGTAATATTTCTGCTTCCACATATTTCCTCCTTTGCATTGCAACTAAAGGTATTCCCACAGTGTGAACATTTATGTGGCTTGTGCCCCATGTGGATTCTGTCACTTTTTCCACACTGGGAGCATTTATATAGCTTCTCACCCACATGGGTCCTTTCGTGTGACAGAAGAACTGAACAGCTGCTGAAGATTTGGCCACAGTGCCAGCATTTGTATGGCTTTTCCTGAGTGTGACTGCTCTCATCCAAAGGGAGGTCAAAGTTTTCGCCCACACTTTCCTCACTTTTGTCATATAGTCTCCACAACGGCATATTCTCATCCTGCTGGATGGCGGACCCACTGGCACCTTCACAAACCCTATATAAATCCTCTCCTCTCCCTTCATCGTTCTCCTTCCACCTCTTTGCCCTCTGCTTGCTTTCGTTGGGTTCTCCCTGGAACAGGCAATCCTTCCCTTTAGCTGTTCCCAAAAATGGCGCCGGGTGCTCCATTTTCTCAGGATCCTGCAGTAGCTGTTTTTCTTCCTCCTTTTCTCTCAGTCGCCCATCGCCTGCTGAAAGTAAGAGGAAAAGACAGATATAAATCAGACGTGGTTCTTAGATTAGGAGAATAGAGAGCCCACCGTGACCACACACTTTCCATAACTTGAATCTTCTTGAAGTGCTGCCTCTCTCTGAGCGCCATCCCCACCGTCTGATGGTCAGGCAGGTCTCCTTGACAATAAGATCGCCATGGACTCCAGACACTTCAATAGTTTCTAGCTGTTTTGTTAGGACAAAGAAGTGGGGTACACTCTCAAACTGAGCACCTTGATCCCCCTGTCCCTGTAGTTCATGTGGGGCCCTAGTTTCTCGCACTAGCCCCCCACTGCCCCGTGTCTGTGTCTGGGTGGCATTAACACACGCCCCCCACTCCCCAGCATCCACAGTCTGGTGCTGAGGGCGAGTTGTAAGCACTGGACCCGACCTGACAAGGCTCAATGAAGACCAGCAGTGCCAGGCTGTCGAGGGGCCTCCTGCCAAAGCTGCTCTGCTCTCTCCTGGGCCAGCTGTAGAAGCCAATGGTGTCCCCTTTGCCTCCAGGGCCTTTACTGAGCCAGCATAGGCTTTCCCAACCACGGCTCAGTCCGACAGTTTGGCCGCCATTGTGAGGGTTCAGTGGGAGGGGGAAAGATGGCTGCTCCACCACTGGGACCCCTTCCCAAAACACCACTGACCCACTCTCTGGTCCAGGGGTCTTGCAGGATCAAGGGCCAGTTCTCCCCTAAGGTGCAAAATGAGTGGAGCAGGTCCTCCCAGGCTTCTAAGCAGCCTTCCAAACCCAACTCTCACAGTCCTCCCGCTTCCTCTTCCTTTATGATTTATTTATTTAAAACATTTTAACTCCAACTTTCTCATTGAAAGGATCCTTTATCCCTGGCTCCTGCCACCCAGACTGCCTGAAGGCCTGCCCTCTAGTTGTGTCTTATTTTTCTCCTTTGTCCCACGTGAATGACTTCTGGTTCCTGCTCCAGGGAGGAGCAGCCTTTGCACCGAGCTCCACTCCCTGTCTTAATCTTTTATCTCTTGCAACTTTTTTTTAATAAAGAAGCTTTACTACCGTAAGTGTAAAACTTAACAAAGCCTGGCTCCCAGCACTGAAAAATACAGCCTGCAAAAAGGTCAACGAACTCTACCCAGCCACAAGGACCGGTGATCTCTGCATACAAAAGACTAGCTAATGACAACTATCAATCATAGTGACAGATCAACTCCCTTGCAACAATAGACCCAAAACAAAAAACACCCTGATCACCATAATCACCCAATCTCCTGAAAAGGACCAAAGGCTGATCCCACAGCTACAAATGCTCAACTACCCCACAAACGACACCAGAACACAAACAAGAGTTGTAACTCCTGTCCTCTGAAGATGCCAGCCACAGAGACTGGCGAAACGTTAGGAAGAAAAACCTTTAGAACACGCCCAAACAGCCCGAAAAACCTACAACAACCAGCGTTTCTGGTTTTATGAAGATAACAGATTGAACTGCAAAACGTTTGGAGAGATATAGAAAAGTTCAAGACCTTAAGAGCTTATTCAGCTGCTTAATCCTTGGGAGCTGCCTGATAAGACAGGTTCTGTTGGCCGCCATTGTGAGGGTCCTGTTCCCACAAGACCCCTGGACCAGAGACAAGCCTACAATCAGCCGGGTTATTTTGTGAATTGAAGGTAGAATGGCTTTGGGACAGGAGGAGTGTGGAGAAAGAATTTATTAGAACTCTTGAGACTTGGAAGGAAGCTTTTCTTACAAATCAAGATTGAGTCACTGAATTTTACCCTACTGGTTTTGGAGGAAAAGACTGTTTATTTACACAAGTAGGCTGTTTATATGGAGTCTGCTGCAATCCAAGCCTGGATTGAGATTTATTTTTGCTTTTTCACTCCTCAATTGTAGCTCTGTAAAGACTTATTAATTGGCCTCAAACCTTGTTAATCCTGGTCGTATCTGGGTGCTTCTTTTCACCAGCTGCAACCTGAGGCTGCCCTATTGGGGTCTATGGGGTGGTGGTGCAGAAACAAGATGGATGGCCCCGTGGGGATAAAAGAAGCATCTCCTTCACCAAAGTCCCACCGGCCCAAATCCACTCAAGTTTTGTTTGTTTTTTGTTTTGCCACTGCAAGACAATCGGTGTAAATCTGACACGCAAACTGCCACAAACTAAGACGTTAGCTGAGGCACTTGTCGTCGCACCCCAAGACACACAACACAGCGCACAACGGGATACACCTACGCTGACTTCTCAACTCACTACTGAGATTTACACCAAACTGCGTTATGCCTGAAAGCATAGCTAACAGGATTTTGGCCATAGATTCAACTGGCCTACCCTCGCTGCAAATAAAAACCGGATTTAGGACTTGGTAACTCTCTCTCCCAGAAAGTTTGGAAACCTCTGTTGAAAGTTGGAGAGCTTACAACTTTCCAGAAATAAATTGGAAGCTCCAGGGGCCTGACAATGTTAAGGGAAAACAAAAGTTGCATTGGTAGTGGTTTCTCTCATGCTCAATAAATTTGGCTTTTCTGCTAAAGCTCTTTCCCACAGTAGGGGCACATGGCCAAATAGGTTCTCAAGTGCCCCCTCATGTGTGGGCCACAACTGAAACACATCCCACAGTGCAAGCCTTTGTACTGATTCTCACCTCTGTGAATCCGATGCCCTCGGGGAGCGGTGTATGTTCTAAAATTTTCCGCACGCTTTGAACATTTGTAAGACTCCTCATCCTTGTGGACACTCTGGGGTTGAAGAACTCCGGATAGTGCTGTGTATGCCTCCCCACATATCATATATCCCTCCATATTCTTGCTCCCATATACTTCCTCTATAGCAACGCCACCAAAAGTATTTCCACAGTGTGAACATTGATGTGGCTTCCGCCCCTTGTAGATTCTCTCGCTTTTTCCACATTGGGAGCACTTATATGGCTTCTCGCCCACATGGGTCCTCTCATGAGACAGAAGATCGGAACAGCTCCTGAAGATCTGGTCACACTGCCAGCACTTATAGGGCTTTTCCTCTGTCTGACTGCTCTCATCCAAAGTAAGGTGCACGTTTTCACCCATGCTTTCCCCACTTATGTCATACAGCATATTCTCATCCTGGTAGATGGTGGACTCACTGGCACTTTCGCGAACACTGAGTAAATCCTCTCTCCTCCCTTCATCAACCTCTTTCCACCTCTTTGCCCTCTGCTTGTTTTCAATGGGTTCTCCCTGGAACAGGAAATCGTTCCCTTCATCTGTTCCCCAAAACACTGCCAGTTGCTTCATTTTCTCGGGACTCCGCAATAATGTTTTCTCTCTCTCCTTTTCTCTCTGCAGCTGGTCATCCACTGAATAAAAGAGGAAAAGACAGGTATTAATCCAACACGGTTCTTAGATTAGGAAACTAGACAGCCCACTATGGTGACTCAGTTTCCACAACTTGCATCTTCCTCTAAAGCTCTACGGTGCCCATGGGAAACGGCTAAATGTATTGTTTGTTCGAATTAGAGTAAACCCAGGAAATCAATTGCGCTGAAGTGCAGGCTTTTCAAGATCCCATTGGTCCAAATCGATTTGTGTTTTTATAGCCAAGGTGATGTTGTTGGTGCAAATCTGATCAGCAAATCACAAAGTAAGAAGTGATTGTTTATATTCTCTCTCTTTGTACACACAGTATTTAAAAAATCACTTCTCTCTATATAATTTGTTTGATGCCCTTCTGTCAATTAATAGACTCCAGGCTGCTGTGACATTTGCTGTCGCACACGACTCAGTATGTGACAACAAATGCCTAGGCTAATTTCTAAACTCCTTGCTGAGATTGACACAGACTGCATTATGCCTGCAGGTATAATCAACAGGATTTTGGCCATTGATTCAACCAGTCCAGCCCTGGTCCAACGAACAATTGGATTCAGGCCTTGGTAACTGCTTCCCCCAGAAAATGTTTGGACTATTTGTTGAGAATTTGAGAACTTTCCAAACATTTCTCAGAAGCTCCAGGGGGCCCGACTGACCACGTCAAGGGAAAACAACACTTGTATTTCTACCGAGTTCTTTCCCACACTCAGCAAGTTCAGATTTTCTGTTTAAAGTTCTTTCCACAGTAAGTGTGCGTAGCCAACTGGGTTATCTCATGGGCCTTCAAGTGGGGGGCTACAACTGAAACACATCCGACAGTGTCAGCATTTATAATGATTCTCACCTCTGTGAATTTTTCGATGCACTCTGAGAGCAGTGCGCGTTCCGAAGTATTCTGCACACTTTGAGCATTTGTAAGGCTTCTCCCCTCTGTGGGTGCCCTGGTGCTGAAGCAAACCAGATAGTTCCGTGTATTCCTCCAAACATATCATACACACGTGAATTTTCTTTCCGTATATTTCCTCTTTAGCAATGCCACTAAAGGTATTCCCACAGTGTGAACATTTATGTGGTTTCTGTCCCTTGTGGATTCTGTCACTTTTTCCACACTGGGAGCATTTATACAGCTTCTCACCCACATGGTCCCTCTCGTGCGACAGAAGATCAGAACTGCTAGTGAAGAATTGCCCACAATGCCAACATTTGTATGGCTTTTCCTGGGCATGACTGCTCTCATCTAAAGTAAGGTGCCTGTTTTCACCCACATTTTCCCCACATTTCTCATACTGCCTATTCTCATCTTGGTGGATGGCGGAGCCACTGGCACTTCCACAAACACCGTGGGAGTCCTCTCCCTTCCCTTTATCGTCCTCCTTTTGCCTCTTTGTCTTCTGCTTGTTTGCATTGGGCTCTCCCTTGAACAGGCAATCATTCCCTTTGGCTCTTCTCAAAAATATTCTTGGTTGTTCCATTTTCTTGGGACTCTGCAGTAACTGTTTTTCTTCCCCCTTTACTCTCAGTCGCCCATCGCCTGCTGAAAGTAAGAGGAAAAGACAGATTTGAATCTGACACGGGGTCTTCAATTTGGAAAATAGACAACTCCCACCATGGTCACAACTTGCATCCGCTTGTCAGTTCTACGGTGCCCTTGGGAAAACACGGCTAAATTTGTTCTTTGGTTGGAAGCTGTAATTGTACAACACTTTATGTGCTTGTGTGCGTTTATGGCAAGAACTAGAATGTGATGTTTGCATAGTGAAGCATTCTGACTAATAGGAGTCTGTCTGGCATTAGCCAATTGATGTTGAAACGGCCAACGGGCAGACAAATATACAGTGGTGCCTTGCATAGTGAGGTTAATCCATTCCGGATTAACCCTCGCTATGTGAAAACATTGCTAAACAGAACATAAAAACCCATTGGAACGCATTAAACATCGTTTAATGCGTTCCAATGGGCCCTAAACTTACCGTTCAGCGAAGTTTCCTCCATAGCGGCAGCCATTTTCGCGCCCTCGGTAAGCGAGGGGAGGGCGCGAAAACGCTGCGCGCAGCCATTTCGGGTGTCCGGCGGCCATTTTAGAACCGCCGAACAGCTGATCCGCGGGCATCGCAAAGGGAAGATTGGTAAGCAAAATGCTTAACAATCGTCGCTATGCGAGTTTTGCCCATTGGGACGATTGGTATGCCTCCGCATTAACGATCCCGAAAAGGGGATCGCTATGCGGATTCGTCGTTGTACGGTGCGCTTGTTAAGCAAGGCACCACTGTATAAAGAATGTGACGGATAGCAGTCTCCCAGATAGGGCTGACAGGGTGTGACAGGGCCAGATGGGGGAAACATGTCATAGGACAGCGGTCCCCAATGTTTTTGGGGCTGCCGACTGGCTGGGGGGAGCAAGCCATGCAGTGCTCGGTGAAAGAGATCCCGTGGGAGACTTACCCAACACAGCGGCATTTTCATCACCTTCCTGCTTGGTTTCTACAAAAACCTGCATCTCCTCTGTGCCTGCTGAGATCTGGTTAGTGTGTGTTGGATTATTAACCAACTCGTCTTCACACATCCCTGTGATCTGAAGGAGGGGGTGAGGTGAGAAAATGAAAATGAACTAAAGATGCAAGCAAAATATGTGCTGAGATGGCAGGAGATAAAAATTGAATGCTTACTATTTGAATACTTGAGTATTTACACGTATACAGGTACAGATATATATAATTAACAGCTTTAAAATTTGAATTACACATTGAATACAAGTGAATACCAAATTTCGGACTAAATGTAACACATGAACACAAACACATACATAGACAGATTATTCATATACTTATTTGACTGGATATGTATTCCATTTTTCTCCTAAACGTGAGACTTGACAACGGTACACAACAGGAGTATCTTTAATTGGCCACAATCCTATTTTATTTAACTGCTGCCTTTCTCTCCATAGGGTATACAACAAGTAAAATAAGCAATTTTTAAAAAATTATATAAACACCACAATTAAAAAAACGTTCAAACATACTTTAAGAATAAAACAGTCAAATATAAAAACAATTAAAAAGAAACCTATAGGTCAAATTTATTTATTTATATATTTATTTTTACCCTGCTTTTCTCCTCGAAATGACTCAATGCAGTTCATATCATTAAAATGACAATATACAAACACTAAAACAGTAAGTGTATACAGTGGTGCCTCGCATAACGAGCGCCCCGTTTAACGACGAATCCGCATAGCGATTCATTTTTTGCGATCGCATTGTGATGTTCCCTATGGAATGGCGGGGGAACCCTCCCCCGCGGCCACTCCAAAGCGCCGGCTGGCATTTTCGCGGCTGGCGCTTCGGAGCAGCCGCGGGGAGGGCTCCCCCGCCGTCATTTTGAAGTGCTTCACAACGACAGCAGGGGAGCCCTCCCCCGCGACCGCTCCGAAGCGCCCACCGGCCGGCTGTGTGAAAATGGGGGCTTTGGGAGGACCACGGGGGAGCCCTCCCCCGCGGTCCTCCCAAAGGCCCCATTTTCACACAGCTGATCGGCGGTTCCAAAATGGCCGCCGCAACCATTTTCGCGCACTGCCCTCACTTACTGAGGTGGCGAAAATGGCGGCGCTACGGAGGATCTTCGCATAACGGTGAATTTTCGCCCCATAGGAACGCATTAAACGAAGTTTAATGCGTTTCTATGGGGTTTCCCTCCCTCATTGCGATGTTTCCAGATAGTGACGATTAATCTGGAACGGATTAACGTCGCTATGCGGGGCACCACTGTATATATATTAAAAAGAATTAAACAATTAAACAAGTATCATATTAAAAATGGTAAATAAAATCAATACTAAAAACATTTAAAAGCAACCAAGCACAAAGCCCCTCTCAGACTGCCAGTCACTAAGGAAAAGCCTGTCTGAAAAGTTTTTGCCTGCTTGTGGAAAGATGACAAAGATTGGGCCAGTCTGTCTTCCAGTGGGAGGGAGTTCCAGAGTCTGGGAGCAGCAATAGAGGAAGCTTTCTTTTATGTTCCCATCAAGCATGCCTTCAAGGGTGATGGGACCAAGAGAAAGGCCTCGCCTGATTATCTTAATGCCTAGACAGGCTCACAGAGGGAGATGTGGTCTCTTAGACAGCTTGGATCCAAGCTGTTTAGAGCTTTATAGGTTAAAACAAGCACTTTGAATTGTTCCTGGAAACAGATCAGCTGCAAGTGGAGGTGTTGTAACAGGGTTGTTATATGTTCCCTGTAACCAGCCCCAGTTAACAATCTGGCTGCATTTGGGACCCTCTGAAGTTTCTGAATACAGTACAGAGGTACCTCGCTAGACTATTACCCCGCAGTACGGTTTCTTTGCTAGACGATGACTTTTTGCAAGTGCTATAGCGCTTTGCAAAACAGTGTTTCCTATGGGGGATTTTTGCTGGACAATGATTCAGTCCATGCTTCGCTACACGACTATTTTTTTGGGACCGATTTTTTCACTAGACGACGATTTTGACAGCTTTGATAAACAGGTGTTTTCGGTCCTGTTTTTCGCTAGACGCCGATTTTAACAGCTGATCAGCAATTCGCAAAACGGCTTTCCTATAGCCGATCTTTGCTGGACAACGACGATCCTTCCCCACTAGAACACATTAAACGGATTTCAATGCATTCCAATGGGGAAACGCTTTTCACAAGATGATGTTTTCGTACAACAGTGATTTCAATGGAATGAATTAACATCGTCTTGCGTGGCACCACTGTACTTTCTGAAGGCAGCACCATGTACAGCATGTTACAGTAATTAGGGCATGTGTCACAACAGCTGGATCAGACCTCTCAAGAAACGGGAGGAGCTGGTACACTAGTTTTAACTGTGCAAAGGTGTTTGTGGCCACTGCTGAAACTGGGCCTCCAGGCTCAGAGAGGAATCCAGGAAAAAAACAGCATTCCTGAAGTAACCTACTGCTTCAAGACCTGCCTGAAGAGGAAGATCTTTGTCTGAAGACTGAAGGACCACAGAGAGGAGGGCTAACTTGGCTTCTTGGGGCAAAGCATTCCAAAGCCTGGGAGCCGCCATTGAGGAGACCCTCTCTCATATCCTGACCAAGCGAGTTTGGAAAGGTGATAGAACTGAGAGAATAATCTCCTCAGATCTTAAAAGCCAAGAAGGCTCATACGGAGAGATACAATCCTTTACATTGCCTGAACACAAGCTGTATAGTGCTTTCTACCTATATAGCTTTATTACCTAATATAAGCACCACTTTGAACTGGGTCCGGAAAGAGAATGGCAGGCAGTGAAGAGAGTTACATGCTCCCTATAATAAGCACCAGTCAACAGTCTGGCTGAAGCATTTTGAACTAGCTTAAAATTTCCGAACACTCTTCCAAAGCAGCCCCATGTACATCATGTTGCAGTAGGCCAAATCAGACATCTCGAGGAATGGGTGTAACTGGCGCACCAGCTTTAAATGTGCAAATGCACTCTTGACCACCGCTGGAACCTCCACATCCAAGCTTAGGGTTGAGTCCATGTTTGTATGGCTTGCCAGACTTGCTGCAGCTAATAGATGAGCTGACAGGGTGCATCTTGGTCACCTACCTGATTGACCAGTTGAGATGTACTCCAGCACCTTATCAATTAGCAGCAATTAGCCATAGCACTTTAAATGAACACCAGTAGGATTATGGCCAGAATGGAAAGCTGCATTCCACCAGATTGGACTGGCTGTGGTTGCCCTGTGTCCTTGCCCGTATGGGCAGACAGACATGCATTTGTATGCAGCATGCCATGGCAAGTTAGATTTTTATTTATATTGGGGAGCAAATAGACAGGAAAAGTAAAAATTAAAAATATTCAACACCCGTTGGAAATGCACCCACCTGCTGTCCACAGCCTTTGCTGTCTCTATGACACAGAAGGAAATCTTCTGCTAGAGTCACTGCCTGAGCACAGGTCTCTGGATCCTTGTCCCTCACCCAGCTCTGCATCTCCACGGGCAGGATGGCCAGGAACTGCTCCAGGGTCACCAGCTCCAAGATCTGCTCCTTGGTGTGCCTTTCTGGCTTCAGCCACTGATGGCAAAGGTCCAGGAGTTGCCTGCAAAGCTCCCGAGGGCCCTTGGCATCTTGGTAGCACAGTGTTCGGAAATGCCAACGACGCATCTCTGCCCCGACATCATCTCCCGTGAGAGTGCCTTCCTGCCTCTGAGCGCTGGGGGTGGCATCCAGCAAGGTCTTTTCCTCCTTCAGGTTCTCTCCCACACGACGTGCTTGGATCTGGGAAAGGCCCAGTTCTCTGGGCACCCCGCTGAGGCTCTCTGTCACTCTCTGAAAAGGTGCTCCAGCCGCCTTCGCGTCACCCCGTGGCCTCAATTCAGGCAACTGCAGAGTCTCCCCTCTCGAATGATGAGCCTGCAGCATCATCACAAACTCTCGCAACTGGGCATCCCAGTTCCCAGATGGTCCTTCATCTGGTTCCTGTTTCACACTGGTTTTAGGAAGACATGATGGTTCCCTCCCCTCTCCTGCGGACTCCTCCTCTTCCTCTGTTTTAATTTCTGGACCCATAACCTTCTTCTGCAGAGAGATGGTGGCCCCTGTTTCTTGTGTCTCCGCCATTTCCTCCCAGAGAAGCTGGCCCTTGTTGTGCTGTTCCCCTGTTTTGCAGCACTGATTCCTGAGAAACGTCTCAGTGTTGCTGCTTTATCCTTCCAGTTCTGTTTATACCCCAGGCTTGTCCAAGGAGACAGGTAACGTGACACTGCATCAATGCCTTTCAGCAACCAAAGACAGCTGATGATTTTGAACTAGCATGTATCTTGTGCTGTAAAGGAAAACAGGGCTATTATTGTTGTGGTGCTGGCGGCAGCGGTATAATTCATATATTCAAAAAGATGAAACACAGTCAGAAACAGACAAAATCATAAAAATATTGACTGGTATTATATGACAGATACAAGTTTTAACCAGAAACCTAAGTATGAGTTACATATCAGTGTAACAGGTACAATCTAACTAAAAAGTTACAAATGCCTAACATCAGAAATGTAAAATGACAAGAGTTGTTGGGAGAATAAAGTGGGGAAGATGAAAAATATACACACTTGGCTCAAGGCAGGATATAAACTAAGAAAGAAATGGCTTTTTAAAGCTGATCACACGTGACAGACATGATGTGCTAGCACTCTTTAGACAAAATACGTTGTACACGAGCTATACAAAGCATCTAGACCACAACAGGATTTAATGCCATGCAACAGGAGATGCTCTCATGGGTTCTAATGGAGGGGGATTCATTTCTCCGCACTTTGTTTTGGGGCAGTCTGTTTTATCTTTACTTGCTGATGTGGGCATTGCTGGACAGCATGCTAAACTGGGCCTGACGGGTATTAAAATATTGATTTGGGTGGATCTGGATAACCAACACCAAGCCACCTTGGGTCCTTTGAACGAGAAAGGTGGGTTAAAAGTATTTAAAATACATAAATAATAAATACAAGGTTTTAAAATGTTTTTGAACTCGATTTTTAATCTTAATAAATGCTGAACTTTTTTAAAAAAGAAATATGATATTTATACAGGATTTTAAAATCTGCTCTTTTATCTGTTGCAAGCCGCTTTGGGTTTCAAAGGAGGAGCCACTATTAGCCTGGCCTGCTTTCCTTTCTCCCCCATGCCCAGCTTCCCCTCACCTGCTTTGCACCGTCTCCCCATCTGCACGCCCTGCGGATTTGCAAGCCAGCCCGCCAAACCCTCGCGCCCAGACAGACAACGCGCAGCGCATCCAGAGCCCGGACCCCAACAGGAAGGAACCTTTGCGGCGGCGCCTTCCCTTCTTAATGGCCGCTCTAGCATGCGCGACTCCGTCACCTTAACCCTTCAGGAGCTGAGCGTCAGCCCTCCCCACACCTGCCAGGCAGAAAGGACGGCGTCGTGAGCCCGGCGAGGAATACTCTGGTTCATCACCCGCCACTGAGGTCCGTTTTCTGGAGAGCGGATTGCAGAGACAGGAAGCGTCTCTTCCCAGTTTCCAAGAATATCGTGGCCCATAAAGCATTGGTCGACCAATATATATATAATTATAATTATATATTATAATTATATTATAATATATAATATATATATATATATATATTAGTAATATGAATTGATTGGATGATGTTATACTTTATGCTCTCCTATCCCCCAAAACCATTTTTCCTTTCCTATCCCCTCTTTCTTTTTGTACCCTCTACCCTGTTCCTAAATAAAATTATTAAAAAAAAAAAAAAAGCATTGGTCGACCAGACCAGATGGGCGGGATATAAATCAAATAAATAAATATTGGCTACTAAGTTCAGAGAGTTGCGAGAAAAAAGCCGATGTCCCGCTGCAAAACTTGGCAGGGCAACAGGGCCTTCTTAGCCCGTGTTTTCCCAGCAAATCAAGTTGAGGGCAGCAGGAAAAGAGGCAGAAGATGAATATGAGATAGAATGGCTCAGTAGAGGAAACCACAGCCTCAAGTTTGCCAGATCTGGGCAGGGTGGTTTGTGACAAGGACATTTTGGAGGTCACAAATTCATAGTGTCATTATTACATCTGAAGGCATGGGAGGAACTTGTCCCATTGCCTGCATTGGCAGAAGTGGCTAGAAATTAGAGATTCAAGGAAGTAGCTGTCTAGTAGCAATAATCACTGTGAATAAATGTGCTTTTTCGTTTTACAATGCATTTTAAATGTAACGGTATTACAGTGTCTTGCATACTATAACTAAATATAAATACAGATAAACATGATAAATAGTCGCCTGAGCAGTTCATTCCTATCTGTATTTTTATTTAGTTATGGTATGTAAGAATCAATTAATTACTATTACATTTAAACTGCACTGTAAAACGAAAAAGTGCATTTATCCACACTGATTATTACTATTAGACAGCATTCATAAAAGGCCAGTTAGCACATGAAATGGGGAAAGAACCATCTTACCTTCTTATCGTTTGCCTTGGGCAGAGATACAGTATCTCTTGAGACAGCTCTATGAATACTATAAAAACGGCTCAGAAATCCCTCTCAGTAGTAATTAACTCCCTGCTAACAGGGCAATGCTGGAGTATTGCCATTGGAGTACCAGAGGTTCAATGCTCCTTGGGCAGTTTTAGGTCTTGGGCTTAATAGTATTACACATTTCCCCACGTCTTTGGACCAAGTGTCTGTAGTCTGTCCCCTCCTCAGTGGTGGTTCTTAACCTCTGTTACTCAGGTGTTTTTGAACTGCAACTCCCAGAAACCCAAGCCAGCACAGCTGGTGGTGAAGGCTTCTGGGAGTTGCAGTCCAAAAACACCCGAGTAACCCAAGGTTAAGAACCACTGGACTAGAACACCCACCATTCTGCCTGTAACTGGTCATGCAATAATTACTTCAGCTATGACTTGTGTTACAATCAGCTGACATTCTTCCATCTTCTTCCACCATTCCACACTTTGCAGCCTGCTGCGGCTACCGTCCTAACATGTTAAATATCCTGAGAGTTTGGTAACCTTTATAATACATAATAAAATTAAAAAAACAAAGCATCATCATGTACACACATCTCTCTATGGAAAAATTAAGCTACATACACATATATTGGAGAGAATAAACAGCTTGCCAGTTTTTTGGACTACGGTTCCCATAATCCCTTATCGTTGACCAAACTAGCTGCAGTTTCTAGAAGCTGACATCTAACATATGATCCCCAGCCTGGCATATATGTGTATATATAAACATACACTCAGAGAGAACCATCTCCAACTTTGCTTTCTTGAATCAAAACCTTCATTGGGAAGAATACAAGATGGCAACCACACCAGAACCATAGAATAAATGAGTTGGAAGGGGCCATTGAAGCCATTGAGTCCAACCTCCTGCTCATTCTCTGTAGAAAAGCGAAATTGATGCATGAAGGTGTTAAGGTAGCTTAAGATGGTGCTTCTCTGCACCTTGGGGTCTTCTGATTTCTTGGAATGGAAGTCCAAAACATCTACAAGATCCAAAGAGAAGAACCACTGACCTAGGGGAGAGCAAACTGTGGCAGGCTACGGGGCATAATCTCTAGCCTCCATCATTCATTACACCTCCATCCAAATCTGTGGCCAGAGGCAGTCACCCCACCATGTATAATGGTAGAGTCAGCCCTTCACATTCACCACTTGTGTATACCCACAAATACACACCTGGCTCCTTTTTTTTTTTAACAGAATGTACTTTCTGACCCTCATGACTATAACAGAAAGAAGAATGAAACAGTGAAAGGGTTAAAGAGAGTTCTGCTTCACAGAGAGGCAGGGGCATTCGAAAAAGGCAGATTTGAAGAAGTTATTTCTTCCTGGAAAACTAGCTTTGGGAGTTTTCTTGCATTAGATACCATTAGAGGATCCTCAACAGCTTTCCAGCCCTGCATGGATTTTAAAGAGAAGGTGAGTGCCAAGCAAGGTCTGGGTTCAAAAGAACCATTGGAAAAGACAGGCAGAGAGGAACGATCATCAGCAATGCAACAGATAATATAGGGCAGCGGTCCCCAACCTTTTTGGGACTGCAGATTGGTTGGGGGGGGAGGTATTTGAAAAGCACTGCCATATCTCCCCTCAGTCTTCTTTTCTCAAGGCTAAACATGCCCAGTTCCTTCAGCATTTCCTGAGAGGGCTTGATTTCCAGTCCCCTGATCATCCTTGTTCCCCTCTGAATTTGCTTGTTTCTTGGCATCCTTCTTAAAAGTATGGTGTCCAGCTATGGTTATGCACCTTGTTATTACTTTACACTGATATTCCCATTCTTCTTGTGAGTTAAAGCCATGCATGTTGCTCTCTTCTCCACTTTGTGCTCTTGCCAGCCCTGCAAGGTGGGTCAGACTGGGGCAGAGCAACTGGCCTGAGGGCAATTTGTGAGTTCCTTTGGCTGAGTGTGGCTTAGAACCAGGTTCTCCTTGAAAGCTCAATCTGACCCCTGCACTGTATCTTCAGAAGGGACAAGTGTTCATTGACATAATCCTAGAGGCCACAAACCAGATTTTTATCAGATGCATCTGTAGGCTGTTAAACAGAAATGCCAAGTTTAATTCTCCTCACAATAACCCTAAGAGGTAGCTCAGTGTGTGGAGAGAGAGAGAGAGAGACTGGCCCAGGCAGTTTCATGACTCGGTGGGGAGAAGAATTGTTCCCAAATCCTACTGTAGCCATTACCCCCATGTGGGTCAGTGAGTGTCCATCAGCACGCCATGCCTAGTGGAGAAGACCGAATAGGCAAAAACTCAAGATTATCTCCCCACCAGCTTTCCGTATTTCAGAAATCACTTTTCACCTCAGTATTGAAGAGCGAAAATGGAAAGCTGTGTGTGCAGAGGTCCTTAATGGAGGCGCGTGAGAAAATGCAAGAGCCAGGTGTGTGTATGTGTAGGGGAGGGTGCACACAGCCTTGGACATGTGCATACACGTGCCTCTGGTTTAATTTGTGTTGATGGCTTGCTCAGGAAGTGGCTGCTTCTTTAGAACTCCCTGAGGTATCCAGGCTCTTCGCATGTGGGTAATGCTCTCTGAGTAACCATTT
Organism: Pogona vitticeps; assembly: GCF_051106095.1. Lineage (NCBI taxonomy): Eukaryota > Metazoa > Chordata > Lepidosauria > Squamata > Agamidae > Pogona > Pogona vitticeps. Next base: position 22,623,492 of record NC_135784.1, read on the forward strand.
TAATAAAAAAAAAGTCCATGTGTAAGATATTTTATTCTGTCAAATTTATTTTCTGGTAGCCTATGTTTACCCTCTGAAAACACAGGCGAGCAGTTTGGGGATCTCTGGATTCCTCTCTGAGCCTCCTTGCCAGGTTTTGGCGGTGGCCAGGCGTGCATTTGCTTAATTAAACTAGCATACCAGCTACATCCCCCCCCGTTTCTGGAGGGATCTAATCTGGCCACTGTGACACACACCCTAGTTACTTCCTGGCTGGTTTCCTGTAACGTGCTGTATGCGGGGCTGCTGATGGAAAGTGTTCGGAAACTTTAGCAGGTCCAAAATACTCCGATTGCTGAGTGAGGCCGTTATAGGGATCACATAGCCCACTCCCTCTCACCCATTACAGCAGCTCCACTGGCTGCCAATTTCTTTCTAGGCCCAATTCAAAGTACTGGTCCTCACCAATGAAGCTCTAAATGGTTTGCGTCCAAGCTATCTCCAGAACCGTGTCTCCCTTTATGATCCTACCTCAGTCATACCACCTTCACAGGTTTATTTGGTGGGGACACAGGAGAGGGCCTTCTCTGTGGCTGCTCTCAGACTCTGGAACTCCCTCCCACAGGAGGCCAGGCCGGCCCCATCTTTGCTGTCCTTTTGTAAGCAAAGACCTTTCCCTTCAAGCAAGATTTCCTGCAGTGACTCGCTACATGAGTGTGTGTTTTAGCTGGGTTGTTATGCTTTCCTGGGCTGACTGGGTCTTTATTAGTACTTGTGTTTACTATCTCTCAGAGTGGGATTTGTTCCCTTTAAATATCTGTAAACTTATTGTTTAGCTTTAATATTGTCATTTTATGATGGAAGCTGCCTCTTTATGCCCATTGTTCTCAGCTTTAAATACTGTCTTTCAATGATGTAAGTACTTCCGAAGGTGAAAGACATGGTAAAAATATTTTAAATAGATAAATATAAGCCAGGCTCTTTCATCCTCAAACACAAAGCACAAGATGTTATGTTGCAATTAGATATGGGCATGAACCAGTTCCTCCCACTTCGTCAAGCCAGCAAGCTCCCCTCCCCGCCTCCTCAGCCAATCAGCTACTCCCCAGGCCCTGTTTGCTTGCTTTTCCCGCCCCCTCAGCTAATCTCCCAATCACAAGCAAGGGAACAGACTTCTCTGGCCCCACCCTTTTGTCTGATTGGGAGATCAGCCACGAGGGCAGGGCAGAGAAGCCTGAGCTGCGGGCGGAAGTGGATCGGTGGAGGAGGTGCGGGAAGCCTAGCACGCGGGGCCTGGTGAGCGGCCGATTGAGTCAGGGGAGAGGTGCAGTAGCACCTGTGCTGCCACTTTTACGAACTGGGACGAACTGGTTCGTGGCCATCTCTAGTTAAAAATTATAATAACCCCTTTCTAAGTTAGCCTCTGGACATATAAATTGGCTCCATTAAGGAAGCCATGGAAGGGAGTGCAGGAACGGAGAGGTGCTGTAACTGAGAGGGCATTTTGGAGGCAACTTTTGCAGTGGTCCCCCACCTTGGGTAACCCAAGGATTTCTTGGACTCCAATTCCCAGAAGCCTCCACCATCGGCTGCACTGGTCAGGGTTTTCTGGGAATTACAGTCTTAAGAACCACGACCCAGGCCATTTGAATGGCTTCTGTGGTTGTCTGAGTACCAAAATATACATCATTGGAGATGATTACATTGCAGCTGCTGCTTGCTGAATCTGAAGCGCCCAAATTCTGTTTTGTGAGTACAGTTTAAAACAACACGCTCCATAATAGTGGAAGGAAGCCTTCAGTACTAGCTCTGCTGGCCAGGATTTCTGGGAGTTGTAGTCCAGGAACCACCTGGGCTACCCAAGCTTGGGAACCACCGAGAGGATCCCCCGTGGGGCCCGAGCTGACTCGAAGACACCTCGCAACAAGACAGGTAAGTTAGCAAATGCAATTTTTATTCAAATCAGCGCTTCCTTTTTGTCGTCTTTTTTTTTTTTTTTGGTGGGGGGGGTTAAGGAATTTGTCGGTAGAAAATTACAGCTGCGCCTCGCCTCCATTTAGGCACAGGCGGCCAGGGCTGAGGAGGGGGGAGAGAAGGAAACAGAAACAGTCGCTGTTAAAGGGTTAAAAGGATAGAGGTTTGACTCGCAGAACGGCCCAAGCTTCAAACCCCCCCCCCAAAAAAAAACCAGGAAACTTGGGGCGAAGCAATAGCTCCTCCCCCTCCCCCTCGGTGGGCGCGAGATTGAATTTTGCCTTTCGCCCTCCCGGCGCGGGAGCGACCCGGGCGGTTGGCAACTTTCCGGGGAGGCGCCACGTGAGGAAGGACCTTCCCGGGGAGGGGGGCACGTTGGGGGTCTCGGGGAAAGGGAGCGTTTGCCCCCTCGGGGATTCCTAGGCATCGCCCCCCCCCTCTGTTGCCAGAGGATCCCAGCTAGAGCCTGCCTTAATTTGCAACAACCTGGCTCTGGGGTGCAAAGGTGGTGCGTTTATGGGGCGCCAGGGGGGAGCACATTGCAGAGCTGGGGTGTAGTTAGGATGATGGCTGGGCGGAGGGAGGCAAGCTTCCAGTCCCTGTAAAATAAATTCACATCCTGGTGAAAATCCCCCTCCCAGCCTTTTAAATAGTAACAGTTGATTGTTTTTTGTTGTTTAGTCGTTTAGTCATGTGTGACCCCAAGGACCAGAGCACGTCAGGCCCTCCTATCTTCCACTGCCTCCCGGAGTTGGGTCAGATTCATTCTGGTAGCTTCGGTGACCCTGTCCAACCATCTCATCCTCTGTCGTCCCCTTCTCCTCTTGCCCTCACACTTTCCTAACATCAGGGTCTTTTCCAGGGAGTCTTTTCTTCTTATGAGATGGCCAAAGTACTGGAGCCTCAGCTTTAGGATCTGTCCTTCCAGTGAGCACTCAGGGTTCATTTCCTCCAAAATGGATAGGTTTGATGTGCTTGAAGTCCAGGGGACTCTCATCCAAAAGCATCAATTCATCAGCGTTCAGCCTCCTTTGTGGTCCAGCTCTTACTTCCATACATCACTACTGGAAAAACCATAGCTTTGACTATGCGGACCTTTGTTGGCAAGGTGATGTCTCTACTATATTGGGTTAAGTCTCTGAATGCAGAGACAGAGGTTGGGAGTTCGAATCCCCACTGCGCCTCCTTCACATGGGTTGCACTCCATGATCCATACGGTCCCTTCCAGCTCTTCAGTTCCAAGATGATGATGATGATGATGAAAACATAATTTGTCGCAAGACTCTTTGTTGTCCTGTGTGAGTACCTCTGTTGCAGTAAGTCAAGGTGCATCCTGTTTCATTACACTGTGTCCCCTGGCTGTAATGGTTAGAAATAGAACCTCCATCTCCTGAGGCAGTACTGTATAGCTTGGAATATTGGGGAGATATTCTTCTGCACTATTAAAGAGCAGGCGGGGTAGGTGGGGCACGTCAGCCATGGAAGGCAGCCCATCTAGGAGAAGGAAAACTCCGATTTCAAACCTCCATTGCCTTGTGGCTATATCCACTCATGGAAAAGGCTTCAGGAGTTAACCTAGAGGCAAAATCTGGAGCCGGAGTCCCGAAGGCAGTTCGTGTCGTTCTGCCAACTCCTGCGACGTCGCTGGAACCAGTTGTATTGGCTCTTGCCTTTCCATTGGACCATTTCAGCGACGTGGAGAGGGGGGGATCTGCTGCTTGGGTAACAGCCTATCCTCTATATTACTTTACCCAGGCTTCATGCTCTGGAGAGGACACTCCTCGATACAGAGCATGTTACCATAGTCTCTTGAGACTGAAGGATGCCTATGATGTCTCTACTTTTTAAGATGCTGTCTAGATTTGTCATTGCTTTCTGTCTTTTAATTTCGTGGCTGCTGTCACCATCTGCAGTGATCATGGAGCCTGAGAAAGTAAAATCTGTCACTGCCTCCAATTCTTCCCCTTCTGTTTGCCAGGAGGTGATGGGACCAGTGGCCATGATCTTAGTTTTTTTGATGTTGAGCTTCAGACCATTTTTTTGCACTCTCTTCTTTCACCCTCATTAAGAGGTTCTTTAATTCCTCCTCACTTTCTGCCATCAGAGTGGTATCATCTGAGCTACTGACATTTATATTTCTGAGGCCCTCCCTGTTTTCCTTGATGCTCTGCCTAAATCTTGCTTCCTGTAGCCTGAGCCCATTATTATCTGTCCTAAACTCCGGGATGACCGAGAACAGATCCTGCTCCTCCTCTGTATGACTCCCGTTCAAATATTTGAAAAGTGGTAGGTCTTCTTTTCTCAAGGCTCAACATCTCCAGTTCTTTCATAGAGCTTGGGAGGAGAGGTGTACGAGGGTGGCGAACATACATCTTGGGACAACATGCAGGTGAAATGGTTTTCAAGACTCTTCCCTCCCTCCCTCCCTCTGTGATTATGTTTGCTTAATACAGAAGGAGGGAGGACCCTAGCATGATTAATATGTGGTTTTTATTAAGAGATTCCCAGGTTTCCTAGTTCGTCCTCCAATAGGTTGCCTCTTGTTTCTTTTCATCCGGCGTCTCCTTTTCCCACAGGAAGCGAAAGAAGAATTGGGTTGGCTTGTTGAACAGTTCTGAGGCCTTCTTGTCCGAGAGTCTCGTTATAAGAGTGTTTTTTTGTTCATGGAATCTGAAACGGTCTGGAAATTTTTCTGAGGCATCCTTCAAAGTGCTGACAGAGGAAGAGGAAAACAAGGTTTTGGGGGAAGGATACAAGAGACAGTGGCTGCCCATGGAGAGCATGGAGGTAGAAATTAAAACAGAGGAGCGGGACATGGCGGGCCTCGAACCAGGAGAGGTTAGGCAAGGAGCTTTACGTGAAAAGCCATGTGTGAAGGAAGAACCAGAGGAAGGGCCGTCAATGAATTGGGATTCCCAGTTGCAGGACTTTTTGAGGACTTTGCAGGCTCCGCAGTTTAGCGGGGAAACTGCCCCCCTCCTTGGGCCCAGGCCATGCGGCGGTCCTGAAACCCGTGAGGCAACCACTCAGACAACAGCAGAAGCCATGAAGTGGCCTAAAGGGTTGTGGGTTTCCTCAGATCTGGTCAGTTTCTTAGAGGAAGCCAAACAAGACCCAGAGACCCAGCTGGAGGCCACCCACGAAGGGAAGGGAAAGGAAGACCCTCTCGCTGGAGAGCCTACTTGGTCGGAGATGCAGCGCCAGTGTTTTCGATCCCTGGGCTACCGAGGAGCCAACGGGCCTCGGGAGCTTTGCAGGCAGCTCCAGGAAAGTTGCCGCCAGTGGCTGAAGCCGGAAAGGCGCACCAAGGAGCAGATCTTGGAGCTGGTGACGCTGGAGCAGTTCTTGGCCATCCTGCCTCTGGAGATGCAGAGCTGGGTCCGGAAGGAGGGCCCAAAGAGCTGTGCTCAGGCTGTGATGCTGGCTGAGGATTTCCTTCTTAGACAGCAGAAGGCCAGAGGGGGTGAACAGCAGGTACGTGGGTTTCCTTTCGGCGTCCTTGGACTGTTGTGGAATGTTTTTTGTTGGTTGGTTGGTTGGTTGGTTTGTTTTAACCATACAGTGGTGCCTCGCTAGACGATGATAATCCCTTCCACTGAAATCGCTGTTTAGCGAAATCAATGTCTAGTGAAAAGCATTTCCCCATTGGAATGCATTAAAACCTGTTTAATGCGTTCCAATGGGGAAGAATCGTCATTGTCTAGCGAAGATCGGCCATAGGAAAGCCGCTTTGCGAACTGCCGATCAGCTGTTTAAATTGCTCTCTTGCGAAGCTTAGGTCCCGAAAACACCTGTTTTGCGAGCGCGGAGGAAGCTGTCAAAATCGTTGTCTAGCGAAAATCGGTTTGCAAAGAAGGGACCAAACATTGTCCAGCGAAATTCACCCACAGGAATCACTGTTTTGCAAATCGCTATAGCAATCGCAAAAAGTCAATGTCTAGCGAAAAAACTGTCATGTGGGGTAACTGTCTAGCGAGGCACCACTGTACTTACAACCGAATTTGGGCACTTCGGTCTCAGCCGACAGCAACTGCAATGTCACCATCCTCTGAGACCAGATCAAGGAGGAGGAGTTTGGGTGGCCTAAGGCAGTGGCTCCCAATAGGAGTTCTTGGACTGCAACTCCCACCACAGTGAAGGCTGTGGGCGTTGCAGCCCAAGAATATCTGGGTTGCCCAAGTTTGGGAACCACTGGCTTAAGGCAGTGGTCCCCAACCTTGGGCCTCCAGATGTTCTTGGACTACAACTCCCAGAAGCCTTCACCACCACCTCTGCTGGTCAGGATTTCTGGGAGTTGAAGTCCAAGAACATTTGGAGGCCCAAGGTTGGGGACCACTGGCTTAAGGGATGAAATGCCACCTCCAGCACTAGTTGGGGGCCACAGTAGCCCTGGGAGTGCACCTCCCTGACTCTCAGCCTGCACCAAATCGAAAAACAGACAAGACCAGACATTCAGTTTGGATTTCCATTTGCAGGCGGTGGAGTTTGATCTGTGCCTTTTTGCAATGTGTGCCACATATTGGGAGGGGCTCTGAAAGAGCGGGGTGTGGTGCTTGATTGAAGAATCGGCAGCTAGGGGACTGCAGTGTGTGACTTTTGTTGTAACTCACCTCTGTGACCCACTACCTCCTGCCTCCCTTCGTGAGCATGGAGCCAGATCTATTAGAGGCTGGTGAGTCCATACTGGGTGTTAGTCTGAACTAGAGATGGGCACGAACCACGATGAATAGCTGGTTGGCAAGCTTCCTGGCTTCCCTGCCCTGCCTCCTCCAGCAGGTGCCCATTCAGAGGCAGCGCCAGAGGAGGTGGAGCAGGGAAGCCAGGGTTCATGCCAACCAGCTGTTCATCACTTGCAGGCCCATCTCTGGTCTGTACGTAACAAGAGCTCTTCAGTGTGCTGAGCCCTACATCCCAAATAGGCCCAGCAGCTTTAAAAGTTCAGGCTAAAAACCGTCAGTGGAGTCAGCCTGTCCATGATCACCACCAGCCTCCACTGGCGGAATGACACAGTCAAGGGAACTAGCAGCTTCTTTCAATTGTTGTCCTTCATAGATGCACGTACCTGCTATAAGTGTTGTTTTTGTGGTTACATTGAAGCATGGCTTCTATCATTGACTTGAACATGGCTATGTCGTAGCGTGCACATTTATGGCTGCCTTTCGCCGGTTCCCCTCCACCCTAATAATTCAGTATGGAAATGTCTAATTGCTTCCTCCCGGAAGTCTTGGCAAAGGGCTCGGTGGTCCATCTAAACACGAATTCATCTATCTCGGCCTTTGAAAGCACCCACCCCCTACCATTCCAGACATGACTGTTCTGACTGGAAATCTCGGGGAACAAGATACCCAGTTCAGCTTCCAGGACCTTAAGCAGGCTGGAAGGCAGGATCTCTGTTGGATAGCAGAGCGCATTGTTTCCTATGCTGTGTTTTGAATCGTTTTCCATGCCCCCCCCCACTTAGATCACAGGTGTGTTAAAAGAAGCGTCTGTGGATCTCCCCGCATCAGACCAGGCTGTGCCAGACACAGTGGAGACGCATCTTTCCCTGGAGGCTGTGCCGGAGGTCGCTGAGAGTAGGAACGTATTCGGTAAGTCTCTCCTCGTTGATGATTGTGGGTGGTGGTGGTGGTGGGGTCTGCAAGCTGGAAGCCATAGACCGACTCAAGGATATCTATGTTGGCACGCAGAGAATGGCAGGAATGGCCCCTGGGAAAGATAAATTGCAGTTGGGGACCCCTTTATCCACAGGATCAGTATCTGCTGATTCATTTATTCATGCTCTGAAAATACTAAAAATATGTTTTTTTTTAAATCCCGCAAATATATAGTTAACTACAGTGGTGCCTCGCTTAACGAGGATCATCCATTCCAGCGAAATCGCTGTAGAGATAAATCCTCATTAAGCGAAATAAAAAATCCGATTGAAACGCATTGAAAACCCATTCAATGCGTTCCAGTGGGCTGAAAAACTCACACTGCAGGGAAGATCCTCCATAGGGGCGGCCATTTTCGGTGCCTGTAAAGCGAGGAATCCATCCAAAAACACAGTGGGGAGCCATTTTACACAGCCGGCGGTCATTTTGAAGCCACTGATCAGCTGTTTTAAAAACGTCGTAATGCGTAGAATCAGTTCCCGAAGCAGGGAACCAATCGTAACAAAGCGGATTTTGCCTATTAAAACATTGTTTTGCGATCACAAAAGTGATTGCAAAGCAGTCATTGTATAGCGGTTTCGTCGTTTAACGAGGCAATCGTTAAGTGAGGCACCACTGTGTGTGTGTGTGTGTGTGTGTGTGTGTGTGTGTGTGTGTGTGTGTCTGTCTGTCTGTCTGTCTGTCTGTCTGTCTGTCTGTCTGTCTGTCTGTCTATCTATCTATCTATCTATCTATCTATCTATCTATCTATCTATCTATCTATCTATCTATCTATCTATCTATCTATCTATCTATCTATCTAATAATAATAATGAAGTTACCAGAACTTCGAGCTCGGTCGCTTGCTTGGGTTGGCTTTCAGTGACAAGAAAGGCTTTTTTGTCACTTAAAAAAAAAAAAATAAAGCAGTTCTGTTTTCAATTTATCCAAAGCACAACCCACGCTATGCTTTTCTCCCTGGTCCCCAGTTAACTAACTGCCTGCCTGCCTGCCTGCCTGCCTGCCTGCCTGCTGGCTTGCCTCTTAAGTCCTGCTGAAGGGTTTCTCCCAAAGCTGCTGGGCCCCCAAGAAGGTTCTCTCTGCCAAGATCAGTCCGTCACACCCACACTAAACTTTTCTCCCAGGTCCCCAACTACCTGCTTGCCTGCCTGCAACTCCCGTGGAAGGGTTTCTCTGCCTCTGGGCGCCTCTGCTGTGGGAGTCGGACCATCTGAAAAGGAGGACGGGTCAGAGGTCCAAGGGGAAGAAGCCAATCTCCACCTCAAGAACAGGCACCGTTCCTGCCCAGGGAGCCCATTTAGCCAATCCGGGAGCGTCCATCTCCAGCGTAGTGTCTCCGGGCGTATTGGGAGATGCGGTTCCTCCTCTCAAGTCAGATCATGTTCGAATCCACCTATGGAAGAAGGAGGTGGAAGAAAAGCGGTTTGAAGTATCTGAAAAAGAGCAAATTATTTTCATTGAGGACTCAGAAGAGTTCAGTGTTCAAGATCGGGGACCCTCCATCTCCCCCCAAACCCAAGCCTTGATGCATGCTTCTGCCCCACAGCCACCCCTGTCCCTCCAGTACTCCGAGACCAGCGTGCCACAATCCTCCCAGACGATCCACACCGCCCAGTCTCCCTGGGCCAGTCATGAACAGGGCCACTTGGCTCTCCGCCCCGCCCCGCTTTCTGCAGAACGTGCCAAGCGCCCGCTTTGGAACCATTTCTCGAACGTTCCTGAAGACCCTTGCGCGGCGCGTTGCAACATATGCAGCGTGGTGGTGCGGAGGGGATCCAACCCCAGGCACCTTTCCTCCACGGCCCTCCGCTGCCATCTCCAGAGGCACCACCCGAACGTCCTTCCCCCTGAAGGAACCGCCTCGGCGGGGAGGAAGAGGCAGGCCCTGTGGGAAGAACTGGGGAGGGAGAGGCAGTCGCTGCTGGTCAAGAAGACAGCCATGGGGGGCGTGGCGGGGGAGCCTTTCCGGCCGGCCACGCTCCAGGAGGATGTTCCGGCGGAGACGCCGACGCCCTTGGGCAGAATGACTAGGGGGGAGGCACAGGAGACGGGCACCCGCCTCGTTGCCGAGATGATCGCCTTGCTCGGACTGCCTCTGGCCACCGTGGAGACCACAGCCTTCCGCCGCGTGCTTCATTTCTTTGCCCCCTGGTATGTCCCCCCGTCGAGAAGAACCATCAGCCGGCGAATCCTGCCCTCCATCTACGACTCCGTGCGGGAGCTGGTCCGGGCCCAGCTCTCCCAAACCCACGGCCGTAAGGTTCATTTCGCAGCGGACATGTGGAGCAGCGGCCACCACCGGTACCTCTCCCTCACCGCCCACTGGTGGCAGCCGGAGGACCTGAAAACGGCCGGGGCACCGACAACAGGGCCGCAAGGGGAGGTGCCCATTCTGCCTCCAGGTTACAGGTCCGTCCTGCTCCAGGTGCGGAATTTGGAGGCCAAGGCGACCAGGAAGCACATCGCCGAGGAGTTCCTGGCTGCGCTGGAGGAGTGGGCGCCACGGGGCCAAGTGCTCCGTGGCCACATGGTGACGGATGCCAGTCGGAACATGTTGGCGGTGTTGAACGCGGCCGGTTTTGAGGGGATTGTGTGCATGGCGCACCAGTTGCACCTGGTCGTGCAGGACGCTGTCGGGTTGGGGAGCAGAGTCAACCCGGAGTGGAACGCAGGAACGCGGGAGACCCATGCGCTGTTGGAGAACTGCCGGCACTTGGTCAGCCATTTTTCCCGCAGCCTGAACATTGCCCGTTGGCTGCGCGAGAGGCAGGATGAGTTGGGGCAGGAGGAGCATGTGCTCCTTCAAGACCTGCCGACCCGCTGGAACTCCACCTACGTGATGGTCTCGCGTCTGGTGGAGCAGAAGACCACCTTGGAGGACATCATGTCCACCACGCCCATCCTGTCCGAGGGAAGGGAGGTGGGCATCAGCTCCGTGGATTGGCTGGCCCTCTCCCAGATGGTGGAGGTCCTGAAGCCTTTCAAGGAGACCAATGACGTCCTCTGTGCTCACGTCGCAAGCCTGGGGCAAGTCATCCCCCTCGTGCACGCCCTCGACCGGGCGCTGGAGTCTGTGTACTCCCAGGGGTCCTCTCTGCTTCCCCAGACCAGGGCCTTGGTGTTGAGGTTGCAGGCCGGCGTGCGGAAGCGACTCCATCCACTCTGCCGAGACAGGGTTTACCGATTAGCTTGCCTCTGCGATCCACGGATCAAGGCCAGTTTGGCCTTGCAGAACGCGGAACTCGAGGAGTGGAGGACGGAGCTCTCCACGGAGGTCCGCAGGGTCCAGGGCGAGAGACGCGGAGGAGAAGAACCGGGGATGCCCGGGTGCGAGGGACAGGAGGAGGAGCGTCATCCGCAGGAGCCGTGTGCCAGCCCTTCCGCAGAGATAACGCCCAACCGGGGATCCACCCCACAGTACTGGAACTCAGTGGTTTGCTGGGCGGTTGCCGCTGCCGGAGAAGCTGCGCGGGCGGTGGAAGAGGACTCTGCAGAGATCATGGTGCGCGAGTACCTGGCGGAGCCCACTCAGCCCCCTGAGTCCGACCCCCTCCAGTACTGGGCACGTAAAAGTGCCATATGGCCAGAGTTATCCACAGTGGCCATGGACCTCCTTTCCTGCCCCCCTACCAGTGTCCAGAGCGAGCGGGTCTTTTCTCACCTCAGTGATCTGCTCCGGCCGCACCGTTCCCGCCTGGACCCGGTCATGGTGGAACGGTTATCCTTCATCAAGGCCAACAGCCCCTTGTTGGGCTTCCCTTCTCTGGACCTTCCCAGCTAGAGGACTTGGAGCAGGATTGACCTCGGCGCCCCTCCCAACTCTGCTCCCCATTTTCATCCGGCGTTGCGCTCTCTGCACTAGGGTGGGTGGAGGTTCGCTTCCGCCATGGGGCTCCTGCTGTACCTTGAGTCCCCATAAAGCATCCATACATCCAGAGCCTGCCTGAAGATGACCGAACTCTTAGCTGCCTACCGCCTATTTATCTGGGTCCTCCAGCTGCCCATCAGCTGCAGACAGACTGGTCTACTATGGAGCAGCTCACTTACCTCAGAGCAACCTCTCTACCTCAAAGCTTCCCTTCTACTGGGGAGCGATCTGTCCATCTCAGACCTCCAGCGACACATCCCATACAGGGCAACCTATCTGCCAGTCAGGGAAAGGTGTGGTCCATGGGGTTTGGGAAAAGGGCGTGATCCTTTCCCTGTCCATCTCATGACAAGCAACACCCCATCTCAGGTTCCCTTGCATGAACCACTGGTTTCTCCCAAGCCAGCTGCTGAAGAGCACTTTCCTGGGGGGGGGGACGACCGGATTTGAGTGGCTATAATTTGGATATTCCAAATCCAACTTTTGCCAGATGTGGAGGGGGGTGGATAGGAGCATCAACTGAAGACTCCTTGTGAGTTTGGCGTCTCTTAAGTCGCTTGGGGGCCGTTCTGTGGCTCCCTAAAATCCTGAATTGAACTGATCCAGTTTTTTGAGAATTCATTAATGTTCATGAACAACAATAAACCATCACAAACCACCATTTTCCGAGTTCACGCCCATCTCTTCTTGGAACACTACTTTCCAAAGCTTTCCTTACTTTTTGCCTACTTGAACAGACAAATTGTTACCCTTGCTTTAGTTTCAGAAAAAAAAAATGCCGTGCATATGTTGTTCAGCGCTCTATTGTTATCACTTGCTTTTGCTTATTTAAGATAGATGGAGTGTGTTTTGTAGACTTATGTTTTTCCTACATGTTCTTGGGAAGAGATAGCTTTGCATAAACATGGGGAGCATTTTTGCTTTATTGTGAGGAAAGGCCCGGCACAGTGACCTAATGGAGCCATGGGTAAGCCTAGCTCTTGATTCAAGAGATAACTCCTATTTATAACAACCTGTACTGGCAACCAAAATCTGGAATGAATGTTGAATACAGTGGAACCTCTACTTATGAACGTCCCTACCTATGAACATTTCAACTTACAAACAGCTCCATTCACAAAATTTTGCTTCTACTTGCGAACAGAGCTTCAACGTATGAACGAAAAAACCACGGGGGAGGCAGGCAAAGCGTGAAATTTGAACTTTAGGTTAACCGTTGACCAGCGAAGAGGCTGCTTGTCTGCTACCTTGCTTGTCCAAGCGGTTGGAGAGTGGATAGGGAGAGAGTCTTCAGACTGTCTGGTATTGCCTGGTACTGTACTGTACGGACTTTTTTTATTTTTTGAGTTTTGGATTTTTTTTACTTTTTTTAAAAAAACAGACTGCCTGTTCTGGGTGAGTACACTGTATTTACACTGTATTTACTGTACTATACAGGTTTTTTTGCAGCTTGGTGGGGGGTTATGTTTCTGTGCTCTGATGGGTCTTGCAGTGTAGATTCTAGTTTTAAAATGTATGTTGTTAAATTGTGGCTCTAAAGTCTGTTTTAAAATCAGAAAATATTCTGTGAGGGGTTGTGGTGGTTGTAGATGCAGGCAGCCAGGCAGGCAGGCTTTAAAATGGAGTTTAGACTCAAGTCTCCTCCCCCCTCCCCCCAATGCTCTCTTTTTGTGATGAGGATGTGCTGGAATACTGGTTGCTGATTGTTGGTGCAAGCGTGCTTTAAAATGGAGTTTACAAGGTGCTTGGTTTTGTTTAAAAGGTGTTCTGTTTAGAAGGTGTTCCCTCCCCCCTCCTTTCCTGCCCTTTTTTTGACCTAAGTTCATCTTAGGTCAAAAGAAGTAAAATTCTCTGCCTAGTGGTAGAGGATGAATTAACTGGCTTTGCATTAGTTCCTATGGGAACTAACGCTTCGACGTATGAATAGCATCTCTAGATAAGAACCAAAAACAGCTGGAATGGATTAATCGGTTTTCAATGCATTCCTTTGGGAAATTTTGCTTCTACTTACGAACGTTTCAACTAACAAACATCTTCTGGGATGGATTAAGTTCGTAAGTAGAGGTCCCACTGTATTGGCTGAGAGAGGACACAGAAACAGAGATGGGCACGAACCGGTTCGTCTCAGTTCGTAAAGTTGGCACGGGTGGTGGTGCTTTCCTCTCCTGCTTCTCCTAGCTTAATCAGCCACTCACCAGGCCTCTCCCCCTGTGATCTTCAGCTGATCTTCCAGTCCCTGCAACAGCTCAGGCTTCTCTGCCCCGCCTTCTTGACTGATCTCCCACTCAGAGAAGAGGGCGGGGCAGAGAAGTCTGTGTTCTTGCTCCTGATTGGGAGATCAGCCGAGGGGGTGGGGAAAAACAAGCAGGCTGGGCCTGGTGAGTGGCTGATTGGCTGAGGAGCCGCAAGAGGGAGCAGCTGTGCTGTTGCCTTAAGAAACTGGTTCGTGCCCATCTCTGTACAGAACACAAAGAGGAACGCCACAAGGATGTAAAATCTAAACAGTGGTTATAATAAACTGAGCAAAGGGATACTCTGGGCACCCTCATTCGTTGGATTGTGGTGTTGTTGGACAAGGAAGAGATTACACATTGTGTATCTCAAGGGCACTAGACTCTTATTTTTAAATTAAAAATAGAACAAAATATTCACCTAACCCCCTCTCTACTTTCAACAGTTACAAGCAAGTGGTAACACTGATGCAACAATTAAAAGTCGAACAAAACCTTTTGGTCACCTTACGTGATAAAAGATTAGCAATAATGGGAATGTCATGATTGAGTTACTCATTGCGCACAAAAAATGTCACACGCTGTGGTTCTGGTATTGTACAAAGTCATGCTGACCAACACTTGTGTCATCCCTTCTTCCTCACAGCAGGAGCGAGCAAGGCGCTCTGCTTTTAACATGTTCCCTCGACGCTCTTTTTTTTTTTAAAGAGCAACCTCCAGTTCAAATTTGGTTTTTCCTTTTTCTTACATTAGGCAATGGGCGGGTGGGACAGAGAAGGCCATGGAAAGGCCGATTTGACAGTCTTAAGAAAGCAGAACCACTGGCAACATCTTCGCAGAAAGCCAAAGTGCCCGCCATTTTGGAAGGAGAAAAGGAAGTGATCTCTGACGAGAGGAAGGAAAATCTTGGTCCAAGTTCACTACCGATGACCCCAGAGAACGGCCAAATGGAGAAGACTTACAAGTGCTGGAACTGTGGCCTTTGGGAGCAGCTCTGATCTTTTGACCCACGAGAGGACTCACGGGGGCGAGAGGATGTATCAATGCGCCCACTGTGGAGAAACGGAGAGATTCCACAAGGGGCAGGTTTCCTGTGTTTGCTCGCGTTGTGGGAACAACGTTAGAGGCCCCTTTGAGGAAAAGGGAGAGAAATCTTGTAAGTCTTTGGATTGCGGGAAGGAGTTCCTTCAACATCAGAGGACCCACCAAGTTGTGAGAAAGTCCGAATGTTACGCGTGTGGGAAACAGTATTGTCAGAAATCAGAGTTTCTTACCCGTCAGAGGACACACAAGTCTGAGAGACGTTTGTCTTTGGGATGTTCTACAGATCAGAGACCCCAAGAAGCTAAGACACCCTATTCCTGTTTAGTATGCGAAGAAGTTTTTGGGACAAAGAAGGAGCTAAGCGTACACCAGAGAAACCACGCAACTGGGATGCTAAATAAATGTTCTTATTGTGGGAAGTGTTACAGATATAAATTAAGCTTGAAGTCGCATGAGTTACTCCACACACCAGTGTGGTCTTGCTGCGGGGAAAATTTCTACCAGCTCTCAGAATTTTTGCTTTGCGAATCGACGCATGCAAGAAAATAGCCTTTTATCTGCCTTGCCTGCGAAGGGGGAAAAAAATCTTTGAATTAATAAAGCAGGCATTTCTGCATCTGTTTGAGTGCCTTTTCCAACTCTAAAATCAAAACAAAGAGTGCATCTTCCAATATCACTGGCATGTTTGTGGGGTTGTTTCTGAATTATACAGATCTGTGATTTTGGTCATCCAGTCCGTGGCCAGGATCTTATAGGGGCAATAGTTGCAGGGTGGTGGCGGTGGTGGTTTGACCAGTTACAGCCTGCAGAAGGACGCAGCCAAAACCTGCCGTCATGACTGGTTTCCTGTTCTGCCACCTACTGCTCAGCCCCGTTCCCTGTGGGCTCCAGAATGGCTCTGGATTTGAGTCGTGAGACTCACTGGAAAAGCTCCCAAGAGGCTTTGACGCCATTTCTGATGCTGCTGGAGAGTCCTTTTTCTCTCCAGGACCCCATTTAAGGACAGGGGTGCTACTTTCTGCTTCGGCGGATCTTGGCCTACAGGTGCTAATTGGATGGTGGGACCGGTGCTTATTTAGCAGGACCCTCTGTAAAATGATGCAACTGTGTGATGTTGATTAGGGGGTAAGGTTCTGCTCATCTTTTTCAGAGTTTGAGAAAGGGATGTTTTTGAACCACAGCTTGCACGAGTCCACAGCTGGTATGGCCGCAGGCCACATCGTCCGGGCATTCTAGGACTTGTCTTCCAACAGGGTCACTTTCCCAAGTTCTGTGTTCTTCCCCCTTCTGCCCCGTGGCGTTTTCTGAGTTTGTGAGTGAATGTGAAAAAGCCAGGCCATTGCATCCCCATGTTCTCTTTGCCATCCATTTAGTCATTCAACTCACTTCTCTACCTGCCCTGTTAATTTACTAGGCAAGAATGGGAAATGATTCCTTTAAAAATGAAGAAGCAGCCAACATCTTGGTTGAAATCCTATTTTGTGCAGCTACACTCATGGAAGGCTGATGACGTCATTGGCATGGGCAATTTATTTGGAAATATAACATTTCCTACTTCTGTCTTGAGGATCCCATGGCTCTCAGGTAACCCCTTTCATTGTTGGAGAGCCATGGGAGCTGCCGAATGGGAGGAGGAAGTCTTTCCTGAGAATCACCACCACTGGTAAAATCACCCTGGCAATTTTCAGCAGTTAAAGGCTTTTCTCATTCTGTTCAGCCTATACCTAATAAAACTTGTAAGACAACACATGACTACCCTTTCCCTCCTTACAGCTGATTACTACAATTAGCCTCCTGGAAGTTTCTTGATTACATTTCTGTTCTAGCATTTTTTTGCTGTCATTTGTATGGTTTTGTTTATATTTTTCTTCACTATCTTGAGGTGAAGGATAAAAGACTGTTTTGAAATGTTTCAATAAAAATAAAAGCTTTTGCTAGGCACACTGCTGTTAATGAATGAACAATCATCTCAGAAGGTTGGATCTAGATTAAGTACTTTTACTTACATCCTATGGATCTGAGTCAAGCTATTTTGCCAGGACAACATCAGTCCACTTAGAAGGTGGTGAGTGCTCCAGCGCTGGAGGTATTCAAGAGAAAATTGGACAACTACTGTATTTGTCAGATTTGTTTTTGATTTGGATTCTTGCATTGAGCAGGGGGTAGGACTCAATGGTCTTATAGGTAAAGGTAACGGTTCCCCTTGACATTTAGTCCAGTTGTGTCCGACTGTAGGGGGTGGTGCTCATCCCCGTCTCCAAGCCGTAGAGCCAGCGTTTGTCCGAAGACAGTTTCCATGGTCACGTGGCCAGCACGATAGACACGGAACACGTTACCTTCCCACCGTGGTGGTCCCTGTTCATCTACTCGCATTTTTACATGCTTTCAAACTGCTAGGTTGGCAGGAAATGGTCTTATAGGTGCCTTCTAATTCACTTATTCTATAAATCTTAATTAAAAGATCCCAAGGCTGTGAGAGGGGTTTGGATTTAGCACAGACTCAGCTAGCGTTGTGCCAGCTCAGTTGGTCCTCAGCCATCTTGGGTAGTGACGATTGCCCTTAGAGATGGGCACGAACCGGTTCGTCCCAATTCATGAAGGCGGCAGCACAGCTGCTGCTGCTCCCCTCCCTACCCTCTCTGGCTCAAACAGCCACTCACCAGGCCCAGCTTGCTTGTTTCTCAGCCCAGTCCTTTTCTCTTACTGGGAGATCAGCCAAGAGGGCAGGGCAGAGAAAGCCTGAGCTGTTGCCAGAACTGGAAGATCAGTTGAGGAGGTGGAAAAAAACAAGCAGGCTAGATCTAGTGAGTGGCTGTTTGAGCCAGAGGGGCCAGGGAAGGAAGGGGAGCAGCAGACTGGTTCATGCCCATCTCTAATTGCCCCACTCAGTACAAAAGGACTTATTTTGGAATGCCCATGACTAAGGCAGTACTGGTAGGATGTCAAGAACAAGTTGAATTCCCCGTTTTCTTTAGATCCTCAAGCAAATACTGTACCTGGAAAACAGAATTTATAATATAAAACACTCTACCACCTATTCCAAACTTAGAAACTATGGACACAGTTGCAAACAGAAGCCCTCTTTCATGTATCTACTACAGGACTGGGGCGTATTGAGTGGTGAAAGATTTTGGGCATTGCAAAAGATATTTATTTTATTTCACGGCCTTCCTATATAGCTTTCCGTTCTTATAAAGTGGTAAAACAGGTTGCAAGATAAGCAAAGGCAATAGATGCGGTCGCTTTAAAAAAAAATTACAGAACTAAAAAATCCATTAAAAACTATTCATTTAAAACCATAGGTAATAGATAGTATAACATCCAGCAGGCTAAACTTTTCCCTGATCTGTAGCCTGTGAGGAAAACAGCAGTGGGATCCACTTACTAAGAAATACCAGTGGAAGTGTAACCTTGTCTGTGTTCCTCCACACCAGTGCTTCCCAAGCTAGGGATGACCCAGGTGTAATGGGCTGCAACTCCCAGAAACCCCGGACAGCAGAGCTGGTGGTAAAGGCTTCTGGGAATTGCAGTCCAAGTACACCTGGTTACCCAAGCCTGTGAACCAGGGCTCTACACCAGTGGTCCTCAGCCTTGGGCCTCCAGATGTGCTTGGACTACAACTCCCAAAAGCCTTCACCACCACCTCTGCTGGCCAGGATTTCTGGGAGTTGAAGTCCAAGAACATCTGGAGACCTAAGGTTGGGGACCACTGCTCTACACCACCTCCAATGACTCCTTGCCACCAGTTAAAGGGGTAGGTTCCCTCACCAAGGGAGAATGGGTTCTGAGATGGATTTGGTGGTACTGTATAGTTGGCAAGGGGGAGGAAATGGGGTGAGAGAAGAGGCTCTTAAGAAAAAGGGAGTTTGTTCTTAACCATTAGAGCAGGATGACAATGGAACCACTGGCCCCGGGAGGCAGTGAGCGCTCCAATGCTGTAGGCATTCAAGAGAACATTGGACAACCATCCTGTCAGATCTGTTTCACTTTCTATTCTTGCACTGAGCAGGGTGTTGAACTTGAGGGCCTTATACGCCCCTTCCAACTCCCATTATTTTATTGATTCTATGTAGATCTACAATTTGCTAAAAATAGTCTCCCCCCCCCCCAATGCTACATATAGGTCTGTTTACAACTATAGGCACACCCTTTCTTCCCCACTGTTTTGCATTTCAGCAGTAAAAAGTTTTAAGAATCCCATTTTGTTTCAGTATGGTTACCGTATAGAAACACATTCCCCAACACTCCACAGCAGACTACATCAGTGAAATTGACAAAAGTCAAGGTGAGGAGATCCATGACATCCAGTGGTATTCCTCCAAAGGCTCCACAGACAGAAAGCCTTGGCTTCTATTCCATTCAGAAATGGAGCTGTGGTGGTCGCCTGAAATCACAGCTGGATGTGACACATGACTAGATCTCCATCCAGTAGGCCCCCAAATTTCCCCCTCTGGATTTGCTTGTTTGGAACGAGCGTGTCTTTGTTTTCTTCAGGACTGGCTCATAAAGTAGTCAGCAAGGACTTCTCTTGCCACGCTCCCATCCTGCGCGTCCTCCGGAGAGGACGGGAATTTCAAGGGTCCCTCCAGCGTTTGGTCCCAAACCCCGTCCTGGGACCGAGGCACGTCCGCCAAAACGTGCCCACGATTCTCACAGATATTATGGAGCACAACGGACCCCACAACCACAGGGATAATATTCTCTTCCGCAACCTCAAGCCGGGTCGCTAAACATCTCCACCGCCCCTTCAGACGCCCGAAGGCCTGTTCGGCGATCTTCTTGCAGGCGCTTAGGCGAGAATTGAAGCGTTCTTTGCGAGGGTCAAGGTTCTCGGTGAAGGGCTTCATGAGCCACTTTTTCAAGGGATAGGACGCGTCACCCAGGATCAACGGAGGGATCTCCACCTCGCCGACGGTCGTCGTAGGATTCCCCCGCACGAATGACCCTTGGTCCATTGCCTCGCAGAGGGCCAGGTTTCGGAAAAAAGAGGTATCCTTGTCTTTACCACACCGACTGAGTTCAATGTCAATGAAGCGCCCTTTGTGGTCCACAGTGCCCTGCATCGACATAGGAAAGAATCCCTTCTGGCTGACGCTTGTCCCTTTTCGAACTGTGCAGATTATGGGGATGTAGGTTCTATCCATGACACCCACACAGCCAGGAAATCCCATTTCTGCAAATCCTGCCATGACCTGCAAAAATTAAAATATATAGATATATACCATTTCATCAACATTCCTCATTGCCTAGATAATTGTTTCCAAGCAGTAACTCTGGACTTCCTCAGAATGCTTGTCACGATCTTGTCAGTTGGCTACAAGACAGCCCATGCCGCATTAGTGGCTTCCTCACAGTTGGTTTGCCCATTAAGAGCATCCAGGAGCTGGTCTTCTCCAGCTCAATGACATCCTATGTAAAACAAGACCTAGTTTGAACTGGAGGTGGAACCTGTGTCTGAAGTGTGTGTGTGAGAGAGTGTGTAAAAGAGAACGACTGAATACTCCACACAAACGAATCCCTGAAAACAAAAAAATCAGCATGTCAGGGCAAATCTTTTTCGTGATTGTCAGTGAGAATCTAGTTCTTTTACAAGCAGGGCAAGAGCAGAAGCAGATTTTTACATTTTGCCAGCCATCTGTCATACACCCAGGTGCGTGGTGAACCGTGTAGCCAACTGCACAACCTAGGCATTTTCAGACACGCAACAAACAGCTGGCGAGACCCACGCACACGAGTCGCACCATTGCCAGGTCATGCTACTGACAAATTCCTAGCCACTGTGGCTGGAAAAAATTATTTATTTATTTATTTATTTATTGGACTTATATACCGCCCCATAGCGGTACAAGCACACTCTGGGTGGTTTACAAGTTAATTACGCAGGCTACACATTGCCCCCCCAGCGAGCTGGGTACTCATTTTACTGACCTCGGAAGGATGGAAGGCTGAGTCAACCTTGAGCTGGCTATCTGGGATTTGAACCCCAGGTCGTGAGCACAGTTTTAGCTGCAGTACAGCGTTTTAACCACTGCGCCATGAGGCTCTTATAATTAAATTATTATTATTATTATTATTATTAAATAATAATAATCCCCACCCCATCTCGTTGCTACTTTGGGGGCTGAGAAGGAACAGGGACTCCTGAGGTGCATGGCAGGCGACAGCGCCATCCTTGGCCATCAGTAATGGGGAAGTCTTGTCTTCACTGTCTCATTGATCATAGTTACCTCTTTGGGGTCTTGGAGAGCCACCACTTTCTTGAACAGGAGCTTCTCGATGGCCAGGCAGACCTCAATGAAGACTTCTCCGACGGTGGAGCGCCCGACCCCGAAATGGTCGGCCACCGACCGGTAGCACTCTGTGGTGGCGAGTTTCCAGAGGGCGATGCCCACCCGCTTCTCCACGCTCAGCGGGGCCCTCATGGTGGTGGTTTGGCGTTGCAGCTCCGGCCGGAGTTCCTCACACAGTTCCAAGAAGGTCTCTTTGGTCATGCGGAAATTCTGGAGCCACTGTTCACGATCCCAAGTCTTCAGCACCACCCGTTCCCACCAGTCCTGGCTGATCTGGCGAGACCAGAAGCGATGAGGCCCAGCATTGAGTTCTTCCACCATCAGCCGGGTCTCACTGTTGGGGCAAATATCAGGGAGCAGCTGGTGCAGGAGGGCAATGTGGTTCGCCATGACCCGGCGCATGGTGCGCCGGGCTCGGGCTGCGATGCCTCGGCGGTGTAAGTGTAAGCGGACCAGGTTGTGGGTGGCCAGAATCACAAAAACGATGGCTTCCAGGTTGTCCATAGTGAGCAAAGAGGACAGGAAAAGAAACCTTTTCACAAGCGCCTTTATTTTAAAATACCTACCGTTCGCTCCCACACACCGGTGCTCAAAGTAGCCTAAAAAAAACCAAGAAAAGCTTTGAAAAACAAAATAAAATGGTGTGCAGAAAATCGATTCGGAGTGGCAACGACGGGTTATTTTCTACCCCTCTTTGACATCCACCATTGCTGAAAATCGACCTAGAATCAGATTGGAAACGTGAAAAGCAAGCAGCTGAAAAGGCAAAAGGGGAAGTTATAGTTAGTTATAGTTATCTCAAATAATGGCCTCTATAGGTCGATGGCAGATCAGATATCCCAAGATTTGCCAAAGTGGAAAATAAAACTTCAGATGTGGAAATACAGCAAGCAAAGTAATCAGATGCAATTAATTATTTTTCCCCCTTGTCCCAGCCTTGCAGTATTTGATAAAAAGCTGATTTTTCTCCTCCCCCTCAAAATGCGATTTGGCAATCCAGAGGTTGTAGAAATCTTTCCAAGCCCTTTTTCCTTCCCCTGTAATCGGCCTCTTTTAGAAGACGGTGGCTTTTCCCGACCCTTCTGTCGCCGAGGCTGGTTGTTTCTTTCTGGGAAGGATTTTCTCTCTCCCTTATCCACCCCGAACACATTCGAAAGCTTTAAGGGTTAAAGCTAGAAAGCTGGGATTCCTAGACGGAGCCTGTCGTTCACGCAGGAAGTCCGCTCCAGTGGTGTTTAATAATATTGTTGCATTTGTTTGGAGGCGGGAGCAAATGCTCCTATTGGCTGAGAGCGCCGAGGTCTTCTGGAGGGGGAAATCCGGCAAGATTCCGCGGGGAGTTCTGGGAGTTGTAGTGCAAGAACAAAGCTGCACACCTTTAGTGATAGTGTTATACATTAATACTCGGCCCAGGAAGGGGTCATAAAGGATAAAAGGGTAAAGGAAGATAAAAGGAGTGCTCTTGAACAATGTTAGCCATAGAGGTGGCTGCATTAAATGGAAGTGTGGCTTAATTTGGGAATATTCTCTCTTCCGATTATGACAGCTTGGAAAATTACATTTTCAAAAAAATAATTCCATTATCCCAAATGTAATTAGTTACTGTAATAACTGATTTAAAAAGAATAACTATTATCTCTCCACAGTAAATAACTTTTGTCAATAGAGGGTTTTAATTCTAATGCTATGACGGACAGGTCATAGTGGAGAGTTCTGACTAAATGCAATTCACCTGGAGTAGGAACTGGCAATGCCACTCCAGTATCTTTGCCAAGAATGCCCCATGAACAGAAACAAAAGACTAAAAGATATGACCCTGGAAGATGGGACCCTCAGGTTGGAAGGCGTCAAACAAGCTACTGAGGAAGAGCGGAGGACAAGTACAAGTAGCTCCAGAGCTAATGAAGTGGTTGGGCCAAAGCCGAAAGGACCCTCAGCTGTGGACGTGCCTGGAAGTGAAAGGAAAGTCCAATGCTGTAAAGAAAAATACTGCATAGGAACCTGGAATGTAAGATCTATGAACCTTGGGAAGCTGGAGGTGGTCAAACAGGAGATGGCAAGAATAAACATCGACATCCTGGGCGTCAATGAACTAAAATGGACAGGAATGGGCAAATTCAATTCAGATGATTATCATATCTACTATTGTGGGCAAGAATCCCGCAGAAGGAATGGAGTAGCCCTCATAGTCAACAAAAGAGTGGGAAAAGCTGTACTGGGATATAATCTCAAAAATGATAGAATGATGTCAATACGAATCCAAGGCAGACCTTTCAACATCACAGTAATCTAAGTTTATGCACCAACCACAAATGCTGAGGAGACTGAAATTGCCCAGTTTTATGAAGACTTACAACACCTTCTAGAACTGACACCAAAGAAAGTTCTTCTCATTATAGGGGATTGGAATGCTAAAGTAGGGAGTCAAGGGATAAAAGGAACAACAGGGAAGTTTGGCCTTGGAGTTCAGAAGGAAGCTGATTAAAATATTCATGATTAAAATATATTTATTTTGGGAGTCTGACTATTCTCATTTTTAAGACCTAAAAGTGATCTTGTAGCCGAGGTCCTCAACCTTGGGCCTCCAGATGTTCTTGGACTACAGCTTCCAGAAGCCTTCACCACTACCTCTGCTGGCCAGGATTTCTGGGAGTTGAAGTCCAAGAACATCTGGAGGCCCAAGGTTGGGGACCACTGTTAGCCAAATAAAGATATCAAGATGAGGTACTTTGTCTTCACTTTTTTTTTTAAAAAAAATGTTTTTAAAACAAAGGGTTCCCTCCGCAAAGGAGAGGCACTCTGCACATCCTCAGAGACACCTGAACTCATCAAAGGACCAGAGTAACCTGACAATGAAATTAAGCAGCAACTTTAGGAACAACAATGAAGCCCAGAGATTTTTGCACACAAGGAGCAATTTTTTTTAGTGTTTGCCTACTTATTGTTTTTGCTTTAATATTGCCTTTTAATGATGTGATTGCCCTATTTATAATCATTGTTCTTCGCTTTAAATATTTTCTTTCAAGGACGTAAAAAAGCCGCGTTGGGTCCGCTTTCTGGAGAAAGGCGGGGTAAAATATTTTAAATAAATAAATATATAAAATAGTAAAGATTTAACTAGATTCCCGCTTCAATTACAGCGAAGGAAGCTGTCGGGCGCCAGGAAAAGGTTAAGCTCTCCGAGCTTCCTTCTTCTGAGTCCTAGAGAGACCAAAAAAAAAGGAGGCACCGGAAGTACTGGCTAATCGGATTAGGGAAGCCACTTCCGTTCCCAACAACTGGTAGAAGAAAGCTAATTTTTCAAAGTCCGCCTTGACTGCAGCGAAAGGGCGGGTTGCATTCCTACGCGTTGCAAGGAGAGGGTGAGTGAAAAGGAAGCATTTTTAAGGGAGAAAGTAGAGAGGGTTCAAGGAGTAGAAAAGGACAGAGGACCCAGAATTGCAAAGGAGATTTTTTTAACTAGAAAAACATTCCAGCTGCAAGATTTGGAGGTGGCAAGCAGTTTTCCTCCCGGAACAGACACGAATTAACGATCCCTTCTTTGCAATCTCTAGTTTAAAAGAATCTGAGGCCGAGGAGGGTCTCCAATATGGAGAGTTGGCAGTGTGGTATAATGGTTAGAGGGTTGGACTGGGATTTAGGAGGTCAAGTTTCTAGTCCTTAAATTCTGAGTGATCCATAAAATTCATTGGGAGATCTTTGCACACTTGCTCTCCCCCTCCTACACACAAACACATATACCACAGGAGCCCCGTATCCAGAGGGATTGGTTTCAAGCCCCTCCTGGATGCTGAAAAATGTGGATTACCACAAACACTATTTTACCCTATACTGTACATAGCATAATCTCTGGCTCCCTCTAGTAGCCAGTTCTGGTAACTTCAACTTTAGAAATACATAGTTGTGGGATTTCAAATCATTGAGTTGGAAGGGGCCTGTAAGGCCATCAGGTCGTTTGCCCTGCTCAACTCAAAGCAGATCTGACAGATGGCTGCCCCATTTTCTCCTGAATGCCTCTAGCGGAGCTCCTACTACCTCCCAAGGTCTTTGATTCCATTATTGTACTGCTCTAACAAGAAGTTTTTCCTGATATTCAGCAAAAATCTGGCTTCTTGAAACTTGAGTCACTCATAGTATTACTGAACCAAGTAGCTCCCCATCTAAGAACTGTGCATTTATGTTTTTTTTCTCCCTAGGGGTAGAACTTTGCACTTACCCCTGTTAAATTTCATTCTGTTATTTTCAGTCCAATGCTCAAGCTTATCAAGATCTTTTTGAATTTTGTTCCCTGTCTTCCAAGGTGATGACCATTCCACCCCATTTTGTGTCATCTGCAAATTTGATGAGTTAATCCCTGCACCCTCTGATCCGAGACATTAATAAAAATGTTGAAGAGCACTGGGCCCAGGACAGAGTCCTGGGGTGCCCCACTTGCTACCTCCTCCCAGTTTGAAAAGGAGCCACTGTTAAGCACTCTCTGAGTACGATTCTGTAACGAGCAGTATATCTGTCTACCTGACATTTGTTCTATCTAGCTGACATCTAGTGAGCTTGCTTATCAAAATATCATGGGGAACTTTGTCAAACACGTTTATTGGATGATGGAAGGACAAAAGGGAGGGGGCTAACCTGGAAGCAGCCACGGAGAAGGCCATTTCCCCCGTGAAGGTACAGTGGGGTCTCTACTTAAGAACGTCTCTACTTAAGAACAATCCAACTTAAGAACAGCTCCATTTGCTAAATTTTGCTTGTACTTGAGAACAGAAATCCAAGATAAGAACAGGAAAAAAACCTTTCCTGCTCTTTTTTTAACCTTAGGTCATCTTAGGTTAAAAAAAAAAATTCTCCCCCTAGTGGTAGAGTACGTATTGACCAGCTTTGCATTAGTTCCTAATGCTTCAATGTACGAATGCACCTCTACATAACAAAAAAACAGCCAGAACGGATTAATTGGTTTTCAGTCCATTCCTATGGGAAATCTTGCTTCAACTTAAGAACGTTTCAACTTAAGAACACCATTCCAAAATGGATTAAGTTCTTAAGTAGAGGTTCCGCTGTAGTTTCTATGGACGGAAAAGAGCAGATACAGATTAAATGATTTTCAATGCATTCCTATGGGAAATGCAGATTCAACATAAGAACTTTTCAACTTGAGAACCACCTTCCAATACAGATTAAGTTCTTAAGTAGAGACCCCACTGTAGAAGGACTAACAGGCAGGCCTCAAAAGATCATAAAAGTCCGAGAAGGCTCATAGACAGAAATATGGAAAATGGTCACATTCCCATGCTCTGAATAAAAGTTATTGCGTTTTATTTCATCACAGCTTTCGGATTTTTATTCCAGAAAGGACCTACAGTACTGAGTGCCTGTGGGTAGCAGAACAGCCCATATTGGAAGGCTCAAATGGAATGAACTGTCCTTGAAGTGACACTTTAAAAAGTTCATTGCCTGGAGACTTTGAGTGCAGAGACAGTCACCTCGGTGGGAGAGGGCAGCTGTAGCCCCTCAAGCAGCGGACGCAAAGGAGGAAGGCGTTGATTCTGAATTGCAGGTGGAGATGGAAGAAGAAAAAACCCCACAGATTCTACATGTGGGAAGTATCAGGGAGTTACAAAACGTGGCATCTCCCAGCCAGATTAAAAGAGAACCGGAGGAAGAGCTGCAACAGTCTTGGGAAATCCAGTGGGAAGAGTTCCTCAGGATGCTTCAAGCTCCTTGTTCAGGTTGGGAGAAGAGAAAGGTGTTGGAGGAACCCAGGCCCTGGGATGATGCCAAGGCTTTCTTGGCTTCCTTTGAGCATGTGGCGTCAACGTGCCGGTGGCCTCAGGACAAATGGGTGACCCTCCTCTTGCCGGCCCTCAGTGGGGACACCAGACAGGCCTTGGGGGCCCTCAGCACCAGAGACAAAGGAGATTATGAGAAGGTAAAAGCAGCCATCTTGGAAGGAGAAGCCACGCTGAGGGAGAAGCAGCGGCAGCATTTCCGGCAGTTCTGCTACCAGGACACAGAAGGGCCGAGAGGCGTCTACAGCCACTTACGGGAGCTTTGTTGCCAGTGGCTGAGGGTGGAGAGGCACTCGAAGGAGGAGATCCTGGAGCTGCTGATCCTGGAGCAGTTCCTGACTGTCCTGCCTCAAGAAATGCAAAGCTGGGTCCGGGAAAGGGGTCCGGGGACCTGCGCTCAGGCCGTCCTGCTGGCGGAGGATTTTCTTGCAAAGCAGAATGCGGTGAAACTTAAAGGAGAGGTGAGTGGACTCTTATGGTGGTGAGTGGCTATGACATCGGCTGGGCTAAATGGCTGTTGGGCACCTCATTTCCAGAATGTCGTGGTTTCAGCTAGCAGGATCCTCGTCCTCCATCTGAAAGCCTGAGGCATTCTTCCCATCACAGAATATATTTGCTCCTCTACCCAGGATTTTCTAGCTTATCCCAAACTGAGGAGTGACCAGGGCCGGCCCTACCGTTAGATGAAGTACTATTAGAGGAAAATGAGTTGGCTGCCTCAGGCATCCGACTTTGAGTGGCAACAGATTGTCAATTATTTTATTTATAAATAATGTACAAGGTCATACTCAACTCTTTCCAACCCTGATAGCTCTTGCAGCCTTCTAACCATTACACCCCAGTGGCACCCAAACCCAGGCAAGTTACTCTGGAAGCCTACAGGGTCACATTCAACTCTTTCCAAGAATAAATAAATAAATAAATAAATAAATAAATAAATATATGTATATATGTATATATGTATATATGTATATATGTATATGTACACACACACACACACACACACACACACACACACAGAGTGGTGCCCCGCATAGCGTCGATAATCCGTGCAGCAAAAATCGTCGCTATACGGATTTAAAAAGCCCATAGGAATGCATTGAAACCCCTTCAATGCATTCCTATGGGTTTAAAACTTACCTTTTAAGCGAAAATCTTCCATACGGTGGCCTTTTTGGGTGCCCGGTAAGCGAGGAATCCGTCCCTGTTTTACCCGGCAGCCATTTTGGAACCGCCAATCAGCTGGGGAAAAAACATCGTTATGTGAAAATCGGTAAACAAAACAGCTTACCGATCATCGCAAACCGATTTTCCCCCATAGAAAACACCGTTATGCGATCGCAAAAGCAATCGCAAAAACATTGTTGCTATGTGGATTTGTCGTTAAACAGGGCACCCATTATGCGAGGCACCACTCTGTGTGTGTGTGTGTGTGTGTGTGTGTGTGTGTGTGTGTGTGTCCTGGACTGTCTGTGGTTTGGAGTTTGTTCCATACGGCCCCTTGAACAGGCAAGTCAAGAAACCCCTAGAACAGTGGTTCTCAACTTTGAGTCCCCAGATATTCTTGGACTACAATGCCCAGAAATCTTGGCCCGCACAGGTAGCAGTGAAGGCTTCTGGGAGTTTTAGTCCCAAGAACATCTGGGGACCCAAGGTTGGGAGCCACTACCTTAGAACTATCAGGACATGCTAGTAGGAACAGTTGGGACCTGGGTCATTTTTTTTCCAGAAACCAAGCTAATCCTGGACCTAACAACTAAATCCTGTTGCGCAGTTACGCAAACAACATCACTTTTGGAAGTGAATTGCTGGATGTTAAGAAGCTCTGTAGAAAGTATCTGGTGCCTACTGAGTAGTGTGGCATGCAACAGATACACTGTATGGGAACTTCTTAACTTACAGTAATTCACCTGTAGAAGTTGCTCAGTTTGCCTAATAGCACGACGCTATTCAGTTCATTTTTTTTATTCTTAAGTAAGATGTTGCTCTGTATTCCAGGAGTGTATCTACACACTCCATGGTTATCAGCAATCTGATACCACTTTAACCAACACCTCTTTGTCTGAATCTAGGTGGCGGGATCATTGGATGGGAGAGCCAAGATTCCCTGCCGTCGTTTGAGAGAAAAACACTGAAGTTTTCTAGTGGATAACTTTTCAACTACAAATCTGAACATCCCTTAAAATGAAGCCAGTTTAAGTGGCATGGCACTGCTCTGTGTAGTGTTGATCAATGGTTCCCAACCTTTAGTCCCCAGATGTTCTTGGACTACAACTCCCAGAAATCCTGACCAGCACAGCTAGGGGTGAAGGCTTCTGGGAGTTTGAGTCCAAGCACATCTGAGGATCCAAGGTTGGGAACTACTGATGTGTAGATAGACTCCAGGAGATTTGAATACAAGACACTAGCAGAGACATCCATGTGTAGGGCTCTGTCCCATACAGTGGTGCCTCGCTTAACCATTGCCCCGCATTATGACAAATCCGCTTTACAAAGATCTTTTTACAATCGCAAAACGATGATCTAAATGGGGGAATTTTGCTTTGCGATGATCAGTTCCCTGCTTCAGGAACTGATTCTTCGCAAAACGATGTTTTTCTAACAGCTGATCGTCAGTTTCAGAATGGCCACCGGGTAATTAAAATGGCTCCCCGCTGTGTTTAGGGACAGATTCCTCGCTATACAGGCAGCGAAATGGCCGCCGTATGGAGGATCTTTGCTGGACGGTGAGTTTTTACGCCATGGGAATGGAATGGGGTTTTTTATTTCGCTTTATGATGTTTTTGCTTAACGGCGATTTTTCCTGGAATGGATTATCGTCATTAAGCGAGGCACCACTCTATTTGAAAGACCCGATGAAGCGGGCAAGGAACTATCCTGAAGGTAGGAAAATGCCCTTAGAGTAAGAATGTGAAGGCTGGCAGAGGTGTTTGGAAATCTCTGGTTCTGAATGGTCCTCCTGCTGCTGTTTCAGGTGTCCGAATCCTTGCAGGAAGTGGCTCCGACTTTGTCCACGGCCGATGGGAGGCCACCACCAGAGGCTTGGAACTTTGGCGTGGAGGTTAAGCAGCGGTGGGAAAGAGAGGAGAAGTCCCTGGGTAAACCATACTCTGAATGGCTGGATATGGTGACGTTTCCTTACTTTCAGTTTCACATTTGAAGATGACCCTTCAAGGTTATCTAGGAAGGTTATGTCTATCATCTCAAGATGTCATTGGTAGTTTAACAAGGCAGCAGCATTGCTTCTTTTGAGCGGTTAAGAGGCTCTTCTTTCAAAGATCTCTACAAACATTTTTATATCTAAAAGGATTGAATTGGAAGCATTCCAGTATTTTGGTGTCTCAGAGTACTGGATCTGTGTGGATTAGATCTAAATAGGGGCCACAATCCTATTGGGGCTTGCATAAAGTTTGTGTAATGGGCCGCAGCTAATTGATGAGTTAATGCAGCACACGTGGATTGTGCAGTCGGACAAAGAACCAGGCACACAACTGAGACATGAACTGCCATCTCACAAATTAGATACTATTAGCCACTGCAAGGTACACTGACCTTATTCAAATGCTGATAGGATTTTGGCTGTTGAGTTATACACCCACTGCAGAATGTCCTTTTGGCTAAAATGCACAGAGCTTTTGAATTAAATGCATTGAGCTCTGATAAATTATTGACAGTCTTTGGAGATGCGGCCACTTCTCTTCATTTTTGTGCGTACAGTAGGACCTGTATATCCATGGGATTAGTATCTGTGGTTTTGGTTATGTGTGGTTTATCACAGCCCTATATGCAACATACAACATTGTAGGTTCTTGTGCCCTTTGTCCCACCTCATTGTATGTTGTATATAGCAGTGGTCCCCAACCTTGGGCCTCCAGATCTTCTTGGACTACAATTCCCAGAAGCCTTCACCGCCACCTCTGCTGGCCAGGATTTCTGGGAGTTGAAGTCCAAGAACATCTGGAGGCCCAAGGTTGGGGACCACTGGTATATAGGGTTTGCTACTATCCTCAGTTTCAGGCCTTCACGGTGGATTGTGCAACAGATCCCCCACAGATATGGGTTTCCTACTGTATTTGTCTGCAGACTCAGCTTAAATACACAGATCCTCCCCACCATACGGAGAAGCATGTCAAACTTCCACACACACACCTAACTACAGTGGAAAGTAACACCTTAGTTCCCACCTTGTGAGTACTAGGATTTTGGTTCCCTTCCTCCTTTCCCAACTAACACAGGGTGCAAACAATGTGGAGCAGTGACTCCCAGCCTTCAGCCTCTTAGGTTCCACCAAATACTGCCATCAAAAGACCCTGGATCCTACCATGTTCGGAAGAAAAAGCCCACTGTGTTCTGAGAAACACATGGTACATGCAATCAGTTATTACACATTACATAATGTTCTGTTACAATAAATCTTAAGAACATTAAAAATACAGTGGTGCCTCGCTTAACGATGTTAATTCGTTCCAGTGAAATCGCTGTAGAGTGAAAACGTCGTAAAGTGAAATAAAATAGCCAATTGAAATGTATTGAAAACCATTCAATGCTTTCCAATGGGCTGAAAAACTCAGCGTCCAGCGAAGATCCTCCATAGGGGCGGCCATTTCCGGTGCCTGTAGAGTGAGGAATCCGTCCAAAAACACAGCAGGGAGCCATTTTGAGCACCCAGTGGCCATTTTGAAACCCCGACAATCACCTGTTTTGATAGTCGTAATGCAAAGAATCGGTTCCCGAAGCAGGGAACCGATCTTCGCAAAGTGAAAAAAAACCATTCAAAACATTGTTTTGCGATCGCAATTGCGATTGCAAAAACATAGTCATGAAGCGGATTTGTCGTTATATGGGGTAATCATTAAGCGGGGCGCGACTGTATAAGCAATATTATTGGGAGTAACCACAAACCTCTGGATGCCCAGTGTAGTGTGGCGGATACAGTGATGGAGGAGACTCAAGGAGAGGATCCCCCTCATCATGGAAATTTGTCTCTGTGTGTGTATGGGGGAGAGACATCTGGCCTGTCACAGCTTGTCTTTGCTCCACATCTGATGAATAGGATGTGACTAGGCGGCCATGATTTGAATAGCGATGGGCAGCCTAAGAGCAGCGAGTGATTTAGCATCAGGACAAGGCTAGGAGTCAGCTAGAAGAAAGAACCTGGGGAACCTTAAAAAAAACCCCACAGGACCACTTCCCTCGGCCCCCGTGTCCGCCTGTAGGTATGATGTGCTGCCTTCTACTGACCCAGTCTACCAGGTTATCTATGTGCCACATGTGACAAGATTGTGATAGCTTTGGACAATGGGGTTGGAATCCTGTTGTGTATCTCCACTGGCCCAGGGTTGGTGATGTCATCAGTAGCAGGAAATGGCTGCTGATTAAAAGTTTCCTTTGAGGATTTTGGCTGCATATGGAAAGCATATATATGAGCCATGTGCACCCCGCGATCACTTTTAATCCACAGTGATTTGCTGCTGAGGATCATAGAATAATGGAGTTGGAAGAGGCCTATAAGGCTATCAAGTCGAACCCTCTGTTCAAATGCAGGAATCTAGTGACGTCGTCTCTGTTATGCACCAGGAGCTGTGCAACAGGATATCTCTTTTAATATGTTCTTCTCCCTGCCAAATAATCTGCCATAAATGATTAAATTCTACATAAAATTACAGAAAGCTTGTGAATCCCTAAGTTTTTGTTGTTTTGAGAAAGGGAGCGTTGTGTGTCTTGTGGTTGTAGAGTGAAGAGTAGAACGTAAGATATGACAGCTTGAGAGCCGCTGGGGCTTGGGGACCCTCCTTCCTTCTGTATTGTGGGCTCCCCGTCCCCATGATGGGCTGACCTCTAACTCTAACAAAGCTGGCTGGGAGGAGTGCTGGCGAAGGGATGGGAGCGTGGGGGGGGTGGCGGCATCTAGGCGGTCACATGTTCGCTTGGCGGTACCTGGGGACAAGAATCCCTGTGGCTAGGAAAGGGTTACAGGACAGGGAGGAGCGACAACCAAGAGGAGCTAACTCCCCAAAGCAAGAGGCTCTCTTAAAGCGGTTATTTCTTTATAGCTTTGTCCTTTTGAAAATTTACTGAAACACACCCTCCGTCTCTGTTCAGTTCCTGCAGGTGAAGGGCAGGTGTATATGGGCCAAATAAACAGTCGTCATCCATCCAGTTCAGTGCAGCAGGACCTAAGATGTACATCGCTGGAAGGTGGCCGTTTGTTCCAGTATTGTAACGAAGGAACCAGTTTCGAGGTTCAGCCGAGACCAGAGAGTAACTGGAGGACTAAACCAGAGGATGCTAGGGAAGTATCCCTTCCCAGGGATGAAGAAGATGGCTCCTGTCAAGAAGAAACAAGAGCCTGTAACCAAATCCACCATTGTCACTGTGGGCAGACCTTCAAAATCTGTGCGTGCCTGAGAGTACATGAGAGAAGTCATACGGGAGGCCCATTGTGCTCGTGTCCTGTGTGCCAGAACAAAATGGCCAGTGTCCCTCACCTTACTGCACATGCGAGAATCCACCCAGGCGGTGAACTGCACAGGTGCTTAGAATGTGGAAGAGACTTCTGCAGCTCGGCCAAACTTAGGGAGCACGAAAGGATTCACACTGGAGAGAAGCCCTATCAGTGTTCCATGTGCCACAAGAGGTTCACTTTTACCACCAACCTCATTGCGCACGAGAGGATTCACACCGGGGAGAAGCCCTACAAGTGTTTGAAATGTGGGAAGCATTTCCGCCAGAAGGGAACGCTCAAAACCCACGAAAATACTCACCTGGTAGAAAAACCATATAAATGCTCCAAATGCGAGAAAAGTTTCCGCCAGAAGGGCGCCCTCACGCAGCATGAAAAAATTCACCTGGCAGAAAATGTGTATACATACATGAAGTGTGGGAAGTTTTTGCCGGCAGGAAAACCTCACAACACATGAAAAGAAAAAAATACCTAGAGGGAAACATTGCAAACCTTCGGAATCTGGAAGAAATTTCTTCACCTACTGTCGGTCCCGTGAAAAGATCAGTAATACAGAGAAACTTTATATGTGCTTGAAATGTGGGAAAATTCAGGAACCGTTTGCTGCACGTGGAAAATCCACCTTCAGAGAGAAATAGGAAGGGTGTTTGAAATGTGGGATATATTTTTGTAGCTCTGCTCAACCTTAAGAGTCCCTGAGAGAATTCACACTCAAGAGTTTTAGTACAAATAGAAATAGTCAGGTAGCACTTTAAAAGACTAACTGTTTTTTTTATTTTTCATAAGCTTTCTTGTGTCTAGTCATGCTTTTTTGCCTTAAGTGTGCTTAGATGCATGAAAGCATATGAAAAATAAAAACTTGTTAGTATCTTAGGTGCTACCTGACCACTTCTGGTAAAAATTCCTGTACTAGCGGGATTCCAGTGCAAGAGCTGGTTATGGTGAAGAAGCATTGATGAGCATTCCAGATGTCAGGTACACAAGGGGGAAAATTGAAGTCTAAGAAATCCACCGGATCTCTATGGGAGAATGGGTTCCATGTGAGCCTTTTCCCATCTGACATTGAGCAAGCCCGCACCTGGAAATGGGCGAAGGTTCTTAAAATCTGTCAGGACAGATTTTCAAAGCCTGCAATATCACCATGGTGAAATTAATATATTAAGTGCAAGATCGGAGGTAAGGTAAAGGTAAAGGTTCCCCTTGACAATTTTTGTCCAGTCGTGTTCGACTCTAGGGGGCGGTGCTCATCCCCGTTTCCAAGCCATAGAGCCAGCGTTTTGTCCAAAGACAATCTTCCGTGGTCACATGGCCAGTGTGACTTAGACACGGAACGCTGTTACCTTCCCACCGAGGTGGTCCCTATTTATCTACTCGCATTTGCATGCTTTCGAACCGCTAGGTTGGCGGGAGCTGGGACAAGTGACGGGCGCTCACTCCGTCGCATGGATTTGATCTTACGACTGCTTGGTCTTCTGACCCTGCAGCACAGGCTTCTGCGGTTTAGCCCGCAGCGCCACCACGTCCCTCTTTTCATGTCGCTGAGGAGGGATTCATGGAACCACGGAGTCCCATTGTTATGTTCTGCAGTGACCATTTTGCTGCTAAAGTTCATCTGTATTCCATGTTTTCTTTGATTTAAATCTTACGGAGACGTGTTCTGTGTATAAGAATTGTGCATTCTGTATTTTCTGTAAAAAATGAATATTTTTAAATATATACTGTGTATATATTTTAATAAGAACTGAATCCCACTACGTGAGTGCGGAAATGATTAATGGAAAACAAATCTGCTTTGTTAAAAACCTTTTTTCTACATGCTTCCGAAACTCATTAAAAGTTTCAAGGCTAGATCTTTTACCTGGCGCAGGTGAAACCAGTGTGATGAAAAACATGGGGGGAGGGACATCTTGGTCCTGTCTCCCCTCCTCTTCCTCCCGTGTCCTGCTTCCATTTGCAGCATTCCAGGGCTGAAGAAGTATCCTATCAAAGTTCTGTCGTCTTTCTTGTTTACGTCCGTCGGAGAAAGTAGCTTGAGAAAGAGCCGCCTCTACCGTTGGGCAAAGTGAAGCAGCTGCTTATACTGGTAGGTCATTGAGCCTTACAGAGCAACAGAGACATGTCGGCGGGCAAAGGCATCTGGGCTGTCGTCCACCCTACTCCCAAGATGGTCTTGTTGTCCTCGATGATTGCGCAGGATCCCATCCCATGGCCAGCCCTGAAAATGAAATTCCAAGCTATCACTTGGGTTCAAGTAGGGCCTGACACGTGAAAGCCAAAATCAGCACCAATGGCCATTGGGTGTGAATCCAGACCTTGAGACTTGCTCTCTCCTTAGTTGCTTCTTGTTTTCCCAGTGAAGGTGTACCAGCTTTGCTTTCCCTTCAGTGCTAAAGGGCCCAGGCCACCTCAGTTTTCCTCCGCCTAGCAAAGCAGTGCAGCTGAAGATATCTTTTTGTTAGCTTCCAAAGAGCACAATGAACCATCACCATCATAACTTGAGAATCTCGTCAAAGGCAATGCCATATGGAGAAGTATAGTCTCCAAATTATAAGAGATACTAGTTTGCCTCTTGTCTGGCACCGGTTAGACCTTGTCTTGAGTACTGTTGTCCACCTCTGGATACAGAACCTTAAGAAGGAACCAGTTCAGGGGAGAGCAACAAGGATGATCAGGCAGTTGGAAAGCAAGCCCTAGGAGGAAAGACTGAAACAACAGGGCATGTTTAGCCTTGAGAAAAGAAGACTGAACGGAGATAGGATAGCGCTTTTCAAATACAGTGGTGCCTCGCTTGACGAGAATAATTCATTCCGTTGAAATCGCTGTTAAGCGAAATCCTTGTCAAGCGAAATGAAAAAGCCCATTGAAATGCATTGAAAACTGGTTTAATGCGTTCCAATGGGCTAAATAGCTGCCTGAAGTGGTCCTGACCCGACCAGATAGGCGAGATATAAATAAAATAAAATAAATAAAATAAAATAAATAAATACCTCAGCGTCCAGTGAAGATCCTCCATAGGGTGGCTATTTTCGGTGCCTGTAAAGCAACGAATCTGTCCTAAAGCACAGCGGGGAGCCA
Organism: Pogona vitticeps; assembly: GCF_051106095.1. NCBI lineage: Eukaryota > Metazoa > Chordata > Lepidosauria > Squamata > Agamidae > Pogona > Pogona vitticeps. Next base: position 22,659,856 of record NC_135784.1, read on the forward strand.
TTTTGCGCAGCGGGTGGCCATTTTAGAGTAGCCAATCAGCTGTTTTAGAATCATCATAATGTGAAGAATCGGTTCCCGAAGAAGGGAACCTATCATCGTCAAGCGAAATTTCCCTATCTAAACATTGTTTTACGATCACTATTGCAATCGCACAAACCTCATCGTAAAGCAGATTCATAGTTTAACGAGGTAATCATTAAGAGAGGCACCACTGTACATGAAAGGTAGTCATCCAGAGGAGGGGCAGGATCTGTTCCTGATCATTCCAGAGTGCAGGATTGTGATGTTTACCATGTGGCCCCTGCTTGTTTCTCCAAACAAAGGGCTCACGCTATGTCATCCCACCAGCAGATGCCAATTGTGACGTTCCCTCTTTTCCTCCCTGCCACCAGCGGATTCCCTTTATCCACAATATATAAAGAACTTTAGTCAGACATTTGGCTAGTTACTGCCAACATAACTTATTTATTGAAGTGTATTAAATTTAATCAGAATCACAGGTGTTCTTTATTCAATGCATACAATCAAATCATTAAAATGTCATATATCTTGCCACATAACCAATCACCACCTGCTCTATCTGTTTGTCTTGACCAGCTAATCTCTATTAGTAGCTGTTTTCACTATCTCCCTGACTATCTATCTATCTATCTCTCTCTGCAAATTCTATATCTCTCCTCCTCTCATCTCTTCTGCCAAACCTTCTTATATCCGCTGACTCCGCCCCTCCACTCCTCTCATAGGCTCATGCAAATGAGGTCCTGAATATGAGTGACAGGAGTGACATGGAGCAGTCGTCACAAAGACATGCAACAATGGGCTCAAGCTACAAGAAGCTAGAGTTTGGCTGAATGTCAGGAAAGACTTCTTAACTGTTCAAGCAATGGAACTAATAACCTCAGTCGAGCCGTCCATCGCTGCAGGCAATCAAGAGATTGGAATACACATAAACTAACTTTGTAGGAAGTTACATTGAACAGGAGAGAGATCAGAGCCTAAAAGTTATGCCAGAGATCAGGCCAAAATAAATAACCCAGCAAGCTATGCCAGGTAACTTTCCTCCCAACTTGCAGGGCGGTGCAGTGGGAGCGGGCTGGGCCTTGAACCCAAGCCTTTGTGGCAGGTTTTTCTTTTAACTTCGGAGGGCACAGTATGCTTCCCCCCAAACCTTTACAGCCTTCAGACCTGGAACTAGCAACAGGTCTGCTCTGCCCATCATGGTTTCTGGCCAGACAGCGATGGAAAAGCTTTTGTTTCCTCATAGCAGAATGTCTTCATCTGCTTTTTGCTTTTCTGCAAGAGAAAAACAGCAAAGCCACTCACAATATTAACTGCCACTCCCCACCACTGCACAAGACGTCCATAAGTAATGGTTACCATGCAGCGGGAACACGAGACAGGGAGCTTCCGACCGTTTTAATGATTTTTGTGGCTGAGTGCAAGAGTGTAAGGTGGTAGATGGAACCCGAGTGATCCCACAGCTTTGAGTGGGTGCATTTCTTGTACAAATCCAGCCACAGTACAGTATGGGCAGAGTACAGTACTTTCGAGGGAGCTCCTGGAAAGGAAGGAGAACGTAAAACAAAAAGCCGTCCCTGGCCAGGAATCGAACCCAGGCCACGGTGGTGGGAGCACTATATTCTGACCACTATACCACCAGGGAGAAGGACAACGCAGTCGCTTGCAAGACACAATTTCTCAGTAAATCAGTCAATGGTGCCCAGTCAGCAGATGCTACACAGCCAGGATGTTGATCCTCCCAAGACCACAGAAGGCTGCCCCAAATCCTGATCTCAGATCTCACTGTGGGTTGTTTTGGTCCTTTGTTTTAGTGGCATGGAAAACTCCTGGTATGCCAACACTCTCACAACACGATGAGGGATACATTGTGTCAGAGAGAACAGCATAATGTGCCATATCTAATATGCTGTTTGGGGTTGTGGGGGAAAAGCCATCTGGTTTCTACTTCTGACAGGTGGGCCAGCAAGATACATAAGCTGCCTTTCCCAACCAGCAGAGTGGCGCAGCAGGAGCGTGCTGGGCCCATAACCCAGAAGTCGATGGATCGAAACCATCCTCTGCTAGGGGAGCCGATGCCTTTTTCTCTTTTCCTTCTGAAGCCGGATTAAACAATAAAGTCTCTTCCAACTGCTGGATGGTTGGCTTTAGACTAAAAGATTCTTAATGTACCGTTGATTGCTTCTCTCTGCCAGCAGGCTCAGGACTGGCTGTGCTCCAGGCTGAAAGGAATGGGCTCCTGGCCAAGCAGCCCTGCGGCCAAATTTCTTGTGGGACGCCAAAGCCTCAGTCCCTGTGAAGTGAGGACGATCCTTGAGATTTCGGAGAAACTCAGAATGCACCAGGTGTGCAGTTTTGGAACTGATGGGCTACAATCCCCAGGAATCTCCAGGAATTCCTCCAGTTAGACCTCTGACAGATGAAGTCCTAACAGGTGTGTAACCAGCCCCCCATCTAGTCTTGGCCCATTTTAAAAATAGCTCTCCTTGAAAAACTTTGATATCACCCATTAACCCCACGAGATTGGTTACGGAATGAAAAATAATATAATTCAAAGTAAGAAGAACTTGGAAAAGAGGTGTAATCTTCAGTTCTTCTTCAAGAGCCCAACGATACACCCTCTCGAAGGCTTTCACGGCTGGGATCCATGATTGTTGTACGTTTTTCGGGCTGTTTGTCTGTGTTCCAAAGGTTTTTCTCCGTAACGATTCGCCTTTCTCTGTCGCTGGCATCTTCAGAGGACAAGAATTAGAACTTTGTTTGGCATAGTTGAGTATTTGTAGCTGTGGGATAAGGGTGCTTGTTCTTTCCAGGAGATTGGCTGATTATGGTGATCAGGGTGTTCTTTGTTCTGCGTGTATTGTTGTGATAAGGGGGGGGAGATGATCTGTCACTGATTGATGGGTGTCGTTAGCTAGTCTTTTCTGTGCAGTAATCACTGGTCCTTGTGGCTTGGTAGCTTTCCTTGACCTTTTGCGAATCTGCAAGACAGAAGCTCTCTCTCATCAAGACCATACGGACTCCCCAAAATCCACAATGACTCAATCCCACTCAGGCCCATTGTAAGTGCCATTGGCTCTCCGACATATGAATTAGCAAAATACCTAGCCACCCTCCCACAGACCCACATTGGACAAACCTAATCCTACATCAAAGACTCAGGACATTTCATAAGCAAGATCAGCACCCTAAAACTCAACCCCGGGGACAGACTGATCAGCTTTGATGTGGTATCCCTATTCACCAATCAGACTCTTTCCCTGGCCAGGAATTGAACCCGGGCTATGGCGGTGAAAACACTAAATCCTGACCACTAGATCACCAGAGATGGATGTGGTTGTGATCCATTTGTCCTTTCTTCAGTCAATGAGCCTTTTGGTGTCCAAATAGAGGAGTTACTAGGGAGACGTATAATTTGGCGAACAATGGACAAAGGTTAAAAAAGGGGTCAGGTCCTCATGTCCACATTGCTTCCTTCCTGTCTTCTGAGAAAAGTTCTTCTTCTCTGGATCTTTGGAAAGGATGCCTTATTACAGCTGTCCTTTCTGCTGATTCCAAGAGGGAGGAAAAACCTTCCCTGACCAGGAATCGAACCCGGGCCGTGGCGGTGAGAGCGCCAAATCCTGACCACTAGACCATCAGGGAGAAGGACAGACAAGATGTGCACAAGGCAGAGTTTCTCACTAAAGGAGTCCAAAATACTCATCCAGAAGAAACCTCACTGACAGAAACCGCCCTCTCTCTAGCTGGAAAAGGGGTCCCTGAATCTGAACTCTGGGCCATTGCCCAAAACACTCCAATCAACTCCTGAACCATAAGTTCTGCATCCTAACGAAAATAATTGGTCAAATCTCTTCCTTTCTCTCCAGTCCCTTCCCTTTCGGGGTAAAATTTGGAGAGTAAAAACAACAGAGAATTAGATGCCCAGCCCTTCCTGATTGATAACCCTTGCTCGCGTCCGTTTTGCTTTCCGTTAGGATGGTTTTCCATTAGCGTCACTCAAAGCAGCTCCTGACACGTCCAGTCATTGGAACCATGCAGACAATGAAAATTATAGCAGCATCAGTTGTATCAAGACCCAATCCAGCCATTGATCTGTATATCACGAAGCACTGAACAAGGGAAGATGGAGTGAAATCCATCCATCCAATAAACTTTGAGCCAGCTGTTGGGTTCATACCCTTTTGAGGAAACGTTTCTTCCTGTTCTCCCATCTGGCAACAGGTAATGAGAAGTAACATGTTCTGAGTTGCACATCGTGACTTCCTCACTGGCAGACCCGTGGCAGCTTGATCTCTCTCGGTCCAAGTGGTCAGTCCTGGTGGAGCGAATGAGCTCTTGAGGGATCCAGATAGATCTGCCTGCCCTGTCTGGTTTCATCCTCATTGATGCCCCGATGAAGGAGGCAACACACATCAGCTGCACCAGTGGTATAGAGGCAGCATGCGAGCTTTCCAAGCTTGTGACCTGGGTTCGAGTCCCAGCTGGTGCACACCCTCCTTGGCCTTTCCTTTTCCAGAGATTTAAACGGCAACAGCACAGCCACTCCAAAAAAGACTCCCACCTATGAAACTCCACAATAGCTACTGTGCTGTGGAATTTAAGAAGTAGATCCAAGGCAGTTGTTTGATTGCACCGACTGACTGCCAGTGGCACGGAGTAAGCCCTCATAGCCATCTCACCACTATGAGAAGTGAGTTAAGATGATGATAACATTATGCCCCGTTAGCTGATTTCACCTTCCAAATCATGCACCAGCAAGGCACACAAACTCATTCTCCCCCGAGTGGTGGTGCAGGAGGGTGCAGGTCCCATAAGCACAGGGGCCATGGATTGCAACCACTTTTCTCTTTTGACTCTCTTTGGCCAGCAGGGAGAAAGAGACGCTTTTTAACTTTTGGTCTTCACCTTTTGGACTAAATACTGCAGCCCTCAGCTTCTGTCTTCCTGCCTCCCACGAAGCTACTGGTGCTTCTAATTCTTCCCTTTCCCAAAATGTTCACCACTGTGAAAGTTGTTTAGATATCACATAAATCTCTCAATGTGTACAAGCCTTCCTCTGACGTTTTTGTTCTGAGAGGAAAAGATGGCACAAGGAGCTAAACATTTATCCACCAGAGCCAGTACCTCAGGGGCAAAAGGGCCGACGAGGGTGGGATTCGAACCCACGCATGCAGAGCACAATGGATTAGCAGTCCATCACCTTCACCACTCGGCCACCTCGTCTAGGGTGGGGCCCCCACTGCCGTCCCTGGGTGGGCTCGAACCACCATCCTTCTGGTTAACAGCCAGACGTGCTAACCTATTGCGCCACAGAGACCTTGGTGGTGGTGGTGATGCCCCTCCTCTGCCTTCCTTTGGCCTGAGGTTTCATGGATAGAGTGAATCTGAGCCGAACAGCCTGACAAGCCCTTCCAGCTCCCTTGTCTCTCATCTAGCAGAGTGGCGCAGCGGGAGCGTGCTGGGCCCATAACCCAGAGGTCGATGGATCGAAACCATCCTCTGCTAGGAGGCTGGTGCCATTTCTCTTTTCTATCTGAGTCTGGATTAAACAATCAAGTCTCCTCCCACAGCTGGAGCCTTCAGTTTTCTTCTTTTCTTAAATTCCACAGCACAGTAGCTATGGTGGAGTTTCATAGGTGGGAATCTTTTTTGGAGTGGCTGTGCTGTTGCAGTTTAAATCTCAGGAAAAGGAAAGGCCGAGGAGGGCGTGCACCAGCTGGGACTCGAACCCAGGTCACAAGCTTGGAAAGCTCGCATGCTGCCTCTACACCACTGGTGCGGCTGATGTGTGCCACCTCCTTCATCGGGGCATCAATGAGGATAGAACCAAACAGGGCAGGCAGATCTCTCTGGATCCCTCAAGAGCTCATTCACTCCACCAAGACTGACCGCTTGGACCGAGAAAGATCAAGCTGCCATGGGTCTCTCTGGGAGGAAGTCTTGACGTGCAGCACAGAACATTTTCCATCTCATTTCCTGTTGCCAGATGGGAGAACAGGAAGAAACGTTTCCTCAAAAGGGTATGAACCCAACAGCTGGCTCAAAATTTATTGGTCAGGATTTCACTCATCTTCCCTGGTTCAATGCTTCGTTATGTAGAAATCCATGGTTGGACTGGTTTTAAATATAAACGATGCTGCAATAATTTTTCTTTGTGTGGTTCCAATGGTTGGACGTGTTGGGAGCTGCTTTGATTGATGCTAAAGGAAAACCATCGTATCGGAAAGAAAAGAGATGCGAGCAAGGGTTATTAATCAGAGAAGGCTGGGCACCAAATTCTCTGTTCTTTTCACATCCCTCCAAATTGGCCCCGAAAGGGAAGGGATAGGAGGGAAAAGAAGAGATTTGACATTGTTTTGGTCAGGATACAGGACTTATGGTTCATGAGAATGATCCAAATTGGAGTATTTTGGTTAATGGTCCAGAGTTTAGATTCAGGGACCGCTTTTCCAGCTAGAGAGAGAGCGGTTTCTGTCAGTGAGGTTTCTTCTGGATGAGTATTTTGGACTCCTTTACTGAGAAACTCTGCCTTGTGCACTTCTTCCCTATCCTTCTCCCTGATGGTCTAGTGGTCAGGATTTGGCGCTCTCACCGCCACGGCCCGGGTTCGATTCCCGGTCAGGGAAGGTTTTTCCTCCCTCCCAGAATCAGCAGAAAGGACAGCTGTAACAGGGTATCCCATTCCAAAGATCTATGGATTGGCTTTTCCAGAAAACAGAGAAAAAGAACTTTTTTCAGAAGACAGGAGGGAGGCAGTGTGGACATGAGGACCTGACCCTCAACCTTTTATAACCTTTGTCACCTGTTCTCCAAATTTCACATCTTCCTTGTAGCTTCTCTAGTTGGACACCAACAGCCTCATTGACTGAAGAAAGGACAAATGGATCACAACCACATCCATCCCTGGTGGTCTAGTGGTCAGGATTTGGCGTTTTCACCGCCACGGCCCGGGTTCGATTCCCGGTCAGGGAAGGTTTTTCCTCCCTCCCGGAATCAGCAGAATGGACAGCTGTAAAAAGGTGTCCAATTCCAAAGATGTGTGGACTGGCTTTCCAGAAAACAGAGAAAAAGAACTTTTTTCAGAAGACCGGAGGGGGGCAGTGTGGACATGAGGATCTGGCGTTTTCACTGCCACGGCCCGCGTTCAATTCCCGGCCAGGGAAAGAGTCTGATTTTATGTCCCGTTATCCTTGCATTCTCTCAGCTTCTACTGGAGAGATCATCAAATTAGCCATTGTGCGATCTCGGTTCAAACTCTTCTTCAGCCATGGAAACTCAGGATATGGAAGAGGGAGCCAACCCTTAAAAAATTTCACATACCTCAGAAACCGATCAGCTTGAAAGCATTTGATGGCCTCTAACAACCCTGCCTCCCAGGAAGAAGGGCTGCAGTCAAGGTGAGGTCCGATGGCCACAATGGCACTGCATTAGCACAGAGCAGGCTGATGAACAGAACAGGCTCCTCCCTTTTGGACTCTTCTGTCCACTCCAGGCTGTATTATCACTTCATCTCTCCCATTTTCCCTTTGAACCCAAACATCCAGCCATTCAACACCCAGTGAACACCCAGTGATGGACTGTTTTCTGAGAAGCAGGGCTCCTGCACTCTCTTTCTCTCTTGCCTCCTACCTGGTGGTCTAATGATCAGGGTTCAGCTCTCTCACTGCCACACCCTGGGTTCGATTCCTGCCCAGGGAGCCTCTTCTCACAGCCAGTCCTGATCCTGCTTTACAGCGGAAACAATCAACTGTATGTTAAGAGTCTTTTAGTCTAAAGCCGACCATCCAGCAGTGGGTAGATGGTGAGGCAATCAAGGTGAGGTCCAATGGCCACAGTGGAACTGGATTAACACAGCACAGGTATCACTTTCCTCCCTTTCCTGTTCACTCCAAGCTGAGGTATCACTACATCACCACCTTCCGCTTTGAATGCTTGCGCCCAGCCATTCAGCTCATTAGGCAGCATCCCCTTCATGTTTTTTTGCAAAGACTGTCTGGTATAGCTTAGGGGATGGGAAGGGTTTTCAATGGCTGTGCTTTTTTTCTTTCTTTCTTAGAAAAGCCAAAGGGTGAAGAAGTCATTCACCACCCAGAATTCGAACCCAGATCATAAGATTGGGAATCGTCATGGGTCTTTTTCTCCCTTGACTCAAAGACTGCAGGAAGGAATGCAATACTAACACCTCTCCTGCTTTCCTCTGTGGCTGATAGTTCGTCCTGAAAAAGTTAAGGTTCCCCTCATGCTACCTGGGTAAAAGTCTGGAGACTTGCAGAGAAAAGGGTTTCCGATGTCTCTGACAGTTGCTAGAGAGGAGCGAAATGTTGAGCAAAAGGTCCTGAGACCAAAAAACAAGCAAGGCCCCTTTCGTCTTTCATGGCATCCGAAGGATAAATGATACACTTGGGTAGAGGATGCAAGGCAAGGGAGCTGAGAGACAACTTTTCAGGCCACTGGCCAAACTCTGATTCACTCTGTCCATGAAACCTTAGGCCAAAAAGAGAGAAATGAACAGCACCTCTCAGGTCTCTGTGGCACAATGGGTCAGCACATCTGGCTGTCAACAACCAGGAAGGGGACCCAGGGACTGATGGAGATGGCCTTGTTGATAAGGTGGGCAAGGGGCGAGGGCAATGGAGAGGAGATCCATTGGAGTTGGTACGGCTAGATCTGAATCCCACCTTTGTCCACTCTTTTCTCTACTGCTGTGAAATGGTTGCAATTTCTTAGCTGCTGTGAATCCCTTTCTGGGTTTTGGTCTGTACTTGAGAACAGTGACTTATCCAAGGTGTTGAAATTTAACTCGTTCCCAGAATTCAGCACCCTGGATATCTGTCTTGCCAATGTATTCTCGGTAATTTTTTGGTGATCCTCTTTGTGCAGAGCCTAATGGGTGGAGACTACCACACCTACAATCCCTTTCATTCCCCTCAGAGCTTAGTCCTGGCCACCCACATCCCCTTCTTGCTTCAGAGGGGAAAATATGGCTCCAGGACTCTTCATTCAGTAGCCGAGGAATGCTAAAACAACTAGTGGCAGGGACCCTGACCAATCAGCTTGGCGACAGGGAAGCAAGGTGATTGGCTGGTTGGTGCATGTGGCCGGCCTATCCAGAAGCTGATGGAGGAGGGGCTGGAGGTCTGGAAGGTGATGACCAAAAGAGTGTGAGAGAATAAACAGAGGGTGTATGAATTGAGCTGTTGGGATGTAATTGAAGAAGAACTGAAACTTACATTTGTTTCCCAAGTTTTTCTTACTTTGTAATAAAGAAAATATTATTTTTCATTCTGTAACCTCTCTGGTGGAGTTAATGGACGATGTCACCCTTTTTAAGGAGAGCAATTTTAACAATGGGCCAAGACTAGATAGGGGCTGGTCACACACCTCTTAAGGCTTCATCTGTCAGAGATCTAGCGGGAGGAATTCCTGGAGATTCCCAGGAGATGTAGTCTATAAGTTCCAAAAACTGCACACCTGGTGCATTTGGAGTAACACCGAAATCTCAAGGATTGTCCTCACTTCACAGGGACTGAGGCTTTGGCCTCCCACAAGAAATTCCTTTCAGCCTGGAGCACAGCCAGTCCTGAGCCTGCTGGCAGAGAGAAGCCATCAACGGTACATTAAGAATCGTTTAGTCTAAAGCCAAACATCCAGCAATGGGAGCAGATGTTATTGTATAATCCAGATTCAGATGAAAAAGAAAAAAGGCACCAACCGCCTAGCAGAGGATGGCTTCGATCCATCAACCTCTGGGTTATGGGCCCAGCACGCTCCCACTGCGCCACTCTGCTGGATAAGAGGAAAGGAGGCTGGGATGGCCTGTCAGGCCATTGGTCTGAGGCTTCACTCTATCCATTAAACATCAGACCAAAGGGAGGCAGAGGGAGGGCATCACCACCACCACCAAGGTCTCTGTGGCGCAATAGGTTAGCGCGTCTGGCTGTTAACCGGAAGGATGGTGGTTCGAGCCCACCCAGGGACGGCGGTGGGGGCCCCATCCTGGACGAGGTGGACGAGTGGTGAAGGTGATGGACTGCTAATCCATTGTGCTCTGCACGCGTGGGTTCGAATCCCACCCTTGTCGCCCCTTTTGCCCCTGAGATACTGGCTCTGGTGGATAAACATTCAGCTCCTTGTGCCATCTATACCTCTCAGAACAAAAAAGATGGAGGAAGCTCTGCATACATCGAGAGTTTCATGTGACCTTCACAGTGGTGTACCTTTTGGGAAAGGAGGGAACTACAAGCACTAAGAGCTACGTGGGAGGCAGGAAGACTGAAGCTGAGGGATGCAATGTTTCATCAAAAGGGTGGTGACCCAAAGCAAAGAACTGCCCCTTTTCCCCTGCTGGCCTCAGAGTCAACAGAGAAAAGGCATCGGCCACCTAGCACAGGGTGGCTGCAATCCAAGGTCCCTGTTGGTTATGGGACCTGCACCCTCCAGCAACACCACTCTCCTAGATTGGGGGAGAATGAGTTTGTGTGCCTTGCTGGCCCATGACTTGGAGGGTGAAATCAGCCAGAGGGGCCTAATGTTGTCCTCATCTTAACAATGCACCCCTCATAGCCCTGTAACACTGAAGGACTGCTGTGAGGGGTTCCTCTGTGCCAGAGGCAGCCAGCCAATGCAATGAAACCATTGATTGAGGGACATGACCTTCAAACATTTTAAACCTCCCCCCCCCGTTGAACACTTCGTTATTTACATATCAATTATTGGAATGGTTTTAACCGATTCTGCTGTACTTTCTATTGTTAGTGTGGTTTAACATGTTGGGAGCTGATATGACCAAGAATTATTAATCAGGGAGGGCTTGGCACCGAATTCTCTGTTCTTTTTATTTCCCTCCAAATTGGATCCAAAGGAAAGGGGCAGAAGAGAAAAGAAAATGTTTGAAAAGTTGTTTTGGGCAGGAGGCAGAACTTACAGTTCAGGAGTATGTTCGAAATTGGAGTGTTTTGGGCAATGGTCCAGAGTTCAGATTCAGCGACCCCTTTTCTAGCTAGAGAGAGGGCCGTTTCTGTCGGTGAGGATCCTTCTGGATGAGTATTTTGGACTCCTTTACTGAGGAACTCTGCCTTGTGCACGTCTTCCCTGCCCTTCTCCCTGGTGGTCTAGTGGTCAGGATTTGGCGCTCTCACCACGCCCGGGTTCGATTCCCGGCCAGGGAAGGTTTTTCCTCCCTCCCAGAATAAGCAGAAAGGACTGCTGTAACAATGTGTCCCATTCCAAAGATCTATGGATTGGCTTTTCCAGAAAACAGAGAAGAACTTTTCTCAGAAGACAGGAGGGAGGCTGTGTGGACATGAGGACCTGATCCTCAACCTTTTTTAACCTGTTCTCCAAATTTCACATCTTCCTTGTAGCTCCTCTAGTTGAACACCAAAAGGCTTGTTGACTGAAGAAAGGACAAGTGGATCCCAACCACATCTTTCCCAGGGAGTAGACTGGGCCTACCAGGGGAAGCCCTCCCCTGGTAGGTCCGGTGTACAGTGGGGTCTTGACTTGAGAACTTAATCCGTATTGGAAGGCGGTTCTCAAGTCAAAATGTTCTCAGGTCAAATCTGCATTTCCCATAGGAATGCATTGAAAACCATTTGATCCGTATCTGCTCTTTTCCGTCCATAGAAACTAATGGGAAGCTGCTATTCCGCCTTCGACCACTAGAGGGGGATATTTTGGTTCTTTTTTTCTTAGGTCAAGAAAGGTTCAGGGAAGGCAGGGAAAATACAGTCCAGGCAGTCCAGTACCAGGCAGTCCGAAGACTGTCTCCCAATCCACTCTCTAAATGCTGGGAGGAGTGAGGAAGCAGACAGGCACCTTTTTCACTGGCCAACAGTTAACTGAAAGTTCACATTTTGCACTTTCCCTGCCTCCCACGTGTTTTTTTTCCAGTTCTTAACTCAAATCTAAGTATGTAAGTCAAGTCAATATTTTCCTGTGAGAGTGGTTCTTAAGTCAAAATGTTCTTAACTCGAGCCGTTCTTAAGTCAAGACCCCACTGTACCCTGGGAAAGCTGCTGCCGGCGGTGGCGGCCAACATCTGAGAGGCCTCCCATGGTGGTGGAGAAGCCCTCAGAGGGCTTTGGCAGCGGTGATGTCGGCAGCCGGGGAGCACTGTGCAGCCTCTGGCAGTGGCGGAGAAGCCCTTGGAGGGCTTCGGCAGTGGCGATGGTGGCGGTGAGGGACTCCTTCGGACTGGTAAGGTGCTGCTTTTTTGCATTTCTTTTTTTTTTTTTTTGGTGGGGGGGTATTTTTTCTTCGGCCGGTTATGGATTAATGGGTTTTCAATGTATTCCTATGGGAAATGGGCTCTCAACCTACGGACTTTTCGACCTGCGGCCACCATTCCAATACGGATTAATTCCATAAATTGATGGTCCACTGTATAAACTTAAATAATCTATGACATTAGAGATATGGAAATATGGAAGGATGTGAGAGCAATCAACAAACAGATATCAAGCAACCAACAAATAGGGATCGCCCAATATACACTGAATCAAACAAAGAGTCAATGTTATTAATGAAGAGGGGAAACTCTCCTTGGCCACCTCCAAACAAGGAGAATATATCCTGAATATAATATTACCAGAGTGGTCGCATAGACCAGATGGGCGGGATATAAATCAAATTAATTAATTAATCAATCAATTAATTAATTAATTAATTAATTAATTAATTAATACTCCACTTCAAGGGAGGTATTTATGTCTCGATTTGACGAAGGAAAAGAAAAAGACACATAAGTCAACTAGTTCAGAGTTCTGGGCAACTTTCCAGACTTTGAGTAGAAAAAGATAGGTGAGATAAAGCAGAAGGGAAGCTCCTTTTCTCTTCCAGCATTGCCACGGAGTTTCAGGAACAGCAGGAAAATTAAAATAATAAACTCCCCCAAAACTACTTTTTGAACTCCTCCCCCAACCATGCTCAACATAAAGAAAAAAAATCCCATCTATTCTCATGGAATAGGGAGCCAACCATTGTAATGCACAGAGGTGTGGCTTTCTTTATGAGCAGCTTCCATTTTCTACTTTCATCTCTGTACTGGACATATTGGTTTCTTCAGGAAAGGAAAATATATCCAAAGAAGAGAAGCGCCGTCTGAGAAGGTGGGGGAGCCCTGAGCTACATCCTTACCCCAGAAGTTTGGCATTCTCTATGGCAGGACTCCATACAGGTCTGAAAAACTGATGCAGTCCAGAAGGCTAGAGGAGAACGGATACACAATTATATCCCAGATTTACAGACTCCACTGCAAGCAATTTTATTTTTATTAATACATTTGAGCCGAACGCTTGGAAATTCATTGTGATATATGACGATAGGTATGTGGGAGTAGTAGAAGCTGAGAGAATGCAAGGATAACTGGAGATAAAATCAGACTCTTTCCCTGGCCGGGAATTGAACCCGGGCCGTGGCGGTGAAAACGCCAAATCCTGACCACTAGACCACCAGGGATGGATGTGGTTATGATCCATTTGTCCTTTCTTCAGTCAGTGAGGCTGTTGGTGTCCGACTAGAGAAGCTACAAGGAAGATGTGAGAACAGGGGACAAAGGTTATAAAAGGTTGAGGGTCAGGTCCTCATGGCCACACTGCCTCCCTCCTGTCTTCTGAGAAAAGTTCTTCTCTGTTTTCTGGAAAGCCGATCCATAGATCTTTGTTTTGAGACACCTCGGTACAGCCATCCTTTCTGCTGATTCCGGGAGGGAGGAAAAACCGTCCCTGACCAGGAATCGAACCCGGGCCGTGGTGGTGAGAGCGCCAAATCCTGACCACTAGACCATCAGGGAGAAGGATAGAGAAGATGTGCACAAGGCAGAGTTCCTCAGTAAAGGAGTCCAAAATACTCATCCAGAAGAAACCTTACTGGCATAAATGGCTCTCTCTCTAGCTGGAAAAGGGGTCCCTGAATCTGAACCTGGGACTGTTGCTCAAAACACTCCAATTTGGACCATTCTCCTGAACGGGGAGTTTTGCTTCCTGACCAAAAATTAATTGTTTTCTCTCCTTTCTCCTGTAAATATAACAGAGAATTCGGTTCAAAGCCCTTCCTTATTAATAATCCTTGCTCACATCTGTTTTGCTTTTCATTATGATGATTTCCAATTAGCAAGACTCAAAGCAGCTCCCAATATGTTAAACCATGCTAACAATAGAAAGTACAGAAGCATCAGTTATATCAAAAACCATTCCAACCATTCATCAGTACATAATGAAGCCTTGAACAAGGGAAGATGGAGTGAAATCCTGACAAATAAACTTTGAGCCAGCTGTTGGGTTCATTCCTTTTTGAGGAAATGCACATCAGTGTAGAGGCAGCATGTGAGCTTTCCAAGCTTGTGACCTGGGTTCGAATCTCAGCTAGTGTGCGCCCTCCTGTACCTTTTCTTTTTGCATCCTTATGTCTCTCAGTTCATCCTCAAAATGGAAAGGTTCCCCCCAGGCTACCTGGGTAAAAGTCTGAAAAAGTTGAACAGAAGAGCCTTTCCAATGTCTCTGGCTGGTGCCAGGCAGGGACTAGATGTTGAGGGAAAGGTCCTGGAATTAAAGACAAGCAGGTCCCCTTCGTCTTTCCTGACATCAGAAGGAAAAAAGAAAAGAGATATATGGCAGGGGACGGAAGGCAAGGGAACTGAGAGAGAGAATTTCAGGCCGCTGACCAAACTCTGATTCATGTTGTCCATGAAACCTCAGGCCAGACAGAGAGAAATGAAGAGCACCCCTCAGTCTCTGACACAATAGGGCAACACATCTGACTCTCAACCAAAAGGATGATAGTTCAATGAGGCCTTCGGACAGATGGAGATGGCCTTGTTGATAAGGTGGGCAAGGGGTGAAGGCAACGGAGAGGAGATCCACTGGACTTGATACGGCTAGATCTGAATCCCACCCTTGTCAACCCTTTTCTCTACTGTTGTGAAGTTTGTTGCAATTTCTTAGCTGCTGTGAATCCATTTTTTATTTTGCTCTGCACTTCAGAACAGTGATCTATCCAAGGTGCTGAATCTAATCTCTTCGCCAGCGTTCAGCACCCGGGATACCTCCTCTTGCCAATGTATTCTTGGTAATTTTTTGGTGACCCTCTTTGTGCAGAGCCTAAGGGGTGGAGACTACCACACCAATAATCCCTTCCTTCCCCCTCAGAGCGTAGTGCTTCCGACCCACGACCCCTCCTTCCTTCAGAGGGGAGAAATATGGCTCCAGGACACTCAATTCAGTAGCTGAGGGACGCTAAAAAAACTAGTGGCGGGGACCCTGACCAATCAGCTTGGTGATAGGGAAGCAAGGTGATTGTTTGGGTGGTGCATGTGGACAGCCTGTCCTGAGGCTGATGGAGGAGGGGCTGGAGGCCTGGAAGGTGATGACCAAAAAAGTGTGACAGAAGAAAAAGAGGGTGTATCCTTGGGCTGTTCGGATGTAACTGAAGAAGAACAGAAATCAACACCTGCTTCCGAAGTTGTTCTTCCTTTGTAATAAAGGCAATATCATTTTTCATTCTGTAACCTCTCTAGGAGGGCTAATAGCTAAGGTCAAAATTTTTCAAGGAGAGCTATTTTAAAAATGGATCAAGACTGGCTGGGGGCTCGTCCCACACCTCTTAAGGCTTCATCTGTCAGAGATCTAGCTGGAGGTATTCCTGGAGATTCCCGGGAGCTGTAGTCCATCAGTTCCAAAACTGCACACCTGGTGCATTCTGAGTAACTCCAAATTCCCAAGGATCGTCCTCACTTCACAGGGACTGAGGCTTTGGCCTCCCACAAGAAATTCAGCCTCAGGGCTGCCTGGCCAGGAACCATTCCTTTCAGCTTGGAGCACAAATAGTCCTGAGCCTGCTGGCAGAGAGAAGCAATCAATGGTAAATTAAGAATCTTTGGGTCTAAAGACAACCATCCAATGGAGGGAGGACATTTTATTGTATAATCCAGCTTCAGATGGAAAAGAGAAAAGGCACCAACCGCCTAGCAGAGGATGGTTTCGATCCATCGACCTCTGGGTTATGGGCCCAGCACGCTCCCGCTGCGCCACTCTGCTGGATAAGAGGCAAGGGAGCTGGGAGGGCTTGTCAGGCCATTGTCCACAGATTTACTCTATCCATTAAACATCAAAACAAAGGGAGATAGAGGGAGGGCACCACCACCACCACCAGGGTCTCTGTGGCGCAATAGGTTAGCGCGTCTGGCTGTTAACCAGAAGGATGGTGGTTCGAGCCCACCCAGGGACGGCGGTGGAGGGCCCCACCCTGGACGAGGTGGCCGAGTGGTGAAGGTGATGGACTGCTAATCCATTGTGCTCAGCACGCGTGGGTTCGAATCCCACCCTCGTCGGCCCTTTTGCCTCTGGGATATTGGCTCTGGTGGATAAACATTCAGCTCCTTGTGCCATCTATACAGCTCAGAAGAAAAAAGATGAAGGAAGCTCTGCATACATAGAGAATTTCATGTGAGATCTAGCCAACCTTCACAGTGCTGAACCTTTTGGGAAAGGAAGGAACTGCAAGCACCAAGGGCTACGAGGGAGGCAGGAAGACAGAAGCGGAGGCTTGCAATCCTTAGCCAAAAGGGTGGTTACCGAAAGCAAAGAACTGCCCCTTTCTCCCTGCAGGCCTCAGAAGGTGGTTGCAATCCATGGCCCCTGTAAGTTATGGGATCAGCACCCTCTGGCAACACCACTCTCTCAGATTGGGGGAGAATGAGTTTGTGTACCTTGCTGGCACATGATTTGGAGGGTCAAATCAGACAATGGGGCCTAATTTTGTCCTCATCTTAACAACACATCCCTCATCGCCCTGTAACACTGAAGGATTGCTGTGAGAGGTTCTTCTGTGCGATAAAAATTTACAAAGGAACAAAAAACAGTGAGATCTGGGATCAGGATCTGGGGCAGCTTTCAGTGGTTCTGATTTGCTACACAGGTCAGATTATGACCACTTTTTGCCACTTGGCCCAGTTTTGGTTCAGGGATCCCTTTGCCAGCCAGGAGGACCAACATCCTGTCTGTGCAGCATCTGCTGACTGGGCACCTTTGACTGATTTACTGAGATAAGGTGTCTTGCTAGCCTCTTCCTGGTCCTTCTCCCAGGTGGTCTAGTGGTCAGGAGTTGGCCCTTTCACTGCCTATGGCTCAGGTCCAATCCCTTTCCAGGGACGAGGGGTACCCTCCCCCCCCAATTTTCCTTGGTTCCTCTGAAGTCCATGGTGATGTGGGGCACAGAGTGTCAGATTGTGAGGCAGGAGACCTGGCTTCCAATCCTTCCTCACCTGAGGGAACGTACTGGGGTCATGTGACCGGCATCCTCCCTTGGTGTTAGTAGGGAGAAGTGGATTGGCTGGGTCTGAGCCAATCAGAACTCGCCAGGTGGTTTCAGGGGAAGGAAAAAAAAGGAGTCCTGAAAAGGAGAGTTGGGCAGTTGAGAGAGTGAATGGCCTGAGGGATGGAGGGAGGCCAACGAGAGTTTCCCAGCATAGCGGTGTGGGTCTCCAAAAGAGAACTGCCTATCGTAGTTACCTTGTTAAGAGAGAATGTGCTAAAGTTAGAAAGTTGGTTCTTTAACACACAAGGAACTGCGTGACTAATAAATGTGCCACAGAACCAATCAGCATCATCAAATGAAATATATGATTCTTTCTTTTACCATGGAATCAGTTTGGCTCCTACGTTTTGGGCTTAAGGGTAGCCCAGGAAAGGGACCAGAGAGTTGGAAAAGGGATTAGCCAGGTGGACTGGTCAGAGTTGGGTAAGGTAGAAACTCCTTGTGAAATATCTCCCACACCTGAAAAACTCTGCCAGGTTTGCATAAATCAAGGTGTGGCCTTCGTGCCCGAGCGGAGATGGGTTTGCACAAGATGGGTACTTAGTCTGTTGGAGCCCCCCAGTACCCACTGCAGGCTGTGGGACGGTGCCACCTCTACCTGCCCCTTCCACTTCTGCAGGCAGCCACAGCAATCCAAACACTGACTTGCCTCTGCTTCTTTTCTTGAATTCCACAACATGGTAGGCATGGAATAAACTATTTATTTGGAGGGTGAAATGAGGCAATGAGCCATAATGTTGTCCTCATCTTAACGATGCACTCCTCATAGTGGGAAGATTGCTGTAAGGGTTCCTGCGTGCCGCAGGCAGGCAGTTAATGCAATCAAACTATTACCTTGGATCTGCTTCTTTTCTTAAACTCCACTGCACAGGAGCTATTGTGGAGGTTCATAGGTGGGAGTCTTTTTTGGAGTGGATGTACTGTTGCAGTTTAAATCTCAGGAACAGGAAAGGCCGAGGAGGGTGTGCACCAGCTGGGACTCGAACCCAGGTCACAAGCTTGGAAAGCTCGCATGCTGCCTCTTCACCACTGGTGCAGCTGATGTGTGCAGCCACTGATAGAAGGTTTCCTGGGAACCAGGGATTCTGCACTCTCTCTCTTGCCTCCTCCCTGGTGGTCTAGTGGTTAGGATTCCGTGCTCTCACTGCCATGACATGGGTTCGATTCCCATCCAGGGAAAGTCTTGGCACAGCCAGTCCTGAGAATCTTTTAGTGTAAAGGCGACCATCCAGTAGTGGGAGACGATTATTTAACCCAGCATCAGAATGAAAAGAAAAAAGGCATCAGCCGGCTAGCAGAGGATGGCTTCGATCCATCGACCTCTGGGTTATGGGCCCAGCACGCTCCCACTGCGCCACTCTGCTGGATAAGGGGCAAGGGAGTTGGGAGGGCTTGTCAGGCCATTGTCCACAGATTCACTCTATCCATGAAGCCTCAAGCCAAAGGGAGGCAGAGGGAGGACACCGCCACCAGGGTCTCTGTGGCGCAATAGGTTAGCGCGTCTGGCTGTTAACCAGAAGGATGGTGGTTCGAGCCCACCCAGGGACGGCAGTGGGGGCCCCACCCTGGACGAGGTGGCTGAGTGGTGAAGGTGATGGACTGCTAATCCATTGCGCTCAGCACGCGTAGGTTCGAATCCCACCCTCGTCGGCCCTTTTGTCCCTGAGGTACTGGCTCTGGTGGATAAATGTTCAGCTCCTTGTGCCATATTTTCCTCTCAGAACAAAAACGTCAGAGGACGGCTTGTACACATTGAGAGATTTATGTGATATCTAGCCAACTTTCACAGTGGTGAACCTTTTGGGAAAGGGAAGAATTAGAAGCACCAATAGCTTTGTGGGAGGCAGGAAGACAGAAGCTGAGGGCTGCAGTATTTAGTCCAAAAGGTGATGACCAAAAGCAAAGGAGCACCTCTTTCTCCCTGCTGGCCTCAGAGTCGAAAGAGAAAAGTAATCGGTCACCTGGCAGAGGGTGGTTGCAATCCATGGCCCCTGTGCTTATGGGACCTGCACCCTCCTGCACCACCACTCTCTTAGATCGGGGAAGAATGAGTTTGTGTGCCTTGCTGGTGCATGATTTGGAGGGTGAAATCAGCCAACGGGGGATAATGTTATCATGATCTTAACGCACTTCTCATAGTGGTGAAGGAGTAAATGATGGCTATGAGGGCTTCCTCCATGCTGCAGGCAGGCAGGCAGTGCAATCAAACTATTGCCTCGGATCTGCTTCTTTTCTTAAATTCCACAGCACATTAGCTATTGTGGAGGTTCATAAGCAGGAGTCTTTTTTGGAGTGGCTGTGCTGTTGCCGTTTACATCTTAGGAAAAGGAAAGACCGAGGAGGGCGTGCACCAGCTGGGACTCGAACCCAGGTCACAAGCTTGGAAAGCTCGCATGCTGCCTCTACACCACTGGCGCAGCTGATGTGGCCGCCTCCTCATCGGGACATCAATGAGGATAGAACCAGGCAGGGCAGGCAGATCTCTCTGGATCCCTCCAGAGCTCATTCACTCCACCAGGACAGACAGCTCGCACGGAGAGAGATCAAGCTGCCATGGGTCTGCCAGGGAAGAAGTCACGATGCGCAGCTCAGAACTTGTTCCTTCTCATCGCCTAATGAGAGAAGAGGGATGAAATGTTTCCTCAAAAAGCTATGAACCCAACAGCTGGCACAAAGTTTATTGGTCAGGATTTCACTCCATCTTCCCTTGTTCAATTCTTTGTTATGTACAGATCCATGGTTGGAATGGTTTTTAATATAACTGATCCTGCTATAATTTTTATTGTCTGCTTGGTTCCAGTGGTTGGACGTATTGGGAGCTGCTTTGAGTGACGCTAAGGGAAAACCATCCTAACAAAAAGCAAAAGAGATGCGAGGAAGGTTTCTTATTCAGGGAGGGCTGGGCATCGAATTCTCTGTTCTTTTTATTTCCCTCCAAATTGGCCCCGAAGAGGAAGGGACCGAAGAGAAACGAAAACATTTAACAAATTGTTTTGGTCAGGATGCAGAACTTACGGTTCAAGACAATGGTCCAAATTGGAGTGTTTTGGGCAATGGTCCAGAGTTCAGATTCAGGGACCCCTTTTCCAGCTAGAGAGACAGACGTTTCTGTTGGTGATGTTTCTTCTAGATGAGTATTTTGGACTCCTTTACTGAGGAACTCTGCCTTGTGCACGTCTTCCCTGTCCTTCTCCCTGGTGGTCTAGTGGTCAGGATTTGGCGCTCTCACCGCCACGGCCCGGGTTCGATTCCCGGTCAGGGAAGGTTTTTTCTCCCTCCCAGAATCAGCAGAAAGGACAGCTGTAACAGGGTATCCCATTCCAAAGATCTATCGATTGGCTTTTCCAGAAAATAGAGAAGAAGAAGGACCTGATCCTCATCCTTTTATAACTGTTGTCCCCGTTTCTCCAAATTTCACATCTTCCTTGTAGCTTCTCTAGTTCAACAGCAACAGCCTCGTTGACTGAAGAACGGACAAATGGATCACAACCACATCCATCCCTGGTGGTCTAGTGGTCAGGATTTGGCGCTCTCACCGCCACGGCCCGGGTTCAATTCCCGGCCAGGGAAAGAGTCTAATTTTATCCCCAGTTATCCTTGCATTCTCTCGGGTTCTACTGGAGAGAGGGTCAAATTAGCACTTGGGAGATCTCAGTTCTACTCCCAACTACCTTTTCTCCCCTGGAGCAGGGTGGCTCAGCTAATCCTCTAACCAAGTCTTCCTCTTTTCCTTCCAATGCCCAGCTTTCTGCCTGGCAACCATCAGAGACATTGAAAACGCTCTTCTCTGCAAGTGTCCAGACCTTTACCCAGGTAGCCTGGGGGGGGGAACCTTTCCTTTCTTAGGCGGAATTGTCAGTCACAAGAATGCGACCGAATTCCAGAGGAAAGCAGGAGAGGTGCTAGTATTGCATTCCTTCCTGCAGTCTTTAAGTCAGGGGAGAAAAAGGCCCATGAAGATTTCCAATCTTATGATCTGGGTTCGAATTCTGGAGGGTGAATGACATATTTTCAGCCTTCTGCTTTTCTAAGAAAGAGAGAAAAAGCCCAGCCATTGAAAACCCTTCCTATTCCCCAAACTCTACCTTCCAATCTTTGTAAAAAAACATGATTTGCATTCTTCCTAATGAGCTGAATGGCTGGATATGGGAGTTCAAGGGGGTAATAGGGGAGATAGAGTGATAGATTGGTGTGGGCAGTAGAGTCCAAATGGGAGGGAAATTATGCCTGTTCTTTGTTAATCCAGTTCCATTGTGGCCATCGAACATGACCTTGTTTGCACCTCATATTCCCAGGAACCAGGGTTGTTTGGGGCTATCAAATTCCTTTCAACTAAGTTTTGTGGGTTAGTGAGACTTTTAACGGTTGGCTCTCTATTCCATACTCTTATGAGTTTCTGTGGCTGAAGAAGAGTTTGTACCAAGATCCTCCGAGAGTTATTCTGGCCCTCTCTCCAGTAGAACCTGAGAAAATGCAAGAAGGATTGCAGATAAAATCAGACTCTTTCTCTGGCCGGGAATTGACCACTGATTTCACCCTCCAACGAAGCTTTTTCTCTTTCGACTCTGAGGCCAACAGGGAGAAAGAGGTGTTTTTTTCCTTTTGGTCATCACCTTTTGGACTAAATACTGCAGCTCTCAGCTTCTATTTTCCTGCCTCCCACGTAGCTCTTTCTGCTTGCAGTTCCTTCCTTTCCCAAAAGGTTCACTACTGTGAAGGTCGGCTAGATCACACATGAAACTCTCTCTGAATGCAGAGCTTCCTTCAACTTTTTTGTTCTGAGAGGTATAGAGGGCACAAGGAGCTGAATGTTTATCCACCACAGCCAATATCCCAGGGGCAAAAGGACCGACGAGGGTGGGATTCGAACCCACGCGTGCAGAGCACAATGGATTAGCAGTCCATCACCTTCACCACTCGGCCACCTCGTCCAGGGTGGGGCCCCCACCGCCGTCCCTGGGTGGGCTCGAACCACCATCCTTCTGGTTAACAGCCAGACGCGCTAACCCATTGCGCCACAGAGACCTTGGTGGTGGTGGTGGTGGCCTCCCTCTGCCTCCCTTTGTTCTGAGGTGTAATGGATAGAGTGAAGCCTCAGACCAATGGCCTGACAAGCCCTCCCCACTCCCTGGCCTCTTATCCAGCAGAGTGGCGCAGTGGGAGCGTGCTGGGCCCATAACCCAGAGGTCGATGGATCGAAACCATCCTCTGCTAGAGGCTGATGCCATTCTCTTTTCCATCTGGTGCCAGATTATACAATAAAATGGCCTCCCACTGCTGGGTGGTTGTCTTTAGACCCAAAGATCCTTAATCTACCATTGATGGCTTCTCTCTGCCAGCAGGCTCAGGACTGGCTGTGCTCCAGGCTGAAAGGAATGGGCTCCTGGCCAGAGGCCAAAGCCTCAGTCCCTATGAAGTGAGGACAATCCTTGAGATTTCGGTGTTACTCCGAATGCACCAGGTGTGCAGTTTTTGGAACTTATAGACTACATCTCCTGGGAATCTCCAGGAATTCCTCCCGCTAGATCTCTGACAGATGAAGCCTTAAGAGGTGTGTGACCAGCCCCCATTTGTCTTGGCCCATTTTAAAAATTGCTCTCCTTAAAAAGGGTGACATCGTCCATTAACTCCACCAGAGAGGTTACAGAATGAAAAATAATATTTTCTTTATTACAAAGTAAGAAAAACTTGGGAAACAGATGTAAGTTTCAGTTCTTCTTCGATTACATCCCAACAGCTCAATTCATACACCCTCTGTTTATTCTCTCACACTTTTTTGGTCATCACCTTCCAGACCTCCAGCCCCTCCTCCGTCAGCTTCAGGATAGGCCGGCCACATGCACCAACCAGCCAATCCCCTTGCATCCCTGTCACCAAGCTGATTGGTCAGGGTCCCTGCCACTATTTGTTTTAGCATTCCTTGGCTACTGAATCTTGGAGTCTTGGAGCCATATTTTCCCCTCTGAAGCAAGAAGGGGATGTGGGTGGCCAGGACTAAGCTCTGAGGGGAATGAAAGGGATTGGAGGTGTGGTAGTCTCCACACATTAGTCTCTGTACAAAGAGGGTCACCAAAAAATTACCGAGAATACATTGGCAAGATGAGATATCCAGGGTGCTGAATTCTGGGAACGAGTTCCTGTCTCCCAAACTATACCTTACAATCTTTGGAAAAAACATGATGGGGATTCTTCCTAATGAGCTGAATGGCTGGATGCGGGGTTCAAAGAACAGGTGGGGGAGATGGAGTGATACCATAGCTTGGAGTGGACGTCATCGTTCAGTCGTTCAGTCGTGTCTGACTATTCATGACCCCATGGACCAGAGCACGCCAGGCCCTCCTATCTTCCACTGCCTCCCGGAGTTGTGTCAAATTCATGTTGGTTGCTTCGCAGACACTGTCCAGCCATGTCACCCTCGGTCGTCCCCTTCTCCTCTTGCTGTCGCACTTTCCTAACATCAAGGTTTTTTCCAAGGAGTCTTCTCTTCTCATCAGATGGCCAAAGTACTGGAGCTTCAGCTTCAGGATCTGTCCTTCCAGTGAGCACTCAGGGTTGATTTCCTTTAGAATTGATAGATTTCTTCTCCTTGCAGTCCAGGGGACTCTAAAGAGCCTCCTCCAGCACCACAATTCAAAGGCACTTTCTGCCATCAGAGTGGTGTCATCTGCATATCAGAGGTTGTTGATATTTCTTCCGGCAATCTTAATTCCGGTTTGGGATTCCTCCAGTCCAGCCTTTCGCATGATGTTTTCTGCATATAAGTTAAATAAGCAGGGAGACAATATAATAGAGTGGACAGAAGAGTTCAAAAGGGAGGAAACTGATGCCTGTTCTGTGCTAATCCATTTCCGTTGAGAGCATTGGACCTTACCTTGATTGCAGCTCAGCTTTCAACGAAGCAAGATTGTTTGGGGCTATCAAATTTCTTCCAACTGATCAGTTTTAGAGGAATGTGAGACTTTCAAGGGTTGGGTCGCTATTCCATGTTCTAATCAATTTCCATAGCTGAAGAAGAGTTTGAACCCAGATCTCCCGAGTGCTAATTTGACTCTCCCTCCAGTAGAACTTGAGAGAATGCAACAAAAACTGGAGATAAAATCAGACTCTTTCCCTGGCCGGGAATTGAACCCGGGCCGTGGCGGTGAAAACGCCAAATCCTGACCACTAGACCACCAGGGATAGATGTGGTTGGGATCCACTTGTCCTTTCTTCAGTCAATGAGGCTGTTGGTGTCCGACTAGAGGAGCTACAAGGAAGATGTGAAATTTGGAGAACAGGGAACAAAGGTTAAAAAAGGTTGAGGGTCAGGTCCTCATGTCCACACAGCCTCCCTCCGGTCTTCTGAGAGAAGTTACTCTTCGCTGTTTTCTGGAAAGCTGATCCATAGATCTTTGGATTGGGACACCTTGTTACAGCCATCCTTTCTGCTGATTCTGGGAGGGAGGAAAAACCTTCCCTGGCCGGGAATCGAACCCGGGCCGTGGCGGTGAGAGCGCCAAATCCTGACCACTAGACCACCAGGGAAAAGGACAGACAAGATGTGCACCAGGCAGAATTCCTTAGTAAAGAAGTCCAAGATACTCATCCAGAAGAAGCCCCACCGACAGAAACAGTCATCTGTCCAACTGGAAAAGGGGTTCCCCTATCTGAACTATGGACCATTGCCCAAAACACTCCAATTTGGACCATTCTCCTAAACCATAAGTCCTGTATCCTGAGCAAAAAATGTCAAATCTCTTCTTTTCTCTCCTGTCCCTTCCTTCTGGGGCAAATTTGGAGGGAAGTAAAAAGAACATAGAATTCGATGCTCAGCCCTCCCTGATTAATAACCCTTGCTCACATCTCTCTTGCTTTCCGTTTGGATGGTTTTCCATTAGCGTCACTCAAAGCAGCTCCCAACACGTCCAACCATTGGAACCGTGAAAACAAAATATAGCAGCATCAGTTGTATCAAAAACCAGTCCAACCATGGATTTGTACACAACAAAGCATTGAACAAGGGAAGATGGAGTGAAATCCTGACCAATAAACTTTGAGCCAGCTGTTGGGTTCATACCTTTTTGAGGAAACATTTCTTCCCCCTTCTTTAGTATGGCAACAGGCGATGAGATGGAAAACAATCTGTGCTGTGCGTTGTGACTTCCTCCCAGGGAGACCCACGGCACCTTGATCTTTCTCGATCCAAGCGGTCAGTCCTGGTGGAATGAATGAGCTCTTGAGGGATCCAGATAGATCTGCCTGTCCTGTCTGGTTATACAGTATCCTCATCAATGCCCCGATGAAGGAGGCGGCACACATCAGCTGCTCCAGTGGTGTAGAGGCAGCATGCGAGCTTTCCAAGCTTGTGACTTGGGTTCGAGTCCCAGCTGGTGCACACCTTCCTTGGCCTTTCCTTTTCCTAAGATTTAAGCATAGCTTTCTTCCTCTGTTTCTTCCCTCAGTCCAAAATGAGTACATGAGAAAGGTGCAGATGAGTACAAGATGGAGAAAACAGGTGGTTGGGGAGAGGGGTCAGAGAGGCCATACATGTGCATTAAAAAATCCGTCACTCAATATGGGTGGAAGCCTTTGATAAAGTCTGTCTCCTATTTATCATGTTGCCCTTTGATCCATCTTCAGAAAGATCAGGAGCACACCCACTAGAAAGACCACTGTGAGGGGTTGTTAACCACCCAAGGACTACAGAAGTGGGATTTTCACTCCTCCCCCCCCCCCCCGTGCTTTATCCATCTAACAAGCCTATTCAGACCAGGGGAAAATGAAACCAATGTGGATATTCTATCAGTTCTCTGCTACGAACTGTCCTCAGAGTGAAGAAGCTATTTGGATGACTGCTGAAATGTTCCATCCTAAAAAGGAAGAAGTCCTATTGCCATAACTCAACTTCCAGATAACCCTGTTGCTGTTAAGCAATTTAAGTAAATTTGCTGGATAGTGGTTTAGATAGAAAGAGGTGGCCCGTTCAATTTCTGATGTTCTTTTCCAGCTCTGCAGTGCTAAGATTCCTTCCTTCCTTCCTTCCTTCCTTCCTTCCTTCCTTCCTTCCTTCCTTCCTTCCTTCCTTCCTTCCTTCCTTCCTTCCTTCCTTCCTTCCTTCCTTCCTTCCTTCCTTCCTTAAGCTCAAACAGCAACAAACACCTTATGCTAGGACTATATTTCAAAAATACTAACGTCTTCATGTCATCGCATATAATCTAAGTATTCTCTGTATTAGTTGCACTTTCTGCTCTTTACAAAAATGTCAGGACAATTTTAAGCACCACATGATGTCAGCCCTTCACTGACATGCATTGTGGTCTTACAGTGCCATCCACTGGCCCAAAAAATAAATTACTCGAGCAAATAAAATGGGGGAATGCTCTGGGGGCCCCTTGAGGTCATCATGGCTGAGATATGACACACAGGCAGTGATTCCGGACTGTGGGGCGAGTCCTTACTCTGTCCTTAAGCTTGCCCACTTTCCTTCTCAACCGGAGACACAAGAGCCAATACAATGATGTATTTTCACATGCCTACTGCTATACTGCACTCATGTGATGGGTTTTCAAACATTTGGAAAAGACAGAGATGCCGCCTGTGTCCGTCCTTAAACATGGCCCCTTGCTTTTCGTTTGTTTGTCTGTTTCTGACTTGGGGGAGAAAACCCCACTTCTTCCATGGATCTTATGCTATGATGAAGAGTATATCTTTAATCTGGAGAAACTGCTAGTGGTATGCCTCGTTCTTGTACGCTGTAGAAGAGCACTGGCCCCATGTGGACTGAAGCCGTCCTCTGCTGGCTGGTGGCCGCTTTTTCTGTTTTGGCTCTGGCACCAGACTAAAGGGCAAGTGGGAGGGCAGACTCCTTGCTGTGGATTGACAGGTTTTTTTTGCTAAAGGTTGATGGCCTCAGGCTGGCGAATCTAGAAATGACAAATGTTCAGGGCATCTGGCAGCGGAGACCAAGATTGGGAGTTCGATTCCCCACTGGGCCTCCTTGACAGAGGATGGGCTTGATGATCCATAGGGTCCCTTCCAACTCTGCAGTTCTAAGGTAGTAGTAGTAGTTGTTGTAGTTGTTGTTGTTGTTGTTAAACACCAGGCACAGTCAAATGTATAAAAATATTAACTGGTATTATATAACAGATAGACATTTTAACCAAAAACCTAAGTATCTCTTAAATATTGACACAGTATGTATGTATGTATGTATGTATGTATGTATGTATGTATGTATGTATGTATGTATGTATGTGTGTATGTATGTATGTATGTATGTATGTATGTATGTATGTATGTATGTATGTATGTAAAGGTAAAGGTTCCCCTTGACATTTAGGCCAGTCGTGTCCGACTCTAGGGGGCAGTGCTCATCCCCCTCTCCAAGCTGTAGGGGCAGCGTTTGTCTGTAGATAGTTTCCATGGTCATGTGGCCAACGCGACTAGACATGGAAAGCTGTTACCTTCCCACCGTGTTGGTACCTATTTATCTACTCACATTTACATGCTTTCGAACTGCTAGGTTGGCGGGAGGTGGGATAAGCGACAGGAGCTCCCTCCGTTGCGTGGATTTGAACTGCTGATCTTTTGACCTTGCAGCCCAGAGGCTTTTTGCGGTTTAAGCTGCAGCGCCACCATGTTACCAGTTGTTGTTGTTGTCGTCGTCATCATTATCATTATCATCATCATCTCATCGTCATCGTCGTCGTCGTCGTCTTGTGAGCTGGGTTCAATTCCCATTTGATTCACACTTTCTCTCAACTTCTCAGTTTCCTGAGAGAGAAAAACAGCACAGTTGCTCAAAACTCAAATCCTGTCTACCCCTGCCCCAAAGCTGCAATACTTTGGGGAGCACTCTGAAATCAACTGAAGGATGTCCAGGGTTGGGTGCAAGACTGCAAGTGAGGAAGTCAAGGTGGAGCCATCTCACCGCTTGGAGTGGTCAGCAGAGCCTGTCACAGACTGGGCCCTGTCCTGTGCAAATCAAGGTGTGGTGTGGCCACAACATGGCCTGTTCAGAAGAGCTTAGCCTTGTGGAAAGCAAGGAGGATGTGTGTGTTTTTTTTAAAAAAGCCTTCCCTGGCTGGGAATCGAACCCAGGCCGTGGCGGTGAAAACGCCAAATCCTGACCACTAGACCACCAGGGATGGTTGTGGCTGTGGTCCACCTCTCCTTCTATCTAGGGGTCTTGTTGGGTCAATTCCCAAGCCCACAAATGATGCACACTGCCATTAGATCCTCATGCCTCCCCCATATAAGGGCTCATGCAACTGATTGAATGTTACAAGAGAGAGGACTGGAGCCTTGTTTCAAGTCCTAGTGGTCTCCCAAAGAAGGTTATTATTGGATGTGGTTTCATGCTACCTTCCTTTGTTCTTCTTCAGATCATGCTAGACCTTCTGTTACCTATCATCCACACTGACTTTGTGAGTCTGCTCTCTCCTCCTGCCTATTATAGTTGTTCTTTCCCTTAACTGCAGGCATCACTGCAATGCACTATTAAAATGATAGTAGTTTAGTGCCAAAGTACTACAGCGTTAAACTGCAATATTGTCAAATGCATATGCAACTACTATGCCATGAAAGCAGCAGCAAAAGATATCATTGTTCTCACTAGTTATTTCCTTCTCTAACTCCTAAAATGGAACAGTGTTTCTAAAAATGATGAATGGGATCTAGTGCTAAACCACAGTCTTGGCCAAAGCATACATAAGACCTTTGCCTCACAAGAAATAAAAACACAGAACAGTAAAATGTTCCTGCAGCTGTCAAGTGTTTTAGGAGGCATGTGACCACAAGGCTAAGGCAGAAAATGTGAATTGTTTATTACTCATTTTTATATCCAGTTGTTCCTCTAATAACATCAAGACAGCCTTGGTGTTAAAATACAGCCCCCCTCCCTCTGCAAAGCATGGGGAAACAGAGCAGATGAAGAAAATTCACCATGTTGGGGGCAGAAGAGCATGGACAGCTGTAACAGAAGGAAAGAGTAATATAAATTTAGAACTGCAGAGCTGGAAAGGATCCTATGGATCCTTCACTCCAGCCCCTGTCAAGGAGGCACAGCGGGGGAATCGAACTCCCAACAGATCCCTAAACCACTGAGCTATGCAGGAGAAGGGGTCAATTGCATAGCCTCCATCACTGTTTATGTCAGAGAGAACATGCCCGTTGGCATAATGAGGAAACTGAGTAAAGAGATGCACAGGAGATAAGCTGAGTAAGTAAACAAGAAAAGTACTAGGATTTTAAAAAATCACTCAGTCTCTAGATGAGTAACAAAAAAGAGATCTGCTTGAAAGAAATGGGGACAAGAGAAATGTTACTTGGATGCCACAAATTGTTCGTATTGGCATCAAAAGCTTGCACTGGTACCAAACAAGTGGTATGCCCAGTAGAGCTCCAGCAGACGTCGATGGCACTGGGCAAGAGGGAGCCTTCTGTGCCGCTCCATCAGTTGGACAGGATCCGGCTTCTTGGCTGAAGGAAGAGAGAGGCAGGCTCCACACACATCCATCCCTGGTGGTCTAGTGGTCAGGATTTGGCGCTTTCACCGCCACGGCCTGAGTTCGATTCCCAGCCAGGGAACAGGTAGTGGGTTGTTTTGTTGTTGTTGTTTTTGGTTTTGTATCCTTCCTGCTTTCCAGGAGGTTGAGTGGTTGTTTTCTGGCCACAGCGGGATCTAGCCTGCATAAGAAAAGGCCCCCGAGTGTTTCAACCAGTACTCTCTAAGCCGTGTACAGTATGTGTGGGAAAGCTATGTCCATGTGCTCTGCCAGACTCTGGCTCTTGGCCATGGAAATTGGCAATCTGACATTGGAAAGACCCTATGCGGTGTTTCCAGGGAAAGTTAATAATAGTGGGAAATCTAGCAGCAATTCTTGGGGCTTCTTGTTCCGCCTTTCCTTCTCCAAGGGACAAAAGGCAGATGAAAGCTTGAACCCAATCCAGGTCATAAGACTGGGAGCCTAATGGGATGCTTTTATACCTCCGTTGCAGGTGGTGCCCTTTCCCTTCCCTGGCAACCACAATCAGTGTTGACAAGCATCTCCAGTATGGGAGGATGTGGGGACTTCATGCCAGGTTTTAACCTGGCCATTCTAAGAGCTGTCCAAGAACTGAACTTTAATCCTCATCGGCAAAACTGAAGAACACTTACCTTCCCATTTAAGATGGTGGGATAAGAGAAGGGGGGAAAAAACTTTAAACATGCTATCGAAACATTTTGAGAAATACTTTAAAGTGTGCTTTTTAAAAGAGGCTTTTGAATGTAACCAGATGGTACTTTTTCAGTGTCATGAGTAAAGTGTACCTGTTAAAGTAACTAGGTAGAATAGGTTAACACTTAGTGACTTTCAAACCTATTTAGTCATTACTCTTAAAAACAAACCTTGGAGCTAATAGTTGCATGAGTCATTATCACAAAAGTAACTAATTAGGTTAAACCATTACTAATAACTAGTTACTCCTATGCTTTGGTTGCCGCTCCTCGCTGATCAGTCCCTAGATGGGTATTCTAAAACAAATAAATTGTACAATTCACAAATGCAGCCCCAAAAGAGGACAAAAAAGATAAAATTGGATAAAGTTGTGTGTTAACAGATGGCAAAGTAGCATTAATTTTTTTTAAGATGCAAAGTTAGAATTAGAAAAACACTAGAAAAGGAAGCCAAGTGCCATTTTCTACCGACACATATGAATAGTGGAAAAGGTCGACAAGGGTGGGATTCGAACCCACGTGTGCTGAGCACAATGGATTAGCAGTCCATCACCTTCACCACTCGGCCACCTCGTCCAGGGTGGGGCCCCCACCGCCGTCCCTGGGTGGGCTCGAACCACCATCCTTCTGGTTAACAGCCAGACGCGCTAACCTATTGCGCCACAGAGACCTTGGTGGTGGTGGTGATGCCCTCCCTCTGCCTCCCTTTGTTCTGATGTTTAATGGATAGAGTGAAGCCTCAGACCAATGGCCTGACAAGCCCTCCCCACTCCCTTGCCTCTTATCCAGCAGAGTGGCGCAGCGGGAGCGTGCTGGGCCCATAACCCAGAGGTCGATGGATCGAAACCATCCTCTGCTAGCTGGCTGATGCCTTTTCTCTTTTCCATCTGATCCTGGATGGAACAATAGGTCTCCTCCCTCTGCTGGATTGTCAGCTTTGGAAAAAGAGATTTTTAATGAGCATTTGGTGGCTTCCTTTTGGCCACAGGCCCAGAATGGGCTGTGCTCCAGACTGTACCCAACGTTGCCTGTACTAGGCAGCCCTGTGACTGAATTTTCTGTGAGAGGCCAACACCTCAGTCCTTCTGAGGTCAGTCTGATCCTTGAAGTTTGGGGTACAGGAGGCAGGATTTTTTGAATTCATGGACTACAGCCGATAGGAATCTGCAGACATTCCCACAGCCAGCCTTGTGACAGATGAAGGTCTAATAGGTGTATTGGCATTCGTAAGCTCTTGAATCAATAGTAGTCTCTGCCCTGTCATTTCTGCATAGGAAGCCTCTCCAAAAACTACAGACTCCCAAGTCTCCTGTTCATACTTTGCAGGAGCTATCCAAGGTGCTGAATGTGGGGATAACGTTTAAGTTCAGCCCCTTGGATCACTCACTTTAGTCAGCATTCTCTGTATTAAGGCATTAAAGCCATTTTCTTAACGGCTTGTCTCTGGCCTTTAATGCACACCATGTACCTTTAATGCACACCATGTACATCTCACACTTTAGCCTGAACCTTCTTGCATAAAGAGGCCAGTGTAACTCCAACAGTGTAACTTTCCCAAGGGAACTGCCTCCAGTTATGAAGCCAGTATAGACCTCACCATGATGTCTACTCAGTCCTACAACACTGACCTCGTAACTTCAGGCAACTTGACTCCAGAAATCACCCAATTAGGATTATGCTGCTATAATTAGGCAAGAGGTTTTGGGCCCAGGATTGTTCTCCTCCATACCGTAGAAAGCGAGAAGCAACCACAGGACACCCAAGGGAACCTGGGAGCAGTTCTCTGAAGTTTTCTGGCCTGTGAGTAACAACCATGAATGGCATGTACCACAGCGGTTTCCTCAAGGGAAGGACAGGGCTGGTACTGCCTCTCTTTCTGGAGGGAACGGCTGCAAACCTGCATCATTAAAAGGTCATTTTAATGGCACATGAAGCAGTGGGAGGAGACCTTCTTGTTTAATCCAGTATCAGGGAAAAAAGATAAATTATAGTATATATTAGAATACAGTTATAGTTATATATTAACTATAATACAGTTAATTTACCTAATGCAGCCACTGTGTGGAGAGGAAAGAGAGAGGCACGGAGGGAGACAGAGGCGTGCACAGACGTGCATGCACCTACCTTACAGACAACTTTCACCATGTGAAGTTAGACAGGTCAGGGCTATCTTCAGTTGGTGGCCGAGTCTTCAGGACTCTTCTCTCTCAGGATCTGCCTGAATAGACAGTGATGAACTGTTCCCTGAGAACCAGGGCTCCTGCACACTCTCTCTTGCCTCCTCCCTGGTGGTCTAGTGGTTAGGATTCGGCGCTCTCACCGCCGCGGCCTGGGTTCGATTCCCAGCCAGGGAAGGGCTTCGCACAGCCAGTCCTGAGCCTGATCCCCAGAAGGAGCAATCGACTCTACGTTAAGAATCTTTTAGTCTAAAGCCGACCATCCAGCAGTCGAGGAAACCTTCTGGTTTAATTCAATTTCAGATGGAAAAGAGAAAAGGCATCAATCCTCTAGCTGAGGATGGTTTCAATCCATCAACCTCCGTGTTATGGGCCCAGCACGCTCCCGCTGCGCCACTCTGCTGGATAAGAGGCAAGGGAGCTGGGAGGGCTTGTCAGGCCATTGGCCTCAGAGTCACTCTATCCATGAAGGCAGAGGAAGGACACCACCACCAGGGTCTCTGTGGCGCAATAGGTTAGCGTGTCTGGCTGTTAACCAGAAGGATGGTGGTTCGAGCCCACCCAGGGACGGCGGTGGAGGGCCCCACCCTGGACGAGGTGGCCGAGTGGTGAAGGTGATGGACTGCTAATCCATTGTGCTCCACACACGTGGGTTCGAATCCCACCCTCATCGAGAGTTTTTCCCCTGGGGAAATGGCTCACATAGGCAAATCCTTCCTCTCTCCTCATCTTTTGGAACACAAAGAGCAGAGGAAAGTTTGCACACATTGAGAAGTTTGTGTGATGCCTCGTGGATATCATTTCTCATCCTTGAAGCCTGGATGTTCCTTCTTAGCCTTGTCTGCTCTGCTCTTTCCTTTCCAGTTAACCAAGTATTGACCCCTGGATGGGGTTCTGAACAGACAGCAGAGGCATCTTTGCAGGCCTCCTGGGCACCCCAAACCCCTCCATTTTAAAAAGACTGAAATGGTGGAGGTGGATTTTTTTATTTTTAGAATAAGCCCTTCTGTTCTGCCCTCTGCCAAAAGACTGCTAATGCTCCCAGCTACCCTCTTTGAGATTTGAACTCAGGACCTCCAGATTATAAAACTGTTGTGCTGCTGACTGGGTGGACTTGAACCACCATCCATTTATGGTTAACAGACAAACGTGCTAACCTATTGCGCCACAGAGACCCTGGTGGCGGTGTTGGTGCCCTCCCTTTGCCTCCCTTTGTTCTGAGGCTTCATGGATAATCGGAGACCAATGGCCTGACAAGCCCTCCCAGCTCCCTTGCCTCTTATCCAGCAGAGTGGCGCAGCGGGAGCGTGCTGGGCCCATAACCCAGAGGTCGATGGATCGAAACCATCCTCTGCTAGGCGATTGATGGCTTTTCTCTTTTCCATCAGATGCCGGATGGAACAAAAGATCTCCTCCCTCTGCTGGATGGTCAGCTTCGGACAAAGAGATTTTAAATGTGCAGTTTCTGGTTTCCCTCTGGCCACAGGCCAGGAACTGGCTGTGCTCCAGATTGTACCCAACGTTGCCGGTACAAGGCTGCCCTGTGACTGAATTTTCTGTGAGAGGCCAACACCTCAGTCCTTCTGAGGTCGGTCTGATCCTTGATATTTGAGGTACAAGAGGCAGGATTTTTTGGTGTACAGCCGATAGGAATCTGCAGACATTCCCCCAGCCAGCCTTGTGAGAGATGAAGGTCTAAGAAGTGTTTTGGCATTTGTAAGCTCTTGAATCAATGGTAGTCTCTGCCCTGTCGTTTCTGCATTGGAAGCCTCTCCAAAAACTACAGACTCCCAAGTCTCATGTTCATACTTTCCAGGAGCTATCCAAAGTGCTGAATGTGGGGATAACGCTTAAGTTCAGCCCCTTGGATCGCTCACCGGAATCAAGTGCGTTTCAAAACAATGGCTTCGCAGGAGCTAAGAAACTTTAGTCAGCATTCTCTATATTAAGGCATTAAAGGCATTTTCTTAACTGCCTGTCTCTGGCCTTTAATGAACTCCATGTACTGCCCATCTCACACTTTAGCCCAAACCTTCTTGCATAAAGAGGCCGGTGTAACTTTCCCAAGGGAATTGCCTCCAGTTATGAAGCCAGCATAGACCTCACTGTGACGTCTACTCAGTCCCACAATGCTGACCAAGTAACTTCAGGCAACTTGACTCCAGAAGTCACGCAATTGGAGTTATGTCGCTATAATTAGGCAATAATTTGGTCCCAGGATTGTTCATACCGTAGAAAGCGAGAAGCCACCACAGGACACCCAAGGGAACCTGGGAGCAGTTCTCTGAATTTTTCTGGCCTGTGAGAAACAAATATGAATTGCATGTTCCACAGCGGTTTCCTCAAGGGAAGGACAGGGCTGGTACTGCCTCTCTTTCAGGAGGGAACGGCTGCAAACCTGCATCATTAAAAGGTCATTTCAATGGCGCATGAAGCAGTGGGAGGAGACCTTCTTGCTTAATCCAGTATCAGGTGGAAAAGATAAATTATAGTATATATTAGAATACAGTTATAGTTATATATTAACTATAATACAGTTAATTTACCTAATGCAGCCACTGTGTGGAGAGGAAAGAGAGAGGCACGGAGGGAGACAGAGGCGTGCACGGAAGTGCATGCACCCACCTGACAGACAACTTTCACCATGTGAAGTTAGACAGGTCAGGGCTATCTTCAGTTAGTGGCCGAGTCTTCAGGACTCTTCTCTCACAGGATCTGCCTGAATAGACAGTGATGAACTGTTCCCTGAGAACCAGGGCTCCTGCACACTCTCTCTTGCCTCCTCCCTGGTGGTCTAGTGGTTAGGATTCGGCGCTCTCACCGCCGCGGCCTGGGTTCGATTCCCAGCCAGGGAAGGGCTTCGCACAGCCAGTCCTGAGCCTGATCCCCAGAAGGAGCAATCGACTCTACGTTAAGAATCTTTTAATGTAAAGCCGACCATTCAGCAGTGGGAGGAAACCTTCTGGTTTAATTCAATTTCAGATGGAAAAGAGAAAAGGCATCAACCGGCTAGCAGAGGATGGTTTTGATCCATCAACCTCTGGGTTATGGGCCCAGCACACTCCCGCTGCACCACTCTGCTGGATAAGAGGCAAGGGAGCTGAGAGGGCTTGTCAGGCCATTGGCCTCAGAGTCACTCTATCCATGAAGCCTCGGACCAAAGGGAGGCAGAGGAAGGACACCACCACCAGGGTCTCTGTGGCGCAATAGGTTAGCGTGTCTGGCTGTTAACCAGAAGGATGGTGGTTCGAGCCCACCCAGGGACGGCGGTGGGGGCCCCACCCTGGACGAGGTGGCCGAGTGGTGAAGGTGATGGACTGCTAATCCATTGTGCTCCGCACGCGTGGGTTCGAATCCCACCCTCGTCGAGAGTTTTTCCCCTGTGAAAATGGCTCACATGGACAAATCCTTCCTCTCTCCTTATCTTTTGGAACACAAAGAGCAGAGGAAAGTTTGCACACATTGAGAAGTTCATGTGATGTCTCATAAACATCATTTTCTGTCCTTGAATCCTGGATATACCTTTTTAGCCTTGTCTGATCTGCTCTTTCCTTTCCAGTCAACCAAGTATTGACCCCAGGAGGTAATTCTAAACAGACAGCAGGGGCATCTCTGCAGCCCTCCAGGGCACCCCAAACCCCTCCATTTTAAAAAGACTGAAATGGTAGACATGGATTTTTTTTTTAAATAAGCACTTCTCTTCTGGCCTCTGCCAAAAGACTGCTAATGCTCCCAGCTGCCTTCTTTGAGATTTGAACTCAGGACCTCCAGATTATAAGACTGTTGTGCAGCTGACTGTACTAGGAAGGCTGCAAGGGAGGAAACAGAAGGAAAGTCTTTGGGGTGCCAATCCCAATCCCACCAAGTGAGTCCTTTTAAAATGGAGGGGCTTTGGGTGCCCTGGTGACCTGCACAAATGCCTCATTGCTGCCAAACCAAAAAAGTCCAGTTAGAGCACAGATTGGTGGTGGAATGATATTGCCCATAAGTCACATGGCTGCAGGGAAGTAGCTTGCCTGCACCATGCCACAAACAGTCCAGAAGGAGAGCTACTTCTCCATCTGATCACACCCATCTTTGATTATACGACCCAAGAGAGTTGCAAAAGTTCCAGCTCACAATCAAATAAAAACAAGTTTCCCCATCTTGTGATCTGGAGTGGGGTCTTAGCCATCCCACAAATGTCTCCTTCAATTTGCCTTTCTAAGATGCAAAGTTTACACCACAGGCACTTCAAGCAGTGAAAAAAAGTGCCAGCGAGGGTGGGAGTCACACCCATGTGTGCAGAACCTGCAGTCCATCATCTACACAAATCAGCCACCTTGTCACAGGTGGGGCCCTCCACCGCCGTCCCTGGGTGGGCTCGAACCACCATCCTTCGTGTTAACAGCCAGACGCACTAACCCATTGCGCCACAGAGACCCTGCTGATGGAGCCAGCCCTCTGTCTCTCTTGGCCTTAGGTATCATGGACAGAGTGAATCTGTAGCCAAAGGCCTGAGAAGCCATCTCAGCTCTACCCAGCAAAGTGGCTCAGCAAGAGTATGCTGGGCCCATAACCCAGAGATCGATGGATCAAAACCATTTTCTGCTTATGTGGAGGGGGCATAATTGGAACCAATATGGGGATCCTACTGTACTCTTGACTGGTAACTGAGGCCCCTTCCACATAGTGAGATTTATCTTCCAGAGTGCCATGTCCTGCACCCTTGGTGTTGTTTTTTCTCCCAGCCATGCAGCTGACAGAAGGTTGAATTCTATAGGATCAGTGCCTTTCCACCTGTCTTTCTGCACATTTGGCTCTCCACAGAAAGACTTTCCACATCACCATCCAACCCAGGAAACTCAAAGAGAAGTCATTTCTTTGATTGAGTGGGAGTGCTCTAGTGCAACTGGGTATCAGCTCATGGGGATTGTAGTTCCACAGCTCCTGCAGGGCTATATGACACTCCAAGTGTATTCTGTGTTACTTTCAGATTTCCACCCCTTCCTGGAGATATGGTTGTATAAGTACACTTAAATGTGTGTCACACAAGGGGAGAAATTCCATTCCTTCTCTGGTCCCCCTTAGACGTTGAGTTTGTGGTTCAGTTTTTGGGCAGCCAAAGTAGCTCAGCTGGGAGAGCGTTAGACTGAAGATCTAAAGGTCCCTGGTTCAATCCCGGGCTTTGGCAAGGCTCCTGTGTCATATTGTTTTACCCTAACCAGGAGCTCTTCCCTAAGGACCTTCCCTTTGCTGTGGGATGAACCATGCTTTGCAGAATGGTTTCCTGGCCCGGCTATGGGCAAAATGAAAGCTGCCACCCTCTCAGTCCCTCCCTCCTGTGCTCTTTCTGATCAAAGATGAACTGGTTTTCATGAGAAAGCAGGATTCGTCCATTAGGCCATGGTGGGGGCACTACAAATTTCAGTGTTCGCCCTGCAAAACTCTAGAAAACAGGTACAACATGCTGGGATAAGTTTGCACAAGGAGACCTAACGTGGGGCTTCCTAATGAACATCCTTTCTGAGAATTTGGCCTCTTAATAAAAAGTCTGCCCTGGCCTTCTGGGGTCAAGAGGCCTTATGGCAGAGCAGAACATGGCAGATTCTACGCCTGTGGTGGCCAAAGTGATGGCCGATACGACTCATCATCCCATTTTCCCTTGCATCATAAAACCTCAACCCGGGAGAACTCATGTAGTTGTATTGCCAAGGTCTCTATGGTGCAATGGGTTAGCATGTCTGCCTGTTAGCCAGAAAGTTGGAGATTGAAGCCCATCCAGGGATGGTTTGGGTTGCCCTACTTTTCAGGAAGTGGCCAAGTGGTAAAAGAGATGGACTGCTGATCCATTTTCCTTAGGGCACGTGGTTTCAAATTCCACCCTTGCTTATCTTTTCCTAACTGCAGTAAAACGGCTGATGACTCCAGTTTCGGAGGTGCTGCAAATCCATACCGAGTTTTGAGCTGGGCTTGAAATGAGCTGTCCAAGGTGCTGAACCACAAGCCTGTTCCCAAAATTGAGCCCCATAGATAACCCTTGTGCAGACTATGGGCTTCTCCCCATTGGCATATAGATATGATAGATGGATCGCGGATGGCGCTCTTTGGAGGGAGGGAAAGACCTAATCCACATGTGTTTCTACTTAGAACAACCCATCCTTCCCCGTTAAGAGCGGCCACCCAATTTTCTTGCCCAGCAGTAAGACATGCACATTTGGGGGGTTCACACTTGATGTTTAGCTGGAAGATAGCACCTTCCAGCAGCCTCTCTCACTGTGGTTGCTGGTTCTGAGGGAGAGTTTGAGAGAGAAAGCGGAGGGACAATGAGGGAAGAGAAACAGGGAGGAGGGAACACTAATAGAGGGAGAGAGGAGCAATATAAAAAAAAATTCACTTCCCCCGATCCTGTAAAGAGGATCAGAGGAAGTGCTTAATGGATGGCTGATTGGGCTACAAGGGGTCATTTGATATTTGGACAAGAGGAGCATGCCGAATGGCACACTGCAGCTCCCCCCAACCTCAACAGATGCTTTGGAACCCTGTCCACCCCACAGCCAAAATGACCAGTCTGGACAAGCCCTATATCACTAAATATCTAAAGTGCAAACCAAAACCTGGACTGGATTCACAGCACCTGCAAAATATCAGTGACCAAACCTCCACTGCCCTACTCTATGGTGGTGGTTGAGGTTTTTCAAAATATTCTATTTGTTGCACTGATTTTGCCTTTCTAAAGGAAAAGACAGGGGTGTACCAACTAAGATTTGAACAAGTCTAGGATTGTTTTACACTACTTCTCCCTCACTGGTGCAATTGATACGGTCTTTCTAAGGTCCCCTCAGAGGTTCGATCATTTCATAAAAGCTGAGGTTTTTAGCCTCCCACAGGAAATGTAGTCATGTGGCTGCCTGGGCAGGAGGCATTACATACACTCTGGACCACAGCCAGTTCTGGGCCTGTGGCCAAAAAGAAGCAATCAAGAGGACATTAAGAATCTTTTTGTACAAATCTGACCACCCAGCAGCGGGAGGAGACCATCTTGTTTAATCCTGCATCCAAGGAAAATGAGAAAAGGCATCAGCCTCCTAGCAGAGGATGGTTTCGATCCATCGACCTCTGGGTTATGGGCCCAGCACGCTCCCGCTGCGCCACTCTGCTGGATAAGAGGCAAGGGAGCTGGGAGGGCTTGTCAGGCCTTTGGCCACAGATTCACTCTATCCATGAAGCCTCGGACCAGAGGGAGGCAGAGGAAGGGCACCACCACCACCACCACCACCACCACCAGGGTCTCTGTGGCGCAATAGGTTAGCACGTCTGGCTGTTAACCAGAAGGATGGTGGTTCGAGCCCACCCAGGGACGGCGCTGGGGGCCCCACCCTGGACGAGGTGGCCGAGTGGTGAAGGTGATGGACTGCTAATCCATTGTGCTCCGCACGCGTGGGTTCGAATCCCACCCTCGTCGAGAGTTTTTCCCCTGTGGAAATGGCTCACATAGGCAAATCCTTCCTCTCTCCTTATCTTTTGGAACACAAGAGAGCAGAGGAAAGTTTGCACATATTGGGAAGTTCATGTGATGTCTCGTAAACATCATTTTCTGTCCTTGAAGCCTGGATATTCCTTTTTAGCCTTGTCTGATCTGCTCTTTCCTTTCCAGTCAACCAAATATTGACCCCAGGAGGGGATTCTGAACAGACAGCAGAGGCATCTCTGCAGGCCTCCAGGGCACCCCAAACCCCTCCATTTTAAAAAGACTGAAATGGTAGACATGGATTTTTTTTAAAAAAAAAATAAGCACTTCTGTTCTGGCCTCTGCCAAAAGACTGCTAATGCTCCCAGCTGCCTTGTTTGAGATTTGAACTCAGGACCTCCAGATTATAAGACTGTTGTGCAGCTGACTGCACTAGGAAGGCTGCAAGGGAGGAAACAGAAGGAAAGTCTTTGGGGTGCCAATCCCAATCCCACCAAGTGAGTCCTTTTAAAATGGAGGGGCTTTGGGTGCCCTGGTGACCTGCACAAATGCCTCATTGCTGCCAAACCAAAAAAGTCCAGTTAGAGCACAGATTGGTGGTGGAATGATATTGCCCATAAGTCACATGGCTGCAGGGAAGTAGCTTGCCTGCACCATGCCACAAACAGTCCAGAAGGAGAGCTATTTCTCCATCTGATCACACCCATCTTTGATTATACGACCCAAGAGAGTTGCAAAAGTTTCAGCTCACAATCAAATAAAAACAAGTTTCCCCATCTTGTGATCTGGAGTGGGGTCTTAGCCATCCCACAAATGTCTCCTTCAATTTGCCTTTCTAAGATGCAAAGTTTACACCACAGGCACTTCAAGCAGTGAAAAAAAGGGCCAGTGAGTGTGGGAGTCGAACCCACATGTGCAGAACCTGCAGTCCATCATCTTCACAACTTAGCCACCTTGTTACAGGTGGGGCCCTCCA
This sequence comes from Pogona vitticeps, assembly GCF_051106095.1. Taxonomy (NCBI): domain Eukaryota; kingdom Metazoa; phylum Chordata; class Lepidosauria; order Squamata; family Agamidae; genus Pogona; species Pogona vitticeps. Next base: position 22,700,991 of record NC_135784.1, read on the forward strand.
CCGCCGTCCCTGGGTGGGCTCGAACCACCATCCTTCTGGTTAACAGCCAGACGCACTAACCCATTGCGCCACAGAGACCCTGCTGATGGAGCCAGCCCTCTGTCTCTCTTGGCCTTAGGTATCATGGACAGATTGAATCTGTAGCCAAAGGCCTGAGAAGCCATCTCAGCTCTACCTAGCAGAGTGGCTCAGCAAGAGTATGCTGGGCCCATAACCCAGAGATGGATGGATCAAAACCATTTCCTGCTTATGTGGAGGGGGCATAATTGGAACCAACCTCCCATGGATACAGGGATCCTTCTGTACTCTTGACTGGTAACTGAGGTCCCTTCCACACAGTGAAATTTATCTTCCAGAGTGCCATGTCCTGCACCCTTGGTGTTGTTTTTTTCTCCCTGCCATGCAGATGACAGAAGGTTGAATTCTATAGGATCAGTGCCTCTCCACCTGCCTTTCTGCACATTTGGCTCTCCGCAGAAAGACTTTCCACACCACTATCTGACCCCAGAAACTCAAAGAGAAGTCATTTCTTTGATTGAGTGGGATTGCTCTAGTGCAACTGGGTATCAGCTCATGGGGATTGTAGTTCCACAGCTCCTGCAGGGCTGTATGACACTCCAAGGTGTTACTTTCAGATTTCCACCCCTTCCTGGAGATATGGTTATATAAGTACACTTAAATGTGTGTCACACAAGGGGAGAAATTCCATTCCTTCTCTGGTCCCCCTTAGACATTGAGTTTGTGGTTCAGTTTTTGGGCAGCCAAAGTAGCTCAGCTGGGAGAGCGTTAGACTGAAGATCTAAAGGTCCCTGGTTCAATCCCGGGCTTTGGCAAGGCTCCTGTGTCATATTGTTTTACCCTAACCAGGAGCTCTTCCCTAAGGACCTTCCCTTTGCTGTGGGATGAACCATGCTTTGCAGAATGGTTTCCTGGCCCGGCTATGGGCAAATTGAAAGCTGCCACCCTCTCAGTCCCTCCCTCCTGTGCTCTTTCTGATCAAAGATAAACTGCTTTTCATGAGAAAGCAGGATTCGTCCATTAGGCCATGGTGGGGGCACTACAAATCTCAGTGTTCGCCCTGCAAAACTCTAGAAAACAGGTACAACATGCTGGGATAAGTATGCACAGGGAGACCTAACGTGGGGCTTCCTAATGAACATCCTTTCTGAGAATTTGGGCTCTTAATAAAAAGTCTGCCCTGGCCTTCTGGGGTCAAGAGGCCTTATGGCAGAGCAGAACATGGCAGATTCTACGCCTGTGGTGGCCAAAGTGATGGCCGATACGACTCATCATCCCATTTTCCCTTGCATCATAAAACCTCAACCCGGGAGAACTCATGTACTGTAGTTGTATTGCCAAGGTCTCTATGGTGCAATGGGTTAGCATGTCTGCCTGTTAGCCAGAAGGTTGGAGATTGAAGCCCATCCAGGGATGGTTTGGTTTGCCCTACTTTTCATGAAGTGGCCAAGTGGTAAAAGAGATGGACTGCTGATCCATTTTCCTTAGGGCACGTGGTTTCAAATTCCACCCTTGCTTATCTTTTCCTAACTGCAGTAAAAAGGCTGATGACTCCAGTTTCGGAGGTGCTGCAAACCCATGCCGAGTTTTGAGCTGGGCTTGAAATGAGCTGTCCAAGGTGCTGAACCACAAGCCTGTTCCCAAAATTGAGCCCCATAGATCAGTGGTTCTTAACCTTTGTTACTCAGATGCTTTTGAACTGCAACTCCCAGAAACCCCAGCCAGCACAGTTGGTGGTGAAGGCTTCTGGGAGTTGCAGTCCAAAACTCCTGAGTAACCCAAGGTTAAGAACCAGTGCCATAGATAACCCTTGTGCAGACTATGGGCTTCTCCCCATTGGCATATAGATATGATAGATGGATCGCGGATGGCGCTCTTTGGAGGGAGGGAAAGACCTAATCCACATGTGTTTCTACTTAGAACAACCCATCCTTCCCGTTAAGAGCAGCCACCCAATTTTCTGGCCCAGCAGTAAGACATGCACATTTTGGGGGTTCACACTTGATGTTTATCTGGAAGATAGCTTCCAGCAGCCTCTCTCACTGTGGTTGCTGGTTCTGAGGGAGAGTTTGAGAGAGAAAGCGGAGGGACAATGAGGGAAGAGAAGCAGGGAGGAGGGAATGGAGAATTCCATAGAACAACACTAATAGAGGGAGAGAGGAGCAATATAAAAAAATTCACTTCCCCTGATCCCGTGAAGAGGATCAGAGGAAGCGCTTAATGGACAGCTGATTGGGTTACAAGGGGTCATTTGATATTTGGACAAGAGGAGCATGCCAAATGGCACACTGCAGCTCTCCCCAACCTCAACAGATGCTTTGGAACCCTGTCCACCCCACAGCCAAAATGACCAGTCTGGACAAGCCCTATATAACTAAGTAACTAAAGTGCAAACCAAAACCTGGACTGGATTCACAGCACCTGTGAAATATCAGTGACCAACCTCCACTGCCCTACTCTATGGTGGTGGTTGAGGTTTTCAAAATATTTTATTTATTCCACGGATTTTGCCTTTCTAAAGGAAAATTCAGGGGTGGACCAACCAAAATTTCAACAACTCTAGGACTGTTTTACACTACTTCTCCCTCACTGGGTCTTTCTTAGGTCCCCTCGGAGGTTCGGTCATTTCCTAAAAGCTGAAGTTTTTTGGCCTCCCACAGGAAATGCAGTCATGAGGCTGCCTGGCCAGGAGGCATTATATACAGTCTGGACCACAGCCAGTTCTGGGCCTGTGGCCAAAGAGAAGCAATCAAGAGGACATTAAGAATCTTTTTGTACAAATCTGACCACCCAGCAGCGGGAGGAGACCATCTTGTTTAATCCTGCATCGAAGGAAAAAGAGAAAAGGCATCAGCCAGCTAGCAGAGGATGGTTTTGATGCATCGACCTCTGGATTATAGGCCCAGCACGCTCCCGCTGCGCCACTCTGCTGGATAAGAGGCAAAGGAGCAGGGAGGGCTTGTCAGGCCAATGGCCTCAGATTCACTCTATCCGTGAAGCCTCGGACTAAAGGGGGGCTGAGGGAGGGCACCACCACCAGGGTCTCTGTGGCGCAATAGGTTAGCGCGTCTGGCTGTTAACCAGAAGGATGGTGGTTCGAGCCCACCCAGGGACGGCGGTGGGGGCCCCACCCTGGACGAGGTGGCCGAGTGGTGAAGGTGATGGACTGCTAATCCATTGTGCTCAGCACGCGTGGGTTCAAATCCCACCCTCGTCGAGAGTTTTTGGCAGTGGCCAGAACAGAAGGGCTTATTCTAAAAAAACACATCCACCTCCACCATCCAGGCTTCAAGGACAGTAACTTCACATGGTAAAAGGACTCACTTGGTGGGATTGGGATTGGCACCCCAAAGACTTTCCTTCTGTTTCCTCCCTTGCAGCCTTCTTAGTGCAGTCAGCAGCACAACAGTCTTATAATCTGGAGGTCCTGAGTTCAAATCTCAACGATCTGGGAGCATTAGCAGTCTTTTGGTGGTGGCCAGAACAGAAGGGCTTATTCTAAAAAAAATAACATCCACCTCCACCATTTCAGTCCTCTTAAAATGGAGGGGTTTGGGGTACCCTGGAGACCTGCACAGATGCCTCTGCTGTCTGTTCAGAACTCCCTCACGGAGTCAATATTTGGTTGACTGGAAAGGAAAGAGCAGAGCAGAGAAGACTAAGAAGGAACATCTAGGCTTCAAGGATGGGAAATGATGTCTACAAGGCATCACACGAACTTCTCAATGTGTGCAAACTTTCCTCTGCTCCTTTTGTTCCAAAAGATAAGGAGAGAGGAAGGATTTGTTCATGTGAGCCATTTCCCCATAGGAAAAACAGGATTCGAACCCACACATGCTGAGCACAATGGATTAGCAGTCCATCACCTTCACCACTCAGCCACCTCGTTCAGGGTGGGGCCCTCCACCGCCGTCCCTGGGTGGGATCGAACCACCATCCTTCTGGTTAACAGCCAGACACGCTAACCTATTGCGCCACAGAGACTCTGGTGGTGGTGGTGGCCTCCCTCTGCCTCCCTCTGGTCTCAGGCTTGATGGATAGAGTGAATCGGAGGCCAATGGCCTGACAAGCCCTCCCTGCTCCTTTGCCTCTTATCCAGCAGAGTGGTGCAGCGGGAGCATGCAGGACCCCACATTCAGTACCTTGGATAGCTCCTGCAAAGTATAAACAGGAGACTTGGGAGTCTGTAGTTTTTGGAGAGGCTTCCAATGCAGAAATGACAGGGCAGAGACTACCATTCATTCAAGAGCTTACGAATGCCAATACACCTCTTAGACCTTCATCTGTCACAAGACTGGCTGGGGGAATGTCTGCAGATTCCTATCGGATGTAGTCCAAAATATTCTGCCTCCTGTACCTCAAATGTCAAGGATCAGACTGACCTCAGAAGGATTGAGGTGTTGCCCTCTCACAGAAAATTCAGTCACAGGGCTGCCTAGTACAGGCAACGTTGGGTACAGTCTGGAGCACAGCCAGTTCTGGCCCTGTGGCCAGATGGAAACCACCAACTGCACATTTAAAATCTCTTTGTCCAAAGCTGACCATCCAGCAGAGGGAGGAGACCTATTGTTCCATCTGGCATTAGAAGGAAAAGAGAAAAAGCATCAGCCGGCTAGCAGAGGATGGTTTCGATCCATCGACCTCTGGGTTATGGGCCCAGCACGCTCCCGCTGCGCCACTCTGCTGGATAAGAGGCAAGGGAGCTGGGAGGGCTTGTCAGGCCATTGGCATTAGCGGTCTTTTGGCAGTGGCCAGAACAGAAGGGCTTATTCTAAAAAACCAACCACCTCCACCATTTCAGTCTTTTTAAAATGGAGGAGTTTGGGGTGCCCTGGAGACCTGCACAGATGCCTCTGCTGTCTGTTCAGAACTCCCTCCCGGAGTCAATATTTGGTTGACTGGAAAGGAAAGAGCAGAGCAGAGAAGATTAAGAAGGAATATCCAGGCTTCAAGGATGGGAAATGATGTCTACAAGGCATCACACGAACTTCTCAATGTGTGCAAACTTTCCTCTGCTCCTTTTGTTCCAAAAGATAAGGAGAGAGGAAGGATTTGTCCATGTGAGCCATTTCCTGTTGGTTAACAGAAGGAAATGGTTCACATAGGCAAAACCTTCTTCCAGAAGAAGGCTGTTAACCAGAATACATCCTTCTGGTTAACAGCCAGACGTGCTAATGTATTGCACCACAGAGACCCTGGTGGTGGTGGTGGCGGCCTCCCTCTGCCTCCCTTTGGTCTGATGTTTAATGGATAGAGTAAAGCCTCAGACCAATGGTCTGACAAGCCCTCCCAGCCTCCTTGCCTCTTATTCAGCAGAGTGGCGCAGCGGGAGCGTGCTGGGCCCATAACCCAGAGGTCGATGGATCGAAACCATCCTCTGCTAGGTGATTGATGCCTTTTCTCTTTTCCATCTGATACTGAATTAAACAAGATTTCCTCCCACTGCTGGATGGTTGGCTTTAGATTAAAAAATTCTTAACTTAAAGTTGATTCATTCTCCTTGGGAGCAGGACTGGCTGTGCCAAGCCCTCCCCTGGCTGGGAATTGAACCCAGGCCACGGCGGTGAGAGCGCTGAATCCTAACCACTAGACCATCAGGGAGGAGGCAAGAGAGAAAGTGCAGGAGCCCTGGTTCTCAGGGCATAGTCCATCACCGTCTGTTCAGGCAGAGCCTGAGAGAGAAGGGCCATCTACAATGGAGACTCCCTGATGGAAGATCCTCCTGACCCGCCTGTTTCTTCAGCTACTCCAAATCTGATTGCAGACAGTGTCATAAAGGAGGGAGAAAATGACATATTAATTTACAGCTTTTCTCTTACCGAGCAATGGCCAGTACTGGCAATGTGCTGCCCTTACAGAAACCATGGATTTGCATTAAGGCTAGAACTAAGTTGTAGATAAGGTGGCTTTAATACCTTATCTTTGATGCAACAATGTCAGTCTGAACAGGAACATGGCAATGAGGACATGCTATAGAAACAGGGTAGTTTGTGAACACCAGATGTACGTAACTCGAGATACCAACAGAACTGCTCTCATACTCCATTGAGGTGCATTTCTGTCATAGTTGGGCCTCGTATCTATAGGGCATCAGTTTGATCAGATGCTGGAAAATGTGGATATTAGTGAAGGATTATTTCTCTAGAGAAATAATGCTGTATATAGCATGGCCTCTAATGGCCAGTTCTAGTGGCTTCATCTTTAGAGATATATATTTCTAGGATTTTTCTTTTCGTATCTTTAATATTTACAGACTGTGGATAAATGAATCAGCAGTTACTGATCCCATTGAATATGGGTGTTTTACTGCACTGCCTCTTGGAAAAACGAATAAAAATGGAAAAGGAGAAGCCAAAGAATATTTGTTCTGACATTTAGGATAAGGGAATTGAAATGTTTTGAGCCCAGGTCACCTTTGTGCCTGATGCCTGGTCTGTTGGGCAGATCCTGCTCATGGTGGATGGCCAACTTCGAGATTGGACTGTCGGGGGGGGGGATGGACTCCGGGGCCATCTGAGCTACACCCAAACAAATTCTGAAATCTACAGCAAAACTATTCCCAACAGATGACCAACAGCCAGCCAACCTTTGTTTGAGCAGTGCAGGACAGTCCATCATCTTCCAAGGTCGTCCCCCTTCCACACAGTCAAGAAGTTCTACCATCAGCATATGCTTCCTAAAGGTTGGTGGGAATAATTCCATCTTATCATCTGAATCCGTCTCACCCTCTGGAAGCACAGACATCAAGAGTCCTCCATCTTCCATGTGAACAATCTTTAAACAACTTTAAAAGTTGCTCTAATTCTGCCTCTCAATCTTCTCTTATTCGGATTAAACATGAACAATGCCCTCAACTATTCCTCCCTGGGCCAGGTTTCTGCAGTCCTTAATCATTTTTGATACCTTCTGTCAGGACTGAATCTCTCTAAGGAGCATGGGTCCTTCGGTCAGGGAGTTCCTCAGCCAAACAATCTATCACCTTTTACGCTGGGGCAAGTCCTCAACCTCCAGCAGTGTGTAGCCTTTGCACCTAGAACAAGCCTGACCTTAAAAGAACACTTTACTTTTACCCAGTACTTTGCAAGTACAGCAACATGGGCTTTGTGATATCTAAGAACTCGCAACAGCTTAGTTAATTAGGACTTCTCTGGCAGCTAGTCAATGGCCATTACATATATTTTATTAAGAAAATATGGTTTCATAGAGACAGTTTGGTTTTGGTCAAGCATTAGCTTAAAGAACATGTTCCAAAGGATTACCATAGTTAGTTATTTTAATTCCCATTAAAATAAAAAACACTAACACTGGGCTAAGGTGGGCTAGCCCACCTCCTTCTTCTCTTACCTACATTCTCTGTCCTTGAAACTACATACACAAACCTTCAAGTTCTCTTCTACGCCATGATAATGGTGATGAAGAACTTTTCTCACATAACCCATCATCCATTTTCTACATTCCTCGGACCTCCTCCTTCATGACCATAAACCGATCAAGTCAAAGAGGCATAACTGTCTATTCCGCCCACAATTCTCATGGAGATGCACGTGGTTTATCTCCATTCCAATTAGAAAACAATTTGTTGGGTCTCTGTGCTGGGCCTCCTTGCATCTTTATCAGGTTTCACACTGTAACAGGCTGGCTGTAAATTAAGAAAAACAACCTCTCTGCCCTTCACACATTCCCATGTCTTCAATGCCTTTCATTTTCAAAGCCTAATAGACTCCATCTTCTTTCCTCTTCATTGACTACAATTCCCATTCTCCTTTAATCTCTGACTACAAGTTCCACTCTCCTTCAATTTCATGACAGGCCCCATTCCAGCTTCTCAACATGCTTTTTTAAAAATGGAGTCACCCAGAACTGGACACAGGAGTTGAAATGAAGTCTGACCAGAACAGACCATAGAAACATAGAATAGTTGGGTTGGAAGGGGTCTAGAAGGCCATCCTGTCCATCCTCAAGGCAGGAATCCAAATCTCATAGAGGGTTGTCTGCTTTTCTCTTGAATGCCTCCAGCTTTGGAGCATTCACCACTATCTTCCAATGGGAGTTGAACTCAATAGCTCTTTAAATGGATGCCACTATATAAAAAAGGGCTGCCATCTGTAAGAGAGGACACCTTGCACCGTAGAAGGTAAGGAACACGGCTTATGCCAGTTCTGCAGGTGGAATGTAGACTGTGTAGGTTTCTCAGGGTGGTATCAGACAACAAGAAAACATCATGGCTGATCACACCAGAAATCATCACCTTGCCAAACCTTTCTGCCCGACACCTCCAGGGAATCACGCCATCCTGTACCCTAAAGAGAGCATCATTGCTGCCAAATCAAAAAAGTCCAGTTGGAGCACAGATTGGTGCTGGAATGATATTGCCTGTAAGTCACGTGGCTGCAGGGAAGTAGCTTGCCCGGACCATGCCACAAACAGTCCAGAAGGAGAGCTTCTGATCACACCCATCAGGCCACAAACAGTCCATCTGATCACACCCATCTTTGATTATATGACCCAAGAGATCACAGGCTCTTCAAGCAGTGGAAAAAAGTGCCAGCGAGGGTGGGAGTCACACCCATGTGTGCAGAACCTGCAGTCCATCATCTACACAAATCAGCCACCTTGTCACAGGTGGGGCCCTCCACCGCCGTCCCTGGGTGGGCTCGAACCACCATCCTTCTGGTTAACAGCCGGACGCGCTAACCCATTGCGCCACAGAGACCCTGCTGATGGAGCCAGCCCTCTGTCTCTCTTGGCCTTAGGTATCATGGACAGATTGAATCTGTAGCCAAAGGCCTGAGAAGCCATCTCAGCTCTACCCAGCAAAGTGGCTCAGCAAGAGTATGTTGGGCCCATAACCCAGAGATCGATGGATCAAAACCATTTTCTTCTTATGTGGAGGGGGCATAATTGGAGCCAATATGGGGATCCTACTGTACTCTTGACTGGTAACTGAGGCCCCTTCCACATAGTGAGATTTATCTTCCAGAGTGCCATGTCCTGCACCCTTGGTGTTGTTTTTTCTCCCTGCCATGCAGATGACAGAAGGTTTGATTCCATAGGATCAGCGCCTCTCCACCTGTCTTTCTGCACATTTGGCTCTCCGCAGAAAGACTTTCCACATCACCATCCAACCCAGGAAACTCAAAGAGAAGTCATTTCTTTGATTGAGTGGGAGTGCTCTAGTGCAACTGGGTATCAGCTCATGGGGATTGTAGTTCCACAGCTCCTGCAGGGCTATATGACACTCCAAGTGTATTCTGTGTTACTTTCAGATTTCCACCCCTTCCTGGAGATATGGTTATATAAGTACACTTAAATGTCTGTCACACAAGGGGAGAAATTCCATTCCTTCTCTGGTCCCCCTTAGACATTGAGTTTGTGGTTCAGTTTTTGGGCAGCCAAAGTAGCTCAGCTGGGAGAGCGTTAGACTGAAGATCTAAAGGTCCCTGGTTCAATCCCGGGCTTTGGCAAGGCTCCTGTGTCATATTGTTTTACCCTAACCAGGAGCTCTTCCCTAAGGACCTTCCCTTTGCTGTGGGATGAACCATGCTTTGCAGAATGGTTTCCTGGCCCGGCTATGGGCAAAATGAAAGCTGCCACCCTCTCAGTCCCTACCTCCTGTGCTCTTTCTGATCAAAGATGAACTGCTTTTCATGAGAAAGCAGGATTCGTCCATTAGGCCATGGTGGGGGCAGTACAAATTTCAGTGTTCGCCCTGCAAAACTCTAGAAAACAGGTACAACATGCTGGGATAAGTTTGCACAGGGAGACCTAACGTGGGGCTTCCTAATGAATATCCTTTCTGAGAATTTGGCCTCTTAATAAAAAGTCTGCCCTGGCCTTCTGGGGTCAAGAGGCCTTATGGCAGAGCAGAACATGGCAGATTCTACGCCTGTGGTGGCCAAAGTGATGGCCGATACGACTCATCATCCCATTTTCCCTTGCATCATAAAACCTCAACCCGGGAGAACTCATGTACTGTAGTTGTATTGCCAAGGTCTCTATGGTGCAATGGGTTAGCATGTCTGCCTGTTAGCCAGAAGGTTGGAGATTGAAGCCCATCCAGGGATGGTTTGGTTTGCCCTACTTTTCATGAAGTGGCCAAGTGGTAAAAGAGATGGACTGCTGATCCATTTTCCTTAGGGCACGTGGTTTCAAATTCCACCCTTGCTTATCTTTTCCTAATTGCAGTAAAAAGGCTGATGACTCCAGTTTCGGAGGTGCTGCAAACCCATGCCGAGTTTTGAGCTGGGCTTGAAATGAGCTGTCCAAGGTGCTGAACCACAAGCCTGTTCCCAAAATTGAGCCCCACAGATCAGTGGTTCTTAACCTTTGTTACTCAGATGCTTTTGAACTGCAACTCCCAGAAACCCCAGCCAGCACAGTTGGTGGTGAAGGCTTCTGGGAGTTGCAGTCCAAAACTCCTGAGTAACCCAAGGTTAAGAACCAGTGCCATAGATAACCCTTGTGCAGACTATGGGCTTCTCCCCATTGGCATATAGATATGATAGATGGATTGCGGGTGGCGCTCTTTGGAGGGAGGGAAAGACCTAATCCACATGTGTTTCTACTTAGAACAACCCATCCTTCCCCGTTAAGAGCGGCCACCCAATTTTCTTGCCCAGCAGTAAGACATGCACATTTTGGGGGTTCACACTTGATGTTTAGCTGGAAGATAGCAGCTTCCAGCAGCCTCTCTCACTGTGGTTGCTGGTTCTGAGGGAGAGTTTGGGAGAGAAAGTGGAGGGACAATGAGGGAAGAGAAATAGGGAGGAGGGAACACTAATAGGGGGAGAGAGGAGCAATATAAAAAAAAATTCACTTTCCCCGATCCTGTAAAGAGGATCAGAGGAAGTGCTTAATGGACGGCTGATTGGGTTACAAGGGGTCATTTGATATTTGGACAAGAGGAGCATGCCGAATGGCACACTGCAGCTCCCCCCAACCTCAACAGATGCTTTGGAACCCTGTCCACCCCACAGCCAAAATGACCAGTCTGGACAAGCCCTATATCACTAAATATCTAAAGTGCAAACCAAAACCTGGACTGGATTCACAGCACCTGCGAAATATCAGTGACCAAACCTCCACTGCCCTACTCTATGGTGGTGGTTGAGGTTTTTCAAAATATTCTATTTGTTGCACTGATTTTGCCTTTCTAAAGGAAAAGACAGGGGTGCACCAACTAAGATTTGAACAACTCTAGGACTGTTTTACACTACTTCTCCCTCACTGGGTCTTTCTTAGGTCCCCTCGGAGGTTCGGTCATTTCCTAAAAGCTGAAGTTTTTTGGCCTCCCACAGGAAATGCAGTCATGAGGCTGCCTGGCCAGGAGGCATTATATACAGTCTGGACCACAGCCAGTTCTGGGCCTGTGGCCAAAGAGAAGCAATCAAGAGGACATTAAGAATCTTTTTGTACAAATCTGACCACCCAGCAGCGGGAGGAGACCATCTTGTTTAATCCGGCATCCAAGGAAAAAGAGAAAAGGCATCAGCCAGCTAGCAGAGGATGGTTTCGATGCATCGACCTCTGGGTTATGGGCCCAGCACGCTCCCGCTGCGCCACTCTGCTGGATAAGAGGCAAAGGAGCAGGGAGGGCTTGTCAGGCCTTTGGCCACAGATTCACTCTATCCATGAAGCCTCAGACCAGAGGGAGGCAGAGGGAGGGCATCACCACCACCACCAAGGTCTCTGTGGCGCAATGGGTTAGCGCGTCTGGCTGTTAACCAGAAGGATGGTGGTTCGAGCCCACCCAGGGACGGTGGTGGAGGGCCCCACCCTGGACGAGGTGGCCGAGTGGTGAAGGTGATGGACTGCTAATCCATTGTGCTCTGCACGCGTGGGTTCGAATCCCACCCTCGTCGAGACTTTTTCCTATATGAAACATCAGGCCAAAGAAAGGCAGAGGGAGGGCACCCCCACCAGGGTCCTTGTGGTGCAATGGGCTAGTCCAGTGGTTCTTAACCTTGGGTTACTCAGGTGTTTTTGGACTACAACTCCCAGAAGCCTTCACCACCAGCTGTGCTGGCTGGGATTTCTGGGAGTTGCAGTTCAAAAACGCCCATGTAACCCAAGTTTAAGAACCTCTGGGGCTTGTCTGTCTGTCTGTTCAAGCCCACTCAGGGTCAGGAAGTGGAGGAGGCCCCATCCTGGACGAGGTGGCCAAGTGGTGAACGTGATGGACTGCTAATCCATGGTGCTCTGCCCTTGTACACACTTTCCTCTGTCTGGTAGAGCATCTTTTGCATGTAGATGCTTGGCCTTTTCATGTTATTGTTACTGCATGGAATGTAAAACAAAGCAGAGAGGAAGAGAAATGCCAGCCAGGAATCAAAACCAGCTTACAGACTGAGTCTTGGGGTCTGAATTCTGAGTCCCATGCCTCGAGTCCAAGTCTCATGTGCAGATGATGAGCCTTGAAGGGAAACTGGGCCAGCACATGTACATGCACAGAGGCAGCAGGCCGACTTCCCTTCCTGGAACTGGCCACGGTCTCTGCGCATGCGCTGGCCTATCAGCTGGGTGGCAGATGCCTGAGCAGAGACTGCAGGTGGCCTCCTGGAAGGGAAGCCAGGCCTGCTGCCTCTGAGCAAGGGGCTGGCGGCAGCGGCTGGAGCAGGGAGGGTCTCTCTCTAATAGGGACTTGACAAGGCAAGTCAGAAAAATGTTTCGGAGTTGGAAGTCAAGTCCAAGTCTTTCAACCCCCCTGAGTTGAGTCTGAGTCAAATTGACTGAGTGACTTAAGTCAGACTCAAGAGCAAGTTGCAACAAGTCCCCATTCTTGCACCCAAGCTATGGGGAGGCTGTACCTCCACCTGCTCACTTGCACCCACCCACGGAAACAATTAAGCCACTTTGGGAGAGTTTCTGTATTTGTGCTTCCACAGCATGGTTGGTATAACAGAGATCTTTTTCCACCCTGGGAGAATATGTCTCAAATGACTGTGCTGTTTTTTTTCCTTCTCAGCAAAGCAAAAGGTATGGGAGGGCATGCACCAGCCGGGACTCGAACCCGGGTCACAAGCTTGGGAAGCTCGCATGATACCTCTACACCACTGGTGCACTTGATGTGAGCCTTTTATTTATTCCTCAGAGGGAAGGCTGTGAGGAAACTGCACAGCGCAGGACGTTCCTTTGGTTCCCTCTAGAGTCCGGTCCCTTCACCGGGACTGATGTTTTGTCCTGAGAAAGAAGAGGCTCCTATGGGTCTGCCCGGCCAGGAGCCTTTAGGTGCAGAGCAAGACATTTGCCACGTCAAGGCCTGTTGGCAGACAGAAGAACAAGTCTGCAAAGGTTTAGCAGGGGAAAAAAGCAAGGAGGCCCTCCTTTATTTAGCTTAGCATCAAAGGGAAAAAGCATCAGCCTGCTAGCAGAGGATGGTTTCGATCCATCGACCTCTGGGTTATGGGCCCAGCACGCTCCCGCTGCGCCACTCTGCTGGGTGGGAAGGCTGCTGGTCGGTACAACATGTTGAATGGCATTTTTCCCCTGTGCCATCTCTGTCCATGTTACTTCAGGCCCAAGGGAGCAGAGATGCAGCATTTTTGGGGGCTCTGTCATTCCGTTGGCTGGCATGTCTGGCTGTTAAGCTGAAGGAGGGGTGGTTTGGGCCCATCTGGGGAGGATCTCACTCTGACAAGGCAGCTGAACATGGAAGGCAACGGCTTGCTAATTGCTTATCTCTGCATTTGTGTTTGCATATTACACACATGCACACGCATGCACACACACCGTCATCACTTTTCTCCATGTGGTGAAGACTCCGATGTGGGTCAATGTTTAGAGACTTTTCTGTTACTTATAACATTTTTGAATTGCAGAAAAGCTGAAGGGAACGGCGATGGCAGCCCAGAGTCAAGTCTAGGTCAGAAGGGAAACTCGTTAGCTCTCGTTAGCACATCTACGAAGGAAAAAGGGTCTTCATTCCAGTGGCAGGAAAAGACCTTTTTATTTAAGCAGATCCTTGTCAATGAAGAGCCTCCAATTATAACATCCCTATGGACAGGCTGCTTTTTTACTATTTTAAGGTAAATTATAATTAATCGCTTCTATTTCTTTTACAAAAAGGGATGTGGTGGCACTGCAGGCTAAACCGCAGAAGCCTGTGCTGCAGGGTCAGAAGACCAAGCAGTCGTAAGATCGAATCCACGCGACGGAATGAGCGCCCGTCGCTTGTCCCAGCTCGCGCCAATCTAGCGGTTCGAAAGCATGCAAATGCAAGTAGATAAATAGGGACCACCTCGGTGGGAAGGTAACAGCATTCAGTGTCTAAGTCGCACTGGCCATGTGATCACGGAAGATTGTCTTCGGACAAAACGCTGGCTCTATGGCTTGGAAACGGGGATGAGCACCACCCCCTAGAGTCGAACACAACTGGACAAAAATTGTCAAGGGGAACCTTTACCTTTACCTTATTTCTTTTACATCTTTTTTATTTCTGGTTCTTTTTTAAGTAATAGAATTGAGTTTAATTTTATTTCTGTATTTTAAATTTTATTGTATTCTAGCCTTCTACTGGGTAAAAGTTTTCTCCAAGGCACGTTGTGTTCCGTTTCTTGGACAAAGGAGGGGTAAAAATGAATATAGTACCTATATACATACGTACTTAGGCACAGAAGTATAAGAAGACTTAAAGGGACATGGAAGCTGGCTTTTCAGGTTTCTTGAAAGTTACCAGCTCAGTTTTGCCCAAAAGATGTTGTGGTTGGTTGGTTGTGGTGACAGTGAAAGAAGAGAGGCGGTCCTGAGGTTTAAGAGGGCTTCTGCTCCTCCCTTTATCCAGGCATTACATCATAAAGTATCAGCAGTCAGTAGCACATGGCGACTCCAGTTTCAGAGATGCTGTGAATCCATTCCAGTTTGTTTGAACTTTACAGGAGTTGAAACTGAATTATCGAACACACTGAACTATTATTTTGGTTGTGATGGAGGCATTGGGGGGGGGGAGGCTGTTCAGTAGCATGGGCAGCTCCTGTAAAGCACAGATTCACAGTAAACAAGTTTGCATGTGATTTTAACCAAAAAGATTGGGGAGAAGGACAAGGGGTAGGCTTTTGAATTGCTAACTTAGGAAACATGATTCATCCATTCCAAAGCTGTGGTTCTTTCATAAATCTCAAGATCTGGATAGCAGAACTCTAGAAAATTAGAAAACCTGGCCACTTCTATCCCTGTTGGGCTCCATGATCACTGCAGATGGAGACGGCAGCCACGAAATTAAAAGACACCTGCTTCTTGGGAGGAAAGCGATGACGAACCTTGACAGCATCCTAAAAAGCAGAGACATCACCTTGCCAACGAAAGTCCGCATAGTCAAAGCTATGGTTTTTCCTGCAGTGATGTATGGAAGTGAGAGCTGCACCATAAAGAAAGCAGACCGCCGAAGAATTGATGCCTTTGAACTGTGGTGCTGGAGGAGGCTCTTGAGAGTCCCCTGGACTGCAAGGAGAACAAACCTATCAATTCTAAAGGAAATCAACCCTGAGTGTTCACTGGAAGGACAGATCCTGAAGCCTCTGGGTTATGGGCCCAGAGCAGTTCCATTGTGCCCGTCTTCTGGCTGGGTAGAGAGTGAGCTAAGAGGGCTTCTCAGGCCAGTGGCCACAGAGTCGCTCTGTCTGTGAAACCTCAGGAAAAAGGAAGCAGAGGGGTGGTACCACCACCAGGGTTAGCGCGTCTGGCTGTTAACCAGAAGGATGGTGGTTCGAGCCCACCCAGGGACGACTGTGAATGACCCGTCTGTAACATTAGTGAAGGTGGCTAATCCATTCTGCTCTGCACATGTGGGTTTGAATCCCACCCTTGGCAGCATTTCCCCCCCATGCAATGGAGATTCTGGTGCGTGTAAATATCGGGTTTTGTGCTATTACTCCTTGGAATGAAAAAGAGCACAAGGAAAGGTCTGTGGCAGCCAGAACTCAAGCTCCGATGGTTTTCACCGTGGGTGCCATTGAGACCTTCCTTTCAAGAGAAGTGGCAGCAGGCAATATAGGTTTACAACTAGGGAACAGAGTTGGCCCTGAGGTTCAGGAAGGTGAGTCCTTTTTTAGTCCAGAGATCAGAAGAGAAAACAATTATCCATTTGTGAGAACTGGTGAGCTGAATTTTGGAGGGCTTGTGAAGTCTGTCCTAGATTTGAGTGGGCTCTATACAGAAGCGGTCCGAGGTGCGGAACGTGTTTTGAGAATCATGTTGCGGATCATGGACAGTTCCTAGTGAAGGTCCGACTAAAGCCCAAGGGGGATTCATGGCACCGCCTAAAATGCAGTTATGAGGCCAATGCTTCTAGTAGTACTAGATTTGTACATAGATTTATTTTTAAAAATATAGAGGTCTGAGACTTAAATATTCAAAATTTTCATAGTTGCTATACTATGATTTAGAGGGACGTGGTGATGCTGCGGGCTAAACCGCAGAAGCCTGTGCTGCAGGGTCAGAAGACCAAGCAGTCGTAAGATCGAATCCACGCAACAGAGTGAGTGCCTGTCGCTTGTCCCAGCTCCCGCCAACCTAGCAGTTCGAAAGCATGCAAATGCGAGTAGATCAATAGGGACCACCTCGGTGGGATGGTAACCGGCGTTCCGTGTCTAAGTCGCACTGGCCATGTGACCACGGAAGATTGTCTTCGGACAAAACGCTGGCTCTATGGCTTGGAAATGGGGATGAGCACCGCCCCCTAGAGTCAAACACGACTGGACAAAAATTGTCAAGGGGAACCTTTACCTTTACCTTTATACTATGATTTAAAAACCTAATGGTTGTTTGTTTGTTTCATTTATTTATATGGCACCTGTCTCCCAGAGACGGGTGGCTTACAGCATCACTTAAAACACTGGCTGTTGACATAACTAAGTCTGAGGAGTGATTTTCAGTCATTAAAAATGTTCTACTTTTGTCTCCTTTTTCATTGCATGGCACCTATCAGAGCTACGGGACGGGAGGAGGATATCTTTAATTTCAGAGAGTTTCCCTCTGCTGGCAATGTCATTTGGTGGCAGAAATGTTCAGCCATTAAAGAGCTCTTCCTCCTGTCCTGCAGTTCCCATGGCTTCCACATAATGAAAGGGATGACATGACATCTGTTGACATCATTGAGAGATAGTTATGGGGGCATATAGTTAATACAATTCCGTAGAAAATGCTCAATGTGCAGAAAGCAGAAGGAAACCGCATCACAAAAACAAACAAACAACAGAATTCATATTAGATCTTCTACCTATATCTCTTGCACTGAATCTCCTTGGGGTGTCCTGATGTCCAAGATCGTTCCCATGTCCTCAATATGGGGAAGAAGGGGCACCAGCTTGTTAAAACAGGAAGATGTTTCTGCCTGGTTTTGAACCAGGGACCTTTCGCGTGTGAGGCGAATGTGATAACCACTACACTACAGAAACTGGGTTGGTTGGGTTCTCCTTTTCCCGCTCCCAGCTTAGCACACTCTGTTAGCCTGGCAGTCCCAACTCCATGGCTTTGAGGTTAGGTCAGGATTAAGTGGGCACAGCTAGGGAACTATCCCACAACATCTCCCATAGGCACTGGTCGTCTGAGAGGGGGAATGAAATCCTTGCAAGGTGCTAACCGAACTTGGAAACAGCCTGTGTTATTTAATTGTGAAACCAGAAAAGCAGGTCCATCATTATGGATGATTTGGCTATATATTTATACAAAACTACTTCTACAATAGTATTCAATACTTTCCAGCTCTTGCTGCCCAATGGGCAGTACCAGGAAACCAGAACAGTCTCCCTTACAAATTTAAGAAAACACAATAGGACTTTGGCCATTCAAATCTATATTTTAAAAGCACCGCTTTTTAAAACCTTAGTGTGAAAACACTCTGAAAATACTCAAGGGAAAAGGGCGTATTTAAAACTTACACTGGAAAAAGCTACCAGTGAGAGCAAATTTTCAAATCTTCACATGTTAAATTTCAGTATCTTTCACTCCTATATTTAAAGATGCTAATACTTCTGACAAGGCTTGGCAAACAACTCAGAGGTGCTGAGAATCTGTTGCAGGGGTTTTAGGGGAGATGTCCAAGGTCCTGAATCTTTGCCCCCCCCCCCACATTGGGTTCAGTACCTCAGAGAATGCCGGCAAAATCCAAAAATCTGGAGCAGATTCACATCACTTCCAAATCTGGAGTTACCAGCTGTGAACGTCTGCTAGCTGTTTTCTCCTGTACTGCTTGGATGAAGAAAAAGATAGCCTTAGCCTTCTCCGACCTCAGGCTAGAATCTATACCCTTTCTCTCTTCCCCGCCCCCATCTTTTGAGCAGGAGACCTACCTTTCATGGCCAGACAAGCTACAAATAACAAACGGGCCAAGAAGCCCTTCCATCCAGCAGAGTGGCGCAGCGGGAGCGTGCTGGGCCCATAACCCAGAGGTCGATGGATCGAAACCATCCTCTGCTAGGCAGTTGATGTTTTTCTCTTTTGTCTTTGACTGCAGGCTGAACAAAGTGGGACTTTCTGTTGTTGATCAAGGTTTTTTTTTTTATTTTACTAAATTTTGGAAGCTTTGCCATCTTTCTGGCAACAGCCCTAGAAATGGCAAATCTTGTGCTCTGCACTCAATGGTTCCCAGCCAGCCAGCCTCAGGGAAGCCTCGTCTTTCTCAGGATAAATAATTTGCGACAGTGAAGTGACCAAACACCTGACAGTTACACTGTGTAAGTTCCCTGCAGCCTTCCTAATGAGGAAGGGAAAGGCTCATATTGACTGCACCAGTGGTGTAGAGGTATCATGCGAGCTTCCCAAGCTTGTGACCCGGGTTCGAGTCCCGGCTGGTGCATCCTTCCCGCACTCTTTTGCTTTTCTGACAGATCACAACAGCACAGACACTGAAAACATATCATTCCCCAATGAAAAATCTGCATTATAGTTAGCTACCATGCTGTAGAAACACAAGAACCAACGTTCTCCCAAACTAACTTCCTTGTTTCCATGGCTGGGTGCAAGCGAGCAGGTGGAGAGAGGGTGATCTCATACCCTGGAGTGGAAAGAACTCAGGACATGTTGGGTAGCTGGTGCAAACCCAAACCTACTGGGGCCAAAATATGACCCACTGAAAAATCTCATCCTATTGATAGGAGAGCTATGACTGCTGCACACCCAAAACGTTTCAGTGGCGATTCTGAACAGAGGTCTCCGGAGTTCTTGTCTGACATTCCATCTAGCTTTACATGACTTGTCACTTAGAGAGAGCTAAACTGTTTTCCTAGTTGTGAAAGACTGCAGCAGTCAGGGCCCTGTATCTGGACAACCAAACCATAGATTTAGCACTCTGGATGATTCCTGCCAAGTACAGCCTCAAACCAGGAGAGGCTTCACCGCACATCTGCATTGGGAGGCATCAATTGTTTCTGACTATGAGCTGTTATTAATTAAAGGTCTCAGTCTCCTTGAACATGGATCTAGCTTTAGTCCTCTGCTGTCTTTCTTACCTTTTACTCAACTTTCTGTAGCCAGTTTGGAACAAGGACTTGTAAGACAGCCTTCCTGCCTAGAAGGAAGAACACAAAAAGCCCATATTCACATGCACCTGAAATCTCTACTGCAAGGAGAAAAGTGCTAACGAGGGTGGAATCTGAACCCACACACAATGGATTAGCAGTCCCTTCACCATTCAACCGCCTTGTCAAAGGTGGGGCAATGGAAAGGCAGAAGCATGGAGACCTTACCATGCCACCTGGCCCTTATCCATGGCCAGACATTGCAGGGCTGTGAGGCAAGTGGCCATGAGACGGTCCTATAAGTGAGACATCTCAACAATAAGGCCCCACCTGGCCTTCAATAGCTCAGCTGGCAGAGCTGTAGTGTGTGACTCCAGGCATCCTTAGGTTGGCGGTTCAACTCTGGCTCAAAGGAGAGCTTTCTTTTTGCCAAAGTCCCAGAAGGCTAGTGGACTCTTTTTTTGGCCACTTCCCGTCCTGAGGTGTGCTATCAATGCCCCCTCTTCAATTCTCTCCAAAATCTTTCTCAAAAACATGTTCTAATTATAGTGGTGCCCCGCATAGCGAGGTTAATCCATTCCGGATTAACCTTCGCTATGTGAAAACTTCACCCAATGGGCACAAAACTCACAGTTTAGCGAAGTTTCCAGGGTCCAGCAGCCAGTTTCGCACCCTTGGTAAGCGAGGGGAGGGCGCGAAAACGCTGCGCGTGGCCATTTTGGGCGTCCGGCGGCCATTTTGAAACCGTCGAACAGCTGATCTGCGGGCGTCGCAAAGCGAAGATCAGTAAGCAAAACGCTTACCTATCTTCGCTATGCGTGTTTTGCCCATTGGGGCCGACGCTATGCCTCTGCATTAGCGATCCCGAAAACAGGATTGCTATGCGGATTCGTCGTTATACGGTGTGCTCGTTAAGCAAGGCACCACTGTATTATGGAACAATGCAGCTCCTATAGACGACAGTAAAAGGTGCAAACAGCCAATGCAAACCTTCCCTAAGATTGGGATCCATGTCTCAATGTTCAACCTCTCCCACTCAAAAGAGGGGACAGAAATACAGTAAGACCCCCTTAACCATGGCATCATTATCCACTGAGTCATTTATCTACAGTCTGAAAATATTTAAAATATTTAAAGAAAAAATACTAGAAACATATATTTCTAAATATGAAATTATGAGAACTGGCCAGTAGAGGCTCAATCGAGAAAAGTCAGAAGTGCTGCTGGTAGGTGCTCCACCAGATAGGTTAAAGGGCCATTTCCCTGCCTTAGACGGGGGTTACACTCCCCCTAAAGGACAGGCTCCACAGCTTGAGGGTGCTCCTTGACCCCAGTCTGTCCTGGAGTGCCTTCTTACAGCTACAGATAATAATATCAACTTCGCCCTTACCTGGATGAGCGGAGCCTGGCAGCAGTCACTCATGCACTGGTAACAACCAGACTGGACTACTGCAATGCGCTATACGTGGGGCAGCCTTTGAAGACGGTCTGGTGATTGCAACTGGCACAGAACCAGGCTGCGTGGCTGGTAAGTGGTGCTGCCGCACGGACTCATATTACGCCAGTTCTGAAAAATCTACACTGGCTGCCGGTTGCTGCTCAGGCCCATTTCAAAGTGCTTACTTTGATATATAAAGCCCTAAACAGCTTAGGACCTGGTTACCTAAAGGACCACCTTCTTCCATATGTGCCTGCCCATCCTCTAAGATCAGGCCAGGAGGCCCTTCTGAAGGTGCCATCCCTGAAAGAGGTGAGGGAGGTGGCATGTTGAAATGGGGCCTTCTCAGCTGTTGCCCCCCAACTTTGGAACACCCTCCCTATAGAGATCCGCCTCGCTCCGACACTTTTGGCTTTGCAGCGCCAGGCAAAGACCTTTCTGTTTAGCCAGCATTTTAATTAAATAGTATCCTTTAATATTAATATTAATGTTTTAATGATTGTTTTTAATATAGGATATTATTATAATATTGCCTATTTTAATAGTTTTTTGTATTTTTAAAGTTTTAATATTGTCATACGCCACTCAGAAACCACTGGTAATTGCATGGCTAAAAATCTGGTAGGTAGGTGGGTGGGTGGGTGGGTGGGTGGGTGGGTAGGTAGGTAGGTAGGTAGATAGATAGATAGATAGATAGATAGATAGATAGATAGATAGATAGATAGATAGATAGATAGATAGATAGATAGATAGATAGATAGATAGATAGATAGATAGATAGATAAAGGGAGTAAAAGACCATGTTATTTATAGTGTTCGCTATTAGAATAGCGTTCACCCTAATTCGGGGGGGGGCAATAGATACTCATTTGTAATCGATACGCCACGGATATGAGAGTCTTACTGCATCACATAAGGAGGATCAACTCCTAGAAGGAAAGAAGAAAGGAAAAAGTAAAGACACAAACCTTTCTGTTCTGCTTGGGAATGAAGCCCATGCCATGACTGAGAAAAGACTGGATCCTGACCAGGGAGAAAAGCAAGGCAGAAGCACAGATTCTTAGGAACTGGGCAACAGGACCCAGTGAAAATGCCCTGCTTCCCACAGAACAAAAG
Source organism: Pogona vitticeps (assembly GCF_051106095.1). NCBI lineage: Eukaryota > Metazoa > Chordata > Lepidosauria > Squamata > Agamidae > Pogona > Pogona vitticeps. The sequence continues at coordinate 22,723,014 of NC_135784.1, forward strand.
GAAACAGAGCTGGACCGCAGCCTAGAGAGTATCCAGTCTGAATCGCTGGACAGCCAGGGAGACAGGGATAGCAGAAGACCTCCAACCCACCATCTAGATAAGACATGACTTGGAAATTGGGTCATAATAAGGGATGCAGCCCTCACTGATTGTGTGCTTATGGATGCCCCAGAATTTTCCCTGGCTAACATCTCAACATTTCAAAAAAAAAGCTGCAGAACAATCTCCTAGTTTCCTACTAAACTATAAATCTCATTGGGTGTTATGCAGCACAGAAGCCACATCCTCAGAAAATTTCATGGTCATTTTGTTGGGATCAGGTGTGCATTGACATGGTGATGAAACATCTAGTGATGTCTCCTGTCTCTGTGAGGTCATCTGGGAATATAATAAACCCCCTGCCTGATTTCCAGCACTGTACAGACATCAGTGACACAAAGCACTAGCAGAAGATGAGGATGGGGGAATGGTGTTGTTTAAGGATAATTCCATTTTAAAGAGAGCATTTGCTTCTCTAAAGCAAAACTTTTATAGATTCCTCCTCCTTGAAGAAAGAAAAAGTCCCAGAGGAGTTTACAAGGGAAAAAAACAAATAAAAGAAAATCAGCAGTAAAATTAATAAAAGAATAAAAACGAAGACAACACATTTGTTTTAGTATGCAGTGTTTTTATCTAGATCACTGGTTCTTAACCTTTGTTACTCAGATGTTTTTGGACTGCAACTCCCAGAAGCCTTCACCACCAGCTCTGCTGGCTGGGGTTTCTGGGAGCTGCAGTTCAAAAATACCTGAGTAACAAAGGTTAAGAACCACTGATCTAGATAGTCTGCGCAGGAATTATCAATGGGGCTGAATTGCAGGAACGAGGTTAAGGTTCAGCACCCTGGATAGCTCTTTTCAAGCACAGCTCAAAACTCAGAATGGGTGGCTGGATGGAAAACTAAGCGCTATAAAAAGTCTGAATGGGCCGTCACTTGCTTCCCTTTGGCCGCAACAGGCGTAGAATCTGCCGTGTTCTGCTCTGCCGTAAGGCCTCTTGACCCCAGAAGGCCAGGGCAGACTTTTTATTACGAGGCCAAATTCTCAGAAGGGATGTTAATTAGGAAGTTCCACGTTACGTCTCCCTGTGCAACTTTATCCCAGCATGTTGTACATGTTTTCTAGAGTTTTGCAGGGTGAACGCTGAGATTTGTACTGCCCCCACCATGGCCTAATGGACGAATCCTGCTTTCTCATGAAAAGCAGTTCATCTTTGATCAGAAAGAGCACAGGAGGTAGGGACTGAGGGTGACAGGTTTCATTTTGCCCATAGCCGGGCCAGGAAACCATTCTGCAAAGCATGGCTCATCCCACAGCAAACGGAAGGTCCTTTGGGAAGAGTGTCAGAGAGAGTCTCATTAGGGAAAAACAATACAACACAGGAGCCTTGCCAAAGCCCGGGATTGAACCAGGGACCTTTAGATCTTCAGTCTAACGCTCTCCCAGCTGAGCTACTTTGGCTGCCCATAGAGGAAGAGAAGTGCAATCCCACGGTGCAAACGCCTTCTCTCTCATTAGCAGAGCAAGATCTCTCCTTGATGGTAAACTGCTCTTAGAACAAGAGGCTTGTAAACATAATAGAGAACATGGGTTGTTTCTATCTACCATCAGGGCTTCCACTGACATCCAGAGGGGCCACAGTGGCAATTCAAAATGACCCGAGTGCTCCAATCCACTGAGACCCACTGAGACCCACAGACTAGAAGCAAGTCAGTTAGGTCAGTGACTGGTTCTAGCTTTAGGCATGGATAGGGATGGTCCTACTCTCGAGACTCTTAAAAGTACAGTGGTGCCTCGCTTAACAATTGCCTCGTTAAACAACGAAACCGTTATACAATGACTGTTTTACGGTCACTTTTGCGATTGTAAAACGATGTTTTAATAGGTAAAATTTGCTTCCTGATGATCAGTTTCCTGCTTTGGGAACCGATTTTTTGCTAGATGATGTTTTTAAAACAGCTGATTGGCAGCTTCAAAATGGTCACCCACTGTGTAAAATGGCTCCCCGCTGTGTTTTTGGACAGATTCCTCACTTTACAGGCACCGAAAATGGCCGCCCTATGGAGGATCTTCACTGGACGGTGAATTTTCAGCCCATTGGAATGCATTGAATGGGTTTTCAATGCATTTCAATGGGATTTTTTATTTTGTTTAATGAGGATTTCACTCTACAGTGATTTGGCTGGAACGGATTATCCTCGTTAAGCAAGGCATCACTGAAGTTATACTGCCATCCACCCATATATGCAAAATATGAAATGCTATAACAGCACATGGCACTGAAAGATCTATGCAACTGATGGGATCAGATAAACACAGAGACCTAGTTAAAAGGACTCAATATCAATAAATGTGTCCTAAGCCATTGTTGTTTGTTGTTATGTGCATTCAAATCAGATCAACCCCTAATGGAGTTTTCAACGTAAGTAAGATCACAATACAATGCGGTAATAACTTGGACCCAACCCGGATTTGTCAAGAACAAATCTTGCCAAACTAATCTGATCTCATTTTATGATTGGGTAATCTTCCCAACAGACTGAGGGAAAGCTGTAGATATAGTGTATCTTGACTTCAGCAAAGCTTTTGATGAACTTTCCCATGATATCTGGATTCAGAAGCTAACTAGGTGTGGGCTGGATAGAACAACTGTCAAGTGGATACATAGTTGGCTACAGAATCATATTCAGAGGGTGATGGTTAATGGTTCCTTCTACTTAAGGAGGCAACAAGTGGGGTACCCCACAGCTCAGTCCTGGGTCCGGTGCTTTTCAATATTTTTATTAATGACATGGATCAGGAAATGCAGGGAACACTAATCAAATTTGCGGATGACACAAATTTGGGTGGAATAGCTGATACCCTGGAAGTCAGAAACAAAATTCAAAATGTTCTTGATAGGCTTGAACACTGGGCTGAAAACAACAGAATGAAACTCAACAAGGATAAATGTAAGTACTGCACCCAGGAAAAAGAAAACAAACCTGGCTCAGCAATACGATGAGTGAGAAGGATCTTAGAATCTTCATAGATCACAAGTTGAACATGAGCCAACAGTGTGATGCGGCTGCAAAAAAGTCAAATGCTATTTTAGGCTGCACTGACAGAAGTATAGTCCCCAAATCCTGCAAAGTACTTGTTCCACTCTATTCAGCACTGGTTAGGCCTCATCTTGAGTACTGTGTCCAGTTCTGGACCCCACACTTCAAGAAGGATGCTGACAAACGGGAACAAGATGAGCAACAAGGATGATCAAGGGATTTGAGTTCAAAGTTGGCCAAGGTTCTGAAACTATTTTGCAAATAAAGTTAACAACTGAGGACCACTCCTGTAAAAGTCAGACTCAAATCCAGCATAGATTCACAGTATCACCCAAAAATGGAGTCATGGGCCAGCAGTTCCAGTAGAACTGGGATTTTATATCAGTCTTCAAAATATTGACATCTAATATTTAAATATTTCCTATATTAAGCAGTCTACCAATGCTCAATGTATTGCTCCTACCAACTGTATCTATTTCTCCAAGTTGCCCAAAAGCTAATAAAGATGGGCCCAAGGTTCAAAGAGGTGAGCCCTTTGATCAATAACCGCTCATAGTCAGGAACAGCGGGTGCCTCCCAATTCAGATGTGCTGTGAATCTACTCCTGGTTTGAGGCTGTACTTCACAGGAATCATCCAGGGTGCTACATCTATGGTTTAATTGTCAGGATTCAGGGCTGACGCTGCTGTAGTATTTCCAAGCCTAGGAAAGAATTTCGCTTTCTCTGATTGCCAGTGTCATGTAATTAATACAAGATGGAGTGTCAGACAGGGAAATCTTGAGTTTAAGAATATCTGCTCAGCCGGAGAAGCTTACTGGAGTGGGGTGGGGGTATAGTAATGTTGACCATCCTATCCAGGAGGACAAGTTCTTCTCCGTGGCCCTAATAGGTCTGGATTAGCACCACGTATTCAATGTGTCTGACTCAAGTAATTTTCACTCCAGAGTATGAGATCATCCTCTCTCTTCCTGCTCACTTGCATCCATCCATGGAAACAATGAAGTTAGTTTAGCAGAGCCTTAGTTCTTGTGTTTCCACATCATGGTAGCTAACTATAATGTAGATTTTTCATTATAGCTGGGGGATAGGTTTTGAGTTTCTGTGCCATTCTTCTGTCCCTGAAAAGCAAAAGGGTGAGGGATGGATGCACCAGCTGAGGACTTGAATCCAGGTAATAAGCTTGGGAAGCTCACATGATACCTCTACACCAGGGGTGCAGCTGATGTGGGTCTTTTTCTTCCTTAGTGACAAGGCTGTGGAAAAGTTTCAGTGTGAAATCAGCTCTCCTGGCTCTGTCAGATGTTCTGTCACTTCACTGTCAGAGACGATTTCCCCTGAGGATAAAATAACTCACCTGCGGCTGGCTGGCTGGTTGGGAGCCATTAAGTGCAGAGCAGAAGATTTGCCATTTCTAGATCTGTTGCCAGACAGAAGGGGGAGCTTCCAAAATTTAGTAAAGAAAAGAAAAGACAAAGAGCAGGAAGCCTGGCATCTGAGTCAAAAGAGAAAAGGCATCAAAAGGCAGAGGGTGGTTTTGATCCATCAGTCTCTGGATTATGGGCCCAGAACACTCCCTTCGTGCCACTAGGCTGGATGGGAGAAAAATGAGCTGACAGGGCTTATCAGGCTGCTGATGCAAGCTAAGGGAGGCAGACTGGACAAGCTGCAAGATGGTTCTCTAGCAGGGCCCACCTTCTCCTGATCTAATTTCTGTGGAGGCAAGACAGCTCGGTTTCTGTAGTGTAGTGGTTATCACATTCGCCTCACACGCGAAAGGTCCCTGGTTCGAAACCAGGCAGAAACATCCTCCTGTTTTTACAACAAGCTCTTCCCTTCTTCCCTGTTTTGAGGGCATAGGAAGGATGCTGAACATCAGGACAACCCAAGGAGTTCTAGTGTGAGAGATTTAGGTAGAAGATCCAACATGAACCCAATTTTTGGTTCTGCTGATGTTTTCTTCTGCTTTCTGCACTTCGATTATCTGGTGTGAAGCGGCATTAACTACAAGCCCCAATAACTAACACTTAACCATGTCAACAGATGTTGGGCAAGAGTTTCAGATGGGATATGGTGAGGTTTAGGGTTTCATAATTAATACAGTTTTTAACAAGCAAGGGCCAAAGGGGGGCGGGGAGTTCTCCTTCAAGCTAGAACTGAACTGGCACCCCAAGGATGGCTAGAGTCAAACACGCTAGAGTCTTCGGCTATGCCATCTGAGCTGCCAACAGGCAGCTTCTTGCTTGTTTTGTTCTGTCTTGGGAGATCTCCAGTCTGGTTTTTAGCCCTGGCCACCACAGAACTCTTATTCCCCCCACCAAAAATTAATAATACAAAAAGTTATATATATAACATGGGATGTGTGTGTGTGTGTGTGTGTGTGTGTGTGTGTGTGTGTGTACACAAGAATTAATAATACAAAAAGTTCTCTCTCTATGTATAGAGTGATGGGCATCTAATCCTTTGTGCTATGCACACATGGGTTTTTGTCTCAAGGAGAGTCTCCATCCCATATATAGAGAGAGAACTTTTTGTATTATTAATTCTTGGGGGGGAATAAGAGTTCTGTGGTGGCCAGGGCCAAAAACCCGACTGGAGATATATATACACCAGAGTCTCCATCCCATGGAGAAAAGTACCAATAAGGGTGAGACAAAAACCCATGTGTGCAGAGCACAAAGGATTAGGTGCCCATCAATTTTGCCATCACGTTGTCACAGGTGGTTCATTCACAGGTGTCCCTGGGTGGGCTCGAACCACCATCCTTCTGGTTAACAGCCGGACGCAATAACCTATTGAGCCACAGAGACCCTGGTGGTGGTGGTGGTGGTGCCCTCCCTCAGCCTCCCTTTGGCCTGAGGTTTCATGGATAGAGTGAATCTGGCCAATGGCCTGACAAGCCCCCTCAGGTCCCTTTTGTCCCATCCAGCAGAGTGGCACAGAGAGTGCATGCTGGGCCCAGAACCCAGAGATCGATGGATCAAAAACAGCTTCTGCTAGACAACTGATTTTTTTATTTATTTATTTGCCTCTGATCCCACCTTAAACAATGCTGTTGGTTCATAGCTTTTATGGTATTAAATGTGCAATTATTCACTTCCTTCAGGCAACAGGCCTAGAACATTCCATGTTTTCTCTCCAGGAACACTACTTGAGCACAAAAACACCATGGCAGACATATTATTAGCAGGCCAACTTCTCAGCGATGGTGTTCGTTATGAAATCCCACCTTAGGTGTCCTCTCACAACCTATTTCAACACTTTGCAGGAGTCTTGTGATTCAGGCCTGGGTCCTGGTTGGCAGAGACCTTCCTCTATGTAGGAAGGCAGGCGTGAGCTGGAACTCAAATCTGGGTCACAAGCTTGGGAAGCTCACATAATACCTCCACACCACTGGTGCAGCTGAAGTGGGCCTTTTTTTTCCTCAGAAAGAAGGCTGTGGGGAAGCTTCACAGTGCAACCAGCCCTCCTGGCTCTCTCAGGTGTTCAGGCATTTCACAGTCACAGAGAATTGGTCCTGAGAAAGAAGAGGCTGTCTGGCTAAGAGCCACATAGAGCAGGGCAGAAGATTCACCATTTCTGGGCCAGTTGGCAGACAGAAGGTGAGGCTTCTGAAAGTTTAGTTTAAAAAAAACCAGAATGAAAATATACCAAGAGCAGGAACACACACACACACACATATACACACACACATTTTCTTCAGCTTGGCATCAGAGACAAAAGGCATCCGCTCCCTAGCAGAGGATGGTTTCGATCCATCGACCTCTGGGTTATAGGCCCAGCACGCTCCCGCTGCGCCACTCTGCTGGATAAGGGGCAAGGGAGCTGGGAGGGCTTCTTGGCCCATTTGTCATTTGTAGCATGTCTAGCTGTGAAAGCTGAGGATAAGCTAGGGCTCCTGCTCAAAAGAGAGAGACAGGCCTGAGGCTGCAACATTTTATTGCATCCAAGCAGTAGGACAGAAAACATTTAGTAGCCAGTGACAGCTAGTGACACCAATTTAAGCTGCTGGAGGTTTAGCCTGGATTTTACTGGTGTTCTCTGAGGTACTGAACCAAATTTGGGGGGAACGTTCAGAACCTTGGACAGCTACAATGAAAACCTGGAATGGATTCTCACCACCTAATTGGTCATTTGTCAGGCTTCCTAGTAGTATTAGGTCTTTATATGTGTGAGGGAAATTGCAAATCACTAGCCTTGTGGGACTCTGATCGTAAGGGATCTCTCCTTGGAATTTGGAGCTGAACTGGCAGCGTAAAATAAGTACCAATAAGGGTGTGTGCATGAGGAACACAATGGATTAGAAGTCCATCACTTTCACCACTCGGCCACCTCATCAACAGTGGGGCCCTCCATCGCCGTCCCTGGGTGGGCTCGAACCACCATCCTTCTGGTTAACAGCCAGACGCGCTAAACTATTGCGCCACAGAGACCCTGGTGTTGTGCCCTCCCTCAGCCTCCCTTTAGTCCGAGGCTTCATGGATAGAGTGAATCGGAGGCCAATGGCCTGACAAGCCCTCCCAGCTCCCTTGCCTCTTATCCAGCAGAGTGGCGCAGCGGGAGCGTGCTGGGCCCATAACCCAGAGGTCGATGGATCGAAACCATCCTCTGCTAGCCGGCTGATGCTTTTTCCCTTTGACACCAGGCTAAACAAAGCAGGTCCTTCCAACTTTTGCTCATAACATTTTCCACTAACCATTTCCAACCATTTTGCCTATGATGGCTCCTGGTCAGGCAGCCCCACATCAGCCTTTCTCAGGACAAAGCAACTGTGACAATGAAGGGCCCCCTGAAAGAACGGGCCAAGCCATCTGCTCTGTGCGGCTGCCTCACGAGTTCAAATCTCCAGGGCCGGATGAACTGCATCCAAGAGTATTGAAGAAAGCTGGTTGTTTCCCACTTCTTGTCCTCCCCACTGATCTCCACCTCCCCATATCCGGGACTTTAGGAAGCTCACAATGGAACTGTAACAAATACAAAGTAGGTAAAAAGCCCTCTCCTTAGCAGTCAGCCAAGAATTGCTGGATGGCTCAGTGGTTTAGGTCCGGTTGGGAGTTCCGATTCCCCACTGGTCTCCTTGACAGGGGATAGACTTTGATGATCCATAGCAGAGGTCCCCAACCCCCGGTCTGCGGCCCATGCCAGTCCATGGCCTAAATCGGACCGGGCCAGGGAGACCTCCTGCCCCACCCCACACGCACTCACCCCCGCACAGCCTGTTTGCGCCTGCGTACGAGCACACGAATCCCCACACAAGCGCTGCGCCACCCTTCGCGCATGGCCATGAGCACAGCCGGGTGCACTGCCTTCCCCAGCGCGGGACTAAAAAAGTTGGGGACCACTGATCCATAGGGTCCTCTGCAGTTCTAGGATGAGAACCTAGAACTGCAGAGGACCCTGTCCATAGGGATTTTATAATTGGAGGCTCTTCATTGAAAAGGATCTGCTTAGATAAAAAGGTCTTTTCCTGCCCCTGGAATGAAGATCCTTTTCCTTCGGGAATGTGCTAACAAGAGCTAACCAGTTTCACTTATCTTCTGACCTAGACTTGGCTCTGGGCTGTCATAGCTCCTTCGGCTTTTCTGCAATTCCAAAATGTATAAGTAACACAAAGGTCTAAACGTTGACCCACATCAGAGTCTTCACCACCTTGACCTTTTATTTTATGAAAGGGAAAAATAGAGAGAGAGATGGCATGGAAAACCCACATCACCTGCACCCAGAGTGCAGAGGCATCAGGTGAAGCTCCCAGCCTTGTGATCTGGGTTCAAGTCTATGGTTGGCACAGACCTTCCTTTAGGATATTTTTTTTTTCGTCCCAGAAATCGAGACAACACAAGCAGCTGGATGATTGCATGCACAAGAGACTTTGCCCCTTGAAAGAAAATGTTAATAATTGTTGGATTTGAACCCACGCGTGCTGAGCACAATGGAGTAGCAGTCCATCACCTTCACCACTCGGCCACCTCGTCCAGGGTGGGGCCCTCCACCGCCGTCCCTGGGTGGGCTCGAACCACCATCCTTCTGGTTAACAGCCAGACGCACTAACCGATTGCGCCACAGAGACGTGGGCAGTGAGTGGTGTGCCTCGAAGCCTCTTAGCCTGAAAATCTCATGGCCAGAGAGGCCAAATTGGCCCAACAAGCCATATCAGCTCATTTTCTTCCTCTCCTGCAGAGTGGTGCAGGCAGAGAGTACTGGGCCCATAACTCAGAGGCTAAGGGATCAAACACATCTTCTGCTAGCTAGCAGATGCTTCCCCCCCCCTTAAACCTAAACCAAGTTAAACTAAGGGAAACTCGTATTGCTTCCTCCGGGGAAGAAAAAGACTCACACCAGCTGCACCCCTGGTGCAGAGGTATCACATGACGCTCTCAGTCTTGTGACCCGGGTTGGAGTCCTGATTGGCATAGAATTTCCTCTAGGATTTTTGGTTTCCAGAGATTAAAGTAACATGGATGTCTGCGTGCACAAGAAACTTTGCCCCATGGAGAAAAGCATCGGCGAGGGTGGGATTCAAACTCACGCATGCAGAGCACCACGGATTTGCAGTCCATCGCCTTCACTACTCGGCCACCTCTTCCAAGGTGGGGCCCTCCACCGCCGTCCCTGGGTGGGCTCGAACCACCATCCTTCTGGTTAACAGCCAGACGCGCTAACCGATTGCGCCACAGAGACGTGGGCAATGGCTTGCCTATATTTCTCTTCATCTGAAATCTCACGGCCAGGGATGACAAATGGACCAAGAAGCCATTTCAGTTCAGTCGCTTCCTGTCCAGCAGAGTGGTGCAGCCAGAAGGTACTGGGTCCATAACTCGGAGGCTGAGGGATCAAAACCTTCCTTCACCAGGTAGCTGATGCCTTTTTCTTTTTGCTCAGTCCCAACCTCAACCAAAGGGACTGACCCCTTCCCACTACCGGACAGGAGCCTTTCTGCTATATATATTTAAAAATCTCCAGTGCAGTCATTTGCTCGCTCTCTCATTTCTCTCTGGTAACACACCTAGAGCTGTAATGTCAAGACAGCTACGAAACTGTCTTGCTTTCTAGTTAACACCTTCAAAGTCCAGCATTGTACCTAGGCTATTTGGTAAAGTTCACTTTCTCCAAAGACAGGGGGAAATTGATTCATTTGAAACGTCGTGCTGGAGGAGAGCTTTGTGGATGCCCTGGACTGCCAGAAAGATGAACAACTACAAGTTCCATGAACAGGGTACACAAGTCTGTAATTTCAAGGAACTGTGAGTAAAGAAAAAAAATGTAAGTCTTCAAATCTCTCAGAATGCGTTATTGAGAAGTGTATCAGCTTTTCTTCCTCTCTAGCAGAGTGGTGCAACTGGAAGGTGTTAAGCCCACATCTCAGAGGTTGAGGGATCAAAATCTTCCTTTGGTGCCTAACTGATGCCTTTTCTCTTTTCGCTCAACTTAAACCAAAGGAACGGGCCCTTCCCACTGCTGGACAGAAGCCTTTCTGCTATTAAAACAACAACTAAAGTACAGCTACTATATTTGCTTCTCTCTGTTAATATACACAGAGAGGTCTAGGTTTTGTTAATCAATGATACATACTCTTCACAAAACTCCATGCCAGACTTTCTATTAGCAGGCTGATTTCTCCACAGCTGTTAACGAGGAATTCCCCAATGAAGTGCCCCTCCCTCAGTCAATGCCATGCTGCAGAGCAGGCAAATCAAGATTTGGAGGTTCTAGACCGCCTCACTTTGTGAGACACAACCCAGGGTAGTTTACATAAGCAGAACATACAGCTTAGATTATTCATGTCCCACCCCCACATAGAAATTAATTGCCCACTCCTAGCTTAGTGGCTAAAGGTCTGCCCTTGTGATCTCAGAGGCCCCTCGTGACCTCACAACGGCCTGGTCCCAGGACTCAGATGTCTCCCCCCGAAGTTTCCAGGAACTCAGCATCGTTGATCTGACAAACCTTACTCGAGAGGGAATGTGAAGAACAGAAGAAGTGGGAAAAGGAGCCCAGCATACTCCCACTCTGTTAGAGAGAAACTCTGCTATTGTCTTTACCATCAAAACGTTGAAAAATACCGCAAGCAAAAAAAAAAAAACCATTTCTTTTTCCATTCCAGCAGTCTTTTGACATTAGCCATCATCCTCGTCCTAGAACCGCAGAGGACCCTATGGATCATCAAAGTCTATCCCCTGTCAAGGACATCCAATGGGGAATCGAACTCCCAACCGGACCTAAACCACTGAGCCATCCAGCAGTTCTTGGCTGACTGCTAGCGAGAGGGCTTTTTACCTATTTTGTCTGTATTTGTTACAGTTCCATTGTGAGCTTCTTAAAGTCCCAGGTATGGGGAGGTGAAGGTCAGTGGTGAGGACAAGAGGTGGGAAATAACCACCTTTCTTCAATACTCTTGGATGCAGTCCATCCGGCCCTGGAGATTTGAACTCGTTCCAGGTAATAAGGTATTCCTCCAGTATTGATCTCCAGCTGCAGTCCTGTCCCCTCCACTTGCACTTCACATTTGTCTGGTGGCTCATATAGTCTGTCCTTCGGGAAAAGACTGAACTAAAATCTCCCCTCCAAAAGGATTCTCCAATGCCTCCCAGTTTGGGACCCAGTGCTTGGAGTTGAGGGAACCTTGTGGCACAGGGGTTAAACTGCAGTACTACAGTCAAGAATCTGCTCATGACCTGAATTTATACGGATTAAGTTCGTACGTCAAGGTAGCACTGTACCCAGCTCATGGGAGGGGGGAGGACCAGAGAGCGCTTTAACCGCTATGGGGCAGTACAGAAGCAACACACGCTTTGCTTTTGGATTTGCTTTACTTCTTTCCCCTGCCCTGTAAACGTTCAGTTCCCTGTGAGTTTCACTCACTCAAACAAGGAAGTGGGTAGAGGAGAACTATCATCCTTCTGTTTCTGTAGTGTAGTGGTTATCACATTTGCCTAACACGCAAAAGGTCCCTGGTTCGAAACCAGGCAGAAACATGCATTTTTCCCCCAGATTAAAAATAGAGCCTCAGCCAAAGGAGGAGGAGAGGGAGAAGTGCCAGAAAGAGCTGAGGCACTGAGGGGAGTGTGGTTTTCCAGATTTCCTGGATTGGCCTTTACTTGCTCTGACTTGCACAGGCCTTCCTTCAACCTAGACCAGTGTCTCCAACTTTTGGGTCCCTGAATGTTCTTGGACCGTAACTCCCAAGAGCCCTTTCCAGCACAGCGGAGAGTGAAGGCTTCTGGGATTTGCAGTCCAAAAACATCTGGGGACCCAAGGTTGGGAGCCGCTGACCTAGATGGATATTTCTTAGGGCTCCTTTTCCCACTTCTGTTCTTCACATTCCCTCTCGAGTAAGGTTTGTCAGATCAACAATGCTGAGTTCCTGGAGACTTTGGGGTATAGCGAGGCCAGCTCGGTAAATTCAGTGGTGTTGTAAAGTAATCACTCATGGACACAAGAAAAACTTTTGCTTAAGTTCTTTGTTAGTTCTTTCCAGCATGGAAGTTCTTTCCAGCGTCTCTCATCATCTCTGTGTCTCATCAGCATTCCTTTGTTTGCTGCTGCTTCTTTATCAGTTCTGGTCTCAGCCACCTGTCAGAGTGATTTATTGCCTTCATAAAAACGCCTACGTGCCTCATATTACAGCCTGACACCTTATACAGCTTCTAGGCATATATATACAAGCCTACTAACCTACATCACACCATACAATAATAGAGGAAATGAGGAAATACTTCTTCCTGTTGCCTCCAGGACAGGCCCACATGGCACATAGATATATGGAAAATACATAGACTAAGGAAAAATACTAGACTAGCTAAATATATGCTATTTGTTTTTAGTAGAACCATATCCCAACATTGGGGGGAGAAATCTGAGTCCTGGGACCAGGCCGTTGTGAGATCACAAGGGCAGACCTTTAGCCACTAAGCCAACTGGTAGCAGCAATCCTTGGTTGCCTTTCTATTTCTGTTTAGTCTGTGGTATTGAGGCACTCAATCTTTCACTGTTGTAGTTTATATGTTCTGCTTATGAAAACTACCCTGGTTTATGTCTCACAAAGTGAGGTGGTCTAAAGCCTCCAGATCTTGATTTGCCTGATCTGCAGCATGGCATTGACTGAGGGAGGGACACTTCGTTGGGGAATTCCTCGTTAACAGCTGCGGAGAAATCGGCCTGCTAATAGAAAGTCTGGCATGGAGTTTTGTGAAGAGTATGTATCATTAACAAAACCTAGACACCGCTGTGTATATTAACAGAGAGAAGCAAATGACTGTACTTTAATTGTTGTTGTTTTAATAGCAGAAAGGCTTCTGTCCAGCAGTGGGAAGGGCCCGTCCCTTTGGTTTAAGTTCAGCGAAAAGAGAAAAGGCATCAGTTAGGCACCAAAGGAAGATTTTGATCCCTCAATCTCTGAGATGTGGGCTTAGCACAGACCTGAGCAAAGTGCGGCCCGAGGGCCACATACGTCCCGCAAGCTGCTCCTGTCTGGCCCGCCGGACATCAAAACCATGTACAGCTTTTTGTCTAAAGTTGATCAGTTGCTTATCTTTAACATACGGCAAAAAAAATTCTTTAGTATTTGTGAAGATTAACAAGTTTAAAATAAAAACAATCATAATATCAGTGTTTCATTTTATTTTTAAGTAAAGTTGGTTCGGCCCCTGAACACAGTTCAGATTTTTTTCATGTGGCCCCTCTAAAGAAATTAATTGCCCACCCCTGGCTTAGCACCTTCCAGCTGCACTACTCTGCTAGAGAGGAAGAAAAGCTGATACTCTTCTCACTCTGAGACATTTGAAGACTTAAAAAAAATTCTTTACTCACAGTTCCTTGAAATTACAGACTTGTGTACCCTGTTCGTGGAACTTGTAGTTGTTCATCTTTCTGGCAGTCCAGGGCATCCACAAAGCTCTCCTCCAGCACCATGTTTCAAATGAATCAATTTCCCCCCCCCCCCCCGTCTTTAGAGAAAGTGAACTTTACCAAATAGCCTAGGTACAATGGTGGACTTTGAAGGTGTTAACTAGAAAGCAGCAGGACAACATCCATCCTATATCGCTAATGCCATAAGTATTACATGCCATACTGCTACCCCTGGCTTTTCCCTGGCAGGTTTTCTGAAATGCTAATAAAACCCTACTTAAGAAGAAGGAAATTAAACAAAAAACATACAGTGATTTTTATTTAGTTAAGAGGAAACAATACACACAGAGAGAGACAAAAGAAGCCGTTCAAGAGCATGATGGAGGAAGGGGGTGGGGTTCCTTCCAAAACAACCCAGTTCTGGAATGTTCCAGGCCAATCTCTACACAGGTGCAAGATCCACGTGGGTGAGCCACACCGGCCATGTAAAACTCTCTTCTATTAGGCTGAATTACTCTGAAACATTTCCAGAGTTTAGAGTGTAGCCAGGCCAGCAGTGAGGATTCCTGGCAAAGAGGCCTCTATACCTGAGCAGCCTTCATGCCCCCGAGGAGTCTGAACCCTGAAGACACCGTGGTTTCTTGTGGGTTTCAGGTCTGGCTACCTGTCTGTGCATCCTTTGCTTCCTGTGACCCAATTTGATGGCACCTGACTTCGGACTGTGTTTGACTTCACCTCTTGGGTATAATCCCTGCCACTCACTGTTCTGGATTGGACTCTATGGCCCTGGATGGCTTCTCGATTTTAGCTTTGGATCTCCTTCACGGGATTCACCAGACCCACTGGCAGGACTCTTGTCTGTCTTTAACTTGACTTTTTTTTCTTCTTCTTTAATTCTCCTCCCAGAATCCCACTCACCGGACTCATCGGCTAAGAAGGTACCCCTGCCAGTGTGAACCTCAGACTGTTGAAGCCAGGGTGGATATAAATTAATGTGTGTTTTAAAATCAAATTGATTTAAATCATGATTTAATTTTTTAAAAAAAAAATGAAATTAAATCATCAGAACAATCCAATTTTTAAAAAATTTAAATCATGATTTAAATCAGTTTAATTTAAATCAAAATCCACTCTGGTGGGTGGAGGCCTGACACTAGGGCAAACCTGTTCACAATCAAGACAACAGCTTCACTGAACGTTTCACAAACCATTATCCGTGAGTGAGAAAATTCTTCTGGCATGAACACCCAAAAGATTGGCCCTCGGCTATTTCACACCTCCCAGGGTCTCATATCAGAACAATCCCTACTGAAGCTTGGCCCATGCTTGGAGGGTCACCCACACAGGGCCTTTCCCGCATGTGGATCTTCTTGTGTCTATCAAGAGATGTTTTCCGTGTGTAGCTTTTCCCACACTCAGAGCACTGGTGGGGTTTTTCTCCTGTGTGCGTTCTCCAGTGTCTAATAAGGTTCGATTTCCAGCTGAATCTTACCCCACAAGCAGGGCACCGGCAAGCTTGCTCTCCGGTAGGGGCCTTCTGGTCTATCATGGAGGAAGCTCTCTGCCTGAGACACCGGCCACAATCCAAAGGGCACCGGTGGGGATTCTCACCCTGGTGGTTCTTCTTGTGTGTCAGGAGGTCGATCAGGTGAGAGAAGCGCTTCTCGCAATCCGAGCACTGATAGATCTTCTCCCTGATGTGGGCTCTCTCGTGGGCGACCAAGTCTGAACTCTCTTCAAAACACTTCTCGCAGTAAGAGCACGAGTAGGTTTTGGGCCCTTCTGTTGGTATTGTCTGATCCTCGGCCTGATCAGGGCTCAGAGGGAGGATTCTTGCCATACACGCTTGGTCCCGCTTTCCTCTCTTGTTGCTCGTGAGCTCCTCAAAAAATGCCCACCTAGGTTCTCTTTCAACACCTTCCTCACAAAGCAAAGCGACACTGGGCTCTCTGTCCAGCAGGCTTCTGGCCTCCGGCTGAAATCCACACGCCTCTTCCATTTTGGGGCTCCGAAAACACTTTCCTTTGTCTTTCCCCAGAGAAGCCCCGCTGGGATTTGTTCTCTCCATTCGTTCTGGCCTAAAGTTCTCTTGGGGCTCAAGCAAGTGGCTGCCACTTCCTGATGCTAGGAAAGAAGCAATGACATTTGTTTACTTACAGATCCTGATAAATCACACAAAGCTTGGAAAAGTCCCTTTTTAAAATAACAAATGCCATAATCCCCCAGCTTGGTGGCCAGACTACCTAAAACAACTCTAGGAGTTGGCAGTCCATAAATAGTTAACTTTTCCAAGCGACAAAACCCCTTCTACCTAAAGATTTCAGCACAGTTTATGAAAATGACTATAAACCAAGGGTTGGGAACCTGTTGGCAGAGCTGTATGTGCGTAAGGCTGATGGCATCACCAGCCACAGACTGCCATCTTTAAGTTTCCTATCTCCAAACCTCAAGTTTTGAGGCTCCCTAGGGGTCCTTTCAACTTGAGGAAGCCTTTGGGAGCCTCAGGATGAGGAGAGTGTGACGATCGCTCACGTCATTCACAGCATTCATAGTCATGAGCTGATCTGCATGAGCCTATGAGAGGAGTGGAGAGTAGGAGTCAGCAGCTACATGAGGTTTGGCGGGAGAAGGAGGAGTCAGATAAGGGCTGGTTAGTCAGAGAGAGGGAACAAATACTGCGTGATAAGGCTGGTAAATAGGTAGAGAAGGTGGTAATGATATTGCAAGGGAAAGGAAGTACCGTATTTTTTCGTATATAAGACACCCCCATGTATAAGATACCCCCACTTTTCTAATCCAAAATTAAGAAATCTAAGTGGGGCTTAGCAAGTGTAGGGGGAAAGGGAGCAAAGTGCTGCAGGATCGCTTTGATCCCTGCTTTCCCCTCCACTTGCTTTTGTTCTCTCCTCAGCTTACTTCCGTGTATAAGACGACCCTCAATTTTTAGTCTAAAGATTTTAGACAAAAGTATAATCTTATACATGGAAAAATACGGTATGTACTGAGAGGATTGTTGATAATTTGCTTGTGTATAATGTGTACCTGAAGGACTTCTGTTATTATTCAATCTGCTTCACTTCAATAAATAAGTTCTGTTTGTGTTCACAAGTCAAGTGTCCTGACAAATGTCATTTATATTGTGGATTGAGGTAATCCACTGGTGACAGCAAGAGGAAAATGTGAAGGGAGCCTTTCTGGGGGCAAAACAAGCAGGAGCCACAAGGGTGAACGCCACAGAGAGTGTTCAATGTCCCAAAACACCAACCACCAGGACCAGCAGGGAAGACTCTGGATGCATTCCAACACAATGGAGCGCTAACTGAATAAGCGCTAAACAGGGCAGTTTACCAAGGTGCCTTCCAGCAGGATTTCCAGAAGCCCAGCCTACCTCCAACATGGAGTGGGTAGACTGGGAGCCACATCCCCACTGGAGGCCCAGTTTCCCTCCTTTAGGTAGACCAGGCTCCTGCTGGGCACCACAAAATGGCCACCCAAGTATGGACCGAGAACAGATCAACATTGCGCAAGGCCACGTGACGCAGGGTGTTCCCGTTCTGAAGCAAGAAGTATGGCATCTCACCTTCTCTCCTTGGCCACCACTGGAGATTAGAGCTCCCCTTTGAAGAGGCCTGGAAGGCCATCGCACGATACTTCAGGAAGGGCTGAGAGGGCGCCTGTCCTGAGAGGAGGGAGACTGCCATTGTCAGGAAGGACAGGAACTGATCCTCCCACTCCCCCTCTAAGCCGCCGGCTGGATTTTGCCCAAGTTCCGGCTGAGCCGGACTCTTCTCTCTGTCCGCGTCACCATGCAGGGAAACAGGCCCATCTTGTTCTTCCCTCTCCGTTCTCTGCCACGCTTGGTGAGCTGCGGTTGAGTCCTGTTCCTCCATATTGATTCCTGGGGGCACCTCCCGAACTGGAAAGAAAAACAACGCTAGGGGGAATCTGTTTGCTTTCACCTCGGCAATTTGTTTTTCCTTAATTCTGCTCCTGGATTAGACAACGGTATCCGTCTTAAAACGGTTGTCTGAGCTACAGGCTGACTTGGAAGCCACCGGCTGGCCCAAGAAGGCCCACCACCCCCTTTTAGGCTTCTGCGGGCATTGCAAAACCGAGAATTCCTGCAAGATACGACGAGGAGAGTCAACAGGCCCCTGCTTTGTGGATCCAGAGCTTGCTTTCATGTCATCCTGAGGCTGGGAGGGAGGCACTAAGGTAGCCATCCCTGGGTGGGATCATTAACCATCCTTTCACAGGATAAGGTCCCCACACACTTAGAGGAAGCTTTGCTTGGATCATGGGTATTGTATGCAGCGAGGAACCTACACACCCTAAATGCTGACAGAGTTGCTTCTAAAAGCTGGGTTACTAGGCAGCTGGAAGCCACTTGTGGCTTTGGAATGCTTGTTGAACACCAGGGGAGCTAGAGGCCGGGAGCAGAGTCCAAAATCAACTCAGGAGTCATGAATGGATGATCCTTGTCTAAAATCGCTGTGCTGTCATGAACCTGATTGTAGGACTGCTAGATGATGGCCTGGGCTGGAGTGGGAGGAGTAATAAGAGTAAAGCAAAGCCAAAAGCTAAGTGTGCTGCTTATATACCATCCCTTGGTGCTTAAAGCAGTCTCTGGGCAGTTTACAAATTAATTATACAGCCTGTACATTTCAAGCACACCCCCAGCAAGGGAGGTATTTAGTTTACCAAATTCAGAAGGATGGAAGGCTGAGTCAACCTTGGGCCAGCTACCCTGAGCGCATTGGGATCAAACTCGGGTCATAAGCAGGGTCTTGACTGCAATTTAACCCTCGTGCCATGAGGGGTACGTATAGGTAAAATGAACAACAGCATTCCATCACTATACAGTGGTGCCTCGCACAGCGAGGTTAATCCGTTCCGGATTAACCCTCGATGTGTGAAACATCGCTGTACGGAAAGAAAAAAGCCATTGGAATGCATTAAACTTAGTTTAATGCGTTCGAATCGGCTGATTTACTCACCGTACAGCAATGTTCCTCTATGGCCGGCAGACATTTTCGCGCCCTCCCCTCGCTTAACGAGGGCGCGAAAACGCTGCGCACAGCCATTTTGGGGCTTCCAGTGGCCATTTTGAAGCCACGGAACAGCTGATCGGCGGGTCGCAAAGCGAAGGTCGGTAAGCGAACCGCTTACTGACCTTCACTCTGCGATTTTTGCCCATTGGGGCCGTCGCTCTGCGATCGCATTAGTGATCGAAAAAACATCCCTGTAGAGCGAATTCATCGCTCTACGGGGCGCTCGTTGTGAGAGGCACCACTGTATATTGTTTCATAAGGACAACTACCATAAAAACAGAAAACAACCTAAGCCAGTTAAGACGTGAACTTGGGGAAAGGGAGAGAGAGAGGGAAGGTGATGGCCATTTTTAGAAAGACGGTAACTGCAATATTAGCTCTGTTCACACGGTTATGCTGGGCTGTCATCATAGTTTTGATTCAACTCAAATATTTTGATTGTTTAAATAAAAAAACCCTTGAAAGTTCAGGAGTACACTGTTTTTCAGACAGAAGCCAAAGCTTCCCTTCTCCTACTGGGAACATTCTATTCTGTATAGTTCTGTCTAGGTATGAGTGTCAGGATAAGTGCTTATGCTTGGTTTTCCAGATTTAAAACTCCCTACCGTCTGTAAAGGAGCTGGCTGAATAGCTCTGTGATTTAAGTCTCTGGCTGCAGAGCCAGATATTGCGTGTTCAAATCTCCCACTGCCTTCTGGGAGAAGAGCTTGCCTGGGCAGCCTTGGGTGAGCTGCACAGGTCCCAGGGCTCCCCCTAGAGGATGGGAAGAGTAAACCACTTTTGAGTATTCCCCACCTGGAAACCCTAAGTCAGAATTTACTTGATGACACACAATTACATTGATAATTACCAACTGCAAAGAGGAAATGCCTTTCTTAAGGCTAAGTTACTGGCAGCAAGACTTCAAAGATAAAATGTTCTTGTTAGGTGAAAAATGATGGGGATTTCAGTCCACATCATCTGGTGGGTCACCCATCCTCCAATCCTGCTTTCGCCCCTACTCAACACAGAGAAGAAGGATATACTTACCCAGAGAGACAAATATCCTATAATTCTCCATCATGACTTCCTGGTAGAGGACCTTCTGGCCTGGATCCAAGAGAACCCACTCCTCTTCAGTGAAATACACAGCCACATCTTCAAAGGTCACAAGGATCTGGTTAAAGGGGAGGGGGAAGCACCACTTCAGGAAAGCATTCCCCAGCCTGACACTTTACAGATGTGTGCAACTACAAATCCTATTATCCTCAGCCAGAAGTCTGAGGGTGGTGTTTATACAAACGTGACATGGTGGATTTGATTTAAATCATATCTAGTGTATATCTAGTGTTTTTAACTTTTAAAGTATTGCTTTTTAATGACGTAAGCCACCTCAGGTCCTTGTTAAACAGAAAGGCAGGGTATAAACAAACAAAAAATCCTTTTAAAAAGGATTTTTAAAAATTATTTATATATTTTTAAAAATTGATTTGTTTTTAAATTTAAACTGTGATTAAAATCAATTTGATTTTTTAAAAAAAAAACATTGACTTTTTTAAAACTCCCTGAGTAGGAAGGGCGAGGTTGGGAAAGGAGATGTCATCTCCTGAAAGAGCACTACTGACAGTACCAAGAACAAAATGTGCAACTTGTGGACATTAATGTCAACTGCACTGTGTCATTTCCTTGGTCAGCTAACGAGTTTCCAACCTGATTGCTAATCAATGACAAAATGGCTTTAAGGTTTAAAAATAATTCCCCCCATTCAATGTTAATGTACATGATTGGCCTAATACAAGGAGATCAAAAATAATAAAAGGACTAGACTAACAGAGATTTTGGATTTTTTCTTGCAATCAACACAGCAATATTCTTTTAGAAATATGTAATACTTTTTAAAATTTAATGATTTTTCAAAGATATTTCTATATCTAGTGTTTTTAACTTTTAAAGTATTGCCTTTTAATGATGTAAGCTGCCTCAGGTCCTTGTTAAACAGAAAGGCAGGGTAAAAATATTTTAAATAAATAAATAAATAAATAAATAAATAAATAAATAAATAAATAAATAAATAAATAAATAAGCAAGCAAGCAAGCAAGCAAGCAAGCAAGCAAGCATGTGACCTTTGGAAAGCAGAAAGGCCACTCAATTTCCTCTTTAACTCACTGCTCTGGCATCACCATATTGCCTGTACAGTGGACCCTTTACTTACAGACGGTTTGACTTACAGACTTTTTGAGTTACAGACTTCTCTGGCCGCAAAATTTAGGTTCAACTTGCAGCCTGAGAATTGTCTTACAGACCAGAAAAAAACCAAAATGGAAGAAAAACAGCCTGTTACGGGATTAATCGGTTTTCAATGCACTGTAGGTCAATGGAGACCTGACTTACAGACTTTTTGACTTGAGAACCGCCTTCCAATACGGATTAAGTTCTCAAGTCAAGACCCCACTGTAATTATTAAATAATAAGACTAAGAATAACAATAATAACAATACTTGAGATGGCTTCACTGCAGGTTCTTCCTCATCGCTACATAAATGGTTAGATCCCATGCATATCTGGGACATCATCCTAAGTGGGAGACAAACACAGTAAGATATGTTGTTTCCATGCATCCATCATTAACATAAGCATCCACAAAATTAAAATATTCCATATAAATGATAAAATGCAATAAAACCTAGCAATGAAGTAAACACTGACATATAAAACTGTATTTCACATAAGTATGTAGTAGACCACCATTTTCAGCCTCCAAAGGCCTGCCAAAACAACTCTCCTTCCATCCATTCCTGAATCCTTACAGAGATGTCATACTTTGGAAGGATTCAGAAAAAGATTTTCGATGCATGGCAGCAAGAACATAGAAGGATCTTTTCTGAATAAATTCCAGCTGAACTGCATTCATGGTTGGCACCTTTAAACTGAACCTTAATTGGCATGGGGGGGGGATCATATGGGGGTCCCAAGTCATATAAGACTTTAAAAACAAAATAATGGATCAGAGTGCTTGAGCTGAGATGAAAATCTAACGCCTTATTTCCCTTTTCTAAGCCAGACAAACCACCCAGGATGTTGGAAAGATGAGTGACAAGCACATAGGTTGGAGAGGGTGTATACGTGGAAGAAGATAACAAAGAGTTCGCTAGCAAGATCTTAAATAAACAGGTTCTCAAATCTTATGCTTCAGGGCAGCCTTCTACAGTTCACATTTCCTTCAAAATAAACTCAAGTGACTATACACACACACACACACATACACACCCCTACCTGGTGTGGTGCAGCAAACAGAGTGACAGGCTAGGACTCAAGAGGTCTGGGTTCGAGTCCCTGCTCAGCCATGGAAACTCTGTAAGGGAAGATGGAACTGGTAAGATCACTTCTTAAATATTTCATCGACCTCGAAAGCCCTCTCAGGGTCGCTGTAAGCCGCTTCTGACCGGTCGGTACAGAACATGAATAACCTGGTCTCTTCTTACCCCACCCTGTGTTCCTCCTCACAACCCTGTGAGGTAGGTAGGTCAGTCAGAGAGACAGATCGGGTGTCTTTAGAGTCACCTAATAGGTTTTAATGGCTCAGTCCCGAGATCTGTAGTTCTAGGATTACTGTTATGATGATGATCTCTCTGGACCCGAACTTCCAAAGTCCCAGGCTAGCACTCTAACCACTATGCCAGGCTGACTTGGGTTTGTCCAGCAGGGCAGTCCTCACACTGGGAGCGCGCATGCATGCATGCACACGCACACCCCTCTCCAAACCGTCTCCAAGCCATCCACGGCCAACCGTCACCCTCTGCCTGCAAACCCCCCAGCCCACCTCTCCCTTGTTACCCGGACCTCACCCGCTCCCGGAACCAACCTTCAGCGTCTGCAGACACCCATCGAAACAACGGAAACGAGGGAGGAACATTTTAAAAGGGACACCGCTTTTCCCCAGCGGAGCCAAGAGGGAACTTTCGCCATGGAGTTTATGGGCGGCTAGAGCGGCACTCAAAGTATGATGTGCTCCTCCCCTCCCCATCGCCGAGGCAGTCCGATAGAGATAGAAAAAGAGAGAGACGCATCTTCATCGGCAGAGAGAAGTCCATTTATTTATTCATCTACTTATTCAAGTAACTGAGTTACTTGACCAATTATTTCTTTATGTATTTAATATGCCACCTGTCTCCCAGAGGTGTTACTGAAGGAAGCTTACAGAATTGCATGAAATAATGAGAACTGATTTACAATAAAATCACAAACATCAATATGGAACTTAATGGTGAAAATAGCATTAAAAATAAATCCATTTTTAAAAAATAGAGCGTGGTGTCTCTTAATTTCCTTTGCAGCTGTGTGGCGAAACGTCCTCTATCCTCTGCACACTTAATTCAACTTGGTTGTTGAAAAACCAATCCAGAGGATCGCGGTGCTCCAAACATTGGTGGAATCACGGACTTCTGCCCTTTATTCCTGCACGTTTCCAATAGAACTGAAAGAAGGGTTAGCTTAGCCTGGCAACTCTCAGTTTCTCTGTCCATCCCTGGAAGATGCTGATGGTATATTAGATTTCCTGAATATTTTTGAAGCCATATGTTTTCTTCACCCCCACCCTCCGCTTAGAAGGGATTTTCAACATTACAGATCGGTAGGTATTGAAAGGAGTTGAGTAACAGTATTAAGAAGGGAGGGAAAACACTTCATCCATCCCTTCCTCCTCCTATGTACATCCCCAATGTAATGTGAAAGACAGAAAGAAATGCATACTTCCGCTCCAGACCTTTATTTTTGGACTACAGATTCCATTATCCCCCCTCCACTTAACACGGCCAACGCCTGCTACTTCCTTGGACAGTTTTACATTTTATTTGGTGGGAGGGGGGCCAATAGGGAATTTTTAATTATTTTTCATGAAAAATTAGTACAATCTTACAGATGCAGGGCACCTGCTGTTCTTGGGAGTGGAGAGGAATGGGATTTAAGACTGCCTTATGATGAGTCTTGTTCATTGCTTCCCATTCTCTGAGATTTCAGTGAACAAAAAGACTAGGAGGCAAATCCAGGTGATGTCAGGAAAGCAGGACAGGGTTAGGGTTGGGAAACGCTAAGAAATCCTTCTCGGCCAGCCATTTGCAGAAACAGTGTGATGGACCCAAAACTGTGAACCTGCTGGAATTCTGCAAGGTAACCTTCCTTTGACGCTGGCCTTTTTGATCTGCTGTGTTGTGCAAAAGGTATAAAACACACAGAGGGACCAAGTTCCAGCTGGGAATGAATGGAAATGGTTGTCCAAGGCTTAATGCTATCTCACCTCCAAAAACCAGTGTTCCTCTTGTCTCCGGTGCAGTTAATCCAGAGATCAATTTCATGCCTGGAGATTTAAGGAACCTGCTATCTTGGCCACTCTAGAGCAGCTGATACTGAGGGTGGCTTACAACAGTTCTGGGATGTTGCTCAGTGTTATTACTCACACATTGCAAACTCAGAAATGGGGAGAGTCTGACTACATTTTGGAAAATAAAATCTACCCCACAGCTGGGAAAGATCATAGTGCAATGGTATCTAACGTGTGTTTTTTATAAAAGCGGTGCCTGGTTGGTCCATTGTCCGGCATTTCCATATATGCAAATGTAAAGACATTTGATTCCTCTGCCAGTTGGTGTATACAGAAAGAGTGGGCAAGGTGTTGTACTGCAACACCCATCATATCTCACTACTGGCTGTGCTAGCTAAGACTGATGGGCATTATAGCCCAAATCACTCATGTGGCACAGAGGTTAAACTGCAGTACTGCAGTCAAGCCTCTGCTTATGACCTGAGTTCTCGACAGGTTCAGGTAGTCCGCTGGAGGTTGACTCAGATTTCCATCCTTTGAGGTCAGAAAAAGTTCATGGGGGGGGCAAAGTGTTCTTTGCATAATTACGTTGTAGAGTGTCCATGGAATGCTCTAGTATTGTGCGATGGCATACAAGCCAAAATAACAACAGGAAGGGCCTGAGGAAGAAAAATTGAATCAAATCCCCACCAGCTGCATATGAGAAACGTAAAAAGATGCTCATAAGGACAATTGGGGCAGTTAAACATCTTTCTGTGTCTTACAAGCATGACCCAAAACCAGTTGACTGAAGAAATGTAACTGAGTATATTGCACGTGTGTACGTGCATGTGTGTGAAAGAGAAATTGAATGAGGGTGTGTGTGCATTTTTGTGAAAGAGATTGAATGAGGCGGTGTTCTGAATATTTATATTCATTCATTTAGCTTTTTATACCACCCAACTTGTGCAAGGCACTACTTCGAGTAGTTAACAAACAAATTAAGGCTAACACAATATATAACAAACAGTAAACAATAAAGAGATAAAATAATAAAGACAAAACAATAAACAATCAATAAACAGCATGAAATGTGTGTGCAAGTGTGCGAGTTTTTGTTTCATAGAGAACGCCAGCGAATTTAGTGTGTGTGAGAAAGGGAGAAAACCACAGATTTAGTAAGAGAACGAAAGGAACAAATTTATACACCCGAATGATGCTGGAGTGTGTGAGTAGGGGAGTGAATACAGTGAGATCTGGTGTATGCGCAGGGCTGAGTAAACGGGGTGGAAGGTGCATGTTTATGTGTCAGTGGCTGAAATCCTTTGCTTAGCGTACTAAACCACACTAGAGGAGGTCCACTGAATCAGTGTGGATTCGGGTAACAGACCCTCTATATCAGCGATGGCAAACCCACACATGCCACAGGTGGTACACGCAGCTGACATGCAAGCCACAAGTTGCCAGATCGCTACCACCACCACTCCCTCGCACAGCCAAACCTGAGAAGGCAGCTGCGGTGCTAGCAGTTCGGCAGGCGGATCCAGAGCAGCTGGTGCTGGCAGATCTGGAGTGGGATCTCAAGGCACCTTCATGCTGGGATTTGCCCCTTCTACCACCACTTCCAGTTCCGCCACAGCCATGGCACGCCACCCACTGGTATTTTTTTCCCCAGTTTGGGCATATGAGCCCAAAAAGGTTCGCCACCACTACTCTATATATTTTCGAACAGACTTACTTTCAGTTGCAACTTACTTTAACATGGTATGGGCGTGATCAGACATGTGCTTGATTGCACTGGGAACAATCTTTTAACTTGATCCTTCCATCTCTCAGCAAATCACTCCAGCCAGGCTCCTAAATGTAGCAGCCATACAACTGGACGAAAAAAGGTCCAGCTTGAGCAGGCATCCGGATCGGGCTAGAGAGAATTTTCCCATAGGTGATCAACCAGGAAATAAGATCTATGTTTCTGTGCCTGCTGGTGAGAAACAGGAAGAGAGAGGAGGGGAGGCTGAATACTGGTGTGTGTGATTGAGTGAATGAGGTGGATCAGTGTGATTGTGTATGATGGAGTGGATGTGGTAGATGGGGTTATGTGATTGTATGTCTGTGTGAGGGGGTGATGCAGTATATGTATAGGAGTGTGGGAATGAGAGATGTGTGGTTGGATGCCTACGTTTGTGTGTGTGAGAGGGGGGGAGAGAGAGAACACAAGCACATCTGGTAAGGCTGTGTCAAAATGGGTAGCATAAACAGGGTCTCTGGACCCTATAGTAATTTTTGGCAAGACATGTGGAAACAGTATTAATTTTTGGCGAGCTCTGGAGAACTGCTTTTAATTTGGACCAGCCTTGCTTTGGTTTGAGGAAGCTGCCTTCGTATTTGGCAAGATCTGAGATAGCAGTTTTCAATTGTTGGCAGTCTTCGGACACCATTTTTCAAGGCTGAGTTTTGCTGAGAAGCTTTGGTGGGAAGAGCAACCAAACTTTGCTTCTGAAAGCTTTTGGGGCTGCAATGCCTTTTCCATTGATTGGAGGATGAGGGAAACAAGGGATGAGGGCCCCATTTATTTTTACTCTGGCCCAGAGCTAAGTTGGTCAATTTGAGGGGTGACTACATCAGTGGTTCCCAACTGTGGGCCCCCTGATGTTCTTGGACTAAAACTCCCAGAAGACTTCATCACTAGCTGTGCTGCGCAGGATTTCTGGGAGTTGTAGTCCAAGAACATGCAGTTGGACCCAAGGTTGGGAACCACTGCTCTAGGTGGCTAAAATGAGCATGAGCTTCTCCCACATGGAAGAGATGATGACCATTGGAGGTGCGTCCTTGACTGCATTTAATCTGTCCACCAACAGCTTCCTCTTCCCCATGTAATACAAAATGCCAAGCAAATTGTGCTGCTTATATATAGTCCCATAGCGTTTAAAGCACTCTCTGAGTGGTTTAGAGTTTAATTGTGCAGGCTTCACATCCCACCTCCCACCAGCAAGCTGGGTACTCAGTTTACCAGCCTCAGAAGGATGGATGGCTGAGCGAACCTTGAGCTGGCCACTTGGGACTGAACCCAGGTTGTGAGCAGAGTTTTGGCTGCAGTACTGCAGTTTAACCACTGCTCCAAGAGGCTCCTTAATACTGTACAAACGGTGATCGTCACACCACACCGCTCCAGATATTGCTAGCCTGCAGCTCTCATCAATCCTGGGCACTACAGAGCTGAGCAGAGGATGTTGGGAGTTGCAGTCCATCAACTTCCAGAGCAGAAGAGCTCTTTAATGCCAGGATGGTGGTGATGTTCAAAGTTAGGACCTACACATTTTTGTAAGTATTCCAAATCAGGGGTTTCCAATTAAAACTCCTAGAACCCCCTCCCACACCCAGCAATTCTCAGTAGTTGCCAGCCAACCAATGGGACATCCCAAGGTATGAAAAATCAATGCAGAAAAGATAAAAGAATTTAATGTAAAATCTACAAGTTAACACATATGCATAAATTAAAAGATATTTTTTAAAAATGCATTTACAACTAGATTCACAAACATTCATGGGAAGGAAGCAGTGCCCCTCTCTCTGTGCCTTTCCATGTGGACAGCGGACATGCATACATTGAGGGCTACGAAAAAGCGTGAAA
Source organism: Pogona vitticeps (assembly GCF_051106095.1). Taxonomy (NCBI): domain Eukaryota; kingdom Metazoa; phylum Chordata; class Lepidosauria; order Squamata; family Agamidae; genus Pogona; species Pogona vitticeps. Next base: position 22,750,894 of record NC_135784.1, read on the forward strand.
AGTGGAGTTAAGTATATGTGAGGAGGCGCTGCGGAAAGGCTGGAGGAAGGTGGCTGAAGATAATTTCAGAAGCGAAATTGGCTCGTTTCTACCTGGAAGCCAGGATGGCTTCCAAGATGGCCATTTTCTCCTCTTCTTGCCAAGTGCTGGACATTTCCTTCTTGTAAGGACAAGTCAGAGCAAATATTTCAAACTCCTGGAAGAAGGGGAGTCCCCACAGCCTTCCCAGGAACTGGCTCTCTTACATACTAGCCAGACGTGGGTTCAAGTATTACCTCATCCAGGAAGTGAAGGACTAAAAACTGAATGCAACGAAGCAGCCTGTGTATAACTTTATTTTGTGTTTCTGCACCATTTATACATAAAGCTGGGGGAGAGTATTCCGATTGGTTTCATAATTGGCTTCTCAGTGGGTGGACCAGGCCTAAAAATCAGGAGTTTGCATAAGCTGAGGGAGACCTCCCACAATCCCCCCCTGGAAGCATGGCCGGTGGCCACATTCCCTAAGGGGACCTCTGGGAGTTATAGTCCAAAAAAAGGGAGGGGAAGAGACCCATAACCCAGCTACAAGCAATCTGAATAACGCTACAATCACTATATGAATATAGCAAGGGGACGTATTTAAGAAGTGGGTCCTCTATGTATTTGGACTAAAGGCAGGCTGCGGGGCCTATAATGGCGGATTGCTTTTACAAGGCAGGAATGGCTCAAGACGTTTTGCTGCCTGAATCAAAAGCACACCCACCCACATTGTTCCAACAGATACTAAATGGTGGGTGAATTTTCCCTCAAGGACAGTGATGAGGCAACATTCAGCAGAGCTCCCCAAGCGAGCGAGCTCACAGTGAGGCAGACACAGCTTTCATTGCCAGCACCCGGACTGCATTCTGTACTCTCCACACATACGCCTGTCCTCTGAAGGGTCACCAAGCTTTACCCAAGAGCAGGGCTGTTACTGGTGTGCTGGCATAATTAGCTATCTTCCCCCTCATCTACTGAGTCCCACAGCATTTTTCTGATCTGACCTACAAGAAAAGAGACAGGGAAGCGGATTTGTGTTTATCCCGAGCGAGAAAAACGAATGGGAGGCGACCGCTCTTCTTTGGCCTTCTGAATATCCTGCAGCCCAGCAGGGTCAGCAGCCGAAAGACCAGACAAGGGGGCACGACTACCCCATATAAAGAACCCCCCACAACCAGACTTGTGTTTTGACTTCCAAGACTGAAGGCAAGCCAATTTAAGGGGTGGAGGACACAAGACACATCCGTCCTTCCCTCTTGGGGCATGGCTGGGACATCTCCTATCATATTGTCCCGCCCGGCGTTGCCTGAACCGGTTGTCCGGAGTGTGTTACTTACAGCAACAGGCATTTGCTGACTGTTGGCGGTTTCTGTTCTTCTCACTCCTTGCCCATCTCCCAGCAGGTTCTTCAAGGTTTACCTTATTTCCCCTGTAAATGTACACAAAAAGGAAGCTGTCGTGGTGCTTAATGGGAGCTGTAGTCTGGCTGAGCTTTAGGCTCCATGGAGGGTCCCTTCAAAAGAACTACAACACCCAGGAAGCAACACAGCAGCTTTTTTTCAGACATTCATAACGAGAGGCAAGGCTGAAGCTAGGCCGTGCAGCCTCAGAGGTAGACTTTGGTCCAGGCGAGTGAAACATAGGTGGTCTGTAGGCCTGGGCCTATGGGCTAGAAATCCTTCATGCATTCTGCAAGTTGGGAGTCCAAAAAAAAACAAACTCTTCAATGGCACATCCCTAAGCTTAGCCTCCCTCTGAGTAGTGCTTGGATTGGGTCCAGCTGCCATTTCACTTTCCTGCAATCCTCCATCTAGCTCCACACTGTAGCACTTTGAAAAATAAAAATGGTCAGTGAGTGGAAGCATCGCTCAACATCTTTTCTAAGCAAGCCCAGAAGCACATACCGCCACCATTTTGCCTCTTGATCTTGGAGCAGGCCTTGTTAATACCGTTTCCCCCAAAATAAGACATAACCTGAAAATAAGCCCTAGTGTGATTTTTCAGGATGCTCGGGATATAAGCCCTACCTCAAAAATAAGCCCTAGTTGAATGAAACCCTGCCCTCCACCAATGTGCAGCAACCAGAAGATGACATGACTGTACAGTGGTGCCTCACTTAATGGGCACTCCGTTTAGCAACGAAACCGCATAGCGACGAACTTTTTGCGATCGCATTGCGGTTTCCTATGTGGTTTTTTCGCTTTGCAATGATCAGTTCCCTGTTTCGCTTACCGATCATCGCAAAGCGATTATTTTTTTAACAGCTGATCGGCGGGTCCAAAATGGCCGCCGGGTTAAAAAATGGCCGCCCTCTGTGTTTTCGCACGGATTCCTCGCTTTAGAGGCAACAAAAATGGCCGCTGTATGGAGGATCTTCGCTTTAAGGTCAGTTTTTTGCCCATAGGAACGCATTAAACAGGTTTTAATGCGTTTCTATGGGCTTTTTTAAATTGCATACCAACAAAATCACTTAGCAGAGATTTTTGCTGCACGGATTAACGTCACTATGTAGATTGTTGTCCATGAAAAATAAATCCCCTGAAAACAAGCCCTAATGTGGGTTTTTTTATTTTTGGGGAAACAAGATTGGCCCCCCACTTTCCTACAGAAGCACCCTGCATTTCTACTTCTCCGGCAGCACCCTCAATGTCTTTACTGGGTGGCATTTTGGGACAAACTACCTTATTCCATTTACCCAGCCCATTTCCTTTATGGTACATAATTCCTAGTTCACCCGCACTTCAATTACATAGCCTCCCCTTTCCACTAAGCCCTCAACAACTGGTCTTTTTTGGATACAGTGCTATCCTGACTGGAGGCTCCATCAGCAGTCCTACCTCTCCATGAAACTGTTCAAACAAAATTACTGTATCTGAGATGGTAACCAAGTCATCTAAACCAATTTAAGATTATGCAATGCATGTGAACATAAGGAGGGCACCTGAGCAAGAGTGAGGTAAAAAAATTATCCGAAATGTAGTGCCAACAAATGTCACCCAGTAACCTCTTGTTCTGGTTACCAAAGGAGAGAAAATGACTTGCCATCTATTATGTTCACATCCTATATCCGTCTCCAAAAGAAGTTGCTCGGAGCATTGTTTCTTGGTGTTTTGTTCTCTAGAAGTTTTGGACGTTTAAGTAGTGAAAAACGGAACCTTCATATTTAGGGGTCAATTCACATTTGAGCATACCCGCGCTGCAACTTACAACAGGATACTGTTCTGCATGTTGACCCAGAAATAGGTTCCACTGAATTCAACAGGACTTACTCCCAAGAATAGGAAGAAATAAACGTATTTAGAACCAGTTTAATGGTCACTGCTTCCATACCACCACTCCCCTTAAAACTCAGAATTGTTGTTCTATAAAGCTGTCACCTTCTCTATCCTGGAAAGACAAGCCCCACTAGAAATGACAATGCTGCTAGAAAAAGTGGAAGGCAGTAGAAGACAGAATGTGAAATGGACTGACTCAAGTCAAACACGTGGCCTTCATTTTGCAAGACCTGGGCGGAGCTATTTATTACAGGGCCTTCTGGAGGTCACTGACTTATAGGGTCACCATATGCCTGAAGTAACTGGAGGGCCTGTAACAAAGCAGTGGAAATCTAGTTTCTTCTTCGTTCTACAATTTCATTGGGTCCTAGAGCAAATCAAGCCTAAATTATCTCTGGAGGGGGAAAAAAATTGGAATTGAGGGTGTCCCAACTTTGGGCACATCATGAGGAAGATTCTCTGGAAAAGACAATAACACTGGGAAAGGTCGCAGGCAGCAGGGAAAGAGGAAGATCAAATACAAGATGGGCTGATTTCCTAAAGGAAGCCACAGGCTTGAGTCTACAAGAGCTGAGCAGGCCAGTCGGGGACAGGACATTATAGAGATTGTTCATTCATTGGGGTGAACATTGCCTTGACAGCACATGGCTACTGCTACAATTACCATGTTCCCTTGGCTGAAATTTCCACCATGTCACTGGAAAATATCTTAATTTCACTGTACAGCTGCTAGAGAAGAAAACAGCTGGTAAAGAAGAATGAGGCAGGCCAAGCTAGCTGATTTATCATGTTGTATCCTACGGCTTCAACCTGTGGCCTGATAAGATGTTAACAGTCTTATTTCAGTGCCAGCGTTATCTGATGGCGTGTGTGTAAAGATTAGGCTTCTGGAGATCTGGGTTCAAATCGTAACTCAACCATGGGAATTCACCAGAGGGTACCAATGGAAAATAGAGTAGAGCCAGTTACGTCAGGAGGTGGTGAGCACTCCAATGTTGGAGGCATTCAAGAGTGTTTTGGAGAACTACTTGTCAGATCTATAGTATTTTGATTTAGATTCCTGCATTGAGCAGGGAGGTTGGGCTCAATGGCCTTATGGGCGCCTTCTCAATGCATAATTCTGTGATTCTGTTCTATGCTAATCTGCTGAATATCTGACACACTTCAGAAATCCTGTAAGGACTGCAATTAGCTGGAAGCGACTTGACAGGATGGAACATTCCTACCTAGCTGATTTACAAGTTGGTGGCAGCAGAGGTCAAGGAAATTATTTGGGAGTTCCTTATTTTAAAATAATATATAGTGGTGCCCCGCATGACGACAATAATCTGTCCCATTGAAATCGCTGTTTAGCGAAATCGTTGTCATGCGAAAACCCTTTCCCCACTGGAATGCATTGAAACCCAGTTTAATGCGTTCCAATGGGGAAAATACCTCGTCGTCCAGCAAAGATCACCCATAAAGAAGCCATTTTGCAAGTCCCGATCAGCTGTAAAAATGGCTACCCTGTGAAGCATGGGTCCGGAAAACACAGGAGAGCCATTTTGTGAAGCCGACGATCATCGGAAAAAATCGTCATCTTGCGAACAAACGGTTCATGAAGCACGGACCTAAATGACATCCAGCGAAAATCCCCCATTTGAATGACTATTTTGCGAATCACTATAGCGATCGCAAGTCATTGTTATGTGGATTTGTCATTTAGCGGGATTGTCGTCTTGCGAGGTACCACTGTACTCAGCTCTTGGGCTTTACCAGGGGACCATCAGCCTCGACAAGAGATAATGGATTTCCTGGGGGCCACAACCCTACAAACTGAAATCCAGCTGTAAAAAGACTCAACGGCACGAGACAGTGGCAGGGGGAGAATCTTTTTCTTCTTCAGAATGGTTTCATTTCACCCCATTTTCTGTGGCAAAATTCCTGCTAATTCTCAGCAGCGGTTCGTTGTCATCTACAAATGAGGGCACCAGGCAATAATTTTAAAATAGCCATGGGGGATATATTGCCTTGTCCAGCCATATCTTCAGCCGAGAAACAGGCCAATTGTGGCACTCCAGATGTTGTCAGAACTATAATTCTCACCAGTACAGATGGGCACAAAACATTTCATCCCAATTCATCAAGATGGCAGCACGGGTGCTGCCGCTCCCCTCACCTGCCTCCTCCGGCTCGATTGGCCACTCGCCAGGCCCAGCGTGCTAGGCTTCCTGCACCTCAACTGATCTACCAGTCCCGGCAACAGCTCAGGCTTCTCTGCCCCGCCCTCTTGGCTGATCTCCCACTCAGAGAAAAGGGCAGGTCAGAGAAGTCTGTGCTCTGGCTTCTGATTGGGAGATCAGCTGAGGGGGTGGGAGAAACAAGCAAGCTGGGCCTGGTGAGTTGCTAATCAGCTAAGGAGACAGGGGAAGTGGGCAGCAGCACCTGTGCTGCCACCTTTACAAACTGGGATAAACTGGTTTGTGCTCATCTCTACTCACTAGCCTAGCTAGTAGTGAGGAAATGATGGTCCAGGTAGTCCAAAAGCATCTGGAGAGCCTCGTGCTGTCCAGCCCAGCTTTGGCTGAACCACCATGAGGCCACTCTCTAGGTGAGGACAGCTTCAGAATCATAGGAAGCATTACAATAAAATAAATGAAAAAGAAATCATACTCTTCAAGCAGAAAAACAAAAGGGAAAAGCAGAGGTGAGCTTATTCAGCTGAGACAGCCACCAGATCAGGACCATCCTCATGGGCTGGGGTTGACCCTGATGGAACTGGATTAATTTCTCCTGAACTAGGAGCGAGGGATCCTTGACCAGTTTTGAGCTTACACTGCCACGGGCAGAGGGGTTACAGCTACACTGTCCTGCTCACATCCCCAAAGAGCTGATCTACGTCATTTTCTGCTCCTCTGGGTCTACAGCCTACTAGCTTTTCAGGGGAGTGAGCAATTATAAAAACAGTGCCCACGGAAGCCCTGCCATCCCTTACGGGCTCCTCCATGGGAAAGAAAACCAACAGTGGACAAACTCTCAACATGACTGAAATGGCCGGTCGCAGGAATGGTTTCAAAGGCACACAATTTGGTCACAGTGGAAGGAGATGAGGAAAGCTAGAGACACCAGAAAAACCCAGCCAGGCGCTCCCATGCAATGTTGTGTGAATGTGTGTGTCTTAGAACATTTCCCAGAATCCTCTGCAACACGCTCAAGGCCCATGGGTGGTGACTGGTCAGATCTTTCTCAGCTGATAAGAGTGACTTTCAATTTTTATTTGGATTCCTGCACTGAGCAAGGGGCTGGACTCAATGGCTTTACAGGCCTTCCGACTCCTTGATTCTATGATTCTACCTGCTATTTATATAGGAAAGCTTGCATTTTAGGACTGCAGCCCACAATCCCCAGCTTGGAATCCCATGCACGAACCCCCAAACTGCTTTGCGTCATGTCAGACCACTGGTCCTATCAGCCTAACGTGCGCTCCTCCCACTACGCAGTTCACTTGGTCGGGCAGTGTAGTATGCACCTCATGCGCTTTGCTGGAATGCCCCTCCCTGCCTTCGGGGAAGGCGAGCGAAGAGACCACCAGGAAATCAAGGCCTGGGTCCCACAGGATGAGGGCGCCATGTTGGGGGTGGCTACCATGCTGAGGGCATACATCAACCAGCTTAACAATGCAGATGGCCCAAGATAGGTAGCAGAGGGACTGATCTGGCCCTCTGAGGAAACTTACCTGGCCCTCTGGAAAAAAATGGTCATTTGCTTGTTTGTTTGAACACTTAGATAGGTTCTGCGCTGTCATATGACATCTAGAAAATAAAATGGCCCTCAAGATTATAGGAGCGAAGCCATCCCTAGAATACAGGACGCCCGGCCCAGGAGTAGGTGCCAACAAGACTGGACAGGGGCAGCCTTGTGACAGTGACCTCGCCAACTCTACGAGCACTTATATGGCTCCTCTCCTGTGTGGACTCTTTTATGACTTAGAAGGTGAGAGCTGGAAATGAAGCATTTCCCACACTCTAAGCACTCGTAGGGCTTCTCCCCCGTGTGCACCCGTTTATGGCTGACGAGCCGGGAGCTCGAAATGAAGCTCTTCCCACACTCGGAGCATTCAAAGGGTTTCTCGCCCGTGTGGGTTCTCTTGTGTGTAATGAGCGACGCTTTCTGCCTGAAGCTCTTGCCGCAACCTGAGCATATATATGGCTTCTCTCCTGTGTGGATACGGCTATGCGCTGTAAGGTTGGAACTTCGGCTGAAGTTCTTCCCACAGTCGGAGCACTTGTACGGCTTCTCGCCCGTGTGGGTTCGCTTATGATCCGTGAGGTGGGAGCTACTACCGAAGCGCTTCCCGCACTCTAAACATTCGTAGGGCTTCTCTCCCGTGTGGACCCTTATGTGATTGATAATCTGGGAGCAAGCGCTGAAGCTTTTCCCACAGAGCGTGCACTCGTACGGTTTCTCCCCCGTATGGGTTCTCTTGTGTGTAATCAGGGAGGCTTTCTGATTGAAGTTCTTGCCACAGTATGAACAACTGTACGGTTTTTCACCCGTGTGGACTCTTTTATGTGTGATAAGCTGGGAACTGGTACTGAAGCTCTTCCCACACTCGGAGCATTCGTACGGTTTCTCTCCTGTGTGGGTTCTCTCGTGCGTGATAAGGGAGGCTTTCTGATTGAAGCTTTTCCCACAGACCCCACATTTGTGGGGTTTCTCAGGCATGTGGGTTTCCTCGTGCCTCATCAGTTCCGAGGGGTGCGAGAACCAAGTTTCGCACACAGAGCATTTGTACGGCTTCTCACCCGTGTGGATCCTCTCGTGTATAACCAAGTGGGTTCTCTCGTAGAAGCTTGCCTCACACAAGGAGCATTTGTGGGGTTTCTCAATCGGCTGCACTTCCTGATGGCTAAAACTGTGACAGGAGCTTTCCCCTGAGTCATTGTGCCTGTGGGTTCCCTCCTGAAAGGAACCTCTGTCGCCTTCCTGACAAAGTTTTGCCCCTTTTGCTGGACGATTCTCCTGGTGACCTTCTGGTCCCTGTTGGCTGTCAGGCATTTCATCCATTTCCGGGTCCTGGAAACATTTCCCTTTGGCTCTTTCCAGCGAAATACCACCAACGCCCACTGGTTCGGCTTGGAAAGACTCTTCCTCCTCCTCCTCCTCATCTTGCACTTGTTCATTGCCTGTGCAAACAAACCAACAAACACTCCATAAGGATGTATGAAGAGCCCTATCAAATTAGACTACAGGCCTAGATGGAACCACACCCTGTTTCCTAGAGTGGCCCATTTAATACAGTGGTGCCTCGCCTAACGACTGCCCCCGCACTATGACAAATCCGTTTTACGACGATCTTTTTGTGATCACAATTGTGATCGCAAAACGATGGTCTAAATGGGGGAATTTCACTTTGCGATGATCAGTTCCCTGCTTCAGGAACCGATTCTTCGCAAAACCATGTTTTTAGAACAGCTGATTGGCGGTTTCAAAATTGCCGCCGGGTAATTAAAACAGCTCCTCGCCGTGTTTAGGGACAGATTCCTCGCTATACAGACAGCGAAAGTGGCCGCCGTATGGAGGATCTTCGCTGGACAGTGAGTTTTTACCCCACTGGAACGCACTGAACGGGTTTCAAAGCGTTTCAATGGGGTTTTTATTTTCCCTTTACAATGTTTTCGCTTAACGGCGATTTTCCTGGAACGGATTATCGTCGTTAAGCGAGGCACCACTGTACCTCTTGGAACATCAACTGGCAGAACAGGGGAGGTAAATTTTGTCTTTGTTTGGCCCCCACTAACTTAAAAGATTCATTCTAGTCACCATGACTACTGACCATTGGCAAACAGGCCTGCAACGATATACGCCATTCATGAGAGCTCTACTCCTTGCTGCACAGCAACCAACAGCAAAGCCAGGCCGCTACTGCTAAGAGGCTGAGCAAGATCCGTCTTTACCTTAGAGCAGTGGTTCCCAATTTGGGTTCCCAAATTGGTCCTGGTTCAAAACTCCCAGAAGCCTTCACTGCTAGCTGTGTTGGCCAGGATTTCTGGGAGTTGTAGTCCAAGAACATCTGGCCAGACCCAAGGTTGAAAACCACTGCTTTACATGATGCTGGTGGGAATCCTATTACTTATTACATTTATATGTCATTCCAAGTCAGCTATGTATGAAGCTCACTCTCAGTTTAACCTACCTTATCGGGTTGTCATGGGGCTAAAATGGGAACTGGGGGGTGGAGAGAGAGAGGGCAACTGCATAAAACTATCATGAGCTCCTTCAAAGAAAGGCAGAATCGAAATGCAATAAATACTTCCTCCAATGGGTTCAAGGCAACTCACAGAGTTTCTAACTTGTTTATCCTGACAACAAGCTAATGAGGTTTCTCAAAGGGACTGGTCCATATTGAGGAGGATGCCGGGACAGAGCTTCTGGTAATTCAAGAGAATAAATACGCTTACCAGACAAGGTAGCTTCCCAGTCATCCTCCTGCTTGTCCTCTAGCGGGAGCTGCATCTTCAAGACAACAGGTGGAGAATGGTCTGACTTGGGGGAATTAAGAGATCCTGGCATCTATATTTCAAAAAGAAAGAAAGGGACCCATTATTGGGGAGCTAATTGGTTAGGGAATCACAAACATTACATGTTCAGTCAACCTATGGATCCAAAGTAGCAGCCGCCACGTCATAAATGAATCAGGCAGAAACAATGGATTGGTGTAAGGACGACAGAAAACACTGGGGAGAAAATAAACCAGGTGGATAAAAATCAATGTGTCTTTTTAAAAAAAAAAAAAAAAAATCAAATTGATTTAAATGACAATTTAAAACACAATTTAAATTTTAGCAAATCAAATTTTTGATATAAATTGTCAGAAGTCCATTTTTAAAAAAAACCTTTTAAATAAATTTAAATCGAACCTACCCTTAAAATAAATAAATAAATAAATAAATAATGTGTTGCCATTGTCCTTAGATATTTAAAAGAATATTTATTTATTTATTTATTTATTTATTTATTTATTTATTTATTTATTTATTTATTTATTTATTTATTTATCCATTCATTCATTCATTCATTCATTCATTCATTCATTCATTCATTCATTCAATTTATACCCCACCTATCTGGTCATTTCGACCACTCTAGAAACGTTGACTGGTTCCCTGTAAAAAAAACAACAACAACTAGAACATCATCTTTCAAAAACAATACCCAAGAACGCTTAAGATCTGCTGGCCTGTGCCACGTAACACACCTAATTCATGCAGCCACGTACCCTTGGGATGAAAAAAGCAAATGGAATCAACTACCAAGGAACCTGATTTGTAACATGTTATTCCCACCCACCCCTGCAAAGCCGGAACCTTCACCTTCTGTTCGGGCTCCTCAGAATCCTGAAGGAAACGTTCCGCCAGGGCAACGGCCCGAGTGCAGGTCTCGGGGCTGTGCTCCCGGACCCAGCTCTGCATCTCCGGGGGCAGGACGGTCAGGAACTGCTCCAGGATCAAGAATTCCAGGATCTGCTCTTTGGTGTGGGTCTCCGGCTGCAGCCACTGGTGGCAGAGTTCCCAGAGCTTGTTGCAAGCCTCTCGGGGTCCTTCGGCCTCCTCGTAGCAGAAGAGGCGAAACCGCTGCCTCCGCATCTCCGCGTTGGCCGGATCCTCGTCCAGGACTTCCTCCTTGACTTTCACAGGTGAATCCCGGCCGCTCTCGTAGCCTTTGCTGTCGTCTCTGCCGACGGCTGACGTGCTCTGGGCGCACTGCACCTTAGGCCACCGACCGCCTTCCTCTCCACCCTTGAAGGAGCTCTGGAAATACTTGGTGTCTTCGCCTGCCGTGTAGGGAGGGGGCGGCGAGCGCCTCCATGCTGATCGGCTGGGCTGCATGGTCTTCAGAAAGTCCTGCAACTGGGTCTCCCAGCACTGGTCTTCCGGCTCCCGTTTAAACTGCTGGGGGGCCACAGAGCCTTCCAACAGCTCCCCGGAGGCTCCAATTTGGATGACGTGGAGGTCTCGCTCTCCTTCCTCCAAACGCTTGTGCGCTTCGGGTCCGGCGGGCTCCTGTTCCTCCATTTTGGTTTCTGGATCCGGCTCCTGAATTAGGAACGGAAAGTCGGGTTTTGTGAAAAGGCAGAAGAGACGTGCCCTGCCCCCCCAAAAGGAAACGGAGCACCTCCTAAATGGAGATAATGAAGGGTAGTAGTCAGAGCATGAGACTAAAACTAAAGGGATTGAGCTGCTAGTCCTCATTGAAGTGACTAAGTGATCATGAGGGCAAGTCACTCTCAGCCTGACCAACTGCGCAGAGCTGCTGTTGTGATGATGAAATGGGGATTAATACAGTCTTGGGCTCACTGGATGAAAGAAAGACCTACACAGAACCATACAGCAGTGTTGAGCTGGAAGGAACCCTATTGAGTCCAACTCCTTCCCAAAGCAGCAATCCACAGCTAAGGAACCTGTGGTGGAGCTAATAAATAAAACAAACAACAAATAAATCACTTCGGTCCCTTTCAATATACAGTATATATACTGTATACAGTACAACCAGGGACTGTTTACCGTATTTTTTCCGTGTATAATACACCCCCACTTTTCTAATCCAAAATTAAGAAATCTAAGCAGGGCTTAGCAAGTGTAGGGGGAAAGGGATCAAAGTGCTGCAGGATCGCTTTGATCCCTGCTTTCCCTTCCACTTGTTTTTGTTCTCTCCTCAGCTTACTTCGATTTTTAGTCTAAAGATTTTAGTCAAAAGTATAGTCTTATACACGGAAAAATACAGTACAGTGGTGCCCCGCATAGCGAGGTTAATCCGTTCCGGATTAACCCTCGCTATGCGGAATCGTCGCTAAATGGGTAGGGAAAACGTATTGAAACGCATTAAACTTAGTTTAATGCGTTCCAATACCTTGCTTACTTACCCGTTCAGCGAGGATTCCCCTTGCCGGCAGCCATTTTCGCGCCCTCGCTAAGCGAGGGCAGGGCGTGAAAATGGCTGCCGGCAGACATTTCCGGGCTTCCGGCGGCCATTTTGGAGCCACCGAACAGCTGTTCGGCGGCTCCAAAATGGCCGCCGCAATACCCAATCTTCGCAATGCGGGTTTTCCCCATTGCGAAGATTGGGTATGTTTCCTTATAGCGATCCCGAAAAAGGGATCGCTATGCGGAAACATCGCTATACGGTGCACTCGCTAAGCGAGGCACCACTGTATATATTCTTTTCACTGAATGCACAGGCCACCTTTTAATAAAGGTGTGACTTGAAAGTATTGTTTTAAAGTAAGGATCTTAATAGCATCTGTAAGCAGCAAAAGTTAACTGCAAAAATAGTGTAAAAGCATGTAAGGGACAAACCTATTGAATCAGTCCAACATCCTGTTTCCAACCAGCTACCTTCAGAAAAAGGAGGGTCTGGAACAAAAACAGGATGAGTATTTCCGGTTTCATTTTTGGGGTGTGAGGAACGATTACCCCAAGATTCCCAATGCAAATACCACCACTGCTGTCTGAACAGGTAGACAGATGTAGACATTGGACAAACGGCCACATATAGAAACACACACACATATCCCAATACATATGTTTCTCTCAGTTGGCCTTAGGGGTCCTTGGCAGGCCACAGACAGGCACATTCTTTTTTAAATTATTCATTTAAAACATTATTCATTTAAAATATTTTTAAATGAATAATGTTTTAAATGAATATATAAAAAGCTTATCTTTCTCCTTAAGAAAGAGCCACCGCCGCTTTCATCATTAAAAACACAATACAAGCTTAAAAACAATAAATTACTCAAATACTTTAAAAGAGTAAAACATTTTTTAAATGTTAGGTAAAAACATTACTATAACAGATTGATTGATTGACTGACTGGTTAAAATTATTTATATGCCCCTTTTCTCACCACAGGGGAACACAAGACGACTCACCACAGCTAAAACAGGAAAATTTGAAAGGCTATGTAAATATCACAATTTTTTTTTAGAAAATTAAAAGCAACAAAAATACAAGTGACACAAGACACAAAAATCTTTGTGAGACTTCCAGTTGCCAATTAAACTCCCTGAATGAAGAAGTTTTTACCATCCATCAAAAGATGGCAAAAGAGGAAGATTTTCACTATCCTCCTGCAGGCCACCACTAAGAAGGCCCCGTCATGATTCTTCAATGGATTTGAAGGCCAAGGACTCCAAAAACAGCTCCAGGCATACTCTTACAAGTGGTTTCTGCAACTCAGAGGACATCTCATCATATCCATCTTGCTGATGCAGGAAACCCACATTACCCAAAAGATTAGCATGCGTTTTGAATAATGTTTTGTTTTATTTATTCCTGGCCTGCACCGCCTCCTCATACCCCATCAGGAATCACTTCCCAAGTGAATCATTTAAACCTCAATTTTTGCAATTTGAATCTGCTGGTTCTGGTCCCTCCATCTGGGTACAAGAAAAAAAAGGTATTTGATCCATGTATTCGCGAAGGCTTTCACAGCCGGGATCTAATGGTTGTTGTGGGTTTTTCTGGCTCTTTGGCCGTGTTCTGAAGGTTGTTCTTCCTAACGTTTCGCCAGTCTCTGTAGCCATGGGCATCTTCAGAGGACAGCACTCTGTGAGCACTCCTGTCCTCTGAAGATGCCCATGGCCACAGAGACTGGCGAAACGTTAGGAAGAACAACCTTCAGAACACGGCCAAAGAGCCCGAAAAACCCACAACAACTAATTTTGAATAGATTCAATAAGATTTTGAATTCAAATAATGTGTTATTTAATTTTTTTCAAATCAAGGGGGTAATGTTGGCGTATGTAAAAATTTTTTGAGGGGGGGAAGGTAAAAAAAAGTTCCCTGATCCCTGCTCTAACGTATTATTTCCCCTCTCCGCTCCTTGTGAAAAGCATGTACACTGTCGGAAGATGCCCAAAGCCACGCACAAGTTCTGTGCAGGGACAGGGGCAGTTCTGTGGCAATCCTCCCCAGGTTGGGAGAGGGCCAAACCCCCATTTTTCCCCCCAAAGTTGACATCTCTTCACATCAGCCCCTTTTGCGAGGAGGGGAGGGAGGGGCAGCCTTTGCCATATCGGCCCTTCTCTCCGCCTACCCAAAAGAAAAGGCGCCCCAGATACACAGCTTCTCCTTCGGCTGCTCCGACGGGTGGGAGGCCGAGGGAGAGCGACCGTTTTTGTTTTCCTTTTTTTTTCTTTCAGGGAAGCGGGTCCGCCATTTCGGCTCGTCACCGGCCAGAGTGCAGCTTCGGAGGGACGGGGCGGGGGAGGCGGTCCGGCACGATCTTCCCCCGATCCCCGATCCAGGGCAGGGCCCCTCTCTCCATAGGACACCCTTGGGAAGGGGGTGGGCGAGGGAGGCCGCCTCCTGATTCCCCTCGATCGAGGCCCCCAAAGGTTGGAAAGCTGCATTTTTTTTTCCTTTTAACTCCGTGGAAAGGAGCGTTACCGTCGCTATCACGTAGTAAAGCTTAGCACGAAAGAATCATCTCGATCATCATCCTCATCATCGCGCCCGCCAAACGCCGTGCGCCCTGGGGGTGCCGGGGGGGGGGCGCACGGGTGCGCAAGGGCGCGCCGTGGACTTCGCCTCTCCTTGGATCTCCTCTTGGCGCCCCATAACTTTGCGCCAGGACCTCCTTCGGTTCCCGGCCTCCAGCAACGACCCCGCGCATCCTTCGTACCTGGAATCGGGCTCCTTCCTTTCCCCCTCATTTCCCCGCTCGCTTGCCGGCTGGCACTCACTCACCATCGCCCGGCCGCCTTTGTGTTTGCCGCAGCCCTCCGTGCGCTCCCGGGTTGGGAAAGCGAGAAGCAAGAGGCCGTTTCTCATGTCAAAACCGGAGGCGGGACGGGAAGGGAACGGCTTTCTTCCCCCTCGCATTCACACAAACAGAGACACACACGCTCTCCCGCCCTCTGCTCTTCCACAATTCCCACCACGCCTGTCTAGGAAGCTGAAGCTTTGCTCGATTAACCCGTGTTTCCCAGGCGTCTCTAGCTGGAAGAGGGCCGGCAACGAAGAAAGCGGGGACCCTAGTGTCGTTACTTCCTCCAGAAGAACAAGTGGGGTCTCAACTTCCTTTGGGAGCAAAAAATGTTGGAGCTGAGGCTTGCCTTACTTCGGGCAAATGTGAGAAGTCAGGATTCATGCTGGAAAAAGTGGAAGGCAGCAGGGAAAGAGGAATGCCATATGTGAGATGGACCGACTCCCTAAAGAAACCCACAAGCTTGAATTCAGGAGAGCTGAACAGGGTTGTTGTTGTTATGTGTTGTCGAGTCCCCTCACAACTGAAGGTGACCCGCATGAAGGAGCAGCCTCCAAAATGGCCTCACCATTTTGGAGGCCGCTCCTTCATGCGGGTCACCTTCAGTTGAGGGGCCTCGACAACACATAACAACAACAGTATTGTTACTAGTGGTAAACTTGTTACTCTGAGTTGAGGCAAACACAAAAGAGAGGCCTTCTGCACACAACTGAGGAAACGTCTTGGGGGGGCAGCCAGATAGCTGGGGAATTCTGGGGAGCTGTAGTCCAAAGAAGGGAACTTTTCCAACTCTGCTTTTGGCTATTTCATAACTCAGTGGGTTACAATGGTGTGTGATTGTTTTTAAACTGATTTCCCAGTGATCGCTCATTGGAACAAAGTGAATAAACAAACAAATGTGCTATAAATAGAGAATATACAGAGATGATTAATTTCCAACACTGCTTTCATTCACTATTAACAAATGTCTATCTTTTATTTTCACTACTCCATCAAACTGGTTACTAAAAATGGTATTTCCAAAGTACCGTTTTTTTCTTCTCCTCCCTTTTAGATTGACAGGAACTCCCTTGAATGGTTTTACAGCTTCTGTGGGATTTCTGTGTATGCTCATGTGGTTATACATTTTCCATTCTGATGCCCCATCTCCAGTATGCACCATGTGTCTTAGTTTTCCCCATTTTTCTGGTGGGTCATTAACTGGTTGTGCTACACCACAGCGGTTGCACATTTTGTGTCTGGGTACTCAACAGCGGTAGTAATAGTAATAAACAATTAAATCTAGGACTCGTTTTTTTTTCAGAGTCACTAAATCAGCGCTTTCTAACACGAGCACCTTTAGATTTGTGGCACTACAACTCCCATCATCCACAATGGCAGATTAATCTAGCAGATTTTACACACTTGCACAGGGAGAAAGAAAAACAGCAAAAGAGTGTCATAAATAATAATAATACTTAATGCATCTGGCAATGAAGCATTAAATCCTCAAGTCTGTGTTAGTATATATCCTAAAAATCCACTCACAGACCCCCAAAAACCACGTGGCACCTTAGGCTTACCTCAGCCCACAACATGTTTTGCCAAGTAACATTCATGAGCTGGTCCACTCCTTTGGGCATTAAGGTGCTCCAAGGAACATGACTGGCGTTTCATTCATGAGCAGCCATTTGCTGCCAAGATTTACACAACAAAAACTGCCAATAAGATTTTGGCCAATACAAAGGAACGGAAGCAGCAGAAGGAAAGACCGAGAAAACACTTCATCCCACAAACTTTGTACAAATCAGCATTAATAACCCCATACTCAAGATGCCACTATTAAAAAAAAAATACATGTTGTGTAGACCACATTTTTAACACATACACAAGGTGCACAGGTATCACACAACTTGTTTTTAAGGAGAATGATGCTCCAGGAAGCATGATTCTCCTTGACAGCATGGCACGAGTTCCCGCTGCGCATTTTGTTTCCAGGTACTGAAGCAGCCATATCAAAACACCGTTGAATTAAAAGCAAAGTCAAAACGTGTTTACCAAAATCCTGTTGGGATCATGGAGCACAGAAGGGCACCACTCAAGCAAGGAATATGGGTTATTTTTCAGGCGCTCCGTCGTTCCCCAATTGTGCACTCAGCTATACATCCAGTCATGCACTCCATCTCATGACAGAAACCTCACAAAACCCAGAATTGCACAACTGTAAATCCCAGTAAACTTCAAGAGGATTTTGGCCATCACTCCCCCCCCCCCGCAATAAGTACTTAAATACTGCAAACACCCCTCCCTTCCCTCACAGTAAAAATACAATCATATAACTGGGGCTGCACGCAATGATCCATAGGGTCCCTTCCGGCTAGTATTAGTATTATTACGGGAGTATTATTGTATGAACAATCATTTGTCACCCTTTCTTCACGCTCACAAGTCTGGTTTGTTTTAGAAGAAAAGTGAGGCACAAAAGCTTAAATGAGATAAATAACATTTCCTGACTCTTATGTGTACCTCTTCAAGTCCCAAAACCTCCTCTGTTGAAAACAAAAACAAAACAAAACACCAAGCTTACCACTTTGCTGTTTTACTGTTGCTCTCAGCCAGGGGTGGGCAGTTCTGGAGAGTCAGTGGGCCATGCTGGATCCCCCAGAATTCACTGCTGGCCACAGTCAACCCGTCAGTCTCGAGAGACTATGGTAACGTGCCCTGAATAGAGGACATGGAACAGCGTCTAGTGTGGCTGAGAAGGCCAATTCGAGAGTGACCATCTCTTCCACACTGAGGACAAATACAATCTGTCCCCTGTCCAGCTCCCTGATTTTGCTGCTTTCAGGACTTCCTCTTTGCCTCGGCCTGCTGGACAAGGGTCTCTTCAATTTGGGAGAGGCCGTGATGCACCGCCTGCCTCCAGGCTGAACACTCAGAGGTCAAGGTTTCCCATCTGTTGAGGTCCATTCCTAAGGCCTAACACCTTGCCACACCCCCACCAAAATCATTGCTTCTTTCCATGTGCACAAGCAGTAACAATAGATGCATTCTGCCACGTCAACCTCAGGTTGTAGCCAATGCCTTTCCAGGGTTTTCTAAGTACACAATATTCAGAAGTGTTTTTTTACCATTCCCATCTTCTGCAGGTGTTCTGGGACTGTGCAGCTTGCCCAAGGCTACAAAGGCTATCACCGAACTACCAAGCCAGATACACAGCCTGTGCACCTCCTTTTTAAGGACAATCGTTCTCCCAGAAATGCAATTGTTTTTGAGGACCACCTCCAATCATTTTCATGTGCCTCACGATTTTATTTTTGTAAACCAATTTGTATTGTATATGTGTTTATTTCCAGGCTATCACCCCATTTTATATTGCCTTCTGCTGCTCCCTGTATTGTGGTGCTTCTAACTTAATATTTCCAGGCAGTGGATAAGTGAAACTACAGTACGGATACTGATCCTGTGGCTATGGCAGTCCCAATGTACATCAGCATAGGTCTGTCAGTGTAAATTTCAGCGGCAAACTGCCTGTTGTTAGGAAGTTGGCGTGGGCATCAGTTGTGGAGTGCAGAGTCTCATAACCACTGGCCCAACATCAAATGCCAACGCTGACTTCTTCATTGTGGCAAATCATCACTAAAATTTGAGCCAATGGGCTTACACTGAATGGTGTGCAAGGAATCGGCTTCCGCCCAACGATTTCTAAACTGCACTGTTTGGAACCATCTGCAGTCCAACACTTTTGCAACATCAGAGTTAGACTTTTTTTGTCCACCCAGGCTGTCTTGTCTGCTCTGACAGACGGTAATCTCTCCATCATGCTGAGGAATCAACTCCTTCTACTTAATCTTCCCTACTGAAGATGCCAGGCCTTGAAGCTGGTGCTCTGAGACCCGGTTCTTTTCCACTTCTTTGCACAGGATGCGTCAACGCCGTAATTCTTCAGAGAGCTCCGAATTTGCTATGTCGGCCTCTCCTGCAGTAGTAAATCCAGCTTCCCTCCACCAAGGTGTACAAACATCTACGGCGATTATATTTCTACCCTGCTTCCCAGGTTGTGAAATGCAAGGTCGGATTTAAAACGGATGCCCGATTCTCTTTACAACTTCAAGCTCCTTCCCCAAGAGTAGGGGGTCGGGTTGGTGGGGGACACAAGTTTTATCCGAGCAAAGACCAAGGTTTGGGATGCAGTGAGGAGCTAAGAGTAATATCCTGGCCCCATAAAAAAAGAGAAAGCTACACCACATGGTATATTTTTACATCCGCATCCCCATTCTTTATGGTTGTGCTTAAAGCAAAGCTCGTAGCCATTGCTTTTATTGATTCTCTCCCTTTTATGATCCCATAAAAGCAGTGAGAAAGCACTTTGAACCTGTATAGCATTCTTCAAGATTTTGTATTAGTTGCCATCTCAGCAGCTGTTACAAAAATTGGGTCGGTGGGAATACAGCTTTCCCCGCGAAGAGGGATACAGGACCTGCACAAATCAAAGGGGCCAATTCTATCCATGGCAAAGCCCATCACCACACCTGATGAATTTGCCACCAAAATGCAACAACGACCCACAAGCATATCCACCTTAAAACAAAGCATATGGGAAGCACAGATGGCTCATTTGAAAGGGGAAATGGTTTTTATCAATTTATTGAAGCTGCTATAGCAGCGTTGGTTGCCACACTGCCTAATTTTGTGGGCCCCGTAGCAAACCCAGCCGTAGCAGCCACAGAAGGGGCAGCATGAGTCCCAGAAAGGGACAAGATGGCTACCGGGGAGGGCACAAGGCACAAGTCCATCCGCCTGTGCTCAGAAGCACTAATTAGTTTTTAAAGCAATTTTTATAACTTTCCGAGCACCAGATCACATAAGCTTGAAATCTTCCCACACTTCCTTGTTGTTGTTTAGTCATTTAGTCGTGTCCGACTCTTCGTGACCCCATGGACCAGAGCACGCCAGGCCCTCCTGTCTTCCACTGCCTCCCAGAGCTGGGTCAAATTCATGTTGGTCGCTTTGATGACACTGACCAACCATCTCGTCCCCTGTCGTCCCCTTCTCCTCTTGCCCTCACACTTTCCCAACATCAGGGGCTTTTCCAGGGAGTCTTCTCTTCTCATGAGATGGCCAAAGAATTGGAGCCTCAGTTTCAGGATCTGTCCTTCCAGTGAGCACTCAGGGTTGAACACTTCCCTTAGCAGGTCATTTTACCATGTGTGTCACCCATTATGATGGTTGGCCCTACCAGCTTGGCACCAAGGTTTGGCTTGGTCAACATTACAGTAGGGTCCCTGTATCCACGGGGAATAAATTCCAAGGCTCTCGTGGATGCTGAAAAACACTGATTATAGCAAATGCTATACATAGCATGGTCTCTAGCTCTCTCTAGTGGCCACTTCTGATAATGGAAATATAGTTCCCTAGCGCAAATGCTATACATAGCATTGTCTCTGGCTCCCTCTAGTGACTAATTCTGGTAACACCACCTTTAGAAATATATATTTCTCGGATTTTTCTTTTAATATTTTTAAATTTTTCAGACCATGGATAACCGAATCAGCAGATACTGATTCCATGGATAAGAGGGTCCTGAGATACAATATGTATCTAAACTGGGTAAATTGACCTTATGGAGTCGTGCTTAGATGGGCGGGAAATAAATAAATAAATAAATAAATAAATAAATAAATAAATAAATAAATAAATAAATAAATAAATAAATAAATAAATAAAGTAAGTTTCCCACTTCATTGCCTGGCCCCTCCAGACTTTTTTTTGTTCAGTATGTCAGAAAGCAAATGTTACGTAAAGGTCTGGAGAGCCAGTGCAATGTAGTGGCTTAGAAACATTTGGCTGGGACTTGGGAGACGCAGGTTCAAATCTCCAGTAAGCCATGAAACGCACAGGGTGATCTGGACCCAGACACTAAGTAAGTTAAGAATAAGAACGAAGTGGGCCAAAGAAAAACCAAATATGCAGCCTGGAGCTCAAGACATATTTCCCTTAATGGGTGACAGGAAGCTGTGCGTCGCCTATGCTGAGCTGCTGACGCCCTATCTAGTCTCCAAGGCTTGGCTGGGGCTATGAGGCAGCTGTTACACTATGTATTTATGAATAATACATACATTCGTTAGTTTTCTTCTGCAGAGCACAGAAACAAAAACCACGCATGGCACAATCCAGATAGTAACTCCTAGTGGAGTAAAAGCAGGATACAAAGGTAACTTATTTATATATAGTATTATATATATATATATATATAGTATTATTTATGTTGTTAGCCGTCTAGAGTGGTCCTGACCCGACCAGATAGGCGCGATATAAAATAAATAAATAAATAAATAAATAAATAATATAATATAATATAATATAATATAATATAATATAATATAATATAATATAATATAATATAATATATAATATATACAGTATATATATATTCCTTTCTGTCTGAGTCCTTGGAGAGCCACTGCCAATTGAAAGGGACAAAGCCGACCTGTGTAGGCAAATGCTCTAACTCAGCATAAAGCCGTTTCCTACATTCCTGTCAGCATGACGACGACACCACATAAGGCTCCCCTTTCTCCCTCTTCTCGTGGGGAAGTAATAAAAAGATTAACCACCCAACAAACTGCTGAGGCGGCAAGTGCCCCAGGGCAGAACAGCAACCATGATCTGCTAGGGAAAAGAATGTACACAATTCACCCACCCACCCACCCACCCACCCCCCCCCACACACACACACCAATAATATAATCTTCCTCACGTGCCACCAAGTCCAATTTTGAATTATGGGGGCCCTTTTTCAGGTTTTTCTAAGTGGCGAAGTGGTTTCTCCTTGCCCACCAGAGAGCCCAGTTTTCCAACTTTGGGTCCTTAACACAGACAAGTGGTCCTCCTACATGCAGGCATGGAATGGAAAAAAATATGTGTGTGCGCAGAATGAAGTATCTAACAAGAAGTCATGGCTGGCTGAGACATAGAAGGTCTCCATGCTGCAGTGTGGGCCTCTTATTTCTCCTAAAATGTCCGTATCTATCTACTACAGATCCCTCCCTCCTTCCCAGGTGACATCCACTCCAATGGAGTGCTGGGAGAGTGAAAACAGACCACAGAAAAGATTTCTTTACCCAGCAGCAGGTTGTTAGTCTGTGGAACTCCTTGCCACAGGATGTGGTGATGGCATCTGGCCAAGATGCCTTTAAAAGGGGATTGGACAGATTCCTGGAGGAAAAGTCCATTGCAGGTTACAAGCCATGATGATGGGGATGTATAATCTCCAGGCTTACAAGGAAGGTACCTCCAAAGGCCAGATGCAGGGGAGGGGGATCAGGAGACAGGTTTTATGTGCTTCCAGAGTCATCTCGTGGTGCCACTGTAAGATACAGGAAGCTGGAGTAGATGGACCCTTGGCCTGATCCTGCAGGGCTCTTCTTATGTTCTTTTGTATATGACTCCATGCACAGGAACAGTTGTGGGTAGGAGAGGGTGGGAAACGGAAGCATGTGTAGAATGAAGCATTTGCAAAAAGTAATGTTTGGCTGGAACAGTTTCTGTCTGTCAGTCTGACTGTCCATGCAGTCAATCTTACAATTTGGAAACTTTTTTTTTTCTAGAGCCAAACCAACCAGAAATTATTTGTTATCATTAATTTACACTCCACCCCATTAGCGCAATGCCCTATTCTGAGTGGCTCACAGAGTAAATAAATCGAGCCAGTAAAGCAAAAAGCGACAATAAACTTTATAAAAGAAAAACCAGCCAAGAAATTAAGTCAACCATCAAATCCACGGCGGCGCAACCATTCCAGATCAAGGCAGCAGGGCACAAAGGCAAACAACAACAACAAAACAACAACAACAAAACAAGAAACCACCACCATCATCTCCTTCAGCCCGCTGCCTGGCGTAGTCCAAAAACATTCTCCAAAACGTCGTGTTTCCATGTTCTAAATATCTGTCGGTCTCTGTGATGGGACACTGATGAATGTGACAAAACTAGGCCATTTTATTAGGGTGATCATACACTGTGTGAAAGGCTTCCTTTCCGAGCACAAACTACTGGAACCGAGAGTAACAACGTGAAACTGAGCTTGTTTTTAATCCTCTTCTGCTCCTCTTTCCTGTACATGAATCCCTTTACCTTATCATTATCATTATTATTATTATTATTATTATTATTATTATTATTATTATTATTATTATTATTATTATTATTATTATTATTATTATTATTATTATTATTATTATTATTACTATTACTATTATTACTATTATTATTACTATTATTATTACTATTATTATTATTATTATATTTTGTTATCTATTATGAATTGTTCGATTGTCGTTTTGCTGGTGGTGGTGATCATGCGATAACCTGGACAGAGAGTGCCTGTTCTCTCTGGGGAAATACAGGGAAATGCAATAAACAAATAAATAATAAATAGGTGCGCCGCCATCCCTTCCTGTTTTTCTTCCTCCAGCCAGCCAGCTAGATCCCCCCTTCTCTTGGGTGCTTTACTTATTTATGGAGTCCTCAGCACCCGCTGCTCAACTTGCACTCCCAAATCCAGAATTTCTGCTTTTCTCCCTATTTCTCTCCCCCCCCCCCAGCCAAAAAAATCCCCTTTTCCCCCTTAAAGCACATTATTCTACCCTCTCCTCCTCTTCCCTCTCCCCACTTGCCCACCTACCTTTAACTCCCCGGCCCCAGACATCAGATTCCCAGCTGCTTGGAAAGGGGGGAATTCAAAATCCCACTTGGCAGAGGAGGCGGACCGGAAGTGGCATCTGTCAAGGCGGTCCCCTCCACCCTCCACAGCATCGCCTCCCTCTCTAGCGAGGCCAGCTTGATTGATTTAACTGTTAGAGAGCCACGGAGTCCTGCTTCTGGCCTGGATTGCAAATGAAATACTGTACAGTGGTGCCTCGCTAGACAGTTACGCCGCATGACAGGTTTTTTTCGCTAGACATTGACTTTTTGCGATCGCTATAGCGATTCGCAAAGCAGTGATTCCTATGGGGGAATTTCGCTGGACAATGTTTGGTCCCTGCTTCACAAACCCATTTTCGCTAGACAACGATTTTGACCGCTCCCTCCGCGCTCACAAAATGGGTGTTTTCAGGACCTAAGCTTCGCAAGGCAGCGATTTAAACAGCTGATCGGCAATTCGCAAAGTGGCTTTCCTATGGCCAATCTTCACTAGACAACGACGATTCTTCCCCATTGGAACACATTAAACAGGTTTCAGTGCATTCCAATGGGGAAATGCTTTTCGCTAGAGGATGATTTCGCTAAACAGCTATTTCAGTGGAACGGATTATCATTGTCTAGAGAGGCACCACCGTAATACCACCCTACCTGAGTCTCGGGAAAGTGGACACCACCCCTTATTATTGTCATAATAATTTTTAAAAACAGTTTAAAAGGCGGTGCAACACTGAAGGCCAGTGCGAACAAAATCACTGCCTCAAGGATGTCCCCCTTGAGGACGTATGGTACCTATAGACTGGCTGGATAGCTCAGTGGTTTGGGTCTCTGGCTGAGGAGACAGAGGGTTGCGAGTTCGATTCCCCGCTGGGCCTCCTGGAAGAATTGCCAGCCTGGGTATCCTTGCGCCAAGCTGCACAGGGCATCACCAGAAGGGGACACCAAACCACCTCTGAGTCTTCTGTAAGTCAGAATTGACATGATGGCACAGGACTATTATACTGTAATTTATTGTTCTAGTACCTAAAGCAAACCAATGTATTTGGACATATGAAAAATCCCCAGGATGTATTTTCCTCTCTGTCTCTTAACAGGAAACACAGAATAGCAAATTTCATAATTAACTATTTGCTGTCCATGTCATGACCCCCAAATTCCTCTGCCCAACATACTTAATGGCAAGGAGACCACAGCTAAGGAATATTACTTTTTTTTTAACTTTGCGAATTTATTTATACTTGGAAATCATGGCAAGCATTTTACATGTGGTAATTTGGTAAGCAAATGAGCTTACGAACTCCTTACGAATTACAGTGACAAGAGTCCATACATTGACAATACAGTACAATATCCCAACCCAAGAACATTATTACATTTGGTATGCAGCTTATTTTTTTTACCTTAATTCTTGACTAATGACAAGTATTTTTGTTCTTTTAGCAGATATTAATTTAAAAAAAAAGAAAAGGAAATCATGGGACACAAGTGCTGAGGGTCACTTTTTGTTGTTAAAGTTTGATTGATCAACGAGAATGAGTGCATATTCTTTTGATTATTTTTAGTTTGGTTTTATGGTTTGGTTTATTTCATTTAAACTGCTCCGAGTAGGGATTTCACAAAGTCAGGTGGTCTATAAGCTTTCAATCAATCAATCAGTCAATCACAAAATAAATAAATAAAGTTGTGCCCCGTTGGACAATTACCCCGCTCTACAACAAATCCGCTTAACGTTGAAGTTTTTGCAATCGCAAAAGCGATCGCAAAACAATGTTTAGATGGGGGAATTCACTTAACGTTTATCGGTTCCCTGTTTTTTCACTAGACAGGCACCAAAAATGGCCGCTGTATGGAGGATCTTCGCTGGACGAGCAGCTACTTAGCCCATCGGAACGCATTGAACGGTTTTCAATGCGTTTCAATGGGTTTTTTTATTTTGTTTGACGACGATTTCGCTCTACAACATCGTGAAGCGAGGCACCACTGTAAATACAGTAAATCACATTGTCCTCTAATAGTTAGTCACAGTGAACTGACCCTCTTTATGTAGAAGAGTTTAACAGAAATATAACAACAGTCTTTCTCAGAAAGCCTATGAACATGGACGTTCCATTAGAACTGGAGCCGCCTAGAGTGGTCTATTGACTAGATAGGCGGGATATAAAATAAATAAATAAATAAATAAATAAACTGGCTGTCACATGCAAAAATTGAGGGATATTTTAATTTTTTAGCAGTTTATAAAGTGCCTTTTGGGTTGCAACTGCCACCCCAAGGGACTTCGAAACTTCTTTTTTTAAATGCATAAATAATCAGAAGCAATAACCATTCAGTTTTTAAAATTGGACAACCACCTGTCAGATCTGCTTTGACTTAGATTCCTGCCTCGAGCAGGGGGTTGAACTCGATGGCCTTATAGGCCCCTTCCAACTCCATGATTCTATGATAAGTGCCAAGTACTGTACATAAAAAGACAAGCATTTAATTAATCCTAGCAGTTAATAAAAAGCACACTGAAATTAAAACAAACGTTTCTTCAAAATTTCGCAGGAAAGGTTTGCATGTATAACAAAGAGAGGGAATCTTTTTTAAAAAAACTACAACTCCCAGAATTCCACAACAAACATGGCGTGCCTGTGGAATTCTGTGAGCTGTTATTCAAAAAAAGACCAAACCAATATGGTACATATATTGTGGTGGAAGAAAGGATACAGTGGTGCCTCGCTTGACAACGTTAATTCGTTCCAGCAAAATCACTGTAGAGTGACATCGTCGTCAAACAAAATTTTAAAAATCCATTGAAACGCATTGAAAACCGTTCAATGCATTCCAATGGGCTGAATACCTGCTCATCCAGCGAAGATCCTCCATACGGCGGCCATTTTTTGTGCCTGTAATGCGAGGAATCCGTCCCTAACACAGTGGGGAGCCATTTTCTTCAGCTGGTGGCAACTTTGAAACCCGTAAAGTGAAAAATCAGTTCCCAAAGTAGGGAACCAATTATCGCTAAGCAAAAAAACTCCATCTAAACATCGTGAAGCGATCGCAAAAACTTCAATGTTAAGCGGATTTGTCGTAGAGCGGGGTAATCGTCCAGTGGGGCACAACTGTATTTCATTATCACTGAGTCACCACCAAAAAGGCTCTGTTTCTGGGCAAGGTATGACAAGGTTACTCTGTTAGACTATGTCTCTCAGAATCTTCCACCACCAGCAGCCATAGGCATGGCTATACATATCATTAGCTGAGTGGCAGGACCTTCATGATCTGAAGTATTTCTCTTCACACCATCCAAAAAATTAATTTATAAAAATCACTGCCCCAAGATGCGGTTACTAGCACTAGCTTAAATTGGTTTTTAAAAGAAAGATTAGAAACATACATAGGATGGGATCTAATAGTCAGTAATAACCGTGTCAGCTAAAAATAGAACCTCCAGTATCAGTTACAGTGTATCTCCAAATACGACATTTTGGTCAGATATGGCCACAACCCAATTTCCAGTTTCCAAACTGGCCTGACTCAGAAAAATTCCGCAAATATCTGAGCCGATTCTTCTACTGGTTCTTTCAAATCCAAATTACAGCTTTACAAAAGACTTACCAATGATGTTTGAAGAATACCAAATAGGAGGTCATTAAAAAAGAAAAAGAAAAGAAAAAGTGGGGGAAAGATAGATTTCAGGAAAATGCCAGGGAGAACAGAAGGATAGAAGGATGTGTGGCCTTTGATTTTATCGGGGTTCTCCATCACAGTGCTTTGCGGCAGGGATGTTGTAGTAAAAACTAGAGTAGGGCCCCCTGTATCCATGGGGATCGGTTCCCATGGATACTGAAAAACGTGAATTCACGTATAAAATAGCCAATGCTATTTTAATAGCGAACACTGAATATATCATGATGTCTGGCTGTCTCTAGTGGCCAGTTCTGGTAATGACATTGTGGAAATAAATTTCTCTAGCAAACACTACACATTGCATGGTCTCTGGTTCCCTCTACTGGCCAGTTCTGGTAACTTCATCTTTAGAAATATATTACAGTATTTCTAAGATTTTTGTTTTAATGTTTTCAGTCTATGAATGAGTGAATCAGCGGAAACTGATCCTACAGATACGGGGGTCCGTAGTAGAGTTTATACAGCTTATCAGATGTACAACCTTACTATTATTATATCATTTTAGCGTGCATTTTAATGTATATGTACATGCTCATGGTTTTAAAGGCCAGTGATTATAACAAATTTTTATGTTGCGGGAATGCCTCATCTGAAAACCCACCTGAAATGACTCGGTTTTTAAATTTGGAATTATGTGTACATTTTAATCCTCTTGTATTTTGTTTTTAATCCAGCATTTTG
This sequence comes from Pogona vitticeps, assembly GCF_051106095.1. NCBI lineage: Eukaryota > Metazoa > Chordata > Lepidosauria > Squamata > Agamidae > Pogona > Pogona vitticeps. The sequence continues at coordinate 22,778,974 of NC_135784.1, forward strand.
CAGAATGTATGTATTTGTACTTTTCAATTTGCTAGCACCGTGGATGTTCAGCTGGCTTCAAGCTTGTGTATATATTTATATTTATACTTATGTTTTAAATTTGTGGAAGTTGGATGACCAAAGAGGTCAAAACAATAGGTTCATAGTCTGTGGGACGTGAGAGCCTATAGTATTGAGGTCTTGGCCAGGGAATGTAGAATATCTAGGTCATTCTGCCTCAGCCCAACTAAAACACTAAATGATATCAACATCATGCATTCCCCATCTATAATGCATCCTTGTACTATGACACTTTATGTGACAAGGGTTGCTAATTTTGGATGAGGAGGAGAAGTTAAACTGGTTTTCTTCCAATACACCTTCCTAAGCCCTCCATATCCTCTAAAACTGTACAGCTTCCCCGCCTTGGGGCACCTCTGTGGATCAAACCTAATTTGACACTCCCCCTGAAATAAAGATAAGGGGATGGCAGAGACCTGGAGTGGTCAAAACTTTACAGAATCCCTGGATCTACTGTGCCAAATAATAATACAGTATGGCCCGCTTATCTGCAGAATTAGTATCCACTGATTCACTTATCCACAGACTGAAAATATTTAAAATATTAAAAGAAAAATCCTAAAAATACTGTACAGTACTGATGTATTTCTAAAGATGAAGTTACCAGAACTGGCCATCGGGTGGAGCCAGAAACCATTCGACGTGTAGCATTCACTATAATCCACATTATTCAGCATCCATGAGGGGGGCTTGGATCCGATGTAGAAACCAGAGCTGACCACATTTCGTACAGTCGTGCCTCGCTTTACTATTGCCCCATATAACAACGAATCCGCTTAACGATGTCTTTTTTGTGATCGCAAAAGCGATCGCAAAATGATGCTTCCTATGGGCAAAATCTGCTGTGTTTTCGCATTACGAGGATCAGAGAACAGCCCCCTGCTGTTTTCTAGGATGGATTCCTCACTAGACAGGCACCAAAAATGGCCGCCGTATGGAGGATCTTTGCTGGACAGTGAGTTTTTAGCCCACTGGAACGCATTAACCGGATTTTAATACATTTCAATGGGTTTTTTATTTTCGCTTTATGATGTTTTCGCTCTACAGCGATTTCGCTGGAACGAATTAACATAGTTAAGCGAGGCACCACTGTACAGTATTTATAAACAATTTTAAAACCACTTATCCCCTCACCTGGGTATAAATGCCAAGTAAGTCAGATTCGAGAATGGATACAGACATTTATTTTCAAATATTTTCAGGGAAGGATAAAGAGCTGGGTGATTCCTTTATTAAGAACACCGTTCATATTCCATGGCAGGTTTGCTGTCATAACAGGTTTTCTGGTTTAACATCACAATGGGAGTTCCACACAGCACTTCAATAACCCATCTGCTCGCTGGAAAGCTGATCTCTTCCAGAAGGGCAATCTGCTTGTTGTTTTTTTTGCTTTGTTTTGTTTTTTTAATAATTCCAAAAGCACGCTTCGTTCCTTTTGCGAACCTCTCCTCAGCCTCTACGAGTCTGTCACGGCTTGGAAACTGCCTTTTCCAAAGTAATTTCTTCCCGTTACTTGATACATTTTCACTAGTAATTCTCAAGTTGTGACTCATCGTTGACAAAATTGTTGCAAAGATTGGTGATATAGTATATCACCTCTTTTGCTGCTCTCTGCTTTTTTTTTTTTTTTTTTGTTATTAATCATTCCTTGGTTTATTTTTTTTAAAAAAAAGACCTTAGGATTGGTAGAAAAACAGCATACTTCAAAATTCAGAGGTTACAGCGACCACAGCACCAACATAACCAGTTCTTTTGTCCAACCGAGTGGCAGTTAAACTGTCAAAATCTCCTTCTTCCACAAGAACAGTCCCGGCTTTCCTACAGTATGTGACAGTTGTTTAAGAAGCCTTCAAGAGGGCAGACAATATACTTGCCTGTAACAGCTTCAAAAGTTACTTTTCAAAAGCAATTCATTCCTGTTCTTTCATACCGTGTTGGAACAGGAACTCACCTTTGTTACTCCTTTTTGTTGCAATTTTTGGGAGAATTAGCAGTTCTCTCACTCCCCCCCACCCCATCAGCCCTGTTCTGGCCCCCTTTTTTTATTACTGTTTGCTATTTGGTTTATTTATTTAAAACAACAACAAAGGATTGATAGGAGAATAGTATGAAACTTGAATTCCAGTCAACGTTTCCGTCAAAATGCCTTAAAAATGTGCTTCAAGAGACTGGTAAAGACCTTCCTTTTAAAGATAGGCTTTTAAACAACTGAACTGGGCAACGGAAAAATGTGTGTTTTTTGGTTTTGAGATGCTGTTTATTATTGTTGAGGTTTTTATATGTGTTTTAAGGTGTTTTCATTATCTTTCTAACTGCTTCAACTGAAGGGTTTTAATATTATTACATGTTGAATTGCTTTTAATGTAAGAACCGGCTGTGTTTTTAGTTGGCTAGTGTCTTAATAATTTGGGTTTCTTAACTAAGAAAAAGGTGGCATAAAAATGAAATAAATAGACTGCTCTAAAAGAGTGATTTTGCAAGAAAAAGAAAGTGTTTCTCAACACGCAGATAAAGGAATTTTGTTCATGCTCAAAGAGGTACTTTTCAAATCTCACACCCCTATTCTCTAAACAAACAAACAAAAGTAACTAGCCACATACAACTTTGTAATTTGTCACTACTTTCAAGATGGGTCTATGACGTATGCATTGTTATAACATTATGATGTAAAAACAAAAACAACAAGATAAAGGAAGAGGAAGTGAATAAAACACTCCCTTCTAAATGTGTGGATAAACACATATTCCACAAAAACATCTTCTAAACTTCTGTAGGCTTTTCAACCTAAGGCCATGTCTGTCTATCTGTCTGTCTGTCCAGCTATCTGTTTATTAATTTATTTCAAATATTTTTACAATGCCTTTCTCCTTAAAAAGAACCCCATCTAGCCTACAAAATTAAAAACAAATATTAAAAGCTAAAACAGTAAAATTCTTGAATATTAAAAAAGAAACAATGATACTAAAAATATTGAGTAAAGGCATTACTCAAATAGACTGAAAAGCAACAAAATATAAACCATCCCATTTATTGTCTCCTAGACAACCAGTCACTAAGGAAAAGCCTGCTTGCGGAAGGAAAACAAAGAGGGGACCAGCCTGGTCTCCAGTGGGAGGCAGTTCCAGAGGCTGGGAGCAGTCATATGTTTAACCCATATGACATTTTCAAATCAAATGATGACAACATTTAGGGAGCTAAGTGCTATATACAAGGACAACAACTCCTTGTCCTATGGTGTCGGTCCTATTATATATACCACATAGTACTGTACAAGGAAACTTAGAAGGGGAAGATATGGATGCGATGACAGATTTTACTTTCTTCGGCTCCATGATCACTGCAGATGGTGACAGCAACCACGAAATTAAAAGACACCTGCTTCTTGGGAGGAAAGCGATGACAAACCTAGACAGCATCTTAAAAAGCAGAGACATCACCGTGCCGACAAAAGTCCGAATAGTCAAAGCTATGGTTTTTCCTGTAGTGATGTATGGAAGTGAGAACTGGACCATAAAGAAAGCTGACTACCAAAGAATTGATGCTTTTGAATTGTGGTGCTGGAGGAGGCTCTTGAGAGTCCCCTGGACTGCAAGGAGAACAAACCTCTCCATTCTGAAGGAAATCAACCCTGAGTGCTCACTGGAAGGACAGATCCTGAAGCTGAGGCTCCAATACTTTGGCCATCTCATGAGAAGAGAAGACTCCCTCGAAAAGCCCCTGATGTTGGGAAAGTGTGAGGGCAAGAGGAGAAGGGGACGACAGGGGACGAGATGGTTGGACAGTGTCATCAAAGCTACCAAAATGAATTTGACCCAACTCCGTGAGGCAGTGGAAAATAGGAGTCCTGGCGTGCTCTACTCCATGGGGTCACGAAGAGTCGGACATGGCTTAACAACTAAACAACAACAAGGAAACTGGTAGTTTTCTGGAGGCTCTCAAACAGCGACGGCTGATCTTGCACAAAACCCCCAGCATCCAAATTTGGCAGATTTCACCCCAACACCACCCAGGGCAATTATGTCTGCAAATAGCATCCAGTTCTATCAAGATATAAAAATATTACTTTCACACACACACACACACAGAGAGAGAGAGAGAGAGAGAGAGAGAGACTTGACAGAAAACAAAATCCTACACCTATTTGACTGATTTGGGTCACATTTCATCCTCTCAGAATGAAGGCCTGCAAATGTTATGCAATTCTACCAAGAGAAATGCAGTCCATTTGTATCCAGTTTTTTAAAAATCTCCATTGATAGTTGGCTAGAGGTGCAAACTCTGGCCTTCTGAATTGAGGTTCAGATTTAAAATGGGTAGCTTTGAACTAGGTCTGAGATAAATGAGGATGTTTTTTTCCGAATAGCCCAGTCATGGGCCAAATATTAGCACACATCCCAAACTACCTATATGTTTATGTATTTAAAATATTTATACTCCACCTTTCTCCTCAAGAGAACTCAACACAGATTGCACTATTAAAACAAATAATATTAAAAGCTGAAAAACAATAAATTATAACAATACTTAAAAATAATTTAAAAAGTGAACTGCTGGTTTAGCTGTCCGGCTGCAGAGCCAGAGGTGGGGAATTCGAATTCCCCGCTGAGCCTCCTTAAGAGGGCTGGACTCCATAATCCATAGGGACCTTTCTAGCTCTGTAGTTCTAAGACTATTATTATTGTTATTATCTTTATTGTTATATAGGTAGCATATTAAAACCAGGGAATAAAAACAGTTTTAAAATCACACTAAAAGCATATTGAAAATAACAAAAAAAAAATCCTCAAGCATTCGATTACTGAGAAAAAGCCTGCTTGAAGAGAAAGGTCTTTGCCTGCATGCAGAAGAGCAAGGGGGGGCAGCCTTCTTTATGCTCTTAATATGACCATAGGAAATAAATAACCAAGTGCCCTCCAGATATTCTTGGCCTCCCACTCGCCTCATCCCTGATTGGCAGCAATGAAGCTCAGTGGTGACGGACATTTTAGTTCAAAACATCTGGGGCATCACCAGGTTGCACACCCTTGCGGACCGCAAGCCAAAGAGGAAAAAGAAAATCATTGCCTTGTGGTCTGTGTGGTTTCTTTTGCAGGGGGGGGGGTATCTTTCCTCAGTTTTGTCATCCAAATGTCACTGCTCCTAATGCTGGAGGTTCTACTTTGCAAAAGATACACAGGGCACTGCAAGGGCCAGCTGAAAACCATACTCATTGCTCCGGAAAGATGCAAGAGATAAAGTAAGACAGGCCCCCAGATGTTTGAGCTACATCTCACTCAAGGCCCTGCAAGGCTAGGGGATGATGGGAGTTGCAGTCCCGCAGCATCCCATGGCCCACAAGTTGCCAGGTTTTTCCTTCCGATCAAGAGGATGCAAAATTGATAACTGCAGCTGATTCATTCTTTACCATCTCATTTTTTCTCTCTCTCTCTCTTTTCTCAACTTACCTTTGCAAAATCAGGTGACTCTCTTGCAGCCTCTGCGGAATTGTGAAACACTCCAAAGTTTGGGCAACCTGAGAAGGACAGAAAAGCAAGGGAGACAGGAAAAGGAATTTCAGGGGATTGTTTCCCCCCCCCCAAAAAAAACCTATGTATTTGTCTTAGTGGGCCTGCTCTAGGCCTGAGAACTTTATGGACTTAACCCATTAAGGTGCTTGTAGGGAAAGCTCACTCCCAGGCTTTTGAAGGGAGCTAAAGGATCAAGAACAAGAAGTTTTTCCAGGACAGGCTTTGCTTAGTGAGGCAGGAGCGTCAGGCAGCAGATTTTGGGGGATGTCATGAACAGACAGCTAATGGTTAGCTGCTTAATTTATTGTGATGACACTTGTACAGGAAAAAGAAATAGAGGAGATGCATTTTTTTTTTCTCTCTCTCTCTCTCTGCTCAAATGTCAAAATAATTTGGCTGCGTTTGAGTTCTGTGCAGTTCGATTCAGGGCTTGGGAATAAGTTTTGTAAATGACAGGTCCCCAAATCGTCCAGCCAGTATTCTGGGGATCTTTGGTTTTTTTAAAAAAAACATAGTTTTTCCTCGCTCTTTGACGTGGAATTACTGACATTTATTGCTTTGCCTGAAATCTTTCTATTTGAAATTAGAGAAGAGCAATTCCTGCAGGCTTTGTTGTTGTTGTGTGCCATCAAGTCACCTTAACTCATGGGGATCCTATGAATCAGCCCCCTCCAAAATATCCTGTCCTCCACAGCCTTTGCTCAGCTCTTGTGAACTCCAGCCTGTGGTTTCCCTTAGAGAGTCAGTCCATCTCATCTTTGGCCTTCCTCTTTTCCTGCTGCCTCCCAGATTTCCCAGCATGATTGTCTTCTCCAGAGAATCTTGCCTTCTCATGAGGTGCCCAAAGTAGGAGAGTCTCGGTTTCAGCGTTTTTGCCTCCAGTGATAGTTGAGGCTTGTTTCCATCTAGGGCCCACTTAGGCATCTTTCTGGTAGTTCAGAGCATTGGCAAAGCTCTCCACCAGCACCACAGTTCATACGAAACACTTTTTTTCCCTGTCAGCTTTCTTGACTTGTCCAGCTTTCACACCCACATATGGTGATCGGAAATCCACGAATGTGGATGATCTTGGTGACACATCCTTACTAATCTTTTCTAATTTCTTCATTGCTGCCCTTCTGCATCTCAGCTTTCTTCTGATTTCTTAGCTGCAGTCTCCATTTTTATTGAGGGTTGAACCAAGGAATACAAAGTCTCTATTTCAATTTCTTCATGGTCAATGCTAAAGTAGTCTCTCTTTTTTTCGTCGTCGTTGTCATGTTCAACTGCAGTCCTGCTTTGGCACTTTCTTCGTTCACTTTCCCCAAAAGTTGTTTACAGTCATTGATGCTTTGTACTGTACCAGTAAAATTATATCATTTGCATATCCTCAATGATTGATGTTTTTTCCACCAATGTTTACTCTGCCTTCATCTGAATCCATTCTGGTTTTCCCTATGATAGGCACCTGATAAATATGAACATGAAAATGAAGCCCACTTTTTCTGTCCAGAAGACTAAATGCAAAAGAGCTAGCTGACATACAAAGTACAGGATGTGTAAATAACTCGACTTGTGACAATCTGCTATTTTTATCACCAGAAATTCCATCTCCTAATGACGTGATCTCTACAATTTGTAGATTGACCTAGAACAGCAAGTGAGAGAAAGAAAAGATCCTGATATCGCAACCAGCCTTGTGCTTTTAGAAATTGAGATTCGCCCTTCCTGAGTAATCGGAAACCTGCATACCTACCAAGATTTATTCTCTTTAGAGTTTCCTTCTGGGTGGGCTCAAAATATAGGTCATTATATAGAACTAAGTGCCTGGTCACAAATTTAGGAATGAAATACTGTATTAAAATGACTAAATCTATAAATCTAAAAGAAAATACAGTATATACAAAATGTTTTACAGATGGTATGTAACACCAGAGAAATTAATAAAAATGTTTCTAATAAGTGTTGGAAATATGAAAAGAAAGTAGGGTGCTTCTGTTATATGTGGTGGATGTGCAATAGGGCCAAGGACTTTTGGAAAATTATTCCAAAATGATAGAGAAAATTTTAGGGGTTAAAATTGCTTTGACACAAGAATTTTTTTATTGAATATATTACCAGCTACACTCGAAATGGATATTTTGACAGATATACTAAATGATAGACTGGATAATAATAAATGGGAACCTCTTTATATCTAGAGGAAATCTATACCAATTTAAGTAGAATAGATTAGAGTAATATCTTAGAGAGTGTAAAACAAGTTGAAATGAATGGAACATATTGTAATAAATCACTCTGGTGGCAACAGATAGAAAAGTAGGGAAAAATAAAATATAAATATTTAGTAAAAAAATAGAATCTCCTTCTGGGGAATTGATATAACTGCAGGTCTCATGGACAGACGGACAGAAATATTTGCTCAATTTTTTTAAATATTCTTTTCTCCCTCTCCCAATTTTATGCAAATGAACCCAATGAAGAGTTATGTAGGACTCGGAGACCTGCACACTGTTGTGTAATTTTAATTGACTGCAGTGAACGTATGGCCCTCCTATGGATTTTGGTTTGGTTTGCTGTCGTGGACCATGGCATTGACTCCTAATGAAAAACAAAACCAAAGAGGGTTGTGTCTTTGTACACCTGCTGGTAGTGTTACAAACATCTGAAAAATTATATTTTGTCCTCAGTAATTATTATCAGTTCTGAATATTCCTCAGCAACTGTAGCGTATAACATGTTCTGTACGACATGGGGCCTTAATGTTCGTGCACAGCTCTAACGTGGATGTGCTGTTCTGAACAAAATCTAGCCCTCTCAGAGCTTTAACTATTACTATCTCTGGGTTTAGGGCAGGGATTAGGGCATGCTAACCAGCCAGAGGAGGCCTTCTCAATAGCTGCCCCCAGGTTACTGAACACCCTCTTCAGTGAGCCTAAGGTCTGGCTCCCTCTTTCCTCTCCTCTTGGAGGCCACTGAAAACATGTTTCTTCGATCAGGGTTTTTATACTTAAGGTTAATATAGTTAGATGCCCTATGCCTAACACTGTTATTGTCTTTTGATGGGTGCGTTTCAGATTTTTCCTCTTTTAAGTCTGTTTTTAGATTCCTTTAAACTTTTTTTGTTTGTAATCACTTTTTAGTCATCTATGTCTCTTGTTTTAATGGCTGTTCTGGGTTTTTCGGGCTCTTTGGCCGTGTTCTGAAGGTTGTTCTTCCTGACCTTTCGCCAGTCTCTGTGGCCGGCATCTTCAGAGGACAGCAACCTGTAGTCTGGTGTACTTGGCTTGGGAGTGCAGTATTTATGGCTGTGAGATAGGCTTTTGTCTTTTCCTGTAGATGGGTGATTAGTGTGTATTGTTGTGGGTGTATTGTTGTGCTAAGGGGAAGAGATTATCTGTTCCTGTGGTTGATGGGTGTCATTAGCTGGTCTTTTGTGTGTAGTGATCCCCTGTCCTTGTGGGTGGGTAGAGTTCGTTGACCTTTTTTTGCACGTAGTATGTTTGATACCTGGGAGCCAAGTTTTGTTGAGCTTCATACTTTCCTCTTTTTTGTTGAAACTGTGCTTGTGGATTTCAATGGCTTCCCTGTGCAGTCTGACGTAATGATTGCTGGTGTTGTCCAGTATTTCAGTATTTTGAAATAGAATTTCATATCCAGTTTGTTTCAGGGCATGTTCAGCTACTGCAGATTTTTCTGGTTGTTTTAGTCTGCAGTGTCTCTCATGTTCTTTGATTCTGGTGTGGATGCTTCGTTTTGTGGTTCCAATATATACCTGGCCACAACTGCAAGGTATTCGGTATACTCCTGCGGTGGTGAAGGGGTCCCTTCTGTCCTTTGCTGACTGTAACATTTGTTGTATTTTTGTGGTGGGCTTGAATACTGTTTTAATTTGGGGAATGTTTTGAGGATCCTGGAGTAAAGTGGAATACAAGTGCAATAAATTAAAAATAAAATCCCTAGGAAGTATCCAAAAAATGGACCCATTTATGTGGCCTGTCCAGGTTCACAGATCAAGGATGAGCCTTGTTCTTGGCAAACGAAGGGCACAGAAGCCTTGCTTTGATTTGCTTAACTGCAACCCTGAAGTGGTTAAAGGCACAGAGCTGCAATGGCTAGACAAGTCCATACATTCACCAGCCCCCTTCCGGGTCCACTGCCTTCCTTTATGCCTGGGGAGGGGAAGACTCTGCCTTTTGCAGGGAGGCATTGATTGGCACTCTCACTGTGGAAGGGGGAGGTGAGTGAAAGCCTGGACAGACTAGCATCGGGAAGCAGAAAATAAAAGAAATCGGGAAAATAAAATGTCAAAAAGCAGCCACTGCCAGAGAAGGGGGTGGTTTTTGATATTCCTAAGATTCCCTGCTAGGTTGCCAACATCTCGCTTGCTCTCTGCAGCTGTGCTTTTCTTGAGGATTCAGTGTGCACCAACCCTTTTGCATGCTGATTCCTGCAAAAGGCAGAGGAGCGGGTCAAGATAGTTTTATTTCCCCCCCCCCCCAGGTTGCCAATGGACTTAAAAGAATCAAAAGGCCAACGTGGCCTGTTCCTGCGCCTTAGAAGGTGGCACTGGGTTACAGAAATCACCTGGTGCCGTTTTGGGTATTTTAAATAAATAAATAAAAATTAATAGATTTGTTAATGAAAATCTATTTTTGGGCCGTCCTTTGGGAGTTGTTTTCTGCTCCTTTGAGAGCTTCTGTATAACAGTATGGCAGTCAGCATTGTATTGGTATTTTACTCTAGAACCCATGAAATTGTATAAATCATGGCAGCAAATTTCAGCAAACTAACGAGGTGACAGCAGTATACCTGGTCTTGTACCTGATCAGCAATGTAATTAGGACCTCATCAGTTAGGTGTAATTTAATGTCAAATTCCAGTTAATTAAGGAGGTGCCAGTCACATCCCGAACTCTTGATAAGCATTTATTTCTGTGGTATCACGTTTGAATTATAATTATTTTTAATTTATTTTCCCTTTGTAGGTATAAAAGCGTGAAGATTTCATTATGCCAATCCATGCAGAGAAGGGCCATGAGGCAAGGCACCTGAAAGATCAAAACAAGAAAGGTAAAAGATTATTGTGTAGACTTGACGTTTTGCTTACAGTTTACTGTTTTATGTTGTAAACCACCCAGAGTGGCCGCTAATTAGATGGGCGCTATATAAATAAAATAAAAGCAAAACTGAAGGACCACATAATACTGTATACAGAACACAGCTCATACAAATGCTCAGCATAATGTAAGGGAAATGGTTATGTCCTTCCATAGTGCTGGTTTCCAGTTGGCATGTGGGCTGTCCTGTGGGATCTAGAGAATAGAAAAAGTGAAATGTTGCCCTAATTGATGGTATTAGGGGACAAATCCAGTCTGTTAGGTTTCTCTAGTTTCTCTGTAGCTCCTGTCATACCCAACCAGCATATCTCCTGTTTGGGCATGACAGGCATTGCAGTCTAGCACAGTGGTCCCCAACCTTGGGCCTCCAGATGTTCTTGGACTTCAACTCCCAGAAATCGTGGCCAGCAGAGGTGGTGGTGTTGTAGTGGTGTTGTAGACTACAACTTCTGGGAGTTGTAGTCCAAGAACATCTGGAGGCCCAAGGTTGAGGACCACTGGTCTAGCACATTTGGAGGGTGCCAATGAAGGAAGGGAAAGCTATTCTAGAATCTGAACTGATCTAAGAGAGCCGTGGTGTTGAACAACAGTTGCCCAGTCGAGATTCCCAGTGAGGATCGAATCCAGTGTTTCAAAGAATTTTATCACTTTGAAAGAAAGAGGCTCTCTCAAGATAATGATTATTCAAGGATGGTCACTTTCCAGTTGAGTAGCAGGAAATAAATTTGAAACTGACTAAAGCATATCAGGCAGAACAAAAAGAATACACATGATGCACACCCATATAAGTGGACTAAACATCAGTCAAGGTTTCTTTAGTCATTACCAGATGTAATAATTATGTTATCTACTGGCATTTTCTTTCATCGCCTTGAGACCCAGGCTCGAAGGTATAGCCTGTCATTTTCTGCACTACAGTATATTGTTTCTCGATTGTGTCTTTTAACTGTGTTACCGTGTACAGTTGGTCTTTAAAGTACCACAACATTATTATTTTTTTGCTTTGGTGTCTCCTGTAGGAACATTTACAGAACCAGACATCAAAAGAATTTAAGATGTGAAATGCAGACATATACCACTGCCCCCTTAGAGCCTGAGATGAATGTTTTGTCGTGTCATCTCTGTATTCTACCTCATATGTCTGGAAAAGTGAACAAAAAAGTTCTACAAAGCTTTTATTTAAAATATAACATTTAATATATAAGGTGCCACAGCATTGTTGTCTTTTTTTAGTTTTTCTTTTTCTTTTGCCTGATGAGCTTGCACAGACTTACATGGCTATCTCTTCTAAAACTATGACTAAAGCGTAATGGCAAAGAACAATTGACTACATAAATAAACCATAATTTCCCAAGACAATCCTCTTTGTCTTGTGCCTCTCCTACTACCTGGATGACATCACGCCTGTGATTTGAGGGGGCATGACCTCAAAAGTTCACCGTTAAGGGAATGTTACCATCAGATTGGGGGGTGTTGTTGTTGTTTGGTCCCATTTGTATCTAGACTATGGCTTTTTTTAAAAAAAGAAATCCCATTTATTTTTGACTGATGGTTTGATTAAACATTATTAAAAAGAGGTCCTACTAGCATGATAGTAAAGGCATGGAGCCTGTCATCTGCCATTCTGCTAAATACTTTTTAAATTGTTATCTAGTTAATTGTATTTTTTTAATTGGCTGCAAACATTTTTAATTGGTTGAGCCAATCAATTAATTAACCAGAGGCCAATGAGGATTGTAGACTGACATGTAGGAAGGGGCACCGCACTGATGAAGGCTGTCCTCTACTGCAGTGGTTCTTAACCTTAGGTTACTCAGGTGTTTTTGAACTGCAACTCCCAGAAACCCCAGCCAGCACAGCTGGTGGTGAAGGCTTCTGGGAGTTGCAGTCCAAAAATACCTGAGTAACCCAAGGTTAAGAACCACTGCTCTACTGCATCTTAACTGGGAATAAGTCCCATTGAAGTCAGTGGGCTCCCTTCTAAATGCAAATGTATAAGATTCTGCCGTAAAGATTGCATGTCCCAAGAAAACTGAATTGCTGTTTCAGGCCAGGAAGTGCAGGCACAAATAAAAATGGAGCCACAGGACCCAAGTGCATCCTGGGAGAGCTTCAAGGCTGGTGATAGAGATTCTTATGTTGTCCAAGTGAAGACCGTCAAGGAGTTTCTGAGCGAGAAAAGCCCAGTGCAAATCAAGAAAGAACCTGAAGAGGATCTACAGCAGTCCTGGGAAACCCAGTTGCAGGAGTTGCTGAAGAGTGTGGAGTCTCCTCAGTCAGCATGGAGGCCCCCAACGTCTCCTGACCCGATATATGAAGAGGACATGGATGAGCTCCAGGATTCCATGAAGGAAATGGCTTCAGTCAGCCTGTGGCCTCGAGGTGAGTGGGCAGCTCCGTCCCCCATGCCAGCCCTTGGGGAAGCTGGTAAACCCAAGAAAGGCCTGGAGTCTTCCATGAAAGTGAAGGAGGAAGTTGTGAGTGAGGACGCCACCCACGCGGAAACGCAACGCCAGCGCTTCAGGCACTTCTGCTACCAAGAGGCTGAAGGACCCCGGGAGGTTTGCAAGCAGCTCTGGAGACTCTGCCATCAGTGGCTGAAGCCGGACAGGCGCTCCAAGGACCAGATCGTGGACGCGCTCATCCTTGAGCAGTTCCTGAACGTCTTGCCTTGGGAAATGCAGAGCTGGGTCAGGGAGTGGCGCCCTGAGAGCTGCAGCCAGGCAGTCGCCTTGGCTGAGGATTTCCTCGGGAGGTGGCAAGAACCTGAGCAATGGCAGAACGAGGTGAGCACTCGCATTGCACGGAACGGACCGCAGAGCAGTGCTCTGTCTCTCACGGGGTTTCAGAGTGATTTGGGGAGGTGGTTGTCATGAAAGGGCAGCAAATTTAGTTATTTAATTATTAATACTGTGGTATACACTAGAACCCCGTATCCACAGGCAATAGGCTCCAAGCTCCACCCCCGTGGATGCTGAAAAATACAGATTATAGCAAACCCTATTTTAATGTATTTCTCTAACAAACACTAAACATAGCATGGTCTTTGCCTCCCTCTTAGTGGCCAGTTCTGGTAACTTCATCTTGAGAAATATACATTGCTGGGATTTTTCTTTTAACATTTTCAGCCCGTGGATAAGTGAATCAGTGGAAACTTATCCTGCCGATAAGGGAGTCCTACTGTATTTACAGTGGTGCCTCACATAACGAGCGCACCGTTTAACAACGAATTCGCATAGCGATCCATTTTTTGGGATCGCTAATGCGATCGCATACTGATGTTCTCTATGGCCAAAAATCGCTTTGCGACGATCGGTAAGCGTTTCGCTTACCGATTCTCACATAGCAATTTTTAAAAATCAGCTGTTCGGCAGTTCCAAAATGGCCGCCGGATGCCCAAAATGGCAGCACGCAGCATTTTCAATGGATTTAAAGGGGGAAAACAAAAAATCACCAAAAATTAACGAAGACTCAGAACAGAGCCAAATTAAGTTTGCATAGGTTTCACAAGGTGCACTACCGATTTCAAGCATTTAAAACAGGTTTCAAACATTTTAAGACACTTAAAAATTAGCGAAAACAGAGATCGGGAAGCCAGTTGAAATGCATTGAAGCCGGCTTCAGTGCTTTTGAATGGCTTTCCGTTGGGGAAAACATTGTTTCACTTTGCGATGTTTCCTATGGGGATTTTCGCTTAAGGATGGTAATCCGTTCCCATTGGAACGGATTGGAACGGATTAACCGTTCCCATTGGAACGGATTAACCGGTTTTCAATGCATTCCTATGGGAAATGGTGTTTCGCTTAATGATGTTTTCCCATAGCGATGGTTTTTTTGGAACCAATTAACATCGTTAAGCGAGGCACCACTGTACTCATTAGCAATTTCCTCCTTGCTTTCAGCTTACTCCTTGCACTTTTTTAACCTCTTGGCCTTCTAGGTGTCCCAACACAATGGTACCAAGCCTTTATTAAAATAAAAATAAAACATTACATGAAAGGAAGTGGGAAATAAGCAATTTGAAGGGCAATGGTGTTTTATCAAGGATGGGGCTTTAAAAACAGAACAAGAGCCATTTTGAAACCCTTCTCTCTATTGATTAATTTAAGAAGTGCCTCCTGTTCTGTATTTGCTGATGGCAGATGCTTTCTGCATGGTCAGTGATGACACAGTCTAAACCAATGCAGATGTATTCATTACCAAAAAAGTAGAAGCCCCAGTGGCAGAGGAAAACACTCAGGATGGAGAGAGGAACTCTAGGCTACTTCATATTGACTTATATATATTATGTAGTCCAGTTATGACGTGGGACGTGGTGGCGCTGCGGGCTAAACCGCAGAAGCCTGTGCTGCAGGATCAGAAGACCAGCAGTTGTAAGATCGAATCCACGTGACGGAGTGAGTGCCCGTCACTTGTCCCAGCTCCCGCCAACCTAGCGGTTCGAAAGCATGCAAGTGCAAGTAGATAAATAGGTACCACCTCGGTGGGAAGGTAACAGCGTTCCGTGTCTAAGTCACACTGGCCATGTGACCACGGAAGATTGTCTTCGGACAAATGCTGGCTCTATGGCTTGGAAACGGGGATGAGCACCACCCCCTAGAGTCGAACACGACTGGACAAAAATTATCAAGGGGAACCTTTACCTTTACCTAGTCCAGTGATGGTGAAACTTTTTGAGCCCGAGTGCCCAAACTGCAACACAAAGCCAACTTATTTATTTTAAAAAGCCACTTCAATGAAAATTGAATACTGAGGTTTTAGTTTAGAAAAAACTGCCCCGCAAGGGTTAAATGCTTGGTTGTTGTTTTTCTAGGGGCATTATAAACAAATACTTTATGGTCCTCCAATTCCCCATCAGGCTAGACCAGTAATGGCCGCCATTGCACCCCTCCACTGAACCACTGCACCAGCAGAGGGGAGTGCAAAAATTGGAGGATGGGTAAGTATTTTCCAATGGCAACTTACAGCTCATGTGCCCATGGAGAGGGCTCTGTGTGCCAGCTGTGGCATGCGTGCCATAGGTTCGCCGTTGCTGGTGTAGTCAAAGGAAAAAATCATGTGAATCTGATTGTCCCAATCTAAGAATATTCCCCACGTTATTTGTTAGTGTAGTCTCTTCCTAAGGCCTAGCTTGGGCTCAGCGTGCATTAAACTATCTGTCTCGGTGAGTGACATGAAAAAACAATTCCCAGCTTTTTCCAGAGCCTAGTTAATCAAATCTGCATCTTCCCCAGTCACAAGGGACTTCAAAGGACCACCCCGTCCCTGACACCATACACATATTGCCTCTTAAAGGATTGGGCCATGATCCCACCCCCACAACATGTAAAAAACTTCCTAGAAATGTACAGCCCTCCCAGGAAAAATCTGATCAGCCACTGCTTAGAAGCAACATCTTGCAGGAATGGATGGACATTTGGCCTCTTCCCTCAGGGTTTTTCATGCGCTCTGCCTGCAGTGTGGATCTGCGCTCCACAGTTTCTACAGTTCGATGTTGCTTTAACTGTCAGGAGGACTATGGAACCTTTGGGCTTTGTATGCTGATGAGGCATTTAGAATTTCTGGCCATTCATTCATTCATTCATTCATTCATTCATTCATTCATTCATTCATTCATTCATGTATTTATTTATTTATTTAACTTATATGCCGCCCACTCTACCCAAAGGTCTCTGGGCGGCTTACAACAAATCTCCTAATGCAGCAAAGAATCCTATGGACCGCACCAAATGAAACACCATAAGACTCCACTGAAGGCAGCCAAAGCATTTAAAAGCCAGGATCCTGACCGGTAACCTACCTATGTGTAAGAGAAATCATATAAGCAGTTACAGCTGATTATCTCCAGTTAACAAGGTGCTGTCGCATTTCTGGTCATGCATCCATTTGCATGCCAGGCACTTGTCTATAATTTAATTAATTAGCAGCAATTTGCTAGTGCAATTTACTTCGCTTAAACTGTGATGAATTACCAATGGGATTCTGGCCAATGGAGTTTCAAATGGCTTGACCTGTGCAGTGTCGATGCACTCTTGGTGTCCTCTGGTAGGTTTACCAGGTTCTGGAAGTGTCCATTCGTTGAATATTACAATTAATACTTCCCATAATAGCCTACATATGGATGCGGTCCATAATATAGTGGGGAGTAGACAAGTTAGTGTCTTCCAAATGTTTCAGACCACAATTCTTTAATTCTCTGACCATTGGCTAAGTTGCCTCTCGCTTGTACAAAACATGAAGGATCCTAGGTCCGCTATGCCTCTCACATCCTTTCTGCCAAAGGTCTTATACAATGTGGATCTGCTTCCTTTGCAGGAGCCCCAGCTAGCGGTGGAGTCAGTCGTCAGCACCCCAAAGACGCAGATCTCTGTGGAAACCAAGCAAAAGGGTAATTTTGTTTCTTTGGATGAAGTGTTCACAAGGTTGTGATTTTAAAAAATCCAATGAAGGTTCCACCAGCAGGACTCAAGGCAGCTAACAACAAGATTAGGAAAAGGTTCAAATAGGGAATCTAGACCACAGATCAACCTTTCCTTCTTACTTAATACATTTGTGCATCGACACAGACTTATAGTTCCTTAACTTCTACTCCAAGTAAACATAAGAGATAAGCTGCACTCTTTGATTTGTCAAAGAGAGGGGGAACCTCTTCTTGCCTAGGGCTGAGCTTTCAACACAACAATAATTTTTTTCTCTAAATATGAATCAGCTGGATTGTTCTATGAAGATTGTCCAACTTTGGATAGAGCTGTGTTGCGCTCACAGGGGTGTGTGTCATGATCACATGCATGCCCGCGAGTACAACACGCCCCTCTGCAAACACGACATGCCCCCATGCGTGTGGGGGGGGGAGATCTGTATCCGCGGCCCAGTTCCAGGGAGCCCGTGGACCGCCCCTGAGCTGCGGATAGGGGGTTGGGGACCCCTGCTCCAGAGGATCTATAGAGAGTAGGGTATCTAGTGAAATTATGCTGTAATATAAAATTACATGGAGTGGAAGTTAAGATACAAGAAAGGTGGATCCGTGTGCCCACATTTCAAGTGAGGTGTGTGGTAAACTTGATCTGTACTTTGAATGTCCTTGCTGTTCGGGTTTTAATTAATTAATTAATTAATTAATTTAATTTCTATGCCACCCAATCGACCCAGAGGTCTCTGGGTGGCTCACAACAATTAAAGTTCAATACAGTAAAAGATAAAATGATTAAAATACAATTAAAATACAATTAAAATTGCCATCATCAGGACCCACAGTTGATGTTATTTCAATTAAAAGCCTTCTGGAACAGGAAGGTTTTGACCTGGCGCCGAAATGTCATCAGCGTCGGCGCCAGACGAATTTCAGTCGGGAGGGCATTCCATAGTCTGGGGGCAGCTGCCGAGAAGGCCCTTTGTCTACAAGCCGTCCCTCTTACCTCCTTGAGGGATGGCTCTTTCAAAAGGGCCCCCTGGCTAGATCTTAACTGCCGGGTAGGCTCATATGGATTTAAATTCAGCAAAAAAAAAAATTTTTAACTGTAATTTTTTTCTTGAGAAATTTCCTGCTTTTTAAAAATGTAGGAACACACAAATGTTGGAAAAAATAGTCTGTCTTTTCTAAACAAGTTAAGGTAAGGGGGCAAAATTATGCCACCATGTAAATAAACAAACCAAACAGTCAACCAGAGCAGAACAATTGCCCTCCTCCAGAAACTTGTTTCAGGGCCAGACATGTTCCACCCAAAACTAATTCTGCTCAAAGATAGGCTTAGAAAGCCATAATCTTTACTTGGCAACTACCACTCAGCTTGGGGACAAGGCACAAGCAGTGATGTCAAACTTTCAGAAGGCGGCAGGATTGACAGGTAGAATTGCAATGAATATTAACCATAATGAAGGATGAGCAAAGCAAGGGGCAGCCTTGACATTTAATTTTTGTGGGGGATGTAACATGGAAAATCACTCGTGTTATGAATCATATAGTGGCTGGAACCACTGGGTAATAAAAAGAGACAAAGCTTTAACGCTAATAATAGGCCATCAAGTCAATTCTGACTTATGTCAACCCTTTTCAGGGTTTTCGAGGTAGAGCATACTTAGAAGTGGTTTCCCATTCTTGGGAGAGCCCTGGGGCTGTGTAGCTTGTCCAAGGCCACCCAGGCTGGCTTTCCTCACAGGAGGCACTGTGAGGAATCAAACTCCCAATCTTTGACTCCACAGCCAGATATTTAAACCACTGAACTAGCCAGCCATTTTTAATGCTAACACATAATTCTAAATACAGTGGTGCTCTGCTTTACAGTTACCTCATTAAATGACGAAATCGCTTCACGGCGATGTTTCAAAGGGTGATTTTCGTTTGACGATGATCAGTTCCCTGCTTCGGGAACCAGTTCTTCGCCTTACGATGATCTAAAAACAGCTGATCGTCTGGTTTCAAAATAGCCGCCCGCTGTGGAAAATGGCTCCCCACTGTTTTTAGGACGGATTTTTTGCTTAACAGGGATCGGAAAATGGCCGCCCTATGGAGGATCTACGCTGGATGCTAAGGTATTTCACCCATTGGAACGCATTGAGCGGTTTTCAATGCGTTTCAGTGGGCTTTTTACTTTCGCTTGATGACGATTTCGTTCCACAGCGATTTCACTGGAATGAATTAACGTCGTCAAGAGAGGCACCACTATAAGTTAGTGGGGCCTCCTAGAAATAAATCAAATGAATGTTGTTGTTTGAAAATAATAAAAATGAACAAAAACATCACATAGGGGGAGAAACTTATTTTTGTGCCATGATAATCTTCTTTTGTTTTCTAGAAGTAAATGGGCAAGTGGAAGAGCATGGAGAGGTGTCATTTCCCATAGAAAGAACAGAGCAAGGGAGACTTTGTGGAATATCCTTCCAGGGCCTTGAGGTGGATTTGATGCCTGGAAGTCCACTCAAGCCCAGAAGCCATTGGGAAAACCACCTGGGGAAAGCCACCCAGCACACTTTTCTCCATGAGGAGAGAGATGTTGGCTTACACAAAGATGCCTTTCCAGAGGGGATCATCCAGTTTGACGTCAAGAAGGAACAGGTTGACAATAGGGGCTTTAAGCAGCATAATGGCCAGGCCGTGCAGATAGCTGAAAAACCGTACACATGTTTGTACTGTGGGAAGACCTCGAACTGCAAGGCAAACCTTGTGGTACATGAGAGAACCCACACCGGAGAGAAGCCGTATGCCTGCTTGGACTGCGGCAAGAGCTTCAACCGGAAGTCAACCCTCGTGAGGCACAAGAGGATGCACACTGGGGAAAAGCCGTACGAGTGCGCCGAGTGCGGGAGGCGCTTCAGCATCCGGTGCAACCTGATTAATCATGAGAGAATCCACACAGGTGAGAAGCCATACAGTTGCTCGGACTGCGGGCAGAGGTTTAGTCGGCGGCTACAGCTTGTCATACACAGGAGAACTCATACAGGAGAGACGCCGTACAGATGCGCCCAGTGTGGGAAATGCTTTACTCGCCGCTCTTCTCTTTTGACGCACGAGAGGATCCACACGGGAGAGAAACCAAACACTTGCACAGATTGTGGGAAAAGCTTCATTCAGAAAGGATACCTTCTTATACACAGAAGGATCCACACGGGAGAGAGACCCTATAAATGCACATCGTGCGAGCAAAGATTTCTCAATCGTAGTGATCTACGAAGACACGAAAAAATCCACGCTGGAGCAAATCCTGCAAGCTGCTAGAGTTATAACCATGAACCTGGAGTGTGGCTGCTTGCTTTTATT
This sequence comes from Pogona vitticeps, assembly GCF_051106095.1. Lineage (NCBI taxonomy): Eukaryota > Metazoa > Chordata > Lepidosauria > Squamata > Agamidae > Pogona > Pogona vitticeps. Next base: position 22,799,393 of record NC_135784.1, read on the forward strand.
TGCCTGCCCAGCAGCCTGTGGTTTACTACTGGAAATGGAAATGCTTAATTCATTGTTTAAAAATATTGATGTTTTAAAAAGAAAGAGAAAATGTAAAAGGTACATGCAAGGGAATCAGAAGTGATAACAACACAAAACTGTGAACATGTTTAATAAGATTTGAAGAGATTGGTTGGTGCAGCTTTCCAAAAAGATGGGCTGGAGAATGGGGGACTTTTTTGCTTAGGAAAAACAACAACTAAGAGGACCATGACAAAAGTTAATAAAAGGCATAGAAATAACAAGCCTATTAAGGTATGGGAACTATTTATGTGGAATGAATGACTGATATAAACCACAGGTGCCGACAGAGCATAAACAGGTTAGATGCCCAACTCAGAGCAGAGCACTGTTCTTCTCAGATAACCTTCAGAAAATATACTTCATTAACAATCCATTATTGAAATATGCTTGTCTGGTTTCCGGCATAAAAGGCTGGTCCCGATCCCTCAGCCTCAACATCCATTTCGAATAATCTTTCCTTTTATTGCTCTGATACATATTGTCAGCATCCAGAATGTGTAGGGGAGAGGTTTATATAAATTAAATACTTTTTTATAGTTAAAAACCCCCGCCACTTTTAAAGACAAAATTGAGAGAAAGACTTGAAAACATACTTTCTAATTGCAGGGATGTTGAAACACCCAAAGCCTTCTGCTTAGATGGGTGGATTTGTCAGGTTCACGGTCTCTTATAATTGAATTTTCATCATCTGAAGTTCTTTTTTGTCACATCTGTGGAAAACATTTGCTCATTTTAAAAAAGTTCTTATCAAAAAGAAGGCGATCACAATTCTGACCTTTTGCTAAGGGGACTTATTGTCAACCAGGAGAATTATAGAAGCTAGCGTTTGAATAAATGTTTGGTATAACTGAGCAAATAAGCAATCTGGATTGGAGATGGGCACGAACCAATTCACTCTGGGTTCGTCCCAGTTCGTCCCGCCTCCTCCGGCTCAAATCAGCCACTCGCCAGGCCCAGCCTGCTACCCTTCTTGCACCTCCTGAGCTGATCTACCAGTCCCAGCAACAGCTCAGGCTCCTCTGCCCCGCCCTCGTGGCTGATTGCCCACTCAGAGAAAAGGGCGGGGCAGAGAAGTCTGTGCTCTGGCTCCTGATTGGGGGATTAGCAAGCAATCTGGGCCTGTTGACTGGCTCATTGGCTGAGGAAGCGGGAGATGGGAACGGCAGCACACCTTTATGAACCCACACCAGTTGGGACAAACAGGTTCATGCCTATCTGGATCTTGGGCCAGAAATTATATATTTACAGAGGCAAGGGGGACAGAGAGCTGGTTATATTTATGATCATCACATTATTTTCCATTACTGCTTGTTGGAAACTATTTGAGAAACTAAGGGCTGCGTGAGAACAACTGCTCCTGTAAAATTACATGGTTCATCACCTTTTTTTTGCTGTTTTTCTGACCATTCATGTGATGCAATGCTTGTCTCAATAAAGAAAATGACACAATCTACATTTTCCAGAGCTTTTTGTCCCTGCTGCCTTCATGATTTATTTTGTTATGGGAGTTTGTTCCTGGGGACAGAGTTCAGCAATGTAGCAGTGAACTTAATGTTTATGTGTTGCATTTCCATCCCTGTTTTCTCCCAGCCGTGGGATTCAAGGCAGTTTCCTACAGAATGAATTGGCCAAAACCTCTTCATTTGTATGCCAGTTTATGAAATAATAAGCTTCATAAAAGAAGCCATGACAGGGATGTGAGCTTCAGAGGGAGGGTTTTAAAGATTTCCTGAAGAGAAGCATTTTTGGAAGCTTGGCTTTTCAAAGGTCCGTCTGAACATGACCCTGGTAAACTCTACCCTGCCTTGAAAAGAGGAAGTAGCTTGCATTTTTGCCCCCCCCCGAAGAATCTTAATTTTTGAAATGCAGTACACAAGTTCTGCATTTCAAAATTCACAAGCTCACACTATCAATCTGAAGAAGTGAAAGTGAGGAACACAGAAATGCAGTTTCCAAAGACATAGTGGTGTGAATTTGTTTCAGCATATACAACCAAAAATAAACTAGAAGGCAAGTCTTCTATCATCATGAAAAAGGTTTGTTTTAGCATAAATTTTCTTCAACACATATCTGCTTTGTTGCTGTGCCTTTGACAAAGTGCCCCATGATATCCTGATTAGCAAGCTAACTAGGTGTGGGCTGGATAGATCAAGGGTCAGGTGGATACACAGTTGGCTACAGAATCATACTCAGAGGGTGATGATTAATGGGTCCTTCTCAAACTGGGAGTAGGTAACAAGTGGGGTACCCCAAAGCTCAGTCCTGGGTCCAGCACTCTTCAATATTTTTATTAATGAATTGGATAAGGGAATGCAGGGAATACTTGTCAAATTTGCAGATGATACCAAATTTGGAGGAATAGCTAATACCCTAAAAGACAGAGACAACATTCAAAATGACCTTGATAGGATGGAGCACTGGGCCAAAAGCAATAGAATTATATTCAACAGGGATAAGTGCAAAGTACTGCATCTCAGAAAAATAAACCAATTGCACAGTTACAAGATACCTGGTTCAGCAAAAGTACAAGCGAGAAGGATCTTGGAATTGTGGTAGAGCACAAGTTAAATATGAGCCAACAGTGTGATGTGGCTACAAAAAAGGCTAATGCTATTTTAGGCTGCATTAATAGAAGTATAGTTTCCAAATCCCGCAAAGTGCTAGTCCCCCTCTATTCTGCACTGGTTAGGCCTCACCTTGAGTATTGTGTCCAGTTCTGGACACTGCACTTCAAGAAGGACACTGACAAATTGGAACAAGTTCAGAGGAAGGCGACAAGGATGATCAGCGGACTGGAAACTAAGCCTTATGAGGAGAGGCTGAAAGAATTGGGCATGTTTAGCCTTGAGAAAAGAAGGCTGAAGGGTGATATGATAGCACTTTTCAAATATTTGAAAGGCTGTCATACAGAGAGCCCTATCTGGGCTAGGGTGACTGTCAATCTATCCAGCACTAACCAATTGTTCCTTTCTCTGCCTCTGAATTCAAAGAAAGACCCACCTCTCTGCTCTGGGTCTTTTTCCTGTTGTCTGTTGCAAGCTGTGAGTCTGTTGAACTCTGTTTGCTAACAGCAGTCATGTCTGTCAGATTGCTGTTTCATCTGTTCAATTGTAAGTAAAGAAATCTTTTAATTTTTTTTACTACTAACCTTTTTGGGCGAGTTATTGAGACCATAAGTGCCAGTTAATTTGTAAAGGGATGGACTACTCTGGGCCACTTGAAGCTATTCTGCTCTTTGAATCCCTGCACTTCTGGAATTTAATCAAACATTCAAAACTCTGGAACAGTTCTGGGGGGGTGTTTTGTGGCTGATTTTAGCATTTTAAATTGTAATATTTGAAATTTGTTGGACGTATATTTCATATACGTAATCTTTTATTTTTTATTTTATTTTTATTATACATATTCACATATATTTCATATACGTAATCTTTTATTATGGAACACACAGATGTGAGTAAAGAAAGATCCTGTCACTGACATCGCTCCTGTTGCACTGGGGTCGCCATGCAAGCTATTCCAAGATACCCAAATTCTGGAGACTTCTCGGAGTTGGAATTTTTAAAAAACCACACACACACACAAAGGGTGTGCGTCTAGAAATCAGTTAAAATTGAGAGTGTTCAAGGCAGCACTGCGATCAGTCACCAGCTTCTGTTTACATTTTTGACATCAATTGCCACACCAGTTTAGTAGCATCTACTGACTGGAAGATAACGTCTACATCTGTCATAGGGTAAGCTGGGTTTGCCTGTGTATCCAAGCACAAAACAGAAGAGTTTGGGGTGCAGAACAGGCTGTGGGGTAGACATCATTGTCCTCCAAGAGCAACACCGAGCAACATGTGGCCCACAGGCCAAACGTGGCTCAAGAGCCATGAAATGAGAAACAGGTGGTCTGTTTATATGTTCCCAGAGGCCTCTAGGAGCAGTGGGTTTTGCATGAGGGGCCTCAACCTTCCAAAACGCAAAAACGAAATCCAGTGGTCCCCCTCTGAGATACTTTCAGATGCCTTGCGACAAAGCAATGGCATAAAAACAGCCATTTGGGGGCTTTCTGTGACCCATGGAGGTGGCACAGATTTGACTTGGAGACCCTATATATGTTGTTGTTGTTAAGTCGTTTAGTCATGTCCGACTCTTCATGACCCCATGGACCAGAGCACGCCAGGCCCTCCTATCTTCCACTGCCTCTCGGAGTTGGGTCAGATTCATGGTGGTTGCTTCGATGACTGTCCAGCCATCTCATCCTCTGTCGTCCCCTTCTCCTCTTGCCTTCACACTTTCCTAACATCAAGGTCTTTAGGCTGGGAAATTATCTGCAAGGTTGCAGCCAGAGGGAGTTGGTATTGTGCCCCCCAATATTGTCTGCCTGGAGGGGTTGCTTCAAGGTGTAATGATGGTGCTGGTTCCCTGGTCTGCGCACGGGGAGACCCCGCCGGCCCTTGAAAAACCTGCTGCACACGAAGCTCTCCATGTCGTTCACCTTTACAAATGATGTTTGTTCCTCATTTAGAGGGCATCGCAGCAGAGCCTAGAAAAGTTACTTTTTGGCATCCCGCAACTAAAATTGCCACTATACATGCTTTCTGGGATACAGTGGGGGCAGTGAGCTGAAAAAAGTAACTTTTCCAATTTGAGTTTTCTCTGCTGCCCCCTCTGGAGTTTTCTCTGCTGTCCCCCACCATCTGTTTTTATTAATTGGACATCTGTGTTCGGTGGGTAAGTTATTGTTTCCTTTCATTGCTGTTAGCCACCCGGAGTAGTGCTCTGTCACTAGATTGGTGGAATAAAAATGTGATTAACTAATTAAATAAATAAATAAATTTCCGTGGTCTGCATCTAAGCCATGGCTTACCCACCCTAACACAGGAATGGGTTCCACCAATTATGTGGTTTTGCTCTCCCAAAAGAGACATAAACATAATTTTTGTTGCATTTATTAGATGCATTCCTCACAATGCATTTTGCAACAGACAACAATGGGATAAAAAAGTTTAGAATTAATAAAACTCTCCATGTGAATCCCAGTGTGAAACTCACAGCTACTCCATTCAACCTGAAAAAATTACATATTATAACATTTAAAGTATTTATTTTCCACCAGATTAGTTTAAGGCAGGGCCCCGGGAGCAGAAGCAAACATACAAAAGATATCCTAAAAATACTGCATTTCCCTGCACAGTGGAGTTGTATTCCGGTGACTGCAGACATTTTTGGAACAAGGTCCAAAAATGTTTATAAATTACCAGTACTTATTTTAAAGCCATTTCCAAAAGCTTTTAATCACCTGTTCTGCCCAAAAGTAGATAAATATTTCAGAATCAACAAAGTCTTGTTTTTGAGAACAAAAGAGCTGTTCATGGGGGAAAAAAAAGGAGGCCCAGGGTTTGGGTGTAACATCATACAATTAACACGTCAACACTGAAATCATTACTGCATTAAACAGAAAAAAAAGCGAACTGGTGCATCTGATCTTCTAAAATTAACATTACTTTCTAAATGTTTTTACACAATGAGGGGCATCGGTTTGCTTGGTCTCCCATTTAATACAAAAATACAGTGGTGCCTCGCTTAACGAGCGCCTCGTATAGCGACGAATCCGCATAGCGCTACCTTTTCCGGGATCGCTAATGCAAAGGTATAGCGTTGGCCCCAATGGGCGAAACTCGCATAGCGAAGATCGGTAAGCGTTTCGCTTACCGATCTTCGCTTTGCAACGCCCGAAAATCAACTGTTCGGCGGCTCCAAAATGGCTGCCGGATGCCCGAAATGGCCGCACGCAGCGTTTTCGCACCCTCCCCTCTCTTACCGAGGGCACGAAAATGGCTGCCGGACCCTGGAAACTTCGCTAAACGGTGAGTTTTGTGCCGATTTGGAACGTTCCAATGGCTTTTTACTTTCCGCTTAGCGAAGTTTTCACATAGCGAAGGTTAATCCGGAACGGATTAACCTCGCTATGCGAGGCACCACTGTAACTATTTTAATGCCCAGCTCTGAGCAAACCCTCCACCTGCTGGCTACTCGCTCCCAACACCCAAACGTCTATGTGAGTGTGATGAGCTTTGGTGCACTTGGGGAACTTAACGAAGTTTACAGATCAAATGAAAAGCAAACATAGGAGAGAAGAGGGGGTGGGAAAGCAGACATGTTGGTCCCTGAGTAGATCTATAGTAATATCTTTATTGCTGGCTGGATAGCTCAGTAGTTCAGGTATCTGGCTGCAGAGCCAGCGGTCATGAGTTCCAATTCCCCACTGTGCCTCCTGCAAAGCAAGAGCTAGCCTGTGTGGCCTGGGGAAAGCTGCATAGTCCAAGGGCGCCCCCTAGAGGAAGAGAAAGGGAAGACACCTCTGAAAACCCTGGAAAGGGTCACCCTAAGACAGAATTGACTTGATGGCACATGATGATGATTAACATCTTTATTAGGACTAGCAAAAATGCAACAACCAGGAGTCTTGTAGCACCTTAAAGACTAACGTTGTTTTGGGGGCAAGGTTTTATCGTCAGCAGCCTACTTAATCAGGCAGGTTTCAGAACTTTATTTTAACTGCACATCCTGTGGGTTTGTTGTCCTGTGGGTTTAACAGCTAGCCAGGAGGATTTGTCAATGTCTCCATTTCTCCCCCCCCAACCCATCAGATGAGTTCTGATGAAATGTCCCGGACAACTAGAGGGTTCACATGTTTAACGATATTCTGAGGGCCAATATATATGTATTGCCGGGGCCTCTTGCCCGACACTTTCCACGGAGGTGGAAACCGCTAGGATTTCTCTCCTGGGTGGATTTTCATATGTCTATGAAAAACAGAAGAACTACAGAATCTTTTCTTGCACACAGAACATTCGTACGGTTTCTCTCCAGTGTGAATTCTCTCATGTACGACGAGGTTGGATTTTTTACTGAAGCTTTTCTCGCAGTACGAGCATCTGTGAGGCTTCTCCCCCGTGTGCACCACCGAGTGTTTCCTCAGGTGAGAGCTAGAGACGAAACTTTTCCCACACTCCGAGCAACCGTACGGCCTCTCCCCGGTGTGGGTCCTCTCGTGGATCACGAGGCGAGATCTCTGGCTGAAGTTTTGCCCACAGTCCAAACACTGATAGGGTTTCTCTCCAGTGTGGGTCCTTCTGTGTGTTTTCAGCTGAAAGCTGGTCCTGAAGCTTTTCCCGCACTCCGAGCACTCGTAAGGCTTCTCCCCCGTGTGGGTTCTCTTGTGTTTGATGAGGGAAGCAATTTCCCTGAAGCTGTTCCCGCAGTCAGAGCATTCGTGTGGCTTCTCCCCTGTGTGAGTCCTTTTGTGAATGACTAGCTGAAAGCTGATCCGGAAGCTTTTCCCACACTCAGAGCATTCGTAAGGTTTCTCCCCTGTGTGGGTTCTCTCGTGTTTCACGAGAGAGGCCCTCTCACTAAAGCTTCTGCCGCAATCCAAACATCGGTGGGGCTTTTCACCTGTGTGGGTCCTTTTGTGGAGTTTGAGATGGCAGCTGATCCTGAAGGTCTTCCCGCAATCGGAGCATTCGTACGGCTTTTCTCCCGTGTGGGTTCTCTCGTGTTTAATCAGTGCACCCCTCTCAATGAAGCTTTTGCCACAGACGGAGCATTTATGGGGCTTTTCTCCTGTATGAATCCTCAGGTGCTTCACCAGGATCCCTTTCTCGCCAAAGGCCTTCCCACATTCGGTGCATTCAAATGGCTTCTCTCCTGTGTGGGACCTCTCATGTTTAATGAGGGTGGACTTGGCATTGAAGTTTTTACCACAGCTCGAGCATTTATAGGGTTTTTCCCCAGTGTGGATTCTCTTGTGCTTCACGAGATTTGTCCTCCAGCCAAAACTCTTCCCACACTCGGAACAGATGTAAGCTTTCCCTCCCGCGTGGCTCCTTTCGTGTGGAATAAGAGACATTCTGCAGCTCGAGATCTTCCCACAGCGTGTATATTTATGAAGTTTCTCCTTCATTTGGCTTTGGTGGTTCTCGGGGAGACCAACGGCGTGATGCCACTGCTGTCCAATGTTTGGGCTGGTCTTTTCCCTGCACTGGAGAATGGTTTCGCCCCCACTGTGGCCACCTTCCTCAAAAATGAAGGGATCCGTTGCTCTCTTACCCACCTGCCTTTCTGGAACGTGCAGACTTCCTGAGTGTGTCTGGCAAATGCACATTTTTTTAGGTTTTTCTAGCTGAATGGTCTCCTCCTCCTCATTCTTCAGCCCTTGCACACCACATTCTAGGACTAAAAAAGAAGTTGTTTAAGGTTGCATTTTGTGGAAGAGTTTTGGTACATACCTGTCAAATGTCAAACTGACTATGAATTATGCTATTGTCAGAGTTGGGGTAATGGCTATAGGACAATTTCTTTTCCAGCCTTGGGTAACCCAGGTGTTCTTGGACTGCAACTCCCAGAAACCCTGGCTAGCATCGCCAGTGGTGAAGGCTTCTGAGAGTTTTGGTCCAAGAATATATGGGGATCCAAGGTAGGGAACTACAGTGGTGCCTCGCATTACGATGTTAATTTGTTCCAGCGAAATCGCTGTAGAACGAAAACATCGTAAAGTGAAATTAAAAAGCCCATAGAAACGCATTAAAACCTGTTTAATGTATTCCGATGGGCTTAAAACTCATCGTCCAGCGAAGATCCTCCATACGGCGGCCATTTTCACTGCCTGTCTTGCGAGGAATCCGTCCCTAAACACAGCGGGGAGCCATTTTGTTTAGCCGGCGGCCATTTTGAAACCGCCGATCAGCTGTCCGAAAATAATCATTTTGTGAAGAATCGGTTCCCGAAGCAGGGAACCGATCATCGCAAAGTGAAATTTCCTCATAGGAAACATCGTTTTGCGATCAAAAGTTCATCGTAATGCAATTTCGTCGTTAAACGAAGTGATCGTAATGCGAGGCACCACTGTATTTATATAGGACAAGGATGGGAGACCTGTTTCAGCCTGTGAGTTGCAAATAATGCCTGGAGATCTGCCAAAATTCCTCTGGACTTGAGCTTGCATCCAGCGAACGGTTCCTGTGTTTGTTCTGCTTTTAGAAACAGCCCAGGAAGGATATTTATCCTGACTCCCCACTACAGCCTAAAAGCTCCTCCAGTGATCGGGGAATTTCCCGCCTCCCCAAGATGCTTTTTGAGTTGCATCAAGACTTAATGGAGAAAAGGGAAGACCCTTTTCTCTCACCAGCGGTTGGGAGTTAGGAGGTCATTAGATCAAGGCCACAAGAAACAATCCTCTACTACAGTGGTTCCCAACCTTGGGTCCCCCAGGTGTTCTTGGACTAAAACTCCCAGAAGCCTTCACCACTAGGTGTGTTGGCTAGGATTTCTGGGAGCTGCGGTCCAAGAACATCTGGAGACCCAAGAATGGGAACCACTGCTCTATTATATTATTTATCCATCTCATCCCAAACTACAAAGCTGAGCAACTTGGACATGTTGCTGAATTCCAGCACCCATCATGGCTCAGCGCTGGCCAGCATGGTGGGGCCAAGCGAAGGCCAGAAACCCTCCATCCCCATTCAAACTCGCAACAGCTCTCCATACGCTTAGGAAAAAAAGAGGATTTTCCTTCACTTCCCCTGGTACTCCTTTTCAATGAAAGTGCCAAGGAGTGAAGCTGCTACCTTCAAAGCAGGTGCTGCACCACGGAGCTACATTTATGCTTCAGAGAGAGAAGAGAACTTGGGCTTCCAAATATCATGAGCACTATTGGTCATTTGGGATGATGGCAGTTGTAGTTGAAGGAGACAGAGAGAGGTAACCTCCCCTATGGAAACCCAGCCTTAGGAGGCCAGACGGAAAGAACTGTATATGTTTAACCTTGAGAAAAGAAGATGGAGACAGGACAGCACTTTTCAAAGGCTTGAAAGGCAGTCATAAAGAGGAGGGGGCAGGATCTGTTCTGTATCATCTCAAGAGGGCAGAAAAGTAATAAGCGGGTTAAAGCTGCAGGAAACCAGATTTCGGCTGTTAGGAAAAAACTTCCTAACTGTTAGAGCAGTACAGCAGCGGAACCGATGACCTCGGGAAGTGGTGAGCACTCCCAACGCTGAAGGCGCTCAAGAGAAAAACGGGACAGCCGTCTGTTAAATCAGCTTCGATGGGGATTCCTGCACTGAGCAGGACTCGGTGGCCTCAAAGGCTTCTTCCAACTCAAATCATTCTATGATTCTGTCCCATGCTACAACCTGCCTCTCGAAGGAGCGGGAGATTCTGGAGGGCTCCAAAACAGCAGAACTAAGACCCAACCCCAACACACACACACCCCAAAAAAACCACCATTGGGAAGGATTGAGGCTGCTGTAATCATTACCCAGTGAGTCAGCCTCCCAGTCGCTCTCCTCTTTGACCTCCATCGGGAGCTGAACCTTCACAATGTCCAATGAATTTTCCTCCTCTTCCTCCTCTTCTGATTTGGGGGACTTTACAATCACATGGTCTGGAGAGCCAAGGATCTGAAACAGGAAAGCAGGCATAAATGATTCTGGCCACTGCGAGACGTTGCAGGGCGACAGGTAAGGCAGCTTTGTAGCCCACCGGATCTCGGTAAGACTGCAACTGCCACGAGCATGGTCCATGGCCACGAAAGTGGTAAAACAACTCCTTAGGCGTCTCTTGCATCTTGAAAACCCTACTGAATCAATTAAAAACATGGCTGTTTAGGCAGGCCTTTCCATCAGATAATCCCTGACGCTCCTGACACACTTTCCCTCTCTTATTGTTCCTTTCACTTTGTGTAATGTTTTATTATTAATAACTGTTTATATATTAATTTTATTGTAGTAATATTTTTGTTGTTAGCCGCCTAGAGTGGTCCTGACCCGACCAGATAGGCGGGATATAAATTAAATAAATAAATAAATAATAAATTAATAAATACTGAGATCGCTACAAGTCGTATGCAACTTATTTACTGTATTTTATTGATTCAAAATGTTTCTACCCTGCCTTTTCTCCTTAAAAAAAAAGACCCAAGGCAGTTTACCTCTGTAGAAGACCAAGTTTAAAAAGGTAAAAACAGTAAGTATACAAACATTTAAAAAGGATCAAATAAATACACTAAAAGGGTAAACAAAACAACTCCAAAAACATTGAAAGCAAAAAATAAAACATAAAAAAAACACCAACCAATATGATAAAATGTAGATACTTCTATATTCTGGATATTTGCTTTATAAAAATACATTGGTACTGGTTGGAACTGTTGTGTTCAACAGGAGTGTTGTGTATGTTTTATACAGTAGAAGTTTTATATTGTTTTACATATTGTTCCTTTCTAGAGCCACGGGCAAAAACTGGTCTCTTTATCACCTCCACTCTCTCTCTCTCTCTCTCTCTCTCCCTCCCTCTCTCTCTCTCTCTCTCTCTCTCTGTGTGTGTGTGTGTGTGTAGCAGTTTTCAGACTGTTATACAGTAATTATAATTAAAAAGGTCCAACTAAATCAAATTCAATGGGCCTTGCCCCACTGTCCTTTTGACAACACCTATGGATTCAGTGGGTCTAATCCAGTTGGGAGTAAAAGCCAGAACTGGTCTACTGGACCCATAGATAGTATTCCTTGTTCACCCCATTATTTCCTCCCTCTTGGCCGTTCCATTTCCGTGGCTGCTTTGGCTTCTGCCCTTCTTCATCTCTACCCACCCACAGAAATGAAAGGTCTGGCAATCCGGGGGGGGGGGGGGGATACCTCGGACGACTGGATCGCCTTTGGGCAGCAGATCCGGTTGAAGTCTTCTTGCTCTCCCTCCGAATCAGCTCCCTCCGCACCCAGACTCTCTTCCTTCATGGAACGATCCAGATTTCCCAAGGTCTCCTGGCCAACGTCCATCGGGGAATGGGCCACGTCTTCTCCTCTCGAACATGGAGCAGCACCTCCTACTCTCTTCGGTGAGGCCTGAAATCCCTTGCTCTCTTCTTCCCTCGCCGTTGGCCACAGCTGAGGCCGCTGGGAGCCCCTCATTCTCTGGTGGCCCAGTTCCACCTTCTTCAGGTAATCCTGCCATTGCGATTCCCAATGCTGCTGGGGTCCTCCATCCGGCTCTTCCTTAACTTGCACCAGGCCTTCCTCAGTCAGGAACTCCCCATCAGCGCCAGCGTGAACACGGTGAGAATCTACTCCTCCGGCCTCTGATCCCTCCTCCAATTGATGCGTCACGGGCGCCTGTCCCTCCATTTTCCTTCCCAACTGGGCTTTCAAGGAAGAAAGTTGGGTGTTAGAAAGAGCAAAGGAACTTATTTATTTATTTATTTATTCCTTGTGTTACAAGGAGCCTCGTGACACAGTGGTTAAGCTGAATGCCTCCAAGACTCTGCTCACAACCTGAGTTTGATCCCAATGGATTCAGGTAGCCAGCTCAAGGTTAACTCAGCCTCCCAAAGTCAGTAAACTGAGTACCTAGCATGCTGGGGGTGGGGTAGATATCTATATTGTAAACCAGTCAGAGAGTTCTTTAAGCACTATGGGGTAGAATATAAGAATCAACACACATACATTTGTCCCTTGTCTTTTCTTTACGAGCTCAAGGTACTGGACATGGCTGTTCATCTCAGTTTTGTCCTCACAACAAGCTCGTGAGGTGGTCCAGTGAAAAGAGTCCCAATCACAAGACCATCTGGTGGGCTTCGTCCCCACACTCTGCAGTATACTCCCCTTTCCTCAGAATAGCTAGACTGTATGCCATAAATCTTGGTTTTGATGTCGGAGATGGTATTCTTGATGTACTCCAGAAAACACTATACAGTGGTGCCTCGCATAGCAATCGCTCCGCATACCGAGGAAATTGCTTTGCGATGGACTTTTTGCCATCGCAAAAGCGATCGCTTTGCAATGGTCCCTATGGGGTATCTTCGCTTAAAGCTGAGTTTTAAGCCCATAGGAACGCATTAATCACGTTTTAATGCGTTTCTATGGGCTTTTTTATTTCGCTTAGCGATGTTATCGCTTAGCAGTGATTTTTTCTGCATGAATTAATATTGCTAAGCGAGGCACCACTGTACTGTATAAAACAACTATTTTATAGAAAAAAGGGATGATCTCACTTGCTGTTCCCCACCCCTTCACCAGCTCATCTTATGTTTCAGTTTGTACACTGGAAAAATATTATGGAGAAATCCCATGCCCATATTTTAATTTTAAATGATTACCATCGTGAGACAATTAGCAAAATCCTGTAATATAAATTCACACCAGCAGAAGATGATGATGTCATCATCTGGCACTGGTAAAATGTGAATTAGAGTAATTAAAATCTTCCTATTCCTCCATTTCAGGTTCTGAGGCTCTCTAAGGCTCCCTTCTGCCCCGAGGAGGCCTTTGGAATGGGGCAAGGGAACCTTTCATTGCCTCGAACAATCCTGATCGAGTCCCCAAATGCCTGTTTTTAAAGTTAAGATAGTTTTAAACGTTCTACCTATTTTAAGCCTTCAAGGCATTTTAAATCAGTTTTATATTTTAATTGTGTTAGCATATAACCTCTGTATTTTTAATTCTATTCTTTTAAATACAGTGAGCTGCCTCGAGTCCCCAGATCAGGAGAAAGGCGGCCTAAAAATAAAACATTTTTTTAAAAAAATTTAAAAATCACCACTGGCTTTCCTAATCCCAATCATGCAAACAAGGGAATCTGGTAGCAATTTGGGTGATTAAAGGCTCCCCCCCTACACCTCCTTGTCCCAAAGCTCCTGATGGCTTCCTCAGGGTAAGAGGGAGACTCAGAGAGACTTGAAACCCAAATCAGGGATGTAGGAAGCTCTCAGTTAATTTAAATTAAATATTATCCGCATCAGCTGGTGGCACCGTCAACTTCTGACATTTGGGGCCACTATGTGTCAAAATGAATGTACAATATTATCTGTTTATGTTTGTCATATTCTAGACCTCGGCCATACAGCCAGGTCATCCATCCTAAGACATTCTTCTCATGCTGGGGAAGCAGCCGGTTGCACCTTCAGCCCTGGATCAAAGTAGCTAGGTCCATCCTTGGGCATCAGCAGAAGAAAAGCATCTCTTCCCTTCCCTGGCAGGATAAACAGAACAACAAAATTAATAAATTACAACTTTCTGTTCGTTCAGGAGTCGCCTGTGGCCACCTCACAGTATTGCTAGTCCTTTTATTATAATAATCATGTGCCATTGACTCAATTCTGACTCACGGCGATCCTTTTTTTAAGGGTTTTCCAGGTAGAGAATGTATTCAGGTTTCCCCTTTCCTTCCTCTGAGACTGTGCAGCTTGCCCGAGGCCACCCAGGCTTGACTTTATTCATTTATTTCTTGAATTTGTATACCGTCCTATTAGTGCAACGCACTATTCTGACTCTACTCACAGGGGGCACGGTAAGGAAGTGACCTCTACCTAAACCACTGAACTATTCAGACAGCGGCTAGTTCTTTTATAGGGGGCTTTTAAAGAGTGCATATCTCAGTGTATTATATCCACAGTTAGATATGCACCTGGGAGGAAAATGGGTTCTAACCTTAAAAATAAAGTGAATGCAAAGCGAGGGCAATCCAAAAAGCACCCATTCTCAATCCACCTTTGCAGGCATCGCTTGGGGCTGCCTGCACCTTAGGTTTTTCCCTCTTTCCGCTGGAAACCTGCCTACAGTTTTGTGATGTCTTGCCCTGATGAGGACACCTGCAGGTTTCGAAAGCCGGCACCATTCTGGGTGCTTCTCTGGGTAGCCTTATGAAAGTGTTGCCCATAAACGTGGGTTGTGATCTGGGGCTAGTTAAGTCTTCTTCTCCCACCGCGCAAGAAACCTTCCCTCCGCCTCTACGGATTCTCCGCCCCATCGCCCGCCTTTGACTTCCCGCACCCTTGCCTTGCGGGCACCCACCGGATCCTGCGGGCAGCCTTTGCAACGCACCCTCTCGGAGGCGGACTCCCGAATCCTCCACCAAAGGGGAGGGGGCGGGAAGCACAGGAAGGTGGCTCCTCTTGCTCACCTCCCCTTGAATCGTTGTCATGTCCTCTCTAGGCACGGGGGCCTCTGTGCTCTTAACCCCTTCACCACACCTTAGTTTGAAAAGTGGCTTTTGTAGCTACAGTATAGTACTGCTGCTGCTGCTGCTGCTGCTGCTGCTGCTGCTGCTGCTAATAATAATAATAATAATAATAATAATAATAATAATAATAAATACTACTACTACTACTAATAATAATAATAATGATAATGATGATAATGATGATAATAATGATACTACTACTACTACTAATAATAATAATAATAATACTAATACTACTAATACTACTACTACTACTACTACTACTACTACTACTACTACTAATACTACTACTACTACTACTACTACTACTACTACTACTACTACTAATAATAATAATAATAATAATAATAATAATAATAATAATAATAATGTGCCATTGAGTCAATTCTTATGAGTACCTTTTCCAGGGTTTTTCAGGTAGAGACTACTCACAAGGTGTTTTACATCAGTGATTCTTAACCTTTGTTACTCGGATGTTTTTGAACTGCAACTCCCAGAAACCCCAGCCAGCACAGTTGGTGGTGAAGGCTTCTGGGAGCTGCAGTCCAAAACTCCTGAGTAACCCAAGGTTAAGAACCAATGTTTTACATTCCCATCTTCCAGGGGTGCCCTGGGACTGTGCAGCTTGCCCAAGGTCACACAGGCTGGATTTTCTCCTTGGAGGCACCATAAGGAATCAAACTCCTAACCTCTGACTTCACAGCTAAATCACTGAGCTTTCCAGATAGCTACTACTAGTAGTAGCAGCAGTATCATCATATTGCAGTTATTTCTCAGTATTGCTGGTTTGTGCGGGGGGGGGGGCAGGAGACCAAAGTGTCAAGTCCAAAAAATTAGGAGCCACGTCCTTAAAAGCTGCAGGTGAGATAGAATGTTTGCAAAATCACTGGGTTTTGAATTTCAAGAGGCAAATTAGCAGCTACTTAAAATTGTTTTAAAGATTTTTGGAACAACTCGAAATTGCTGAAATTATTATGAGGAGCAGGAATATCTGATCTTGCTTTGATACACTTTTAATTTCCAGCCTCAAGGTTTGGTACTTTGGGGGGGCTTTGTACTTTCTGAACTTGTTGTTTTGACTTATATACTACTCCATAATGCTAAAGTACTTTCTGGCCAGTTTACAACATAATTCTGCAAAGAAGATTTTGCCCCCCAGCAAGCTGGGTACTAATTTTACTGAGCTCAGAAGGATAGAAGGCTGAGTCGACCTTAAAGCTTGGACGCTTGACTGCAGTAATGCATTTTAACCACTGCAACACATTTAGGGAACTCCAACTTCTATAACCTATGATTTTGCTTTGTTGCTTATCCAGAAGTGAAATATCCATGTCATGCAAGTTAGCTACAGTGGGGTCTCTACTTAAGAACGTCCCTACTTAAGAACAATTCCACTTAAGAACAGCTCCATTTGCTAAATTTTGCTTCTACTTGAGAACAAAAATCCAGATAAGAACAGGAAAAAAAAACTTTCCTGCTCTTTTTTTAACCTTAGGTCATCTTAGGTTAAAAAAAGTTCTCCCCCTAGTGGTAGAGTACATATTAACCAGCTTTGCATTAGTTCCTATGGGAACTAATGCTTCAATGTACGAACGCACCTCTACATAAAAAAAACAGCCAGAACAGATTAATTGGTTTTCAGTCCATTGCTTCAAAATTAGCTTCGTCAGAAGTGCTTTTAACACTGTTCCCTGACCTAAGGGGAAAAAAAGAAAAAAGTCCCCCTCTAGTGGTAAAACCCGGAATAGCAGCTTCCCATTAGTTTCTATGGACGGAAAAGAGCAGATACGGATTAAATGGTTTTCAATGCATTCCTATGGGAAATGCAGATTCTACATAAGAACTTTTCCACTTGAGAACC
The DNA here is from genome assembly GCF_051106095.1 of Pogona vitticeps. Lineage (NCBI taxonomy): Eukaryota > Metazoa > Chordata > Lepidosauria > Squamata > Agamidae > Pogona > Pogona vitticeps. The sequence continues at coordinate 22,816,319 of NC_135784.1, forward strand.
ACCTTCCAATACGGATTAAGTTCTTAAGTAGAGACCCCACTGTATTTTATCCATGATGATTTAGTTTGTCCCAGCATAGTATTGCAGTTACATTGTCTAAAACTTGTGGTTGGTCGAATTTGTATTATGGAGGGGAAAATGTGAGTAAATCATCAGATTTAGCCAACAGTTGAAAACTGATCTTTGCAGTTTGCCTCTGCTTATAATATGTCAATGTCAGCCATTGTTGTTTTTCATATTATAGGATGTTGTTGCTTCCTGTTATGCTGGTGTTTGTGAAAGCAACTACAGTGGGGTCTCTACTTAAGAACTTAATCCGTATTGGAAGGTGGTTCTCAAGTGGAAAAGTTCTTATGTAGAATCTGCATTTCCCATAGGAATGCATTGAAAACCATTTAATCCGTATCTGCTCTTTTCCGTCCATAGAAACTAATGGGAAGCTGCTATTCCGCCTTCTACCACTAGAGGGGGATATTTTTTTCTTTTTTTCCCCCTTAGGTCAGGGAACAGTGTTAAAAGCACTTCTGACGAAGCTAATTTTGAAGCAATGGACTGAAAACCAATTAATCTGTTCTGGCTGTTTTTGTCCTTATGTCAAGGGACGGTTCGTATGTCAAAGCATAAGTTCCCATAGGAACTAATGCAAAGCTGGTTAATACGTACTCTACCACTAGGGGGAGAACTTTTTTTTAACCTAAGATGACCTAAGGTTAAAAAAAAGCAGGAAAGGTTTTTTTCCTGTTCTTATCTGGATTTTTGTTCTCAAGTAGAAGCAAAATTTAGCAAATGGAGCTGTTCTTAAGTGGAATTGTTCTTAAGTAGGGACGTTCTTAAGTAGAGACCCCACTTGTAAATCACCTGCGTGAAAGTCTCCTCCTTGTAGACCAGCAGCCCCCCCCCCGGTGCCATCTGTGGATTTCTGCATTCCTTTGAGGGAGGCATAAAGGCCCTTTCTGTTTGCCTTAAAGCAGAAAACAGGGAAACAGGTTTCATTGTGTTCATCTAATTCTCCCACTAGATTTTTTTAAAAAATCAATTAAAAATTGCACTGGCAGTCACACTTAGTGGTTGGATGAGACGGAATTCCCACTGAAGTGTAATCTAGTCCAAAAAAAAAACCAACTTGGAGACTAGTTACAATATTTTCAACAGCAAAAATCAATTTTTTTAAAAAAAAACACCACATCCACGTCAAGCCAATATTCTTTTCCTGCTGGCTTCCTCCTCAGTCCACCCTGTCTAGTTTTTCAGTCACATCACACCTTGAGATAGATTTGTGATGTTTTAGAAAGAACAGATTCTTAAGCAAAGAAGGCAACCCAAATGATCTCTAATGAACCCAGGGAAAAACTTGAGAAAAGGAGGGCCAAGGATTATCTCCATTACTTGTGCTTTGTCTCCGTTCCATTAGAGGATAGGATAAATGAGTGTCAAATTTCAGTAAGGAACAAGCAGATGAGGGAGAGGAACAGAAGAACAGAGGGTGGCTGCCGTCTGCACCGGGCAGCAGTGTTTCCAGAGGGAGCTGGTCCTGCCATTAGACAGAGTGAGGCAAAAAAAAAAAAAACCCAGGCGGCAGAAGCTAGATAACCCACCGGCTGATCCTCCCCAGCCCTGGCCTTTCTAGTGTAACTAGATCATTTATTTTTTATTTTTATTTTTATTTTATTTATATCTTATATATATATAAGATCAGTGGTTCTTAACCTTTTTGAAAGAAACGCCCCCTTGAGCCATTGAGGAAGTTATCATTGCCCCCCTCCCCATGGTGATGATATCTTATTTATTTATTTATTTGTTTGTTTGTTTGTTTGTTTGTTTGTTTAAGACACTTAAATCCAATGACCCCTGAAAACAAACTTCAATTGCAAGAAAATGAAATGCCCCCAAAAAGTAACATTTAATGATTTAGTTGCAAGGGAATTTTAAAACGCAAAAAGAAATATAAAAAGGGTATAAAAACAAACCGCAATGCAGGAATTAAAAATTTCAAGACGAAAACTCTGAAACTAAATTAAGATTGGAGGAAAATATATATTCATGCACACTGTAAAAAGGCTGCAGCCATCTTCACAGGTGTGGCTTGCTCCAGTGCCCCCCTATCGCCCCCCATCTGCTCCAGCGCCCCCACGCCGCCCCATTTCGTTCTACCGCCCTCCTGAAAAATGAAATCGCCCCCTGGGGGGCATTATCGCCCACGTTAAGAACCACTGAACTAGATAGTCTCCCCTGTACATCTTTGGACTACAACTCCCAGAATCCCCCATGAGCCCCCTATGGATTCTGGGAAGGGTTGTTCCAAATTTTGATCCTGCAACCTTTGATCTAGCCTGATTCTCTCAATGGCATCAGAGGCCTCACTCCTGTCACCGCTGATGAAGTCTGGTTGAGCCAGCCTTTTTTCTGCATCCGATGGAGGGGGCACCATTTGGTCCTTTACCCAGGCAGCAAAATGTCTTGGGTTGGCTCCATTCCAGAAGGAACAGGAAAGAAGTGCCCGGAGAGGGAGACAAGGAAAGTTTCCTGTCTTTCCTCTTTGGAAATAGAGAAGCTGAGAGGCAGGAGGCTAGTCTTAATAGCTGCACAGGTCCCTTCAACCTTATAATATTTGAACAGGCACTAACCAACCAACCAGCCCTCCAGCCTTTTATTTCAAAGAGAGCCCCACCCTTCTTCTGAGTTTTCTTTCCCTCTCTTTCCTGGGTTGGAAGCAGTCCGTTGTTTGTTTGCTGTTGATCAGCTCGGTTGGTGGCTAAGTATACGTGCAATAAAGAAAGCAGCATGCGCAAACCTGTCGTTTCAAGCAACTGTAGGTAACAAAATGTTTTTTATTCTTTTTTTCCTACAAAAGTTATTGAGACTTTGTGGGCATTAATGAGAAATGAGGGAAATCTGGTGAACTCTGTCGCTATTCTCTGTAGATCTCTGTATTTCCACTGTGTAGCAAAAACTGAATTTTACCAAAAATGCAAAACTCTGGGAAGACGTTCTGTCTCTTGTGTCAGTCTTGAATCTTCCCACCAGTCAGTTTCATTGGATTACCTCAGGTTCTAGTAAAACAAAACGTTCCTTCTCTGAGGGAACAATGAGTCAGTAGAGCAGAAAAGAAAGATGCTTTGGCACCAGCCATCACGTCGAGGGACCAGGCCTTCAGACAACATGGGGGGACGGGTTTTCTGTGTATTACACATCTCCCTTTTTATTTCCTCCCTGTTTTACAATGCATGTTATTATTATTTTTCCTCCCCGTATTTCTATCATCTGTGATGTAGTGGCAGTTTTTCAAATGGAGGTGCTTATCATGACATATTCCACCAAACTTCTCCAGGAGTCCAAAAAATGCAAGTACTTGTTTTATTATTGGTAAAGATCCAGACTGATCACGAGCCAACTAATAAATTAGACGGGGCCACCTCTAGAAATATGTTATGTTATTTTATTTAAAATATTTTTAGCCTGCCTTTCTCGTTCAGCACATTTGAAGTGGACTACAGTAGGACTCCCATATTTGTGGGGGATTGGTTCCAAGACACACACACACAAACACCCGCAGATGCTGAAAAACAAAGATTATAAGAAATACTGTACAGTGGTGCCTCGCATAACGATTTTAATTGGTTCCAAAAAAAAGTTATGTGAAACATCGTTATGCGAAACACCATTTTCCATAGGAATGCATTGGAAACCGGTTAATCCGTTCCAATAGGCACGGATTGCCGTCCTTAAGCGAAAAAACCCATAGGAAACATCGTTAAACGATACAATGTTTCCTCCATTGGAATGTATTGTAGCTGACTCAATACATTTTAATGGCTTTGCGAAGTCAATTTTTGCAAAATTAAGTGTGTCATAAAAGGGTCAAAAATGGTTTTAAATGCTTGGATTAGCTTCTGCACCCTCTAAAACGGATGCAAAAGTTAATTTGGCTTTGATCTGACTTTTCGTTAATTAATGGTGAATTTTTCCCCCCAACTTTTGACAGCTGTCAAAATCTGACAGCTCCATTATTTCCTATAGGGGAAAAAAATTCACAAAAAATTAATGAAGACACAGCAACTGTTCTAAATGCTTGGATTCGTTAGAGGACCCCCTAAGTCGTGTGCAAACCTGATTTGGCTTTGATCTGAACTTTCGTTAATTTATGGCGAATTGTTTTCTCCCCCATAGGAAAGCATGGAGCTGTCAGATTTTGACAGGTCCATTGGTTCCTATGGGCCAGAAAAAAAAATTAACCATAAATTAACGAAAAGTCAGATCAAAGCCAAATCAGGTTTGCACATGACTTAGGGGGTCCTCTAACGAATCCAAGCATTTAGAACCGTTTTTGACCCTTCTAAGACACCTTTTTAATTGAAAAAAGAAACATCGTTAAGTGAAGCAGGGGACCTAAAATCGCATTCGTTATGCGAAGCATGGTCCCAAACTTCGCTAAGCAAAAATCGCTCATAGGAAACATCGTTATACGGTGCATATTATTTCCTAAAAAAACACATCATTATGCGAATTAATCGCTAAACGAGGCAATCGTTAAGCGAGGCACCTCTGTATTATAATAGTGAATGCTGTACTCGTCTCTGGCTCCCTCTAATGACCAGTTCTGGTAATGATAGCATAGAGGTACTGTTTACAGTATTTCTCTAATGAACAGTATGCATAACGTGGTCTCTGCCTCCCTCTAGTGGCCAGTTCTAGTAACTATCTTTGGAAATATATATATTTCAAGGAACTTTTTTTAAAAATATTTTTTAATGTTTTCAGACTGTGGATAACCGAATTAGTGGACACTGATCCTGGAGATATGAGATTTCTACTGTATTTGAGCAAACACTTCACCTCATAGTAGTACCAGCACTGAAACAGAGGCAAAATAGTAAGAAAAATAATATAAAACTTTTTTTTCCTGGAAAAGGAGCCTTTATTTCTTCTCACAGTGACCAAGGGTTCCTTCAAGAGCTATGAGAATATCCCCATCTACACTATAGGAAACAACTACAATCGATCTCATCTATACTCATGTATACAGTTGCCCCATGTGTACCCTTTTATGTTTTTTAAGGTCAGAGCTAGAAACGAAGCTTTTGGGACACTCGGAGCATTCGTAGGGCTTCTCCCCAGTGTGCGTACGCTGGTGCGTGATGAGGTTGGCTTTGACGCTGAAGCTTTTCCCGCAGTAGGGGCAACTGTAGGGTTTTTCCCCCGTGTGCCTCCTCTGGTGCTGAACCAAGTGCGCCAGCTGGCTGAAGTTATTGCCGCAGTACGAACAGTTGTACGGCTTCTCCCCAGTGTGCACCCGTTTGTGGGTGAGCAGCCGCGAATTAGTCACAAAGCATTTCCCGCACTCGGAGCACGGATAAGGTTTCTCCCCGGTATGGGTTTTCTTGTGTATATTGAGGTTCCCCTTCTGGCTGAATCGCTTGCCGCACTCGAAGCACTGGTGAGGTTTCCCTCCGTGGTCGGCTTTGTCGTGAGCCGGAAAGGCCGCGCCCCACGACACCCGTTCCCCACACGCTTCTCCTTTGGACAGTTTCTCTCCTTTGGGCGTCTTCCAGCCGTCGGCGCTCAAAGGAAGGAAATGTCCGCCTTGCTCGCCACCCTTTTTCGCTTTACACCTGCAGGTGACCGCTTGGCTTTCGGGGGCGCCTTCGTCCCGTCTCACGGCGGCGAGGCACTTGGGCAACTCATCGCCGCGCTGAGGTAATTTTCCCGGCTGCTCTCTGCAGGGTCTCTTGTGGAAGCGTTCCCCGCACGGCGCGCAACGCGATGGCTTGTCCACGGTTTGCACTTTCCGACTCTTAAGGAAGCCAAAGCTCTGAGGGAGGCCATTCTCCGCGCTGGCCTTGGCTTTTTTCTTCTGACCAAAGCCTCCTTCTGGGAAGTTTCTTCGGTGCACACTGTTCCCACCTTCGACCAGGCAGGGGGCCTGTTTCCCGCCTTTTCCGGGATAGTTTTGCTGGAGGTTCCCAAACACGCCTTCCCCCTCAGGACCCTGGAAAAGTCTGGTTCTTTCGGGAGGCAACCCCCACTCCATGGGCTCAGATATTCCCAGCAGAAACGCGGCCTTTTCCGCTTTGTCTTGTACTTGCTTGCTGTGCTCTGGAACAAACAGATAATCAGAACAAAAGTCATACGCCCAATAATTCGTGACATACCCGTTCCTTCCTCAGCCCTCTAATACCAGTTTGTAGACAACCAGCAACTCACAGGTAGAGCTGGCCCAAGACATTTTACTGCCTGAGGCGGAATGGCAAACCGCTATGGCTAAGTTCGTTTGGGACATGGAGGATAAAAAAAATCCTATAAGCACCTCTTTTCACTCCTAGTAGTAAAGATACAATGGCTTCTGAAATAAGATTTCAATAATAAAAAAAAGAGCTTCCTGTCTTTTCGGGACACCTAAAATCTGCTGCCTGAGACAGCTATCTTCTTCTGTCTAACAGAAGGGTTAGAACTAATCCCAAATTACTTTATATAGTATCTACAGGGGATCGGTTCCAAGCACCTCTCCCGTAGATGCTGAAAAAGTGGATTATATCAAACCTTTTTCACCCCGCAGACTGGCTGTGGAAGGCGGGGCACCCCCCCCCGCGCTCATGTGCATGTGTGAACTAGCACACGGACTCTCTTGCACAAACAAGAGCGTGTTCGTGCACATGCGCAAACAGCAGTGCGGTGCTTGTGCAGGGTTGCGCTCATGAGCAAATGGCGACACTCACATGGGCACGCTGGAGTGCACATGCATGCACAAATCAGCTGTGCGGGGTGAGTGTGGGCAGGGGGCGGGAGGTCTCTCTCTGCGGCCCAGTCCGGCTCAGGCCATGGACTGGTTCTGGGCCGCGGACTGGGGGTTGGGGACCTCTGCTATACATAACATGGTTTCTGGGGCCTTTAGTGGCTAGTTCTGACAACTTCATTGTTAAAAAAATATATTTTGGGGATCTTTCTTTTAATATTTTCAGACTGCGAATCAGCAGATATTGATCCCGTGGATAAGAGGTCCTACTCTACTGAAATGTTAAAACAGCTGAAAGCGGTATGATTTTTTAAAAAAATCTGTTTGTATATTATAATCTTCATTCTGCTGGGGTAGGGTCTATTTTTTCATTCTATTATCACAAGAATGGCCCACAACAAAATCAGCAAAGGGTTTTGCCGCACCTTACAGACCAATAAAAAGCTTATGAGGAAGTTGATGCCAAATGACACTTGCTAAGTCGGTATCCTAACTGAGCTTTCTGCTGCACAGGAAGTCCTGCCCAAATACGAACTTCAAAAGAGTATGAACGTAAGTCTTTACGGTGCAGGAAAGCTCTTCGTTGAATTGACCGACATGGCTAACACCCCCCGCCCCCGGATCCCACTCTAGGAAATTATTACAATCACATACTACAGTGTGGCTCCTGTTCAGGGTCCCAGGCCACCTTTTCTTTGATTTTTTAAACAATTTATTATTATTATTGGCTATTATTATGTATGGCACTCTTCTCCTTAGAACACAAGAGGAGCCTTGTTAGATCAGCCCAACTTTACATGAGATTTGGCAAGGGAGTACAAGAGGCGTGGTCTTCTTGGTGTTGGCCCCCAAACAGCAGGAGATCCTTCCACTCTACGACTTACCACCCTTAGGGAAGAAAGGCCGTTTAGCCTAAAGGTCCATCTTGCCCTGCATCCCGTTTCCCAACCGGAGGGAGTCCAGGAAGCTAACAAGGAGGTCTGGGAGAACGGCCCTTCCTTGTTACTTGACCCTGTCCCTTCAAGGATACCTACCATTCCCATGAAGCTATCAATTAAAAGAACTCTGGAGGGAACGCATTCCCCACGTGGGTTCTGGCTTAACAGCCATCTCCTACATGGCCTTCCCTTCCCTCTGGGGGCAGCAGATTCTCCTCCCTTACATGGAATGGAATGTCCTTTTCTCCGTTTTGAACCTGCTTTCATCAAAGACAGGACACCTATTAGAACTCAAAAACGCCATGCCTACCTAGCAAGGCAGCTTCCTCCTCCCCCTCTTCGGCCTCCGTGGAGATGCAGCTCTCGATGGTATCTGAAGGATCCTGTTCTGAGGGTGGGGAATGAGTGTATGTCTCCTCCAGTAATCCCGATCCCTAAAAGGCAAGCATGTATATCGTTAGTTGAGCAATCACAGACCCAGGACTCACCGCCTGAAGGCACCAGATAAGCCAAGATCACTAAAGCTAAGACGCTCTCAGCCTGGTGGAAGAGGCTCTAGGAAGCAAATACAGTGGTGCCTTGCTAGACAATGATAATCCGTTCCACTGAAATCGCTGTTTAGCGAAATCATCGTCTAGCGAAAAGCATTTCCTCATTGGAATGCATTGAAACCTGTTTAATGCGTTCCAATGGGGAAGAATCGTCGTTGTCTAGCGAAGATCGGCCATAGGAAAGCCGCTTTGGGAACCGCCGATCAGCTGTTTAAATTGCTGTCTTGCGAAGCTTAGGTCCCGAAAACACCCGTTTTGCGAGCGTGGAGGGAGCTGTCAAAATCGTTGTCTAGCAAAAATTGGTTTGCAAAGCAGGGACCAAACATTGTCCAGTGAAATTCCCCCAAAGGAATCACTGTTTTGTGAATCGCTATAGCGATCGCAAAAAGTCAATGTCTAGCGAAAAAACTGTCATGCGGGGTAACTGTCTAGCGAGGCACCACTTATATCAGGGGTGATGCACATCTGGAAGCCTGGGAGCTGCTTGGCGGGCTACAACCCTTTTAGAAATGTGGGGTCTGGTGTTGTGGAAGGGACAGGAAGGGTCTTGTTTGGGGAGAAGAAAACAAGAGAAGGCAGTTCATGGGCTAGATTGGGCTGCCGCCTTGTGTTCTTTTATAACGCAACCCTGATGTGGTTTGTACTAGAGATGAGCACAAACCTCAAGGTTCCTTGAGGCTCGCTTACGAGCCGAACAGCTGATCTGCGATTTGGCGCCCTGCCCCTCCAGCAGGTACTCACTCACTCACAGCAACCTGCCCCGTCTCCTCTAAACGCTACCTGTAAGTGGGTGCCCACTGGAGGGGTGGGCGCTAAACCACAGGTCAGTTGCTCAGTCAGTAAATTAACCGCTACAAACAAGCGGTTTGTGGCTTTCAGTTTTGAATTACTTTCCGAAATAGCTGATTTTTTTTAAAAAAAACAACTACATGCATAACAGCAGGCCGGTACATTGGGGGCACTGTAAAGTAATTAATTACTTATTGTTTGCCTTTGGTTAACTGATTTCGCCCAAGGTGCCATCCTAAAATTAATCTCCAGGGTGTATTCGCGAAGGCTTTCACGGCCGGGATCTAATGGTTGTTGTGGGTTTTTCGGGCTTCTTGGCCGTGTTCTGTGGGGTAACACGGCCAAGAAGCCCGAAAAACCCACAACAACCAATCTCCAGGGGTTTTTTTTAGATATGAGGATTGAACTAAAATTAATCTCCAGTTTTTTTAGATATGAGGATTGACATGTTTCTTGGCACTAGGCATGGGACTTTTTTTCACTATGGGTCGGAGAGTTCATCAGGAATTCTCCCCAGCCAGAACTGTGGCAACTGAAGCTAAAAAGGTTCTCAAGGGGAATATCATAGAATCACAGAAAAGTGAAGTTGGACAGGGCCTACAAGGCTATCAAGTCCAACCCCCTGCTTGAGGCAGGAATACAATCAAAGCAGAGCTGCCAGGTGATGATCTAAATTTTTCTTGAATGCCTCCAGTGTTCGAGCACTCAGCAACTCCCGAGGTCACTGGTTCCACTGTCATCGTACTGCTCTAAGAGTTAGGAAGTTTTTCCTGATACTCAACCAAAATCTGGCTTCCTTTAACTTGAGCCCACTGTTGCGTGTCCTGCACTCTGGGATGACTGAGAACAGATCCTGCCCCTCCTCTGGATGACAACCTTTCAAATATTTGAAAAGTGGTTGTTGTGGGTTTTTCGAGCTCTTTGTCCGTGTTCTGAATGTTGTTCTTCCTGACGTTTCGCCAGTCTCTGTGGCCAGCATCTTCAGAGGACAGAAGTAGGAACTCTGTCCGTGATTAACACTCAATCTCCTGAAAAGGACAACTATGAATACTCAACTTATCCAAATAAACTGCACCAGAGCACAGAGTTCTGGCTCCTGTCCTCTGAAGATGCCGGCCACAGAGACGGGCGAAATGTCAGGAAGAACAACCTTCAGAACACGGCCAAAGAGCCTGAAAAACCCGCAACAACCATCAGATCCTGGCCGTGAAAGTCTTTGAGAATATTTGAAAAGTGCTATTATATCACCCCTCAGTCTTCTTTTATCAAGGCTAAACATGCCCAGCTCTTTCAGCCTTTTCTTGTAAGGCTTAATTTCCAGCCCCCTGATCATCCTTGTCGCCCTCCTCTTTTCAGCACTCACATAAGCACCTTGGCTTATGTTTCTTTCTGGAGCAATGGCCATTAGCCTAAAGAAGAAGGAAACAGGTGAGAGTTGCTAAGCTTCATGGCAACTGCAAGGGATAAGCAGACAGGTCGTTTTTTCAGAGTCCCTTTGTACAAAGCCTACTGAGCAAAGAGACTACTAATCCTGTAATCCCTTGCAACTCCCATGGAACAAAGTTCTTTTTCCTTCAGGTAACAGTCATCACTCCAGAGAGAGATTAGCCAAAACCAAAGGAGTATATACTGAAACTCCTCTGAGAATTGGGTTTTTGGCTACTTCTGCCAGAATTCTGTCAGGATAGCTCAATGGTATTCTCTACCTGGGAAACTCTGAAAAAAAGATTGACATAAGTCAGAATTGACTTGATAGCACCTGATGATGATGATTACCAGAATTCTGGTGGGGGGGGAATTCCTGGTGATTTCTGGGAGCTGTGTTGTAACAAAGAAATCTGAAAGTCCCGTGCCCACTGGGTGTTTCTGCTCCCAGCCAAAAATCGGCTTTCTTCAACAAATGGGCATTGGAAAGGGCAGCGTAAAGTGTGTCTGTGGGAAGTCAATTGAGTTTGGATGCCTTGGAAGTAAAACAGGCTCACTCCTCAAAGCTTGCACTCTCCAGCCGTTTGCTTTAAAGTATAGCCCAGCTATTTCTAACTTTTTCAAGTTTTGTTTCTTTCCTGTCTGCTGTGTCCAGCCTAAAGAAGAATCTGGAGTGTGCAGAACTAGCATCTGAGAACAGTGGTTCTTAACCTTGGGTTACTCAGGTGTTTTTGAACTACAACTCCCAGAAACCCCAGCCAGCACAGCTGGTGGTGATGGCTTCTGGGAGTTGCAGTCCAAAAACACCAGAGTAACCCAAGGTTAAGAACCACTGTCTTAGAAGATATTTTTGGGGCCCAATGAAAGAGTCGCCCCTCCTCGGATTCCTGACTCTCCCCAGGCTCGACCTGCCTACCTTTTGTTCACAGTTCTCGGACTCCTGCAGCCTTAGGAGGAAGCTCTCGGCCAAGGCCAGGGCCTGGGCGCAGGTGGCCGGACCGCTTTTGCAGACCCAGATCTGCATCTCCAGAGGCAGGATGGTCAGAAACTGCTCCAGGATCACCAGGTCCACAATCTGCTCTTTGGTGTGTCTCTCTGGAACCAGCCACTGGTGGCAAAGCTCCTGTAGCTCGCTCAGAACCGCTCGGGGCCCCTCAATCTCCTGGTAGCAGAAATGCCGGAAGTGCTGACGCTTGATCTCCAAGGACTCTGCATCCTGCTCGGCCAGGATCTGTTCCTTCAACTTTCTAGAACTTTCCGAACGTTCGTAAGGCGCTTGCATTTTCCCGCTGAGGTCCAGTGAGGTGCCTGTTGACCTTCCATAGCCTCCTTGGGGCAACTGGGTGGTGTCTTTCATGGCTCGATAAGAAGCCTTAAACTCCTTCATGTCCTCCTTTGACAGAGGTTCAAATAACCTTGATGGTCTCCACACAGAGTACGGAGACAGGGCTGGGTTTCGGTCCTTCTCCTGCCAGCGTATTTCCTGTTGTGACGGTGGCCCCTCTCCTATTTCCTGCTTGTTTTGAGGTGGAAGTGTCCCATGTGTCTTCTCCTTAACAGCCTCTCCCTGGAGTACAGAACAGTCTCTTTCGGTTTGCTTCTTTCTTGGCCCTGATCCCAACAGATCACTTTCTGCCATTTTTGTTCCCGGCCGAACCACCTGAGCTGGAAAAAGAACATGAGAAATGCAACATGACGTCAGCCATACACTTGAACTGTGCCTGGTAGTTGTTATTTTGACTTTTTTAAAAAAATCTAAGAATGTACAAACCAAATTCTCTCAGAAATAACCTGGCGATCCTGCTTAGTCTTTCAGAATAGATACCCTCCTTTCTGTCCCATCGCACCTAAGGTCTGGCAAATGGAAATGAGAGATGGGGACTTCTGAATAGAGGCACTAAGACTGTTCAACTTTGGAAGATCCACCAGGCTCTATCACTTTTGGTTTTCATAGTGGTGGAGAAAATACTTCATGTGTAAAATGTTCCTGGTTTCAATCTCTGGCATCTCCAGGCAGGGCTGGGAAAGATCTTGTCCTCCAGGAATGGAGAACTGCTGGCAAAACACAGATAGATCCAAGGATGGGCAGAAGACAGATCAAGAGGCCTGGTAGATTACAGGTTTGTTTGCAGCTGGTCAGTAATTATTTAACAACAATAACGGCCATCAGTCCAATACACTGTGGCGACCAGAGTGTTGGACTAGGACTTGGGAGATCTGGATTCTAGCCCTCATTGAGCCATGAAACCCAGTGGGCAACCTTTAGCCAGCCATTCTCTTTCCATCTGACCTACTTCACAGGGTTGGTGTGGGGGATAAGGAGGAGACACCTTTCATTCACTGGAGGGAAAAAAGGCATACTAATAGAACCAGCAAATGGTATAAAGAAGAGAGATTCAGGTCATAAACAGAAACAAATTCCCAAGTACTGAGGTGCTGTATACTGACTTCATTTGGCAGACCTCAAGCACAGAAGGTTGATCCTATTGTCTGAGATTTGCCCACATCTAACAGGGGTGATAGTGAGCGAGTGAATTAGACCAAGGATCAGACCTTGAATAAGTCAGCTTTGAATATTTTCATGATAATCAGAGCAGTCTTCTAAACCTCCAGATGGTCTTCAATATTTGAGCTGTACCAAGTTTTATATTTTCTTTCTTTCAGATTAGGACTGCCTTTCAGGGCCTCTGTACAACTGTAAAAGTAATCCAGCAGATCTGAGAAAAGCTATATTCTTGGATCTGAGAAAAGCTATATTCTTGGACCCTAATTTCCTGGCATGGAGGACTTGTGGGGTAGACAATGAGGTTGGACTGGCCAGAAAAAATTACTGTGCATACTGTAAAATCAAAGAGATCTTGCAAGACAAGAGCCCCTTAAAAACAACTAACCTTCATTCATTACCAGCTTCTAATTGTTTTAATTGGGGCCAATACTGTATTAGTGCCGTTCTGATAATGGTCATATTAGATGACCTCAGTCGTTCATTCTGTTTTGTTTTTCAATTTTTGTCTTTCTACTGACAGAAGAACATGATACATATTGAAAACTAACCTTATATAAATTAAGAGGGAATGAATAGGGAACCAGAGGTTGGGAGTTCAATTCCCCATTGTGACTCCACTGCAGGACGTCAGATTCGAGATGAATTTCCCACTGCGGGAGTGATCGTCCCGATTTGCTCCTACTGGACCTTGCTCCATCCCGCTTTTGCTTTCCGGAGGGATCATTGCCACACACCCTTTGGGAGAAGGGAGAATTCTCCTGTTCTTCTCATATCTTATATAATACAAATTTTATCGTGCAGCGTAGTGGATAGAATGTTGGACTGGCATTTGGGAGATGCAAGCTGAAGTCCCCACTCAGTCATGGACGTCTCTCTCTCTCTCTCTCTCTCTCTCTCTCTCTCTCTCTCTCTCTGTGTGTGTGTGTGTGTGTGTGAGAGAGAGAGAGAGAGAGAGAGAGAGAGAGGATGATGATGGCCTTGGGCCAGTCGGTGCTCTCTCTCAGCCCTGACCTACCTCACAGGGTTGTTGTGCAGGGAAAGGCGGGCAGAGAGCTTTTTTTTTTTAGGTGAGATCCCGAAATCCTGATGGCCCACCTTTTCTTAGGACACCGGCAGGTCTACTCAGGAGTCAGCCCCGCTTTCTCCAGTGGCTCCTTAAACAAGGGCAACCCAGGATCACCACCCCGAACCGTAAGGAATTGCGCCTGCCACGGATCCCCTCTTTCAGGATACCCCCGTGATGTGGGTCAGCCTCCAGGAAAGGGGGTGCCCACGATCGCAGCCTAAACCTGGATAGCCTTGGGGGAAGAGGGAGGATGTCTTATGCCTGCCTTCCTCTCCCGCCACCCCCCCAGCCCCATAGGAATCCCCCTCCCCTTTGCCTTGCCTTGCCTACAAAGTTCAAGGGACCCCCTCCGGGCTGGAGCTCACCTTTCCCTTTCCGCCGCTGCATGGCCACTCCTGGGGACCTCACAGCCCCTCCGAGGCTCCCAGGATGGAGAAACATACAAAGGACAGTTTCTCACCCGAGGAAGGAAGAGTGCAGGACAGGAAGGAGGAGGAGGAGGAAGAGGGGACCCATTCCCACCTCTCTCTCCCCCCCTCCCCTCCCGCCACATTCCTGGCCCTCTCTAGGCGACACAACTCTGTGTCCTTAACCCCTTGAGAATCCGCACGGGCGCAGGAGATTGGGGATAGGGGTGGTGTTGTGTTTGTTTGCCAGTCTTTTAAATCCATAGGATCCATCAGTTACATTAAGGCGCGAGGGGATCGTGACCCTAGGGGGATCGTGACCCTCACCAAGGGGGACGGTGTAATAAAGTGTTTTCCAAGGGGGCGGTCACCGTATATATATATATATTTAGTTGCAATTATTTTTATAATTGCAAAATAAAATTGCAATTTTATTTTTATAATAAATATTTCTGGTTTTCAATACTTATTTATTGCCCAGATGCAAGTATGTACAGCCATCACATTAAATCTTAGGTTAGAGCTGCATTCTGAAAAATCTGAATGAAAAAAAATCTGTTTTAATTGAGTTCTCTTTATTCCATTAAAAGGTTGGGAAACGCTGCATTGACAAGACAAAAGCAGTGAGTACGGTGGGTGGCTGGGGGGGAAAGACTTAGTTTTAATACTGACAGTGAAGAAATCGAAATTGTTTAAAAAAACAATGCTATGTGTGTTGTTTCAAGCACTGATCACAAATGGCAAGGCATTAAAAAAGGAGAATGAGTCTTGAAGGAACTAGAAGAAGACTATCAGGTGTAAAGGATGTGTAGCAGGAGACCCCGGCAAAGATTAACCATACTGTGGAATTCCCTATGAATGTGAAAGCTGGACAAGAAAGAAAAGCAGGCAGAGAAACTAGAAATGTAGTGTTGGAGGAAAGTTTTGCAGATACTCTATGAGGGACCATCAAAATGCTGGTTTCTAGATCAAATTAGATTTATTCCGATTCAATCATCCATCCAAGAAATCAGAAGATGACTAAGGCTAGGAAGGGCAGCAATAAAGGAACTAAAAAAAAAAAGATCATCTAGGATGTGTCACTGGAGACTGAAGGCCAAAAACATCTATACTATCATATTTCCTACCATCATGTATGGGTGTGAAAGCTGGACAGTAAAGAAAGCTAACGTGAAAAAAAATGGTTGATTTGTTTGAAATTTAGTGCTGGATAAGAGCTTTGTGGATACTCTGGCCTGCCAGAGAGATGAACAAGTGGGCCCTAGATCAAATCAAGCCTGAACTCTCTTCTACAGGGAAAAATTTTCAGTTTGAGTTTGTCCTACTTTGGGCGCACCATATGAAGACAGGATTCTGTGGAAAAGACAATCATGCTGGGAAAGGTGGAAGGCAGCAGAGAAAGAGGAAGACCAAATACGAGATGGACTGACTTGGTAAAGAAACCACAGGCTTGAGTTTGCAAGGCTGAAGAGGGCTGTTGAGGACATGACATTTGGCAGAGCACTCATTCATGGGGTGGACATAATTTGGGGTCAGCTTGATGGCACATGAAAACAACAAATAGATCTGAAAGTTCGTTTTTTTTTCCCCCATCATGTTGGAATCACCCAGTCCTCTAATCCCCCCCAAAATTGCTGTGCGATATTTTTATTAGGACCGAACAAAATGATACAAAAAAATCTTAGCTCGTTTTAGCAAAGGTACAGCCCCGCGGTGCATATTATGTGTGTCTGTTTTTCTCATAAACCACCATGGCTGTCTATTTTCCTTTGTTAAATTTAAATATAGCATTGGATCATTTTTTTTAGCTCACTTGAACATTGACCACGGAGGTGGAGATTATTTTCCCAATGGAGGAAGAAAAGAAACAGCCACCATTCCTCTCCGGTGGTTTACCATTGTCACCATATGTGCAAGACTAACAAAACTTAAAACACTGCCATTGTCTGTGAAAGATCCTGTACCTCTACGAGCATTGCCTTCAGCTCCCTGTGGTCGCCAGGGGCTGCTTTCCAGAGGTCTCCCTATATCCATCCCCATTGGAAATATATTTGTTCTCTTCTACTGATCCAATTGTCTTATTCCTGGAAGAGAGCGGATGCCCCTTAGTCTGGAGCCTCCCCTGTGAATCATAGAACTCATAGAAAAGTGAAGTTGGACGGGGCCTGCAAGGTCATCAAGTCCAACCCCCTGCTCAAGGCAGCAGGAATACCATCAAAGCAGATCTGCCAGGGGGTTATTCCACCTTGAGTGACCTTGCTAAGAGTCTCTGCTCGTAATGGAGTCTAGCCACCTGCCAGCACTGCTCTGGCTTCTTCTGGTACACTCAATCTCCCTCACCATGTTAAGGTGTGCATCCAAGAAGGGATTCAGATACATAAGACAAAAAAGCTCTACAGAGAAACATTAAAATTGCCCAGAATATCATCGGGCTCCAGCTACCAACCCTGGATGACATCTTCACATCCCGCTGCCTGAGGAAGTCACACAGCATCCTGAGAGACTCTTCCCATCCTGCTTATAACTTTTTTTTGAACTGTTGCCGTCTGGCATAAGATATAGAACAATTAAGACTCGGACCACACGTTTTCTAAATAGTTTTTATCCTAGAGCTATAATTGCAATTAATAATGAGCTTAAAGACCACCAGTAGTGAATAATTAGTTGGACTGTGTTACTTGGCCTGCGGTGTAGACGTTTGTATTTTTAGTGGGTGGGGAGTTTTTGGGGAATTTTATGTGTGTGCATGTGTCTGGTCTCTGGGTGTCTGTGAATTTCATTGTATGGGTATACTGTGTATATACTTACAATGACAATTTATTATTATTATTATTATTATTATTATTATTATTATTATTATTATTATTATTATTATTATTATTATTATTATTATTATTATTATTATTATTATTATTATTATATTCAACTATGGGGAGAGGGGGGTTTAATACCTGAACCTCTACGACAATGTGGGCTATGCTCCTCAGAACGTCATGCTATAATAATTTAGCTAACTTTGATGGCAGGAATGGGGGAAAACCTCAATATGTTTAGGTGCTCACTTCTTGTTCCTACTATGGACTGTGCCAGGCCCCAAAATTGACAATTTTAAACAAACAGGAGCTGCCTATTTGTGCCTACTAGTTCCTGTTCTTTGTTTTTTTTAGAAGATGGGGGACTCTCCCAGGACCTCTGAAGGTGAAAACCACTATTTCTTTTTAATAGACTTTTTCTGGAAAAACAGAAACCACGTTGTTTCTGGCCTATTTTTACCGGGGTTCTTAAAAATGCCCTTGTGGAAACCACTTTGACCATGTTTGCTCCAAGGCGCCGTAAGGCTCTTCCTGTCATGATATGTCAGGGCTAACACACTTTGGGGACTGGGAAAAAAGGGAAAGCGACACACACACACACACCCTTTCCCCTTCCAGGGCTTCTGCATCCTTTGGACTGGGAGAAATGTAAGAGCATGGCTTCTCTCCCTCCAGCAAACCCCCGCCCCCAGTGCCTGGGACCAAAGTAAAGGTAAAGGTTCCCCTTGACAATTTTTGTCCAGTCGTGTTCGACTCTAGGGGGCGGTGCTCATCCCCGTTTCCAAGCCATAGAGCCAGCGTTTTGTCCGAAGATCACATGGTCAGTGCGACTTAGACACGGAACGCTGTTACCTTCCCACCGAGGTGGTCCCTATTTATCTACTCGCATTTGCATGCTTTCGAACCGCTAGGTTGGTGGGCGCTGGGACAAGCGACGGGCACTCACTCCATTGCGTGGATTTGATCTTATGACTGCTGGTCTTCTGACCCTGCAGCACAGGCTTCTGCGGTTTAGCCCGCAGCGCCACCACGTCCCTGCAAAGGGCGATTCTGTCCTGGGAACTGATTGGTGCTGCAAGATTCCCCCAACTAGGACGCAGAAAATTCAAAGCCCCTTTCCTGCAGACGAACCTCCACTGGGCGCTCTGCTGTGAGCAAAAGGCAAGGAAACTGTCCCTCCTGGGCTTGTCCTGAGACAAGGATCCCAAGACCAGATCACAAAAGGGCTTATTCCCAATGCAAGCTGCTACCCCCACCAGCCGGCCTCCGAAAAAGCGCTCATACCTGGGGTTCACGAAGAGAATCCCTTTCCCCAACACGAGTAAGGGGCAGCATGAACCAAAAGCTGAACCAACAGGTCCATCGAAGAAAACTAAAGCCACCCTGTTTTTCTGGGTGGCCTCTGCATCTTTTGTGTCAAGACGATTTAGACTGGTAACATTCTGGCTGAAGCGACTTGGGTTGCTGGATCAGGCCGCCCAGAATAGCTCCACAAAAATAGGACCTCCACAACCAAGGAAGGCTGTCTCTGAAATCAACTTTATTTTAAAATGGATGTTTCTTTGCAATGCCCAGGAACTCTGTGTAGTTCTGCCAATCCAAAGAAAATTTCCAGGATTCAAAATTTTACATCTCTTTTGCCAAGTTCTAATCAGGAGGCTGAATAACTACTGGTAACAATTAATTAGTTATAGTTCTAGGCTCCCCTTCAAAACTATATTTGGTGACAGTTATAGTTAAAATGTTTAAAAGTCACCTTTTATTTCTTGTTATTCAACAATAGCTAAAAGTTATTTTTAAAAAAAGCCAGCTGAACACTACAAGCTATGGGACTGTAATATGAAACACCCCTAAAGTAGTCTCCGGAAGCCTTAGAAATAAACAGAAACACACAAGATATAGAATAAGAAGTTTATCCATAGGATTAATAACAGAATGCCACAATAAGAAAATGGCTATTACAGTCTGCCCAGACCCTACCGCTGTAGCAATGATACCAAAAGAAGAATGCACAGAAATATGTTTAATCCTCGGAGACCCCCCCACATGTTTAACACTTCAAAAGCCGACTTCAGAACACGGCCTTGTTCTGCTTCAGGAGAACCAGCTGTTCGAACAGCTTGTCGCACATGGAGAACCCGTTGACCGTCACGGCGCTGCTCTCGGTCCCAAAGAGGCGATGCACGGCGGCGCTCGACGGCAACCCCGTGTTGTACTTCAGGAAAGTCTGCATGACGCGCGGAAAGGCGTGGAGCGACGAGACTTCTCTGCTGGGACACCTCAGGTAGTCCGAGACTTCCTCGTCGGCAATGTCCACGGCTGACTTCCTCCCCCTGGGCCGGATGTTGAAAAAATCATCCTCCAGGCTGTCTCCTTCCTGGTCTTTCTCTGAAGACCCTTCACTGTCCTCTCCGACGGTGCCCCTGATTTCGGCCTTCACCAGCGCTTCCATCATGTACCTGAAAGAGAGAAGATGGCAACAAGCTGACTTTGGAAAACCGAGGGAAAAAAATCTGTTTTTCATGGAGCCCTTTGTGGGCTTTATAGAATTCACGACTCATGGCTTGGAGTCACAGACCATGTGCCTAGGAAGAAATAGTAAAGATCAAGATCAACGTTCCCTCTGAGCTGCGAGGCCGCACAGCGCAGCATGGGGGCCGTGCAGCCGAGCCAGTGTTGCCCCCGCCCAGCACTCCGGAAAATTAGAGGGAACACTGATCAAGCTGGACTCCCCTCTGGGCCTCCTTGATGCAGGCTGGACTTGATGATCCACAGGGTCCCTTCCAGCTTTGCAGTTCTAAGATAATCTCAGGTAATATTCTTGGAGAACTGAATTGAAAGCCAATGGAGCCTCAAAGGGTGGGCACGCCTGATGCCCTGTCCCTGGGACAAACAACATGAGAAGACTGTCAAGTTTCACAAATCCCTCTTGCAAGATCGCAGGAACATCCCATGTTTGCCACTGTTGAGGAAAGAAGCAAAAGCATGGACTCCTCCTCATTCAGTGGCTCCCAGCCTTGGGTCCCCAGAGGTTATTGGACTGCAACTCCCAGAAACCCTGACCTGCACAGCTAGTGGCAAAGGCTTCTGGGAGTTGTAGTCCAAGAACATATGGGGACCCAAACTTGGGAAGCACTGTCCTACCCAGTTTCCCTGAAAATAAGACCTAACCTGAAAATAAGCCAGAGTAGGATTTTTCAGGATGTTCATAATATAAGCCCTACCCCAAAAATAAGCCCCAGTTAAGTGAAACCCCGCCCTCCACCCTTGTGTAGCAGCCACAAGATAAGATGACAGGACTGTACAGTGGTACCTCGCTAGACAATGACCCCGCTAAATGACAAATCTGCATAACAATGACGTTTTGCGATCGCTATAGCAATTTGCAAAACAGTGATTTCAATGGGCAATTTTCGCTGGATGTTGATTTGGTTTGTGCTTCACAGACCGTTTGTTCGCAAGACGACGATTTCTGATCGTCAGCTTCGCAAAATGGCTCCCCTGTGTTTTCCAGACCCATGGTTCACAGGACAGCCATTTTTAAAGCTGATCGCCGCTCGCAAAATGGCTTCCCTATGGGAGATCTTTGCTGGACGACGAGGTAATTTCCCCATTGGAACACATTAAACGGGTTTCAATGCATTCCAATGGGGAAAGGGTTTTCGCATGACGATGATTTCGCTAAACAGCGATTTTCATGAAACGAATTATCGTCGTCATACGGGGCACCGCTGTATTTGAATAAACGTAGATGGTTGTACATGAAAAAAAAACAAACGTTCCCCTGAAAATAAGCCCTAATGTGTTTTTTGGAGCAAAAATTAATGTTAAGACCCTGTCTTATTTTTGGGGAAACACAGTAGTTCCTTACCTGTTTGTCTGGGCCGTCTGGGCGGATTCCAGCCAGTCCACTTTGAAGCGGGGGTGCAGGCAGGCGGCCAGGAGAAGCTTCCTGTCCTCCCAGATGGGTGCAAAGCGCCTCTGCAGGGCTTCCCGCAGGCCCCTCAGGAGTGGGAAACAGTACGTGTACCGGACGGGCTTGTTCTCCAGCCCCTGCAGCTTGCGGTCCAGGTTGTACAGCGTCGGCAGCAGGTACCCCATGAACATCCCGTTCTCCCTCTGCAAGATGTCGAGGGACTGAGCCAGCGGCCCCATGATCTCCGTGTACTCCGCCACCACCAGGCTCTCCGCCGGCGTGATCCGAGCCAAGGAGCACTGGTCCATGACGGCGTCCATCTTGAGCGGGACCGTCGACAGGAGCTCGTTGAGTTGCTTCAAGGCCTCAAAGGTGGAGTTCCAGCTCGCCTTGTTGGGCAGCTTGAGACAGACGCCGCACTGCTGGTGGATGTACTGGACAATCTGGGCCGACTGGGTCTGCTTGGACCAGAGCTTCCTGCATTTCCCCATCAAGGAAGAAAAATGCTTCCTGAAAGGACCCAAAGGGCTGTTTTCAGAGGAGTCGGAAATCAGGGCCTCCAGGTCTTGCGTCGCCACCAGGTGAAGGGTGTGGCTGACACACCGCTGGTGGGCCGGCAGGCCAAAATCCTCAGTGGCTTCTTTCTCCGCCTTAATCCCCGTGTGTAACCGCTCGGAGATAGGCACAAACTCCACCTCGGCTTCTTCCCGGTCATTGCTGCTGCCGCCGCCGCCATCCTCCTCATCTGCACTTCCGTCTGCCGCGTCTCCCGGTTCCTTGCCTCTAAACACCCGCAACGCCTTCACAAAGTTGGACCCGCTGTCCGTGGTGGCGCACACCACCTTGTTGTGCACCCGGTACTGCATGTGGACGTCACGCAAGGCCTTGGCGAGGGCGTGCTGGCTGAGGCTCCCCTTCACGCGCTTGCACGCCAAGGCGGCAAACTCCCGCTTGAGGGTCGTCGGGCTGATCCAGTGGGCCGTCACCCCTAAGAAGCTCCTCTTGCCGTCCAGCCAGCAATCCACCGTGGTCGCCACGTACTCCACAGCCCCCATCCGGTTGGCGAGCGTGTCTCTCATGCTGGCTGCTCTTTTCTCGATCCTGTCCTTCAGGGTCTTGGCGCACATGATGGTGAGGTCTTTCGGAAGGCCAAGGAGGACCAAGCGGACAAAAGAGGGCTTGTCCACGATCTGGAGCGGCAGGGTCTCTTCCACGATGAAATCTATTATTTTCTTGTCGAGTATCCTTTGGGTGACACTCTCCTTGCTGCACCCCCACCTTTCGACGGCCGTCTGCTGTTGCTGCAGCTGCTTCGGGATTTTGAGAGCGGGAGAATTGTCGTCCATCTTCAGTTCTTCGGAATAACCTCGCCTCCGTCCCCTTTTGGCGCTCTCAATCAGTCTGAGTTTTTCAGGGTGTGCCCTCTGAGAAGGAAGAAGGAAAATATCATTCATCCTAGAGGGGGTAAACACGGAGAGCGTTCACAATTTCAAACACTGAAGTCAGAGGCTGGCGAGCCCGTGATGCTGCTGTGGATGCAAAGACTAAAAAAAAAAAACAAAAACAAAAAACTGTTTAAAACTGCAAAAAATGAAACCAGGAGTGTCCAAAAATCCACCTTTTGGTTTTGAGAAACACGGGTCATCTGGTCATTTAAAAGTTGGCTTTCAGCTCTTGGGAGGTTTCTAGAAGTGGCAGTACTACTCATTCTTGACACAGGAGTCTGGACTGCAGCAAAAGAGAATTAGGTTGTGTTGGAGTTTTCACAACCTCTCATGCTGCCTGGAGAAGGCGTGGCTGGGGAGGACCTTTTCTAGGCTGGGGTGGCTGTCAATCGACCCAGCACTAACCAATCACTATATTTTCCTGCCTCTGGTGACAAAGAGAGCGCCACCTCCCCACTGACAGCTTTTCCCCTCTACGGTTGAAGTCTGTTGCTGAAAGCAGGCCTGCTTGTCAGGCTGCTGTTCAATTGTAAAGAATGAAACATTTTTATGTTTTCTTACTGATGTCTAAGAATGAGTTCTTGAGGCTGTTAAGTGGCAGTTGATGAGGAAAAGTGATGGACTAATCTGGGAGACTTGAAGCTATTCTACTCTGTGAATCCCTGTCCTTCTGCTGTGCAGCTGTGGGAATTGAAAGAAAAATTCAAAACTCTGCAGCAGGTTGCCTGTGACAAAGGCCACATTCTGTTTAAGGAGTGCCTTTCCCAGTAGTGGCCTACCTGGGATTTAAGATCAGCTGGAGATGCTTTCCTGGTAGTACTACTGTGGCCCAGAGGGTTATACAATGTGGCAGAGCCTTTTCAGTGACAGCACCCTAGGTACGGAGTTCTGTTTCTTTAGACATCCATTTGTCTCCCACTTTTCAGTTAAAAGCACACCTATTTATACTAAAGGACATTCAGATGTTTGAGTTGTCTCAGGGTGTAGCTTATTTGCATTGTACTTTTCATGTACTGCAGCCCAAACTCTGCTCATGACCCGGGGTTCAATCTTGGGGTTCAACCTTCAAGGTTCACTAAGCCTTCCATCCTTTTGAGCTTCAGGTTGGTAAACTGAGTACTCAGCTCATGGGGGAGGGCAATGTGTAGCCCGCATAATTCAATTGTAAACTGCCTAGAGAGTGCTTTGAGTGTTATGGGGTGGTATATCAGCAGCACAGTTTTACTTTTTTAATGGATTTTTTGCAGACATTTATAATTTATTTGTTCAGATCATGGTGAGGAGTCTAAAAAAAAAAGAAAGAGGGATATTTTTCCAAATTTGTCAGCAGCCTGAAGGTTGCATTCTCCTTTTTAAAAAATGCAGTAGCTATGTATTACAAAGATTACTACATTTTTAAACTAACTGAAAATTAGTTTCTAACAAAGAAAAATGTGTTTTCTTTTAAAAAAATGAAAAAAGCCCCTTGCACCTTCCAATCGTAATTTTTTTTTAACAAAGATTAAAAACATTGTTCAGTATGGGTCCTCCTTCAAAATGTCCCAGATTTGCTCCACATACTTATAGTGGGTACACAAGAGACCTTTTTAAGCAAAACAACAAAACAAAACAAAACAAGTTAGAATCTGGGATTTTAAATCTGTTTTTATGAAGATGATTAACCATGCCCTGAGCTCCTTTGAGAAAAATCAGCATGTTGCTTGGATTAATAATAAAACAATAACAAAATCTCTCTTGGTTAATATTTACAATACTATCCAATAACCATCAAACGCTACCACCCTTTTAATTTTTATTTACATCACTCTTCTTACGGAGAATCATGCAGTAGTTTCTGAAAATTGCAGCTGTGTTAGCCTGTGCTTAGCATATCAGGCCAAAAACTAAATACAGTGGTGCCTCGCATAGCGAATGCCTCGCTTAGCGATGAATTCGCATAGCGATGGGGTTTTCCGGGGAAAATACTGCCTCGCATAGCGATGTTTCCTATGGAGGAAACTCGCATAGTGATGGTTGGGGCCATGCTTCGCATAGCGAATGCTGTCAATGGTCCCGTTTCGCTTAGCGATGTTTGCAAAAAGAGCGGGAAAACTGGCTGTGTTGCAATGCTAATTTCTTGTTTTCCTCAAATCCTAACTGCCAGTACCCAGGATACATTGTGCCTGTGCGGGGAAGGTATAAAACCCCTTGCCCATGCATCCTTGGTTCACTCTCCCATGTGCGCTTCCAAGGTTGGCATTTGTCACTTTGGACTGTGTTTTGGGGGTGCATCCTGTGCTTGAGCAAGAGAAGGTAAGCTTGCATTTCTGAAATGCTACATGTTTTTTGCAAGGGGGATTTTGGGTCTGTGCATTTGTGTGGGATTTTTCTGTTTTAAATGTTTTCTTTCTGCCATGTGGGGATGTTGGGTCTGGCTGGCTCTGGCTTTGGTTATGGGGGGGGGTTAATTGGGGGAATTGCAGGGTTTTTTTTTGCTGGGGGTTTCTGTGCTGGGACTGCTGTTTCTGGTGGAGTTATGCTTGCCTGAGCCTGGGATTGGGGTCCTCAACTGAAAAGCCATTTTACAACTTTTTTTTCTATGTGCCTGGCTGCCCATGGGGTGGGGGGGGATGGGGTCCAAGGGTGCTGGAGGCACACTGGGACTGCTGTTTCTGGTGGAGTTATGCTTGCCTGAGCCTGGCATTGGGGTCCTCAACTGAAAAGCCAAATTACATTTGCACCCGTTTTAGAAGGTGCAGAAAATATTCCAAGCATTTAAACCCATTTTTGCCCCTTGTATGACACATTTAAAATTGCAAAAATTGACTTCGCAAAGCCCTTGAAATGTATTGAGTCAGCTTCAATACATTCCAATGGAGGATACATTGTTTCGCTTAGCGATGTTTCCTATGGGTTTTTTCGCGTAACGATGGCAATCCGTTCCAATTGGAACGGATTAACCGGTTTCCAATGCATTCCTATGGGAAATGGTGTTTCGCATAGCGATGGTTTCACATAGCGATGTTTTTTTTGGAATGAATTAACATCGCTATGCGAGGCACCACTGTAAAAAGGAAGGGAGGAGACAAAAATGTTGTGGCACCTTAAAGCCTAATTGCTCTATTTTAAGGTGAGCTTTTGTGGATGAGTCAACTTCTTCAGACGCAAGAGTGAGGTCTTAACGTCTGAAGAAGTGGACTCGTCCATGAAAGCTGGCCTTAAGCCATACAGTTCTTTCCCTCTCGTCTCTTCCGAGGGCCAGCGGCGCCGAGGCTCACCTCCAAGTGCTTCTTCAGGTTGGAGGAGGAGGTGATTGCCGAGCTCACGTTTTTGATCGCTGGCAGACAGTAATTGCATTGCACGATCAGGTTTTTCCCCTTCTGGCGCACGTAGGTGAAGGCTTGCTCAAAGCCGGACCAGGGAATCTTCCGCCGCGGGGCTGCAGCTTTGGACTGCGACGCTGCGTCCTGCTCTGGCACAGCAACCTCCGGAACTCGCACCTGAACAATCGTTGGGGATTTGGTTGCGCTCCTGAGTGCTGCTGCTCCCAGGACGGGTGTCTCCAACTGACTGGTGCCAGCCTCTGGCACAGGAGCGGCAGGAGCGCCTGCAAATTCGGAAAACAAGTCCGTCTCATTTCGAGAAACAGGGTTTAAAAAGCAGACGTGATTTTCAAAATCACAGCTTGATCATGAACTCAGATGACCCAAGTTTCCTTAGGCGACGGTACCTAAGAAATCACCTGGCACTAAAAAGCCCATTGAAATGCAGGGTGAAGACTCTGCTCCCAACCTGAGTTCAATCCCAAGGGGCTCAAGGAAGCTGGTTTGAGAATAATTCAGTCTTCCACCATCCTTCTGAGGTTAGAAAATTAATTTTTATGTCTTTCATTTGCTTTATTTATAGGCTGTCTTTCTCACAATAAAGGGACCCAAGGTGGCTGGTGGGGAGCAATGTGTAGCCCGCATATTTAAATTTTAAACTGCTCAGAGAGTGCTTTAAGCATTAGGGGGGCCAGTAGATAATCAGCAGGCTTTATGTCTTAAAGTAGTCTTCACTAAAATAATAATAATAAAGCAACAATACGCAATTAAATTGTCAACGTTTCCTTCTCATCCAATAGTTCCTTTCTAAACAGCAAATTCACAGATTGATAAATGCTTGAAAGGATTGTCAGCCAAACCCAAACGAGAGCTAATGAGAAACCAAAAGGAAGCCTCAATGTCCTTTTGGGGAGGAAGAATGTCACAGTTTGCAGAACAGGCAACATTAAGAGGGGGGAAAAAACCTAATGCAAAGACTCCCTGAAACAGATCCAGAAGAACAGAGGATGTTCAGTCGGGCCCAAGATGCTGACCGTCTCTTGAAGAAAGGAAATAGAAAAGCATTTAGGCAGTGGTGGAGCAGAGTATCCGGCAAGAGGCCAATTCTGGTTGGAACGCATTTTGCCATCTTGCAGCCCTCTTGTTTGCTGTTGTGCCTAATGTATTGCCTTGCCTCCTCTCCTCCTTTGTTCTTCTGCCTCATGTGTGCATTTTCTTTGCATGTGAATGAACTCTAGACTCAAGGGAACAGGCGGTTCCAACCTGCTGAGCATCTGCCTGCTGCAGGCCCCAGGGAAGCCCCAACCTACTTTGCCGCCTAAGGCCAAGAGGCAAAGGATACTCCCAGCTCACTCAAGTCCAGACACACAGCACCCAAACCTAGGCAAACTATTTGGACGCCTGAGGCAGGAGGTCCCACAAGTGCCTTTCCCATGATTGGCAGCCGAAACACAATAAAAGGAATTAAATAATAATTTGCCTCTTGGGACAGCCATAATTATGGTGCCAAAGGTGGCCACCCTGCTTGAATCAGTGGGCAATGGTAGCACTTAGGAAGCTGTTATACTCAGTTAGCAATTCATCCTTCTCACCCAGCACTGCTAATATACAGTGGTGCCTCGCTTAACAAGCGCACCGTTTAACGACAAATCCACATAGCAACACGTTTTTTGCGATCGCTAATGCAATTGCATTGCGATGTTTTAGGTAGCAAAACATCGCATTGCGATGATTGGTAAGCGTTTCGCTTACCAATCTTTGCATTGCGATGTCTAGAAAACAGCTGATCGGCGGTTCCAAAATGGCCTCCGGGTGCAGAAAATGGGCCGCCCGCAGCGTTTTCGCGCCCTGGCCTCGCTTACCAAGGTGGCGAAAATGGCAACTGGATGGGGAATCTTCGCTTACCGGTGAGTTTCCCCCCCATAGGAACGCATTAAATTGAGTTTAATGCGTTCCTATGGGGTTTTACATTCCGTATAGCGGTGTTTCCGGATAGCGACGTTAATCCTGGAACGGATTAACGTTGCTATGCAGGGCACCACTGTATTCATCATCATCATCACCTTAGAATTCCAGAGCTGGAAGGGACCCTATGGATCACTGAGACTAGCTTCTGTCAAGGAGGCACTGTGGGGAATTGAACTCCCAACCTCTGGCTCCACAGCCAGATGCCTCAACCACAGAGCTCTCCAGCAGTTCTAATCTCTGGCAACAATTGGTTCTCCAAGGTCTGATATAGGATTCTTTCCTTGCCCTACCTGGAGTTCACTGGCGCTCCCTTGAAATCTCCCATCCAAGCCCTGACCAGCCCTGACCCTGCTTAGCTTCCAAAATGAGACGAGACCCTGGGTGCTGAGGGTGGAGAGAGTTCAAGAGGTCAGTCCTACCCATCAAGATGGCTTCCTCCTCTTCCTCTGCGGAGATGCAGATTTCCACAGCATCCGACATTTCTTGCTCTGAGGTCGGGGAATGAACAAACGCCTCCTCCACTAATCCAGTCCCCTGAAATATAAGGGTGCATTACTCACTGAGAGGTCCACAGCTTAAAAGCTTTGGAAGCACAGGATGTGTCGTCCTTGCTGAAACTAAGCTGAAACTTTTTTACATGCTAGGCGTCCCTGTGGGGTGAGAATGTTCTCTAAGTGAAAGCAAAGGTGGGATGATGGGTGTTGTAGTCCAACACGTCTGCAAAGCACTAGACTAGGAAAAGCTGCCTTGCAGGGATCTAAAAACCTATTCAGGACATACAGTGGTGCCTCGCTTGACGAGGATAATCCATTCCAGCAAAATCGCTGTAGAACAAAATTTTCGTCAAGCGAAATGAAAAAACCCATTGAAATGCATTGAAAACCGGTTCAATGTGCTCCAATGGGCGAAATACCTTAGAGTCCAGCGAAGATCCTCTATAGGGCGACCATTTTCCAGTGCCTGTCTTGCGAAAAAGCCTTCCTAAACACAGCGGGGAGCCATTTTAAACAGCGGGCAGCCGTTATGAAACCCAACAATCAGCTGTTTTCTGATCGTCGTTAAGTGGAAAATCGCTTCCCAAAGCAGGGAACCAATCATCGTAAAGTCAATTTTCCCTATCTAAACATCGTTAAGCAATTTCCTTATCTAACAAGGTAATTGTCAAGCGGGACACCACTGTACTGCAGTTTTATCCTCAGAACAACTTTGTGAGTTAGGTCACAATTTCCTTTCCCAGCTCATAGGGACTAAAACCTTGATCGTCTAAGTCCCACCCAAAATTCTAACCCTAATGCCATCCGTCCAGGCCGACACTTTCCACATTTTGCTCCCACACAGTGTACATCCAAACGCCCTTGAAAAACCCATACGCAGGATATCTGTGGCATCGCCTTTTCAGTGGTTTCAGCAAGACCTGAGGACAGCGAACCCCTTTAACAACATCCCTACCTTTTGTTCACAGTTCTCGGACTCCTGCAGCCTCAGGAGGAAGCTCTCAGCCAAGGCCAGGGCCTGGGCGCAGGTGGCCGGACCGCTTTTGCAGACCCAGATCTGCATCTCCAGAGGCAGGATGGTCAGAAACTGCTCCAGGATCACCAGGTCCACAATCTGCTCTTTAGTGTGTCTCTCTGGAACCAGCCACTGGTGGCAAAGTTCCTGGAGCTCACTCAGAACCGCTCGGGGCCCCTCAATCTCCTTGTAACAGAAGTGCCGGAAGTGCTGGCGCTTGATCTCCAAGGAGTGAGCATCCTCCTCCATTGGGATCTGTCCCTTTGGTCTTCCGAAAGGTCCTGAACTCTCAGAGGCTTCTCGGGTTTTCCCACCAAGGCCAGGCAAAGTATGTGTCCTCATTCCCTCTCTGGCCAACTGGCTGGGGTCCTTCACTGCTTGATAAGGAGACTTAAACTCCTTCATCTCTTCCTTCGGGACAGGCTCCAATAACCGCGATGGCCTCCACACTGAATAAGGAGAAAGAACTGGGTTTGAGTCTTTCTGGGCTCGTAGCTCTTCATACAGTTCTTGCTTGTTTTGTGCTGAAGCAGCTCCAGGCAGGAATGCATGAGTCCCGGACATTTTTGTTCCTGCTTGTACCGCTGCAGATGAAAGACAGAATTCAGTTTTGACAGATGCAACATAACGCCTCTAATGCACAGGTTCCCATCCTGTGACCCGCAAAGGGGTCACAAACTCTTTGCTGGGAGTCTCATCTCAGAAGCTTCAGGTTCAAGACCCCCCACTGGTCCATTAATCTCACTCAGAGACATGCGATCTACCCCACCCGCACCCCCTTTTCTTTCCACCAGACCCGCCTGATAGGATCGTATCGTTGTCGAGGACAACAGTGGGGGAGAAGCCACTATATCACATTTGGCAAAACACGGGATATAAATGCAATGAAGAAGCAGGCTAGATAAGTAAATGAGTAAACGACAGGCGTCTACTCAAAAGCAGTCCTTTACTTTATTAATTTGATCCGAAATAACTATATATGGAATCCCAACATTAAAAGTATTGAATGATTCCCCCCCAAAACGTGAAAGTAGGAGGGCAGGGACCGTTCTTTGGATCCCCGCTTGATCCCCTTTCATTATAGATCCCCTCCAGGCAACAGACAAACTTAGGATCCCCTTCCCGGCTTGCAACTCGCCTTTCCGTCTTTGCATTTCAAACTCCTCGGGTTCCTCTCAAAGCCCCTCCATTCCTCCGAGGACCGAGAAACACACAAAGGGCAGTTTCTCACCCGGGAAAAGAAGCGTGTGGGACAGGAAATGGACTATGGGTTTCCGCTTCCCCACCCCTTGCGCTCTCTGGACCTTTCTAGGCGCGAAAGCTCTGTGGCTTTAACCCCTCCAGCCGCGGCCACTGACTGCCGCAGAGTGAATACAGTACATCAGTCAGCAGTTAAGGGGCGGCTGGAGGACTCGTTTATTTTTTGCTGCAAAACGCTTAACAAGGCTTTTGGAAGCCATGACATGCAACCCAATGCTTCAAGGCTAAATGCTCCTGTTCGGAGCATTCAGCCAGCCAAGCCCACCCCGAGCCCATTCCCTTCCATACCACAGCAAGCTCAGTGGGGTACGTGGAGAGCCAGAGGCTGGGAGTTCAATTCGAAGATGATGCAGAGCTGGAAGGGACCCTATGGGTCATCGGGTCCAGCCCCTCTCAAGGAGGCACTGTAAGAAATTAAAGTGAAGGCTATCATGCCTTGGACAACATCACAGAAAGGCAAAACAGTCTGGGGGAAAAATACTGATGGAGAAAAATTGAAAACATCAAGATTAAATAGGAGATGGATAGATGTAGGGTTTGCAAGACCTGAGCTGTTCATGGTAGGAGGTTTTGGAGGTCACCGATTCACAAGACCTCTGTTAAGTCTGAAAGCAACTTTTAGGGTTCCCACCCCAAGATTTATGTACCTCTGCAAAGTTCGGTACTACTCCAGGGTTGCTGCTTCTGTGAGATGCGTTCAGTTCTGTGCCCCTCACTCCAAACCCATCCTTTGGTTTGGAATAATCAGTAGCTAATCATTGGCACAAGGTGCCGGTGGATGGGTTTTAATCACCCTCAACTGCCCTCAAGTCAATTCTGACTTACGGCATCCCTTTTCAGGCTTTTCTAGGTAGCGAATACGCAGAAGTGATTTCCTATTCCCTTCTTCTGGGGCTGCCTTGGGACTGTGCAGCTTGCCCAAAGCCACAGAGGCTGGCCCTTCTGGATATACAGTGGGGGACTGAAGTTCCAACCTCTAGTTCCACAGCCAGATAACTAAACCATTTAGCCAGCCAGCCAGCTGGATGGGTCTTAGGGTTCCAATAATAATAATAATAATAATAATAATAATAATAATAATAATAATAATAATAATAATAATAATAATAATAATAATAATAATAATAATAATAATAATAATAGATAAGTAGATCCCACTGCTTATCAAAGGCCCGCTCAGCCCTGTCTAATGTTTCCCTGGGTCTCCAAAAGGGATGAGGTAACAAATCTCAAGGTAAGCAGCCCAGGAGAGTAAGGAAGTTTGATTTCTTCTGTGTGAGGTGTCTTCAAGGTGTGGGTGCTCCTCTCTCCTGATTCTCAATTTATGCTAGAATTTAGTGGCTCAACACAAAGAGACTTGTTCGTATGTTGCACTTGCTTCCCTCCCTAATTCAGGAGAAGTTGTCTTTTAATGATGCAAGTTGCCTCTTTCTACTCACTGTTCTTAGCTTTAAATATTGTCCTTTAATGATATAAGCCACTGTTGTATACTCATGGTTACCACTTTAAATGTGGTCTCTCGAGGATTTGCTGCATTGGGTCCTTTTTAAGGAGAAAAGCGGGGATAAAATATTTTAAATAAGTAATAAATTAATTAATTTAAATATGCAAATACACACCAAAGTCAATCACTTTCATTAAAAGCCAGTATATTAAATGCCCCCTTTTCTGTTAGCAAATTGCCACTTTCTGTTAATTGCCAAATTTACAATATTATCCATTTTAATATGTTTGCTTCTATCAGGAACCTTTCAGGGTGGGGACACATGGCAGCGCTCAGCTGGGGGCTCACCAACCCCACCATCATTTTCTTAATTTTGTAGAGTGACGTCGGTGGTGAACCTAGAGGGTCCCATGCCCCACATTTCAGTCCAACCGGGAGCCCTGCTTAAACTCGTTCAAATGGCAAGCTAAACTCTGGGCCAAACTAGGCATTGCATTCAGTGTCTCTCTCTTCCAGGTAGAGAAATGTTGGCCTTGCAGGTAACGGTTGACCTATGCCATTCTACATTGACCATCTCCGCTGAGGCTTCTGGGAATCGTAGTCCACAATATCCAGAGGGCCAAAGAGTAGCTTTGTTTCCTCACAGCTCTGTCCATTTTATATATTTAGGTCACTGGCTCTACCAAGTCAGATGCAAAGTGCCACTCTTCGATTATCAAGGCATACCTAATTTGATCCAAAACAAGAAGTGGATATCTTTTCTTCTTAAACTTAGAAACCCATGGCCATGTAGTCCCTTACTTTCTCCCCGTATTAAACATATCTAGTCTTGTCCCTTTCACATATTCTTCTTTATGTGCCAGGATGAAAAACTTAAAAATAAAAACCCACATCTGTTTACTTAGATATTTTTTCACAGTAGATACATGTATGTTTAGAGAATGGCTCAAAAACTCCAGGAATGATCAAGAAAACTGTAACTCGTCATTTAATAAGCACATCACAAAACTTTAGCTGCATTCCTTTTCTCCACCCCTACCCTCAATACTTGGGCAGTCGCAACACTTTTAGCAACACAGCAATGGGCAAGCTATAAAAAGACTTACAAGGAAATAGGGTCATAACAACGGAAGGCCTTAAAAGGAAGCCGTTTCAGAGTCAAAAGTACTGTATCCCAAATGCAAAAAGCCATAAAGCAGGCACACCCATAACCATAAGTGGCCAACATCACACCCACAAGCCTTAGGAAATATAGTATAGAGATATGTTGAAATAATTTAGTTTTTTTTACAAGAAAACAAAAAGTTTAATTTTTTAAAATTATTATTATTATATATACTATTATATATATAGAGAGAGAGAGAGACTAGAGATGGGCACACACCAATTCCTCCCTGTTCATCAAAGTATTGCTGCTCCCCAACCTTGCCTCCTTAGCCAATCAGCCACCCACCAGGCCCAGCTTGCTTGTTTTTCCCACCCCCTTGGCTGATCTCCCAATCAGGAGCAAGAGGACAGACTTCTCTGCCCCGCCCTTTTCTCTGAGTGGGAGATCAGCCAAGAGGGCAGGGCAGAGGAGCCTGAGCTGTTGCCGGGACTGGTAGATCTGTTGAACATCCGGGAGGCTGGGCCTGCTGAGTGGCTGATTGAGCCAGAGGAGGGCAGCAGCAGTTCCTGGGCTGCCACCTTCACGAACTGGGACGAACCAGTTTGTGCCCATCTCTATATAGGAACTTTCTAGTTAAATCATAATCTGCTACCTCATAGGATTGCCTCGTTAAAGGTGAAAAAAAGTATTTAAAAGCTATTTGAAAATCATAAACTTTTCTGTAACAGGACAGTAATCACATTTTTTGATAAAAATGTTGATACTGAACGATGCACAAAGGTTTGAAGCCCTCAACCACAGGGGGAGGTGGACCATATTTCTGATCCTAAAAGGAGCCAACCTCAAATTTCTAGGCGCACGAAATTTTCAGAGCTAAAGATTTTCGTCTCTTTTCAAGCACACCATGAGAACACCAGAACACCAAGTGAAATAAATATCCTTTCGGAAGTATGTACTTGACCCTCTAGCTAACAGCATGGCAAAACAAAAAACAAAAAAGGGACATTCTGCAAAGTTCCAGCTCTTGCGGGGTTCTTCCTCGAGATGGAGAGCTAAGTTTCCAAAACACGAATAACAGGCAACTCCATCCTCACCCTCTGCTCGAAAGAAAATTTGAAAAATTCCAGACCAGTTTGTTTTCTCGATATATACAGTACAATTTCATGTTCCAGCTGAAGTTTTTCTTCAAGACACTCTTTTTAAACAGGAAACTGGGGTCAACTGGTTTGCCAAAGAACAAACAGACGATAAGAATTCGGAGAAATGTTTGAGACTGATCTTCAAATTCTTCTTCCTTAAGGTTCCTTACTCCTTCCTTCAGAGGAAGATCTGAATAACCTCTATGAAGACTCCCTACCCCCATCCCAGGTATTGCAGTGTGTGTGTGTGTTTAGTCGTTTAGTCGTGTCCGACTCTTCGTGACCCCATGGACCAGAGCACGCCAGGCCCTCCTGTCTTCTACTGCCTCCCGGAGTTGTGTCAGGTTCATGTTGGTTGCTTCGCAGACACTGTCCAGCCATCTCATCCTCGGTCGTCCCCTTCTCCTCTTGCCATCACACTTTCCCAACATCAGGGTCTTTTCCAGGGAGTCTTTTCTTCTCATTAGATGGCCAAAGTACTGGAGCCTCAGCTTCAGGATCTGTCCTTCCAGTGAGCACTCAGGGTTGATTTCCTTTAGAACTGATAGGTTTGTTCTCCTTGCAGTCCAGGGGATTCTCAAGAGCTTCCTCCAGCACCACAATTCAAAGGCATCAATTCTTCGGCGGTCTGCTTTCTTTATGGTCCAGCTCTCACTTCCATACATCACGACAGGAAAAACCATAGCTTTGACTATTCGGACTTTTGTTGGCAAGGTGATGTCTCTGCTTTTCAAGATGCTGTCCAGATTTGTCATCGCTTTCCTCCCAAGAAGAAGGCGCCTTTTAATTTCAGGGCTGCTGTCTCCATCTGCAGTGATCATGGAGCCCAGGAAGATAAAATTTGACACTGCCTCCATATCTTCCCCTTCTATTTCCCAGGAGGTGATGGGACCAGTGGCCATGATCTTAGTTTTTTTGATGTTGAGTTTCAGACCGTTTTTTGCACTCTCCTCTTTCACTCTCATTACAAGGTTCTTTAATTCCTCCTCACTTTCTGCCATCAGAGTGGTATCATCTGCATATCGGAGGTTGTTGATATTTCTTCCGGCAATCTTAATTCCGGCTTGGGTATCTTCCAGTCCAGCCTTCCGCATGATGTATTCTGCATATAAGTTAAATAAGCTGGGGGACAATATACAGCCTTGCCGTACTCCTTTCCCAATTTTGAACCACTCAGTTGTTCCATGACCAGTTCTAACTGTTGCTTCCTGTCCCACATATAGGTTTCTCAGGAGACAGATAAAGTGGTCAGGCACTCCCATTTCTTTAAGAACTCCCATTTCTTTAAGCCGAAAGGTATTGCAGAGGATTGTGGAAAAAGTAGGTTTCATGCTGTTAAGGAAGACTTTCATCTTTGGTCTGTCAGCTAAGGAAATATTATGCCAAGAAAAGGATGCTGGAAATGATCCCCAAACCGTCTTTTGCTAACTTCTTTTTTGTTTTCAGAAAATTCACTCTGGGTTGGCTGGTTTACTAAGGCTAAGCAACTACCATACAACCCCTTTGTTGCTTCAGAGGATTCTGGGAGTTTTCTTGTGTACAGGAGATCCAAATTCAACAACACCTCAACCAGGCCAAGATCTAGTTCTGAAAAAGCTTTGTTATTTTAAAAAGAGGGCCGTCCTAAGTGCTAGCTGGGAGACTCCTTTTTAACAGGATAATAGGCCAAAATTAGGCCATTAAGTTTTTGAGCTAGGCCTTTTTCCAGGTGAGCGAAACTTTGGTGTCTGTAGGTGTGGGCCTGTTAGGTGGAAGTCCCACAATAGAAAATTCTGAGAACTGGAGTTAAGAAAATCCAAATGATGCATCTTCAGCAGTTATTGTACGTATAACCAAATCTGAAAACCAGCGGAGATTTGAACATTCAGAAGCTCAAAAATCAGTGTATATTGCGGGTGGGCTCAGCTGGTCAGTGGGGGTGAGGGGGAGAACACCATCTTTCTTTCATGGACACAACAGGGGTGGTGGTGATGAGTGAAATTTACCAAAAGTCTTCAAAACTCTGCCAGATAGAAGATACCTTTTTAGGTATCTCAGGATGTCCTCTTCTGAAGGACATCTATGGAGAAGAAATGGCATTATGAGGAATTTACCCATTTTGAGAAGTCAAAACGTCGCCCCACCAGTATTATTCTTATCCAGGTGGGAGGTTCCTCAACTGCAGTGTACGCAATGTTGGACACACTTCCTTGAAATGGATCTAGGCCCTCCCAAACAGCCTTGTTCTCAGGGACAAGGACTGGGAATTTCACTGACAAGTTACACCAGCATTACATCCAGGGGCATAAATTTCAGCAGAAACCACTCCTGGTTAAGAAGTCAGTGTAGGCATCTGTAATCACATGCCAAGTCACATTACTGGTGTACCACACCAAATGCCAATGCCACCTTCTTAACAGGTGGCAACTCTCCAGTGAGATTTACACTGATGGACTTAATGTCACCGGGCATAAGTAACAGCATTTTGGGCACTGGTTTACTGGAATTAATGTGGATATAATTAGAAGGTGTGAACACTTCCCAGGATCCTCACCAGTGTCCATGGGCTCCCCAGCTGCCATGTTGTCCTTGATGACAGACAATTTTAAAAGTATATATATATTTATTTATTTATTTTATTTCCATTTCTATACTGTCCCATTAGCGTTGCCACTCTCTGGAAGTATGGGAGTTACTAAATACTAAGACCTACTGTTAAATTGAAACCAACTTATAGCAACCCTTTACAGTACAGTGGTGCCTCGCTAGACAGTTACCTCGCATGACAGTTTTTTCGCTAGACATTGACTTTTTGTGATCGCTATAGCGACTCGCAAAACAGTGATTCCTATGGGGGAATTTCGCTGGACAATGTTTGGTCCCTGCTTCGCAAACCAATTTTCTCTAGACAACGATTTTGACAGTTCCCTCTGCGCTTGCAAAACGGGTGTTTTTGGGACCTAAGCTTCACAAGACAGCTATTTAAACAGCTGCTCAGCAGTTCGGAAAGCGGCTTTCCTATGGCCGATCTTCACTAGACGCCACTGATTCTTCCCCATTGGAATGCATTAAACAGGTTTCAATGCATTCCAATGGGGAAATGCTTTTCGCTAGATGATGATTTCGCTAAACAGTGATTTCAGTGGAACGGATTATCATCATCTAGCGAGCCACCACTGTATAGGGCTTTCAAGATAGATGATAAATATTTAAGGAATGGTTTTGCCAATTCCAGGACTCCCCAGTGAGCTTCCATGACTGAATGGGGATTTGAAACCAGACCTCCTGAGTCCTAGTCCATCACTCTATGCACTCCACCACACTGGGCACCACTAATACGTGTAGGGGGTAGATAAAAATGTCTTGATAAAGGTCTACCTTGAAGCAAATTCCACTGGCTTCAGTGGAACTTACTCCATGGAAAACAATGTCTAAGCTAACAGTCAAATGGGAAGCAAGAGTGATCTTATGACAAAGGAAACTTTGGATTTCTAGGGCTCACAGGAATGCCATCTTGAAAAGCACAACTTGGAAAAAGTTATTTATTATTTATTTTTATTTGATTTATTTGATTTATATCCCGCCCATCTGGTCTGGTCGTTATTTTTTGACACTACCAAAAAAAGTTATTTTTTAACACTACCAAATTCCAGAACACCCTATTCAGCCAGGGGGGTGGTTATGGACCGGGATGGGTGAGGGCAGGTTAACAGGACTTTGAACTTTTCCTGTAAAGCCACATTACCACAGTACAGTGGTACCTCGACTTACAAATGTCTCTACTTACGAACATTTCGAGTTATGAACGGCTCTGTTTGCTAAGTTTTGCTTCGACTTGCGAGCGGAGCCTTGACTTATGAACAAAAAAACCCCTTTCCTGCCCTTTTTTTTGACCTAAATTCATCTTAGGTCAAAAGAAGAAAAAAATTAACCCCCTAGTGGTAGAGTACGGATTAACCAGTTTTGCATTAGTTCCTATGGGAACTAATCCCAACAGAAACCTATGGGTGATAGACCTTGTTTTTTTTTTTTAATGAAGGTCTGCCTCATCCATATAGAGCAGAGGCAGGGTATGGCCGACTTTACAAGCAGAAATGACAGGCTGTTCTCCCCCGACGGTCTACCCACTTTCGTACGCGTTCACTTCATTTATTGGAACATGGATGATTTTTTAAAAAAAGTCACAGACTGTAGGGGCAGTAAATTGTGTGTGGGTGTTTTACATTTGTGTGTAGTCGTCTAGAACAGTGGTTCCCAATCTTGGGTCACCCCCATCTTCTGTTTCCCCTGGAACAGAGCCTCGTGGTGCAGTGGTTAAACCGCTGTACCGCAGCCAAAACTGTGCTCACGACCTGGGGTTCAAATCCCAGCTAGCCGGCTCAAGGTTGACTCAGCCTTCTATCCTTCCGAGGTCGGTAAAATGGGTACCCAGCTCACGGGGGGGGGGGGAATGTGTAGCCTGAATAATTAACTTGTAAACTGCCCAGAGAGTGCTTGAAGCGCTATGGGGCTGTATATAAGCAGCACACTTTGCTTTTTCTTAAACTGCAACTCCCAGAAGCCTTCACCACCACCAATGCTAGCTGGGGTTTCTGGGAGTTGCAGTCCAAGAACACCTGGGTGACCCAAGGTGGGGAACCACGGCTCTAGATGCTGCTAGACTACAATTCCTATTATCCTTCATGACTGGCTATGCTCCCTAAGACTGAAGGGAGTTCCAATTTAACGTCTGGTGGGCCCTAAGTTGCTAACCCCAGGTTTATAAACTCCTTCATACGGGCAGATTAGGTCTTGAACCCCATTCCTACCTTCCTACAGTCTATATTCTCCCTGACACTTTTCTCCAGGTTGGGAAAAGAAACGCCGAAATGTGTATTTGTATGAGCTATGAGAAGGAGAGAATGTCAAGCCCCCATCTGCTCCTCCCCTTTTGCTCTCGGAATCAGAACCTCTGTCCCCCAAATTATACATGTCTGGGGCAGCCCCATATTTACAAAACAAGGCCTGGCAATGTCACTTCTTGATCCTAACACGGTTGCCCTCCTGGCTGTATGCTTCCTGGCCCTGCAAGCACCGGGCTGTAAAACGTTTCGGCCGACTCCGCACGTTTCCCTCGGTGCACTTTCTTATGTTTCGTGAGGTCCGAACTAGAAATGAACCGTTTCCCACATTCGAAGCACCCGTAGGGCTTCTCCCCCGTGTGGGTCCGCTGGTGCGTAATGAGCGACGATTTCCGATTAAAGCACTTCCCGCAGTCCGAGCACTTGTGCGGCTTTTCCCCCGTGTGGATGATGTTGTGGTTGAGGAGGTTCGAGCTGGTGCTGAAGCTTTTCCCGCACTGGAAGCACTGGTAAAGGTTCTCTCCCGTGTGAGTCCGCCTGTGAGTAATGAGCGGCGCTTTAGCGTTGAAGCTCTTCCCGCACTCGTTGCAGGTGTAGGGCTTCTCCCCCGTGTGGGTCCGTTCGTGGATGATCAGGTGCGTCCTCTGGCTGAAGCTCTGCCCACAATAAGAGCACTTGTACGGCCTCTCTCCGGTGTGGACCCTCTTGTGCATCATCAGGTTTGTCCTGGTCCCGAAGCCTTTCCCGCACTCGGAGCATTCGTACGGTTTCTCTCCCGTATGGATCCTCTTGTGGGCGATGAGGGAAGCGATCTGGTTGAAGCTGCGGCCGCACTCCAAGCAGTGGTAGGGCTTCTCGCCCGTGTGCACCCGCTTGTGGCGCAGGAGCTGGGAGCTGTTGCCAAAGCTCTTCCCGCACTCAGGGCAAGCGTACGGTTTCTCCCCCGTGTGGGTCCTCTCGTGGGTGATCAGGGAGGATTTCCAGTGGAAGCTTTTGCCACAGTCGGAGCACTTGTGAGGTTTCTCCCCGGTGTGGACGATGTTGTGGTAGATGAGGTTGGAGCTGGTGGTGAAGCACTTCCCGCACTCGGAGCACACATAGGGCTTCTCTCCCGAATGGGTCCCCTTGTGCTTCAGGAGGGAAGCCTTGGTGCCGAAGCTTTTCCCACACTCAGAACAAGAATAAGGCTTCGCAGCAGCCGCAGGGCCCGGCGGGAGGACGAGGGATGTTCCATTCTTGAAAGTTTTCCCACACCTGGGGCAGATGTAAAACTCTTCTTCCGCTTCTGCTTTCCGATCAGTGGGCAAGTCAAAGACCTCGCACAGGTTTCCGCACTCGGTGCAGATCTTTTTGGCTTTACGCTGCCCGATCGCTTCGTCCGTGGCACATCCAGGACCTTTTTGGCAAGGCAAGGCCGTTTCTGTCTCCATCTCAGGATTGTTTTCCAGGAAACTTTGTGAATCGGGCTGACGCCCTATCACTGCCACTTCCTCAGCCTGAAATGAGCAGGGATTTCCTTTGGCTTTTCCCAACAGCATCTCCTTGAGCTCCACCGTCTCCAGCCTTTTAAGGTGGCGTTTTCTCTCCTCATTCATCTTCATTTCATCGCTGCCTGTGGGAAAAAGGGAGACACATGACTGATGGCTGTTTGTAATAGAGAATCTCTGTGGTAGAATCACCACAGCTCCCACATCCCTCCTTTATTTAAGGAGTGTTTTTTACCACAGAGAACAGATTCTCCATCTCTGTTTCCAACTACCGTAATTTTTCATGTATAAGACGCCCCCCACTTTTCTAACCCAAAATTAAGAAATTGAAATGGGGTTTAGCAAAAGGAGGGGGAAAGGGATCAAAGCATTCCCGCAACTGCATAATCGTTTTGATCTCTTTCCCCCTTATACAGCCACAGGATTGCTTTGATTCTTTCTCCCCTCCTTTTGTTAAGCTCCATGGGACTTAGCAAGCAGAAGGGAAAGCAGGGATCAAAGCGACCCTGCAGCGCTTTGATCCCTGCTTTCCTTTTGCTAAGGATTAGCAAGTGGAGGGGAAAGCAGGGATCAAAGCCCTGCAGGAACAATTTGGTCCCTGCTTTCCCCTCCACTTATTGCACTCTCCTCAGCTTACTCCCGTGTATAAGACAACCCTCAATTTTTAGTCTAAAGATTTTAGACAAAAGTATAAGTCTTACACACGAAAAAATACGGTATACGGTCTATTTGATTGATGTATTGGCCATCTGATGATGCTGCATGAGTACAACTGCCAATTGGGCTAGCTAAATCGTGTATTTAAAATGAAAAAAAATCCTGTCTGAACAGAATTTCATGTGTCATTCCCCTGCTTCCTTTCTGATTCTTAGGCCAAATTATCCGACAACATGTCATTCTCTTTTATTTCCCACTTTTGCATTTCTGTCACTCAGGATTATTCTCACGTCATGTTTTGAGGTGTGATCAAATGGCTCCTGCTCTAACTGGGGGGAGGTTACAAGAGGGAGGGTACCCCAAGGCTCAGTCCTAGGTCCGCTGCTCTTCAACAATTTTATTAATGACCTGGATCAGGGGGTGCAGCGAATGCTAATCAGATTTGCAGATGACACAAAACTGGGTGGATTAGCTGATACCCTGGAAGACGGAAACAAAATGTCCAGAATGATCTGGACAGGCTTGAGCACTGGGCTGAAAACAACATAATGAAATATAACAGGGATAAGTGCAAAGTTCTGTAACCTAGTGGGGGAAAGAAACAAATGCACAGTTACAAGACAGGGAATACTTGGCTCAGTAATACTATGAGTGAAAAGGATTTTGGCGTTGTTGTAGATCACAAGCTGAATCTGAGCCAACAGTGCGATGTGACTAGAAAAAAGGCAAACACTACTGTAGGATGCATTAAGAGAAGTATAGCCCCCAGATCCCACGAGGGACTAGTCCCGTTCTATTCATCAATGGTTAGACCTCATTTAGAGTACTGGGTCTAGTTCTGGACACTACACTTTAAGAAGGATGCCAACAAACTGGAGCAAGTTCAGAGGGAGGGCAACAAGGAGGATCAGGGGACTGGAAACGAAGCCCTAGGAGGACAGTCTGAAATAACTGGGCCTGTTTAGCCTTCAGAAAAGAAAACTGAGGGGAGAGATGATAACACTTTTCAAATATTTGAAAGGCAGTCATACAGAGGAGGGGCAGGATCTGCTCTCGATCATCCCAGAGTGTAATAATGGGCTCAGGTTACAAGAAGACCAATTTCTATTGAATATCAGGGGAAAAATATTTCTAACTGTTAGAGTAGTATGACAAAGGAACCATTCACTTCAGGAGGTGCCAATGTTGGAGGCATTCAAGAAAAAATCGGACAACCATCTGCTTTGATATGGATTCCTGCCTTGAGCAGGGGAGTGGACTCAATGACCTTACTGGCCCCTCCCGATTCCATTATTCT
Source organism: Pogona vitticeps (assembly GCF_051106095.1). Taxonomy (NCBI): domain Eukaryota; kingdom Metazoa; phylum Chordata; class Lepidosauria; order Squamata; family Agamidae; genus Pogona; species Pogona vitticeps. Next base: position 22,858,896 of record NC_135784.1, read on the forward strand.
AAGGTTCCATGATCAGTTTCCTCTGGGCAGAAAAGGTGAACAGACTTGAATGACAGCCACACGGAGAAGCTTTCCATGAAGTTGCTTAGCATAATAAGGTGCACTACAGCAGGCCCACGGATGTCATGAGTTGACAATTCCATTGATTCAAATGGGGCTACTCTAGTTGTGACTTACTTGCATGTAGTCACTCACTGCTCGTGGAGGCACATTTGAATCACTGGAGCTTATGGAGAAGCTGATCAGGACCTTCTGAAGTGATTAATTTCATAGGGTCACCATTAATTGGAAATGACTTGATAACGCACCGCAACAAACCCCTCCTAGATTTCTTGAAATGAAAAGCAATTTTAAAAAGTTATAAACAAATAAATACATGTGTATGGCTTTAACAGTACTGTTTGCTTGAGCCCCTCATACATACCCAGCAAGGTGGCTTCTGTATTTCCCCCTGTCTTCTCAGCTGCGGCTAAAGGCAGTTTCACCAGGTTATCTGAAGGGTCCTGCTCTAACACTGGCGAATTGGTGGCTACTTCTTCTGAAGGCCCTGGGAGCTGAGACACACAACAGGGACAGCATTTTAAGTCACAAAAAGAACTTGGGGAAGACGAAGGGCTATTTCCATCAGGATGTTTCTCATGTTCAGTAGAAATCTATACAGTGGTGCCTCGCTTAACGATGTTAATTCGTTCCAGCGAAATTGCTGTAGAGCTGAAACATCATAAAGCGAAACTAAAAAGCCCATAGAAATGCATTAAAACCCGTTTAATGCATTCTGATGGGCTGGAAGCTCACCATCCAGCGAAGATCCTCCATAGGGCAGCCATTTTCACTGCCTGTGCAGCGAGGAATCCATCCCAGAAAACAGCGGGGGGGGGGCATTTTATTTACCCGGTGGCCATTTTGAAACCGCGGATCAGCTATACGAAAATCATCGTTTTGTGAAGAATTGGTTCCCGAAGCAGGGAACCGATCATCGCAAAGTGTAATTCCCCCATAGGAAACATTGTAAAGCGATTGCAAAAGCAATAGCAAAAGTTTGTTGTAATGCGGTTCAATCGTAAAGCGAGGCACCACTGTACTACTGCAGCCTCACCCCATGAGATCCAGGTCAGCCCTCTGAAGCTGGCCAGAATGAACCTTTTGCCCTCCCATGTTGGAAAAACTTAATTGTGAATCTGAATATCCCACCCAAAGAGGAACATGTCTCAGTTGAAACACACTGGGACATCCATATCAATATTCACCACTGTATAAACAACTCTAAGCTGGCTGGATAGCTCAGTGGTTTAGGTCTTTGGCTGTGGGAGTTTGATTTCCCATTGTGCCTCCAGTAAGAAGAGCCAGCCTGTGTGGCCTTGGGCGAGCCAGAAAAGGGAAGGGTAAACCATTTCTGTGTATTCTCTCCCTGGAAAACCCTGGAAAAGATTGCCATAAGTCAGAATTAACTTACAGATGATGATGACATCATCCTAGACCTTATCTGTTAAATACCAAGCCACAATGACTCGGTATGCAACAGAAAATGTCTGTGGAGGTTCCTTAAAACTGGAAGTTTGCCTCCAAAAAATTAAGACGGCTTGTGTTCCAGTGGAATGAAATCCCAACAGGATATTGTCCAACATGTTACACACTGCACAACGGAGTTTTCTGCGGTTCTTTAGGGAAATGGCCTGGCATGCTTAGTATTTCCATGACTCACGTTCCTTATCAAGGGCTGAACAGCTCAGTGATTTAGGTATCCAGCTGTGGAGCCAAAAGTTGGGAGTTCAATTCCCCACTCTGCTCCCCAGGAGAAAAGTCAGCCTATGTAGCCTTGGGCGAGCTGTACAGTCTCCAGGATGCCACTAAAAGAATGGAATAGTGAACCACGTCTGAGTATGCTCTACCCAGAAAACCCTGAAAACAATTGCCAGAGTTGACTTGAGAGCAGATCATCACCACCCCTTCCTCATCAGCAAAGGGAAAAATCAGCACAATGATAGCTAGGACAGCACAGTGAACTGGGCTAGGATCAGTTCCTTTTTTTTTTTTTGGACTACAGCTGGCCCATAAGCTTGGCTGGGATTCTGGGAGCAATGGGTCCAAAAAAAGTAACTTTGGCCCGTTCTCGGCTTCCCACCCCCACACATGACACCGGAGAGACCCGAGGCGGTTGCGACACAGACCTTCCAAGGGAGCTGGCCCCTCTCCCTTTCCCCAGCTCTCCTGGGGCCACTTGGCTGGCATCTTCCAGCAACGGTCTGCCTGGTTAAGAAGTCCTCTGCCAGGGCCACTGCCTCCAAACAGGACTCAGGACCACCTTCCCGGACCCAGCTCTGCATGGCTGGAGGCAGGATGGTTAGGAACTGCTCCAAGATCAGAAGCTCCAGGATCTGCTCCTTGGTGTGTCTTTCTGGCTCCAGCCACTGACGGCAAAGCTCCCAAAGCTGGCCAAAGGCCTTTCGCGGCCCTTCCGCCTCCTGGTAGCAGAACTGCCTGAACCGCTGGCGCCTCAGCTCCAAATCCGGGGACTCCTCATCCGGGACTTCTTCCTTCACTTCCATAGAAAAGTCTAGGCTTCCATCGGCCTCAGGGGTTTCGTCCCTGAGGCCTGTCGCGGCTTGGGATACATGCTTCTTTCTTGACCGTAGATCGGGGCCTCTTTTTGAGGAGACTGGGAATTCTTTTCCACCCCGTTGTGACGGAGGCTGTGCATTTTTCCAGCTTGAAGAATTGGACTGTGGTGGATTCTGGAACTCAGACCAGGGGGCTTCCCAGCCCGGTTGCAGCCTCTCCTCTGATTCTTGTTTAACTGGCTGCGAAGCAGCTTTACTCACACATTTTGGGGTGGCGTCCACCGGGACAGCCTCACGGCCTCGTCCTCTTTCTTCCAATCTTTCCCCAGCTTGCTTGAGTCCAGCCAGGTCTTGTTCCTCCATGTTCCTCAATTCTTGGCTGCAGCTCTGGGGGGGAGGGGGAAATATTTTTTTTATTTTATTCGTTACATTTATATCCACCATCTAGCGCTCAAGCAGTACTCTGGGTGGCTAGCAACATTTAAAACACAATTACAGTGGTGCCCCACTTAACGATTACCCCGCTTGACGACGAATCCACTTCACAACAATGTTTTTGTGATCGCAATTGCGATTGTAAAACAATGTTTTAATGGGCAAAATCCGCTTTGCGATGATCAGTTCCATGCTTCGAGAACCAATTCTTCGCATTACGAGGATGAAAACAACTGATTGTCGGGTTTCAAAATGGCCACTGGCTGCTTAAAATGGCTCCCCACTGTTTTTAGGAGGCATTTTTCACTGCACAGGCATCGGAAAATGGCCGCCCTATGGAGGATCTTCGCTGGATGAGCAGGTATTTCGCCCATTGCAACACATGGAACGCCTGACAAGGATTTCGCTCTACAGCGATTTCACTGGAACGGATTATCCTCATCAAGCGAGGCACCACTGTACCCAATCCCACCCATGAGAACATAAATAGAGAGAACCAATAGACATAAAAACCCAAGATGTCCAAACAAAAAGAGGAAAACCTGGACGGCAAATCAAACTCAATGGTCAGTTCAATTCATGGGCCCGCTAGGATATCAAAGGTGTAAGATGTTTCTAAAGGTCTCTTCAAATGATATGGTTTTTACCCATTTCGTGAAGGTCAGGAGGGAGGAAGGTGCCGTATATCCGTAGGTAACTTATTCCGTAGCATTGCGGCCACCACCGAGAAGATCCGATTCCTGGTGGTAGTTTTCTGGGCCTCTCTGGGGTGGCCACCTGCAAGCACGGCATCTGTCCGGCCCAGACTGACAATCTTAGCAAAAGTTCTTAATAACTGAGATGTAATGAAATCCCTGGAGAAATAATATGATCGGAACTCCTGGATGCTGGCTGGATAGCTCGGTGAGTTGGGTACCTGGGTATAGAGCCACAGGCCAGGAGCATCTCAGGAGATAAGATTGTGTAGTTTGGGTGAGCCACAGAGTCCCAGGGTACCCCCAGAAAGAGGGAATGGTCAACCATTTCTGAGGTCTATATACCGAGAAAACCCTGAGAAAATTTGCCTCAAGTTGGAATCAACCTGATGGAACATCACCATCATCACCATCACCATCATTATTATCATTATTATCATTATTATCATTATTATCATTATTATTATTATCATCATTATCATTATCATTATCATTATCATTATTATTATTATTATTATTATTATTATTATTATTATTATTATTATTATTATTATTATTATTATTATTATTATTATTCCAGGATAAAAATGCTTTTCATTTTAGCAGAGGTGGAGGAACAGCTTGTCTGTTCAAGGCTTTGTTTATTGCTTATTCATTACATATTACATATCTGCCTTTCCTCCAACGAGGCAGTATATTTGGCTTTTCTTCTCCATCCTCCCCTGAGGTCAGCCAGCTGGAGAGAGAATGACCGGCCCAAGGTGACCTAGTGACTTTCGTGACTCAAGGGGAATCGAACCTGGATTTGTGGAGTCCTAGTCCAACATTCCAGCTGGCTGCAGAACTCAATAGTTTAGCCATCTTGCTGCAGAACTAGAGATTGGGAGTTTGATTCCCTGCTGTGCCTCCTGTAAGTACAGCCAGCCTCTGTAGCCTTGGGCAAGCTATAAAATGGCCCCAAGACTCCCCCTAGAGGAAGGGAAAGGTAAACCACTTCTGAATATTCTCCACCTGGGAAATCCTGAAAAGGGTCACCACAAGTCAGAATGGACTTAACAGCACAGGATTATGATTAGTCTAATAGGCTGGTTCTCCAATTTGAGTTTATTTGGGACAACCTGCTTGGGTCTCCGTGTTTATTGTGCGGTTGTTCTCCTTTTAAAAGTGAGCAGTAGGCAAAGCGAAAGCCCAAAGTCACCAGGGCCACCCCTTCTGTCTCAGACAAAGATCAGATGGAGACTCATATCAGTGATGCTCATCCCTATCCTCATTGTTAAAACAAACACAAAAATCTCTGCATATAGAAGACTAATCTGCCAGGAGAGATGGAATCTTAGATGGTTAACTAAGGGCTACTTAGTGAAATCAGGAAACCAATTAACTGAAATATTTACGGGGGAGGGTATTCGAAAATCATGAAACAAATTGTTGACAGAAACATGTTGGGACTTGTTTCATGAATAAAGTCTATTTTAAATTAATTTTTCCGTGTATAAGATGCCCCCATATATAAGACGCCCCCCACTTCTCTAATCCAGAATTAAGAAATCTACGCGGGACTTAGCAAGTGTAGGGGGAAAGGGATCAAAGCGCTGCAGGATCGCTTTGATCCCTGCTTTCCCCTCCACTTGTTTTTGTTCTCTCCTCAGCTTACTTCCATGTATAAGATGACCCTCAATTTTTAGTCTAAAGATGTTAGTCTTATACATGGAAAAACATGGCATCTTGAGATTCTATCTCTCCTTGCACATTAGATTTAACTGGATGTTTCCAGTTTCTTTTGTGTTCATGTAGAAAACCAGCAGGGCAGGGAGAAAGATTCTAGTCTACCTTTCCCTGTGATGTTTTAGTTTTCTGCATGCAGGGATTTTTAAAATCACATATACGAAAGAAGAACAACAAGAACAATCACCACCACCTTTGAACTGCAGAGCTGGAATATTCAATTATGTTAATATTCAGCTACAATCAAAAGTTTCCAGGGCAATACATATTATTCCCTTCAGGCCTGGCTAGGCATAGGAACAGAGGACAGCTAGGGCCACCCTGCAAGCTTTCATGGCTGACAAATGTCCACAGTCGAAACCTCTATTACCAATAAAGGAGTCCACCCTCCATCATCTTTGGGAGATAGAGGCTTAATGGTGAAATGGCTGCCCTCTGTACAGAAGGGCTGGGTTCTAATCCTGCCCATCTCCAGGGAGGACTGGAAAAAATCCTTGTCAAAAAGCTGGAGAGCCGTTGCTGCTCAAGTTATGAGATGGACCAAATCCATCTCTGAATGAGATGGACCAAAAGTGACTAATATAAATGGGATTCCCTTTGGATTTCTCTACCACCCTTTGGCTAAGCATGCACACAATTCTATAGCTGCAAAAAACAGCAATGGGGCAGGGGTGGGAAAGGGTGGTTGGAGTTGATATAGGTTTCCATTGGGGATTTCTGGACATGCACATCAAGCTCTTGAAAAAAGTGGCTCCAACTACAGTCCCCAAGTCCAGGCAGCAGGAAAAGAGGAAGACCAAATATGAGATGGATTGATTCCCTAAAGGAAACCACAACCCTGAGCTTTCAAGAGCTGTGCAGGGCTGTTGAGGAGAGGACATTTTGGAGGTCACTCATTCATAGGTTTGCCATAAGGCAAGTGTGTGTGTGTGTCCTGACAACAACAAATTAAAACTACCCTCCTTTTTTAAAAAAATTGCTTAGTTACCCTTGTCATACACTCATCCTGTTGTTATTTAGCATGTTCTCCTTGTGTTTTCAGTTACTACCAAAACGGGGGGGAGGGAGAGAGAGTACTCTATGGACCTCTCTGGGTTTTTAGTACAGGCAGACTAAACAGGTAGCTGAGGTTTTTCCGTGTCAAGCCTCTTTGCACTTCTGCACCTTCCCCGCCCCATTCCAAGCTCGTTGGAGCGGCTACCCCTTCCACCTGAACCCACCACCACCCTTGCACCTGATCGCCCACCCCTGCTCCTTTTAAATAAAACTCACTTCTCCAGTTGTGCTGCAGCCTTGCAACTCTGCAATCTAAAATGCACCAAAAAGGGGAGGAGGAGGAGGAGAGAGCGCCTTGCATCCGAAAGGCTGTTCCCTTTTTTTTTCTTTCCCAGCCAGACCTGGAGAAAGAGGCGGGACAGGAAGAGGAATGCAATTTTTGCAGCATCAAAGGAATGTCTTGTTCTGGCCCTCTCTAGGAGTCGGAGCTCAGTTATTTTAACCCTTTCATAGAAAAATCTGTGTTATATATTATACACAGCATCTGTCGTCCACTCCTAACGGGATAAGAACGACCCTACTAAGGGCTTCCAAAGTAAACGAGATATTTAAGGGTTGGTTTTACCTTCCTACACCCGCTCAGTATCTATGGTTGAGTAGGGATTCGAACTCAGGATTCTTGAGTCTTAAGTCCAAGATCTGTCCATTGCACCACACTAGGTATCCATAATTTTAAAATGCTGTCCAGGTTCTGGTATAATCTTTCTGGTATAATTGCTATGTGTATTCTTGCCACCTTTTCTTGATATCTTCTGTTTCTGTTAGGTCCTTCCCATTTTTGTCCTTTATCATGTCCATCTTTGCACAAAATGTTCCTTTAATATCTCCGATTTTCCTGAACATATCTCTGGTTTTTACTTGTCGATTATTTTCCTCTATTTCCTCTATTGTTCATTTAAGAAGGCCCTCTTGTCTCTCCTTGCTATTCTTTGGAATTCTGCATTCAATTTTCTGTAACTTTCCCTATCTCCCTTGCATTTAGCTTCCCTTCTCCTCTCTGCTATTTCTAAGGCCTCGTTGGACAGCCACTCTGCTTTCTTGCATTTTCTTTTCTTTGTAATGGTTTTTGTTGCTGCCTCCTGTACAATGTTGCGAGCCTCCGTCCATAGTTATTCAGGCACTCTGTCCACCAAATCCAGTTCCTTAAATCTGTTCTTCACTTCCACTGTGTATTCATAAGGGATTTCATTTAGATTACACCTGACTAGCCCAGTGGTTTTTCCTACTCTCTTCAGTTTAAGCTTGAATTTTGCTATGAGAAGCTGATGATCAGAGTCGCAGTCAGCTCCAGGTCTTGTTTTTGCTGACTCTATAGAACTTCTCCATCTTTGGCTGCAGAGAATATAATCAATCTGGTTTCAGTATTGCCCATCTGGTGATTTCCATGTATAGAGTCGCCTCTTGTGTTGTTGGAAAAGAGTGTTTGTGATGACCAGCTTATTCTCTTGACAAAACTCTATTAGCCTTTGTCCTGCTTCATTCTGAACTCCAAGGCCAAACTTCCCTGTTGTTCCTTTTATCTCTTGGCTCCCTACTTTAGCATTCCGGTCCCCTAGAATGAGAAGAACATCTTTCTTTGGTGTCAATTCTTGAAAGGTTTTTTAAGTCTTCATAGAATTGGTCAATTTCAGCCTCTTCAGCAATGGTGGTTGGTGCAAAAACGTGGATTACTGTGATGTTGAAAGGTCTGCCTTGGATTCGCATTGAAATCATTCTATCATTTTTGAGATTGTATCCCAGTACAGTACAGCTTTTCCCACTCTTTTGTTGACCATAAGGGCTACTCCATTCCTTCTATGGGCTACGTGCCCACAATAATAGATACAATAATCATCTGAATTGAATTCACCCATTCCTGCCCATTTTAGTTCACTGACACCCAGGATGTCAATGTTTATTCTTGTCATCTCCTGTTTGAGCACATCCAGCTCCCCAAGGTTCATAGATCTTACATTCCAGGTTTCTTGGTTTGATGGCTCTTTTGATTTCATTCTTGGAATAGTCATTCGTCTGTAGGGCCCAATTCAGATGGTTGAGTTCAGTGCTGAGAAAAGAGCCATCAAACTAAGAAAAGAACACCAAACTGAAGAGAAAAAACAGCCACCCACAAATAATGTACTTCTGCCATACATCAAAGGGGTCACGGACCACAGGGGAAACTTTTGAAAACAACAACAACCTACAAACAGTATTCAGATACACCACAAAAATACAACAAATGTTACGGTCAGCAAAGGACAAAAGGGACCCCCTCACCTCCGCAGGAGTATACCGTATAACTTGTAGTTGTGGCCAAGTATATATTGGAACCACAAAACGCAGCATTCACGCCAGAATCAAAGAACATGACAGACACTGCAGACTAAAACAACTGGAAAAATCAGCAGTAGCTGAACATGCCCTAAAACAAGCTGGACATGAAATTCTATTTCAAAACACTGAAGTACAGTACTGGACAACATCAGCAATCATTATGTTAGACTGCACAGGGAAGCCATTGAAATCCATAAACCTCAACAAAACTTCAACAAAAAAAGGCCTAAAACTAAACACGGCCTGGCTCCCAATACTAAAAAATACAGCCTGCAAAAGGTAAACAAACTCTACCCAGCCTCAAGGACCAGGGATCATTGCACAAAAAAAAGACCAGCTAATGACACCCATCAATCACAGTGACAGATAATCTCTCCCCCCCTCTTATCACAACAAAAACACACCGATCACCCTATTTCCTGAAAAAGACAAAAGCTATTCCCACAGCTATAAATACTCAACTATCCAAAAAACAGCAACAGAGCATGGACACAGTTCCTACTCCAGTCCTCTGAAGATGCCGGCCACAGAGACCGGCAAAACATCAGGAAGAACAACCTTCAGAACATAGCCAAAGAGCCCGAAAAACCCACAACAACCATCAGATCCCGGCCGAAAAAAGCCTTCGAGTCACAAAATGTTTCTCTTTCTTTGAACGACTTGTCTTATTCTGTCCAAACCTGTACAGTATATATGTCAGTTTAAGGGGCATGATCCTGACCTGGAATTTTCAGTTGCCCCTGTGACAAACCCAGACCTACTGGGATATGCCACAGTTTCACTAAGCTGCCACCAACCATTCCCTATAAGAAGTCACACAGACCAGGGATGGATTTTCAACAAATAAAAGAATAAGGTTTATTTAAAACAACACACAGGGAAAATAAAATGATCAGGTGAATAAGATATAGTAACGTGGCTTAGTCTCATTCATACATGCACACAGTTTGGTTCACACAGAACACTTAACTTGAAGCACAGACCCTGAACCTATCAGTTCTGGCTAACCATACAGACACCTGAACCTATCAGGTTGGTACTGACTGACACACAGTAGTACCCTGTCTGACACACAGACTCCCACTCAAGCTTCTTCTCTCAGCTCTCTCCAGCTCTCCACACACGCTCCACATATATATACAGTACAGCCCCTCCTCCTGATGTCCCGCCTTCCACTCCCCATAGGATGGAACTTTCCCTCCAAACCCATGACAGACAGGTAACATCAGTGCTGTATGTAACACCTCCCCTCTTTATAAGTTGTTTTGTAGGGGGAAAGCTAAGGTGCTTTTCACCAAAAAACAACCTGGACCCAAAACAAACAAAAACAGTCATATAATAACATACAATACCATACTTACTTATACTTACACTCTATTAGGCATTTAAACATTTACCATATACATTACATCAAGTTACCTTTATTCATACAAACCAAATTCAAAAAAACCAGGTATATTTAACCTTTGGTCACCAAAATATATACATAGTCCATGTTTCTTTCGCCGTCTTCATTCTTCAGGTCTTCTTGACAAGGCGTCAGCAACACAGTTCACTGACCCTCTGACCACCTTCACTTCAAAGTCATAGTCTTGCAGGTTTAAAGCCCACCTCATAAGTTTGCTATTGTGGGTTTTCATTGTCTTTAACCATTGCAGTGGTGAATGGTCAGTGCACAGAACAAAATGTCTTCCCCAGATGTAAGGCTTGGCCTTCTGGATCGCGTAGACTATGGCCAGACACTCCTTCTCCACGGTTGCCAAATGTCTCTCACCTTTCTGGAGTTTCCTACTCAGGTAGGACACTGGATGCTGGTCACCATTCTCATCCTCCTGGCAAAGAACCGCTCCTACCCCGCTGTTAGACGCATCGGTGTAGATGATGAACTCCCGGTCGAAGTCAGGAGCACGCAGCACTGGATACTGGACGAGCGCCTCCTTCAACCTCTGGAACGCCGCCTCACAGTCGCTGGTCCACGGGATGCGGTCATCAGCCTTCTTCCTCGTCAGATCGGTCAGCGGAGCCGCAATCTCGCTAAACCTCGGGATGAACTTTCTGTAGTAGCCCACCAACCCAAGAAATGATTTGACTTTTTTCTTGGTGTTGGGTCTAGGCCAATCACGAACTGCTTCTATTTTGGCCTCTAGGGGTTTTATCACTCCTCCCCCTACCATGTGACCCAAGTATTTTATTTCTGGGCTACCCAGCTGCAGTTTGTCCTCTTTGCAGAGCCTAGGCCACAGCACTTCCTCCCCTGGGTTAAAGTGCCTCTCCCTGCCTTCCTGGTCATCCCAAGCTTTCTTTCTGACCTTTTGAGCTTGCAGGGTCTCTGTTGCTAGCTCTAGGTTTCTCTTTAGGTCATTCATCAAGGTGTCTATGTATGTCACAACGTCTTGTGGGTCATCCTGGGTGATCTGCTCCCAATTTTGTTTGATCAAATCAAGGGGCCCTTTCACCCTTCTCCCGAATAAAAGTTCAAACGGACTGAACCCGGTACTGGCTTGTGGCACTGATCGATAAGCAAACAAAAGGGATTGCAGCTTCTGGTCCCAATTGTTTGGATTCTCTGCCAAGTAAGCCCTAATCATGCGCATTAGAGTCCCATTGAACTTCTCAGTTAACCCATTACTTTCAGGGTGATAGGCAGTGGTTTCCTTGTGCTTAATTCCACAGATTTGCCATAAGCGTTTCATGAGCTTCGATGTGAACGATGCGCCCAAATCTGTGATTATTTCTGAGGCAAATCCCATCCTGGACATATACCCCACCAAGGCATCTGCCACTGTGTTAGTTTCAATGTTAGTCAAGGGTATGGCTTCAGGGTACCTCGTGGCATGGTCCACAATGGTGAGAATGAACCTGTTCCCCCTCTTTGTGGCCTTGGGCAAAGGTCCCACAATATCCACCCCTATGCATTTGAACGGAGTGTCAATCACAGGCAAAGGGCACAACTTTGCTTTGGTCCTGTCGCGGCTATTCCCCTGCCTTTGACACACATCACATTGTTTACAGAACTCCCTGATCTGCCTCCCTATGTCAGGCCAGTAAAAATTCTGCGTGATTCTCTGCTGTGTTTTGTTCACCCCTAAGTGCGCAGCAAACATGTCAGAGTGCCCCCTTTGTAAGATCATGGGGCGATACTTTTCAGGTACCACTAGCTGACTTCGGATCCCATCTCCCCCTTTTGAGATATTCCTCAGGGTCTCTCTATACAAAATCCCCTTTTTCTCTAGAAATCTCACTGGGGTTTCAGGTGTTAGCTGGGCGTCAGTCACCTGTTCAAAACACTTTTGGAGAGTGGCGTCTGCCTTTTGCTCTTGGCCAAATCGGCTGTCTGTGGTTAAGGTTTCCACCACAGCTTCTGAACTCCCCTCTGCTTCCGTCTCTGGCTCATCATTACTCCCCTGAACTGTCCCCGTGGTGGCTTGTGAACGTGTAATCACTAGCACCCGTTTCACATGTTCAGCCAGGTCATTTCCCACGAGCACGGCTGCTGGCAGAGTCGATGAAATCGCTAGCCGCCAAACTCCCCTCCAGCCTTGAAAGTTCACAGGTACCTCCGCTACTGGCAGTGAGATCACCTGCCCCTCAATCCCTGCCACCTTCATGCTCTCATTTGGGATTACATACTCCCTAGGAATAATATCTGGATGGCACAGGGTCACCTGGGAACAAGTGTCCCTCAGCCCCCTATACTGATGGTCAAGTATTCCTACGTCCACCCCTGCTGTTTCAAACAACTGAGAATCTGTTCTCACGAGCAAGCATCGCTTGACCTCCACAAGAGGACCATTTTCCTCAGCCTGATCAGCAGATGTACTTGTTCCAGATTGAGTAGCCATGGCAACAGGCTCCCTCAGTGACAATGAGCCTGGCTCTTTCTGGACACAGAACACCGCTTTTGGCTTGGTTCCACTCGAATCCTGAGGCACAATTCCTTTTAGCTGCTTTAATTTCTCACACTCTGAGATTAGATGGCCCTTTCCCTGACAGAAATAACATTTTCTGCTATATTTTGAGTCTTTCTCATCTTGTTTTGGTTTTCCCTCCAAAATCTGAGGTCTTGGTTTCATGTCTGAGAGCTTCCCTTCACCATGGGCCCCTCCCCCTTGCTGGCTTTTCCCTGGTCCCTGAGAGTACTTGCTGTAGGTTTCTTTAGGTTTCCCCATCGATTTTCCCTCACCCAAGGGCTTTCTTATTTGGGAAATAAAATCTGCGATCTCGGCTGCTTCTGCCACAGATTTCGGTTTCCTTTCCCTCACCTGGAATTTCAGTTCCCCATGCAGGACTGAATAGAACTGTTCCAGCGCTATCAAGTCTTTGAGCTGCTGAAAGGTCTCTGTCCCCTCCTGAGATAGCCATTTCTCTAGCAGCCTCACCAATTGGGCCCCCACTTGGGTAAAAGTCTGCTCTGGTTTCTTGGTGATTGACCTGAATCTTTGCCTCAGCTGTTCCGCATTTATCCCATGTCTGGCAAACACCAGTTTTTTAAACTCTGCAAAATCTTTTATCAGTTCCTGTGGCATCTCTGAATAAACTTCAGCAAGGCTGCCACTGATTAAAGATCGCATGATGGTCATCTTCTCAGTTTCCCTTACTGAGAAGTCCACAAACGCTCTTTCCACTAGGGAAAAGAACACCTCAGGACAATCTCCCTTGTGGTATACAGGGAATTTCTTCAGGTCAGCTTTAGACAATTGGCCTCCCTCAGAATCCCTATTGTTATTATTGTTCTGGTTCATCAGTTCCAGTTTTCTCAACTCAAACGCCATTTTCTCTCTTTCCAATCTTTCTTCTCTTTCCATTTTCTCTATTTCAAATTGCCTTCTTTCTCTCTCTAATCTTTCCTCCTTTTCCATTCTCTCTCTCTCTAATCTTTCCTCCATTTCCCTCACCCTCAGTTCATGCTGTTGGGCTATGAGCAATTTTCTGAGTTCTGGGTTCTGTTCTCCCGTGCTGTCACCTTGCACTGAGCCAAATTCATCCTCAGAACCTTGGTCTAACTGGGGGTCTTTCACTTCACCCATTTCTGCCATTTGGCTTCGAGTCAAGGGCATAATCCCCCCCCCCCAGAACAGGCTGCTTTCAAAAGTCAAGCCTCGAAATAAAGCGACCACTGTTTTTTTTTTTCTTTTGCCTCAGAACCAGCTTTCTCTATAGATTGCTGCTGTCCTTCAGCACTAACTTGCAACAGTTGCGAGCTAGAGTCTACCCCCCTCTGCTAGGCCTCTCAGCAGACAAGCTAGCTCACTTCTACTTTCCAATTTTGCCTCAGCTTTTTCCCGCCAAAAACAGGTTGCCTCAGAGCTCCCTAATCTAGCTCCCAATCTGAGGTTACACGTTCTTCTACTAGTGCACCTCCCCATGAGGCACACCTAGAAGATTACCTACGCGCTCTCAGATTGTCCCTGACTAGACCCCCCTTGCTCTGGGCACACTTGCCAAGGCTTTGCTGGACCACTGGACAACTGGACCAGTCGTATCCCACACGCTGGACACCAATCAATGTGACAAACCCAGACCTACTGGGATATGCCACAGTTTCACTAAGCTGCCACCAACCATTCCCTATAAGAAGTCACACAGACCAGGGATGGATTTTCAACAAATAAAAGAATAAGGTTTATTTAAAACAACACACAGGGAAAATAAAATGATCAGGTGAATAAGATATAGTAACGTGGCTTAGTCTCATTCATACATGCACACAGTTTGGTTCACACAGAACACTTAACTTGAAGCACAGACCCTGAACCTATCAGTTCTGGCTAACCATACAGACACCTGAACCTATCAGGTTGGTACTGACTGACACACAGTAGTACCCTGTCTGACACACAGACTCCCACTCAAGCTTCTTCTCTCAGCTCTCTCCAGCTCTCCACACACGCTCCACATATATATACAGTACAGCCCCTCCTCCTGATGTCCCGCCTTCCACTCCCCATAGGATGGAACTTTCCCTCCAAACCCATGACAGACAGGTAACATCAGTGCTGTATGTTACAGCCCCCACCTACCTAAAGAGAGTTCTAGAGCATTTCTGAGCCAGAACTTTTGTTTTTAGCAGTGTTCGGGCCCCTGTGGGCTGCATGTGACCCACATGCATCATTTTTGTCGCAGAGTTTTGAATTTCTGGTAAAATTCCTTGGTGCTATGCAGTAGAAATACTGAGACTCACAGAGGAGAATAGCTACAACTTCCCCAGATAGTCCACTCCTTTCTCATTAACTGGCACTTAAGGTCTATATTACTCTATATTTTATTACATACAGTTCTGAACAAATCAACAGCAAATTAAAAAAACACACTGCTTCCAACAGACTAAAGAGCGAGAAAGGAAACACTTAGCAGAGAGGTGGGCTTTCTTTAAATTCAGAGGTGGGAGGAAATGATTGGTTGGTTCTGGATTGATTGACAGTCATCCTAACTCAGAAAGATCCCTCCCAGCCACAAATATATGAGGCAGCATGTGAGGTTGTAAAAACTCCCAACAGTTTTGTCTATCTCTGGCATACAGCCTTGGATTAACAAGGTCAAAAATTTGAGGAGCTTTGTGTATGTGTTCCACTTGTGCATAACAAAAATGAAAGAAAGCTGTGTGGCTTCCTTCTCTGTCTGTCTGTGTTACAGAGGTGTGCCGTTTCCAGAAGCCTTGAAGCCATGAAGAAAAACCTCACTTGCTAGGGTGTGTGTAGAGTCTTGGAAAAAATCAAAACAGAGGCTGTGCTTTGGTATCAAACCCTGGAGGCTCACTGGTGCCAGTCCAGTCAGTGTTGGCTATACTTGACTAAATAGACCAGTGGCCTGAATCAGTATAATATAAGGCAGCTTCCCATGTCCCCAGTCAGCACCATTTAAATGTGTTTAAGTGTACAGGCTCCCAGATCCCTCACCACTTGCCTTGGAATAAAATTCCACCAAATAAAATTCCACCAAAA
Organism: Pogona vitticeps; assembly: GCF_051106095.1. Classification (NCBI taxonomy): domain Eukaryota; kingdom Metazoa; phylum Chordata; class Lepidosauria; order Squamata; family Agamidae; genus Pogona; species Pogona vitticeps. Next base: position 22,874,619 of record NC_135784.1, read on the forward strand.
CACCAAATTCCGTAAGAAATGAGATGGGACAGGTGCCAGCTGAAAATGTATTATCTCTGTTTCCTGCGTGGCATGTGGTCAGGAATGTGGTGGTCCCAGTGGCTCTCCCAAGCATTGCTGGACTATAATTCCCATCATTCCTGTCCATGGATCATGCTGGTTGAGAGTAATGGGAGCTGGAGTCTAATAACTTTTGGAAGCCCATATGTTCTTCACCCTACACCAGAGCTTGGAAATGACTTGCTACACCTCATAATTTATTTGCATTAAATTCCAATTTGCAATTTTATTTATTTTTAATAAATTCTCCCTTTAGGGTACCCAAGGCAGCTCACAACAACTGGAACTATACAGTGATCTCAGTTTTTAAAACTACCATAAAAATACTATATTAAAAAACAAATGTGCTAGTATTGAAACCAAGATTAAAATGTATTTAAAGCCATTTAATAATTAAAGCATAACTTAAGTTACATCACAGTCGCAACAAACAAGGGATCTCTTTGCTCCTTTTGTGGTGCAGTTATGGTGTAAAATCTAACATGTGCCATTGATCAGTTTTGCCACTGATCCACTGCATCTTTCCTCTTTTGATTATGTTATAGCACTTTTGAAAGAGGTAGCCATATTAGTCTGTTGCTGCTAAAATAAGAAAGTTTTCTGTGGAACCTTTAAAACTAACAGATTTACTATGGCGTGGCCTTTTACTGTCACTTTCTAGGTACAGCTGATCTATGGCCTTCCTATTAGGTCTGTCTTCTACCAGAGATCAGTGGTTTGTGGTATTCAGCTGTACTTTTTAAAGTTACCTTTGCATAACGGAGAAGTTTATTATTTTTAATAATTGTAATTAGCACTAAGCTGGCTGGACAGCACTGTGGTTTAGATATCTGGCTGGAGAGCCAGAGGTTGGGTGTTCAATTCCCTGCTGGGCCTCCTACCAGAAGAGCCAGCCTGGGTAGCCTTGGGCAAGCTGCGCAGTCCCAGGGCAACCCCAGAAGGGAAGGGTAAGGCACTTTGGAGTGTTCTCTACCTGGAAAGCCCTAAAAAAAAAGAGGATGGATTTGATGACCCACGATGACAATTAACTAGAACTAACCATCTATCTATCTATCTATCTATCTATCTATCTATCTATCTATCTATCTATCTATCTATCTATCTATCTATCTATCTATCTATCTATCTATCTATCTATCTATCTATCTATCTATCTATCTATCTATCTATCTATCTATCTATCTATCTATCTATCTATTTATTGCATTTATATGCTGCCCATCTAGACATAGTCTACTCTGGGCAGCTCACAACATGCTGTACAAGATAAAAACAATAGGAGGACGTTTTATCATTTTGCACCAGTCGCTTTCCAGATTTTGGCTTGAACTTGGAAGACCGACAAGGTCCACGGCAGCGCTTAGCACTGAATGCTGTGAACTGACCCAGAGAGAGAGAGAGACCTTTCGGAGAAGAAAGGATGATGGTTTTTCTTGTCTTTTTCCATAGCACTCAGTCCTCTTGTCCGGTTCTAACCATTCTTTGTTTTCTCTTTTGCTGTCGTCGGCTCCGAGGAGCCACCGTTCCAAGGGTGGATTGTGCTTTAATGGCCTCTTAACTTTGGATCAGGCTCCCCTCACGTCCGCCAGGGTTGGGAGGAGGGAAACCTTCCTGGCTCGTGCAGAGGTTGTTGTTGTTGTTTAGTCGTGTCCGACTCTTCGTGACCCCATGGACCGGAGCACGCCAGGCCCTCCTGTCTTCCACTGCCTCCTGGAGTTGGGTTCAAATTCATGTTGGTCGCTTCAGTGACACTATCCAACTATCTCATCCTCTGTCGTCCCCTTTTCCTCTTGCCTTCACACTTTCCCAACATCAGGGTCTTTTCCAGGGAGTCTTCTCTTCTCATGAGATGGCCAAAGTATTGGAGCCTCAGCTTCAAGATCTGAAGCCAGAGGTTGGTGGACTACAACTCCCACAATGCCTTTAAGGCATTAGCCAGGCTGTTTTCTGGCTTCGAGGCGTGGACTCCAAAAGGTATCTGGAAGGCCAGTGAAACTGACCAACTCCAGTTTGCACAAACCGCTTCCCGCCCTTTTTTACATCTCTCCTGCACCCCATGCCTCCCAACTTTTTGCGCATCCTGGGCTGGAGATCCGGTTATAGGGGCAGAAGCGGGGAAGCCGCGGGCAGGGGGTGGGGGCATCATCCACCGGGAAGGGTTAAACCACCGAGCTTTCTGCGCCTAGAAAAGTGAAGCTGGCGTGGCTGCCTTTTGCCTCCCTCCATTGGGGTTTGCAGCGACTTCCTGTGGGCCTCCTCCTCTGTTGGAGGGAGTGGAGTGGGGTTGGGGTTGGGGGGCTGTCGGTGGGTTGCAGAACCGATTCCTGGGACGGTGCATGCATGTGTGCGCGCAATGCAACGGGGCCAAAAAACAGGTAAATTAAGATCAAGAGGAAAGATGCAAGCTTGCCGGCAGAGACTCGCCAAAACCAGTTCAGGATCGGGGAGGGGGGGGAGGAGTGTCGGTAGCCGCGTTGCTACCGTCCCTTTCCACCCCATTTGGGGTAGGCAGGACAAGGGCCAAACACCAAAGCTGTCCAAGGAAAACCAGGTAGAAGAAAGGAGAATGGGTGCCTCGAACCTAAGGGACGCGTTCACACGTTCGTTGATTCGTGTAGTAGGATTTCAGCAGGCAGGCATTCTTGGCGCCCCCTTGTGGGGGAGGGAGGACAGGCGGATAGAGCAGTCACGAGGGGGGTTGCTTTGGTTTCTAATGTGGGGGGGCCTCCACAGATTTGCAAGGTGATATAAAGCAAGATGGAGTTATTTTGTTGTTGCTGTTTTAAAACAACTGCGAGTTTGAAATCCTTGCCAAGCTAAGGCAGATCATCCTGGCCAGTCCTGCCCTTGGGTAAACAGTGGTAACCATCTCAAAAGCATCCGGTTTAGGTGTCATAAAATGGCAACACATTCAAGATCATAAACTGTTATTATTGTATTTTTACTGTGAGTGGAGGAGAAATGATTGTGGGCTTTTCTGCAACAGGTGCTCAAAGAACATGTTTGGGCAGTCCTGCAAATCGGTGAATAGATCTTTCTGGTCTACTTGTGTGTAGTAGATGTGCTTGGATTATTGACTGATAAATATGCAGAGATGAGAAATAACAAGATAAAATAATTTAGTTACTTCTAAGAAGGTATTCCTTTGGGTAACGGGCATAGCAGAGTTACATTTCAGGAGTAACAGAATGACTGGGCACACCATTCACTATTTTGGAGGAATAAGTTAATTTTAAGGGCATTTTCAGAGCCTTTAGAGGCATTTTGACAGCAGGCTGTCACACCGCACACAACTTTTTTGAGCAACGCAGTGTGAGTGAATAACATACACAGTACAGGAAGTGAATGGAGGCGGAAAGAAAAGATCAGCAAAATTTATCTGCACAGGTTACCCTTGCCCTGTTAAAGGTAAAAGGATTCGATTTTTTCAGCTCATGAAAACTGAGCAAATTATGATAAGTCTTTTCTGTTAATGGTCCAGTTTTTAGCTAAGAGGAGAACCCTGGCTTTTGAGTTGTAAGGATAAAGTAAATTTGTGAGTGTGAAGCCACAATCTCCACTATGATCAGTTTATACGAAATAATTGACCCCATACCTAGAAATAACTTTCCAAATTACCTCTCCATCAACATTTTTTTTAAAAAGCTAGAATCAAATTTTTAGGCATGAGGATACATTAAATGCTCATGGTATTATCCAGATTTTGCTCTAGCCATCAGATTTTACCTCAGAGCAGACTTGTTTTTTTTTTTAAGTGCTTGTTGAATGTCCTATTTAAGCTCTATGCCCCTTTTTCACTTTTAAGAAATCCCCTTGTCTCTCCACCTCTCCTGTATGCAATTTTAAAGGGAGAGATCGACCCAAAGCATACCGTAATTCAAATATTTGACAATTAAAAATATGGGAACAGCCTTTTTTCCTGGAGAAATTTTAAATTATAGTAGTGAGGGCTGTGATGGAAATTTGCTTATGCTAATGCATTTTCTTCACTAAAACTCACCCTCTGATGTCCCTCTTGCAATTTGGACACATCTTTCTAGAGGGATCAGAGAGAAAGAGAGAACATGGGAATTAACGAGCTAGATTTTTGCTTTCTGCAAGCCAAGTGACACCCATAAACTACATTGTGATAACAGTAAACCTGAGTCAGTGCAGTGTGCATAAAGAACCATAATAATATTAAAAAGAAAGCAACTTGAATACAAATCATTGATAAAGTAACCTCTGAGGCTACTTTAACAATAAATTCCTAAATCATTGGGATAAATTCACAAGTTATTGTCATCATCCTTGTCCTTTTCAGAGCAGGAGGTGCTACAAGGAAGGAAAATGGACGTACAGAATGCCAAAGGGTTGGAAACTGGAAAGAGCTTGATGGTAAGAGGGGGGGAAATTCACACCGATCCTGATAGGATGATCAAAGAGTTTGTGCCTCAGCCAGTCCTGCAGCATATGAAGCAAGAACCAGAGGACCGGCCCCAGCCATGCTGGGAAACTCAGTGGAAGGAGTATCTGAAGACGGTGGCGTCTCCACTGGCATCTCAGGGCCCGTCAGAAGAAGATTCGAAGGAATTCCAGGCTTCCTTTAAGGCAGGAGATCCAGGCACAGGAGAGACGGTGGACCAAAACTTGCTAGACTTCACCGAGTGCCAAGAAGCTTCAAGGACCCTAAATTCTTTCATAAAAGTGAAGGAAGAAGTTGAGGATGATGGCACGGTCATACAGTTCTGCTACCAGCAGGCTGAGGAGTCTCGAGAGGTAATAGCCGGCTTTTTCCTGGCTACGAATCTGAAGCAGAAGTCAATAAAATGTCCTCGGTTAAGTCCGCTAATCCCTGCCTGGGGCTGTCCAAAGATAATCCATATATGTAGATGTTTCACCATACACCACTGCTGAATTTCACTTTTTCCTGTACAGCTCAGTGGTTTAAGGCAGGGGTCCCCAACCCCCGGTCCACAGATTGGTCCCTATCCATGACGTGGCCTTGCCAGGACTGGGCCACGGAGACAGATCTGCTCTCGCCCCACATGTGCAAACCCATGCACGCCCCCTCCCGCGCACACACGGCCCCTCCTGTGGCCCCTCCCATGCACACATGGCCCCTCCCATACACCCACAGATGGCCCCCCCACGCTAAACCGGTCCGTGGAGGCAAAAAGGTTGGAGACCACTAGTTTAAGGAGGAACAAGAGGTTGGGAGTTCGATTCCCCATTGTGCTTCCTTAACACGAGCTGGGCTTGATGATCCATAGGGTCCCTTCCAGCTCTGCAGTTCTATGATGATGATGATGATGATGATGATGATGACGATTATTATTATTATTATTATTATTATTATTATTATTATTATTATTATTATTATTATTATTATTATTATTATTATTATTATTATTATTATTATTATTATCTGTTTATGACCTTTTTTGCAGTCGAACTGTATGATATAACCATTGTCCTCTGATTTTCAGCCGCAGTTGCCTTCTGAACGATGCACCCCCAGTCCTTCTGAATCGGAACCAGTGCTACTGAACATAGTGAAAGTAGAGTTTCCCATGAAGGCCGAGCAAGAAGATGATGAGGAAGCCAGCTTGGTTGGTAAGAGTTACGGCTCGGAAGCTTTGAGGCAAGGAATGCTCGACTTCTTAGGGAGGGAGGGAGTCACCATGATCTCAGATCTGTGAAAGGCTGGCTGCTCATTCTGCAGTGCCCGGGCTGGGAGTCATGGGGACTGCAGAAGAGGACGGGGGCCACATGTGGGCTATGGGCTGTGTGTTGCCTACCCCTGTTTGAAACACTGTAGGGGTGGTTCTCTTGGAGACATCACAGACTCATCAAACCTGGTGAGAAGAAGCTGCATAGAAGGTTCCGCCTCTTTTTAAGGGCAAAGGGCATAGGATGCCCAGGAGCAGAGAATGCCGTATTTCACCCCAGTCGGAAATTATCTACCTGAGGCCTCTTAAAGTGCTGATAATAACCTCGGTTATTTAAGAGTTTCACTGTGCCAGGGATTATCTGTTGTGCTTCTGTGCACCTAAAGAGTGGCTGTGAAGGTCCGTTTGCTAGTACAGAAGAGAGAGGGAACGGTCATCCTTGACTGTTGTCCACACAGGCAAGAGTTTACTGGAAGTTGTTGCCCAACAGCCTCTGGAGAGCTTCCAAAATTATTATAGAAAGAAAAACCAGAAAATCTACCCTTTCAAACCATTCAGAGAAATAAGAAAGAGATGTTTGCCATTGCTGTAGTTTTGGGGATTTTTTTGGGGGGGGAGTTGTTTTTATTATCTTTGAGTCTATGTTGTGGGTGGGTTATTTATTTTTATTTTCCTTATTGCTGTTAGTCGCCCAGAGTAGGGCTCTGTTACTTAGATATGGAGGGATACAAATACAATCAATCAATCAATGTTTATTGAATAAAATGCACAAATAAGATATCATGTTTTTTTCTCCCCCAGAAAGGGAGAATGAGGAGGTGCCCTTTCAGCTGGAAAAACCCAGACAAGTAGCATTCAGATGTTCCATGAACAGAGGAGAGGACAGACCTTTCCAGAATGTAGGAGTGAAAGAGACGAGTGAAACCCAGAAGCGATCAGAAAGGAGCTGTGAAATGTATGTTGAGGAGACAGCGAAAGAAGCCTTTATTTGTGAAAATGCTGATGAAAAGCTGCCGGAAGAGGCCTTCCAAACGAAAATTCCTGGATGGGACAAAGAAACAAGTGTTACCGAATGTAGCAAAAGCCTCCCTCATAGCACTGACTTTTCTGGATGTCCTGAAATACAGGCAGAAGGAACGCAGTGCGAAGCTACAGATGGCGGGAACAGCTTCCACCAGAATGCGCTCCCGGTGGTACCGCCGGTCACCCACGCCGGAGTAAAGCCGTACAAGTGCCCAATTTGTGGAGAGGGCTTTGTGGAGAGAAGAGACCTGACGAAACATCGAGTCATCCACGCCGACGAGCGCCCGTACGAATGCTCTCAGTGTGGGAAATGTTTCAACAGTAACTCTCACCTCAGAGCCCACATGATGATACATACTGGGGAGAAGCCTTTCGAGTGCGAGTACTGCCCGAAACGTTTCAATACGAGCTCCCACGTGAAAAGGCACGAGAGGGTGCACACTGGGGAAAGCCCTTTCTCCTGTTCCGAGTGTGGGAAAAGCTTCACTCAGAAATCCTCTCTCGTGAAACACCAAAGAACCCACACGGGAGAGAAACCCTACGTCTGCCCCAAATGCGGGAAAAGCTACCGGGATAGCTCCTGCCTTTCGAGGCATATTAGGGCCCACACGGGAGAGAAACCGTTCAAGTGTTCCTGGTGCGAGAACCGGTTTGTTCAGAAATCGGACTTGATCCGACATGAGGGGACACACACTGGGGAGAAGCCGTACGAATGCTTGGTGTGTGGCAAAGCCTTCAGCCAGAAAGGGTCCCTCGTGAAACACGAGGGGATGCATACGGGCAAGAATCTGTATGAATGCGACGACTGCGGGAAAAGCTTCAGTCGGAGGCAGTCCCTTTTCCGACACACGAGCGTCCATGCGGGAGAGAAGCCGTACGAATGCTCGGTGTGCGGAAAGGGCTTCAGCACTGGGGCCCACCTGGCCATCCATGAAAGGGTACATACAGGCGAGAAACCATACACGTGTTCCGAGTGCGGGAAAAGCTTCTGCCGTAAGCCGTCGCTCGTGACACACCAGAGAACCCATACATGAAAGAAGGCTGATCAGTATAAACAGCAAAGCTTCTGTCAAACTGTAGCATTTATAAAAGTAGATAAAGGTAAAGGTTCCCCTTGACATTTAGTCCAGTCATGTCTGACTCTAGGGGGTGGTGCTCATCCCCATCTCCAAGCCATAGAGCCAGCGTTTTTGTCTGTAGACAGTTTCTGTGGTCACGTGGCCAGCGCGACTAGACACGGAACACCATTACCTTCCCACCGAAGTGGTACCTATTTATCTACTCGCATTTGCATGCTTTTGAACTGCTAGGTTGGCAGGAGCTGGGACAAGCGACGGGAGCTCACTCCATCACGTGGATTCGATCTCACGACTGCTTGGTCTTGTGACCTTTCAGCACAGAGGCTTCTGCGGTTTAACCAGCAGTGCCACCACGTCTCTACATACTTGCCTGGATCAATTTCAATTTTTCATTGGATATAGATATCCCTGGATCAATTTCACAAATTAATTTGGGACCTAATTTACTGCTCTATTAGGATTCAGTGAGTAGTTTCTACAGCTTTAAAGCCAGTGCCTGCTTTTTAGTTGTTTCAAAAGCAGTGATTTGTCGAATGGTCTGTACTTTTCACAGCTTGAAAGGGGGAGGAGAAGTGAACAACCTAAAATATTTGAAACCAGGAGGCAGGGTGGATTTGATTTAAATCACAATTTGAGTTTTCAAAAAAATGAATCTTTACTATTAATTTTTTTAAAATCAATATTTAAAATTTGTAGGCTTTGACCTACAAAACCCTAAACAGGTTTTGTAGGACCTCAGTACGTGACAGAACACCTCTTGCCAAGGGAGGCTGTCCCTCCTGCCCATTCATCTCAGGCCGAGAGACTGAGGATGCTGACCCCAAGAGAGACACGGAAGGAAAACAGCTAAGAAGGAACAGGGGCTTCTCAGTGGTTGCTCCCCCTGCTCTGGAATGAAACCGCTACCCAAAATCCACCTGGCCCCTTCTTTTGCGGCTTTTAAGAAACCTTTAGCAACCTTTCTATCTCAGCAGACTTTCCAAGTCATACCATTTTAAAACTCCTCTGAGATTATACGATATGTTTAACATCTACAGCCATCCACTCGCCTGATTTTAATCTAATTTTCATTTGTTGGTGGTTCAAATTATATGTTTAATACTTACTGTTGTCCACTGCCCAGAGTGACTCTTATACTATCACCCAGAGTGATAGGGAGTTTAGAAGATTAAAAAAATTAATTCATAAATTTAAATCAATTTGATTTTTTTTTTAAAAAAATTATTTATTTTTATCCACTCTGTTAGGAGGATGATGTTTGGTTTAAGAGGGGTCCCCCCCCCCCAATTACGGGCTTGGACTTCTCAACAAATCTGTTCATTATCATCATCATCTGGTGCCAAATTTCCACTTATGGCAACCCTTTTCAGTGTTTTCCAGGTAGAGAATACTCAAATGTGGCTTACCCTTCCCTTCCTCTAGGGAGAGCCTTCACACTGTGCAGCTTGCCCAAGGCTACATAGGCTGGCTTTTCTCTTCGGAGGCATAGTGTGGAATCAAATTCTAGCTCCACAGCCAAGAGACCTAAACCACTGATCTATCCAGCCAGCTATAATCTCTTAATTGATATTCATTGCAACCTTTCCAAAATTTAAATGTAGTCAATTTATCATTGTCATAAATTAGTGGATGACGTGGGTGGGGGGAATCAATGAGGATGGAGAAAAAAATAATTTATTTTGCCAGTCTTTCCAGATTCCTTCTGCATTCCAAAGGAATGGGTTGGTTCTCTGTGGCATAAAATCCTGCGTAGTGCCAAAACCAGTCTCTAAAAGTACTTTAAGCCTTTGTTTCCCCACACACATGTTTATTTTACTTTGACTGATCAGCAGTTACCGTTTGTACTTTTTATTTCTCACTATGTGACTGAAATATTCTTATCATGTTCCTTGTATCTTGAATATGCCTGCTGAATACTTTATCTTTTTATATATTAAAGGACTTTGAATCATCTCTAGGCTTTCTCTTCTTGTATATTGTTTGGATCCCCATTTTATTTTGGCTTTCCTAATATTGTTTCACGTGTTCTTGTGTCATTTTCCATACTTGGCGCCATGTTTATTTCTCAGTTTTTGACTTTTGAATTAGCTCTAATATTTCTTCTTCATCCACTTCTTTTTAAACTTAATTTCTACTTTACAGAGTTGCTGTTGATCACATCTACTAATACCTTTGTCAGTTAAGAGCAAGCAGCTTGTATATTTGAGCCATCTGTGTGATCTTATTGATGTCTTCCTGAATTCCTCCCTTAATAACAACATACAGTGGATCCTTGACTTACAGACTGCTTGACTTACAGACTTTTTGAGTTACAGACGTCTCTGGCTGCAAAATTTAGGTTTGACTTGCAGACTGAGATTTGACTTACAGACCAGAAAAAAACCAAAATGGAACAAAAACGGCCTGTTACGGGATTAATCGGTTTTCAATGCACTGTAGGTCAATGGAGACTTGACTTACAGACTTTTTGACTTGAGAACTGCCTTCCAATACGGATTAAGTTCTCAAGTCAAGACCCCACTGTATACAATTGAATAGTTTAGCTATTCAAATTCTATAGTTTTTTTTCTCTTTTTGTTTTCTTTCACGTGAACTTCTGAAATAACAAGATCAGAGTTTGAATTTGCATTGGTGATAGGCTAAAATTTTACCAACTCAATGCTGATTTGATAATTCTGATTAACTAGAATATAATCTATCAGGTTACTTACACTGCTGTTAGTAGCATCTTGGAGGACACAGAAGGAGCATTACTGATACATACGAAGACTGAGAACACAGTAAGGTTGTTCCCTGAGCAATGACAGCATCTGGTTGGCTGCTCCTTGCGTTCGGGAAGCAACACTGGATTTCTTTCAGCATGACATAAACAGTGCCATCTTGAGGGTGTTTCTATGCATACTCTCTCTTTAGTGGTAATTTGAGTTTGGATATTCTAAGTTGGTGACTAAAAATTCTCTCCCCACACCAACACTGTATTCTTTGTACTGCATGTTCTTTTCTTCTTGCTCCTTATTTTTGACAAAATCTCTATAGACACTATCCCCCTTTCCAAGCACTAAAATCTCCCATTATGAAATTTAGGAGTAATTTTTTTTCTCATGCAGTAGGACCCACATCATGTGGATGCTGCAAAATGTGCATTATAGCAAACTCATACATCGTTGTCGTTCGTCGTTTGGTCGTTTAGTCGTGTCCGACTCTCCGTGACCCCATGGACCAGAGCACGCCAGGCCCTCCTATCCTCCACTGCCTCCCGGAGTTATGTCAATTTCATGTTGGTTGCTTCGCAGACACTGTCCAGCCATCTCATCCTCTGTCGTCCCCTTCTCCTCTTGCCGTCACACTTTCCTAACATGGTCTTTTCCAAGGAGTCTTCTCATGAGATGGCCAAAGTATTGGAGCCTCAGCTTCAGGATCTGTCCTTCCAGTGAGCACTCAGGGTTGATTTCCTTTAGAATTGATAGGTTTGTTCTCCTTGCAGTCCAGGGGACTCTCAAGTGTCTCCTCCAGCACCACAGTACAAAGGCATCAATTCTTCGGTGGTCTGCTTTCTTTATGGTCCAGCTCTCACTTCCATACATCACTACAGGGAAAACCATAGCTTTGACTATTTGGACTTTTATTGGCAAGGTGATGTCTCTGCTTTTTAAGATGCTGTCAAGGTTTGTCATCGCTTTCCTCCCCAGAAGCAGGCGTCTTTTAATTTTGTGGCTGCTGTCTCCATCTCTATACATAGAGTTTGCTATAATGCACATATATATGTGGGACAGGAAGCAACAGAACTGGATATGGAACAACTGATTAGTTCAAAATTGGGAAAGGAGTACGACAAGGCTGTATATTGTCTCCCTGCTTATTTAACTTATATGCAGAATACATCATGCGAAAGGCAGGACAGGAGGAATCTCAAGACAGAATTAAGATTGCCGGAAGAAATATCAACAACCTCCGATATGCAGATGATATAACTCGGGTGGCAGAAAGTGAGGACGAATTAAAGAACCTCTTAATGAGGGTGAAAGAGGAGAGTGCAAAAAACGGTCTGAAACTCAACATCAAAAAAACTAAGATTGTGGCCACCTCTTGGCAAATAGAAGGGGAAGGTATGGAGGCAGTGACAGATTTTATTTTCTTGGGCTCCATGATCACTGCAGATGGTGACAGCAGCCCCGAAATTAAAAGACGCCTGCTTCTTGGGAGGAAAGCGATGACAAACCTAGACAGCATCTTAAAAAGCAGAGACATCACCTTGCAAACAAAGGTCCGCATAGTCAAAGCTGTTTTTTTTCAGTAGCGACTTATGGAAGTGAGAGCTGGGCCATAAACAAGACTGACTGCCGAAAAAGTAATGCTTTTGAACTGTGGTGCTGGAGGAGACTCTTGAGAGTCCCCTGGACAGCAAGGAGATCAAACCTATAAATTCTAAAGGAAATCAACCCTGAATGCTCACTTGAAGGACAGATCCTGAAGCTGAGGTTCCAATACTTTGGCCGTATCATGAGAAGACTCCATGGAAAAGCCCCTGATGTTGGGAAAGTGTGAAGGCAAGAAGAGAAGGGGACGACAGAGGATGAGATGGCTGGACAGTGTCATCGAAGCTACCAACATGAATTTGACCGAACTCCGGGAGGCAGTGGAAGACAGGAGGGCCTGGCGTGCTCTGGTCCATGGGGTCACAAAGAGTCGGACACGACTAAACAACAAATACATATTATGGTCTCTGGCTCCCACTTGTGGTCAGTTCTGGTACCTTCACGGTCTGAAATCTATGTCAATAATTTTGGTCCTTGAACTCTCCTTATTGATAGTTACAAGGATTCTTCACCAATGTTGAAAGGTAGTAATCAAGAGGGCTATTTCCTACAAAACTAAAAATGTCTCTATTTATTAGGATTTATTTTCCTGATCAAGGTGAAGGTTTTACAAATATAGAAAATGTGTGTGTGTGTGTGTGTGTGTGTGTGTGTGTGTGTGTGTGTGTGTGTGTGTGTGTGTGTGTGTGTGTGTGTGTGTGTGTGTGTGTGTGTGAGAGAGAGAGAGAGAGAGAGAGAGAGAGAGAGAGAGAGAGAGAGAGAGAGAGAGAGAGATAATCGCCCCTCTACAGTGGCAGAGGAGTGACTATCAAAGGCTATTTTACAAAATTATATTTCTCAGGATGTGAAAGCTTGTGGCCTTCGGTGGTCTCCCTTCGCAGGTTTGAATCCTGCCAACTACGAACAATCCGTGTGTGGTATTTATTGATGCGGCACAACAGCCTCATCTTTGCATCAATCCTATTCTCCCTTTACATGTTTTATTTTTACTTTTGCAAAGAAATAAAAAAGCCCAGCAATCAAAGACTGTGAGGAGACACAAGCAAACCTTTCCGGTAACTGTTGGGAAAACCAGCCCTTCATACCCAGCAGAGGATGAAATCTGTGGCCCTCATGAAGCAGAGGCTGGGTGGCCACATCTTCAGGTTTTTGGCTGCTTCGTTCTTGGTCAGGCTTGTGCTGAGGGGTGGGGGGGGGGAGAGGGATCACCCCTTTTTCTTTGCACAAGGCAGAGACCAGGCATGTAAGAGAGGACAAAAATTATCTAATGACAAAGCTGTTGTGTTGCATCAACAGAGACCACACATGGATTATTCGTAGTCGGCAGGATTCGAACCTGCGCGGGGAGACCCCAATGGATTTCTAGTCCATCGTCTTAACCTCTCGGCCACGACTACCACATGCCACGAGCTTCTACATTCTGAGAAATACCTATTTTTGCTTCTACATATTTGTTTTCATATTTAGAGAAGCTGTTTGCTTGTTTCCTTTTTCCCCCTTGGAAAACATGAGACCAAATTTTTCCAGGTGGAGATTTGAACCCAGGGCTCCTTTGGCCCTGGAGGCTTGTTAATATTGGCAATGAGGTTGCCATCAAAGTTTTGGGTTTTGCTCTGCCTTGAGCTCTCAGTAAGATGCAGGCTCTTAATGTTTATTCTCCATCCAAAAAGGTGAGAGGAAGGATGCAGGATAAAATTGACGTACAAGTGAGGGAGATGACCTTTTTGCAAAGGAGAAAGATGGTGCAGGGGATAATCGCCCCTCTACAGCGGCAGGGGAGTGACTATCAAAGGCTATTTTGCAAAAGTAGGTTCTGGAAACCCCTGCCACCGCCATGTAGCCATCATTTGTCGTCGGCAGGATTCAAACCTATGTGGGGAGACCCCGATGAATTTTGAGTCCACCTGTAAGACAGATATCTTCTTATTACTCTTGCTTAAAGACGGTGACTCTTGAGGCAAGCGGTAGTCGTGGCCGAGAGGTGAAGGCGATGGACTTGAAATCCATTGGGGTCTCCCCGCGCAGGTTCGAATCCTGCCGACTACGAATGTGAAAATTATTTATTGTTTACAAATATTCTTCTCCGATGCTCATGAAAAAAGGCCGTTTCTGAAAACATTCATAAGGTCTCCCTCCACATTTTAAGATTTATTTTTTTCTTAAAGAGAATTTTAAACCTGCGGAAACAAATTCTTAAGAAAGCAAATTTGTATGGACAGTGTGGGGTAGAATATACAGACATATTTAAAGATAGGAAACTTGGCAGTTGTGGCTAAGAGATTAAGATGATGGACGGGGAATCCATTCGGGTCTCTGTGCACAGGTTTGAATCCTGCCAATGATGGATAAAGCACATTTGTTAAATATTTATAGTTTACAAGCATTCTTCTCAGACGTTGATGGTGATCAAGAAGGCTATTACTGACAAAAGTAAAAAAGATCTCTATTTATTAGGATTTTTTGTTTCCTTTCCCAATCAAGATGAAGGTTTTAAACCTCAGGAAACAAATATATAATGCCTACATATATAGATGCAGAAACAAAAATACATATTTCTCTGGATGTGAAAGCTTGTGGCCTGTGGTAGTCGTGGCCGAGAGGTTAAGGCGATGGACTAGAAATCCATTGGGGTCTCCCCGCGCAGGTTCGAATCCTGCCAACTACGAATAATCCGTCTGTGCTCTTTTATTGATGTGAAACAATGGCCTCATCTTTACATCGATCCTGTCATGCCTTTGCATGCTTTATCATTACTTTGTGCAAAGAAATACAAAATAATCCAGCTATCAAAACCGATGGGGAGGTGGTAATGATACCACCGATCTTGCTAATGGGTTGTTTTTATATCCTGACACTTTGTGTTGTTCTTATTGGTAGATAAATCAGGAGTCAGCCTCATAAACACATTCAGAGAAATACAGTGGTGCCTCGCTTAACGAGCGCACCGTACAACGACGAAATCGCATAGCGATCCCTTTTTTGGGATCGCTAATGCGATCGCTCAATGACGTTTAGATAGGGCGAAACTCGTTTTGCGAAGATCGGCAAGCGTGATCTTCGCAAAATGAAGCCCCGACGATCAGCTGTTTGGCGGACAAAATGGCCGCCGGAAGCCCCGAAATGGCCGCGCACAGCGTTTCGCGCCCTCCCCTCGCTTAACGAGGGCGCGAAAATGGCTGCCAGCCATAGGAAGCATTGCTGAATGGTGAGTTTTCGGCCCATTTGGAACGCATTAAACGATATTTAATGCGTTCCGATGGGTTTTTTTGATCCGTTCAGCGATGTTTCACTATAGCGATGGTTAATCCAGAACGGATTAACCTCGCTATACGAGGCACCACTGTATATATATTTTTGTTTCTATCTCTATATTTGTTTGTTTCCGTATTTGGATATATAAATTTCCTTGTTTCCTTAGGTTGAAAACCTTCTTCACCTGGATCAGGAAAAAAAACCTAATACATACAGAATATTAAGTTGTGTGAGACATAACCCTATTGGTTGCTATCAACATCTGTGAAGAGAGTGTGTAAACTATAAATAAAAAAAGCATATGCTTTCTTCCTAATTGTCAGGATTCGAACCTGCGCAGAATGATTCCAGTGGATTTGTAGTCCATTGCCTTAACTTCTCAGCCACGACTATCATGTGTCACAAGCTTTCACATCTAAAGGTACGTACATTTCCATGCCACACTACGTATTCCTTTCTTTTCCTTTCCTCCCCCACTCCCCAAAACGCAGAAACTTTCCTCTTTCTTTTGGCGGGACCAAAGGCTGCCACTCCCTTTTTTCCAGATGGAGATTTGAACCCAGGATGGAGGGGATAATCTTCCCTCCACAATGGTCGAGGGATGATGATCAAAGGTTGTTTTGCAAAAGGATGTTTTAAAAGAGCAGAACAACCCTCTGCCACAGCCATGTCCACTGTATTTGTAGTCGGCAGGATTCGAACCCGCGCGGGAGACCCCAATGGATTTCAAGTCCATCGCCTTCACCTCTCAGCCACAACTACTGCCTGCCATCAGCTCTGCAAGACATCTATCATCTCATTCATCTTGCTGAAAGGAAGGTGGATCTTAAGATGAGCTGCAGGCATGGCCGAAAGGGGTGGTGATGAACTTGAAATCCATTGGGCTCTCCCCGCGCAGGTTCAAATCCTGCCGATGACAAATAAAGCGTATGTGGCTCTTATAATCTACAAACGCTTTTCACAGAGGTGCATAATAATCAAGAGGGCTATTTCTGACCAAACTAAAAAGTTCTCTGTTATTTAGGTTTTTTTGTTTTGTTTTCCTGATAAAGCTGAAGAAGGTCTGAAACCTGTGAACATAAACATATATATATAGAGAGAGAGACATATTTCTACTGATGTGGAAGCTTGTGGCCTGTGGTAGTCGTGGCCGAGAGGTTAAGGCGATGGACTAGAAATCCATTGGGGTCTCCCGGCGCAGGTTCGAATCCTGCCGACTACGAATAATCCGTGTGTGGTCTTTATTGATGCAACACAAGGGCCTCATCTTTACATCGATCTTACTCTGACTTTATGTTTTATCTGTGTTTTTTGCAAAGAAATAGAAAAGCCCAGCTATCAAGGATTGTGGGGTGGCAGTGGGGATGCCCTGGATCTTGCGAAAAGGTGATTTTTATATCCCGCCAATCGTTCTCTTCTCCTCGGCAGGGAAATCAGGAGTCAGTCTTTTTAACTCCGCTTTTCATCCTCTTGTCCTGGACTCTGATCATAACAATTCTCCTCAGATGAAATCTGTGGTCCTCACAAAGCAGTGGCCAGGTGGCCAGTTTGGTGGCTCGTGCCCATTTCTAATCCTCCTGACCAATATTAATTTTTTTTTTAATGGCTGCTTCGTTCTTTGGCAGGCTTTTGTTTGTGGTGAGCAGGAGCCCCCTCTATTTCTTCTTCCAAGGCAGAGATCAGGCATGTAAGGGACAGACCAAAATGACATAATTAATAAAGAGCACCCAGGCTTTATCTGTAGTCGTCAGGATTCGAACCTGTGCAGTGAGACCCCAATAGATTTCTAGTCCACTGCCTTCACCTCTCGGCCATGACTACCGCATGCCACAAGCTTCCACATTCTGAGAAATACCTATTTTTGTTTCTAAATTCTTGTTTCTACAGTATATTTCTTCAAGTTAAAACCCTCTTCACCTGGATCTAGAAAAAATAAACCCTAATAAATAGAGAACTCTAGTTCTGTCAGAAATCGCCCTCTTGATTACTATTAACATAATAAATAAGGATTCACATTCGTAGTCGGCAGGATTCGAACCTGCGCGGGGAGACCCCAATGGATTTCGAGTCCATCGCCTTCACCTCTCGGCCACGACTACCGCATGCCATAAGATTCACCACCCTTCGGACAAGATAAATATTTCCCCTGCTCCACTGACTTTCCAAATTTGCTTTGCTTGGTTAGGGAAAAAAAAAGAAATGCTAAGGAAATGGATAAGTTTGTAATTTTACAAGAAATGTCCAATTTAGTGACTATGAACATCCGCAAGGAATGCTTGTAAAAGCCTTTGACGTGTTTAAAGTTATGATCTAGAAGTTTATAGAGGTCTCTGTGTATGAGTTCCAATCCTGCAAATTACAAAATAAAAGAAAAGGTGGGGAAAAGTAGCAAATATTCAAGGGACACTTAATCTTCTTCAGGAGATCATAAGCCTCACCCTCACCTTGGATTTAGCAAAGCAAAAAGGGGCCGTTTGCTTCCTTGCTAAGGCTTTCTCCCCTCACTCCTGTTGCCAAATGTTGAATTTCCTGTCAAATTCTTCTAGTTGCACAGCAGATGGGCCGTGATTCACAAATCAGAATAGCTTCAAGTTCCTCCAGAGTAGTCCACCCCGTTTTCTTATTAACTGGCACATACAGTCTCAGTAACTGAGACATGAGTAGGAATAAAATGTTTCATCATTTACAATCGTACCAATCAAACAGCAAACAGACGAACAGGACCGCTTTAACCTGTCACAAGAATTTTTCACCCTCAATATACAAAAGATCTTGGAAGATTAATTGGAGGACAGGCTAGGCGTTATCTGGATTTAATATCTGAATTGGGTGTCAGTTCATTGTTTTCAGAGGGAAATGAGTCTGCCTGTTTTCTGAGAAATCAATATTTGCGCAGCAATTGAGAACGCAGGATCCAAATATATTGTGTCATGCAGGGGTGGGCCAGATCACGCTCCTTGGAGGACCAGCCGAGTTTGGCCCTGTGTGGTTTTAAACAGCATGTTTAGCCCTGAAGCCCAGCGCCTTTGTGAAATAGAAGTCTTCTTTCCCAGAAGATGCACACTCTCTTGTCGAAAGATCGGATCCTTGCCTTATTTTAGTGGAAAACTTATTTTAAATCAACTGGTGCTGCCAAATTTCAGCTCCATTTGACAGCAGGGGCCTATATAGCCCTTGGTTCTTTTCAGGGGAAGGTTAAATCGGACCCTTGGCCCCACTGAAGCCACCTATCCCTAGTGGAAGGGTCAGAACGATGGTCTGGGATGCAGGCAGCCAAGGTTCTAGTCCCCAATGAGCCACGGAACTCGCTTGAGAGGCTTTGGACCCCTCCACTCAGCCCCTTCTCAGGTGTTTTTTAAAAAGGGATGATTTGCAACTGTGAGCAGGAAGAGAATTCTAGCCTCAACCATTGCCTGCACACGGTCTGCATATAAAGAGGAATTTTCTGATATTCCATGTAATTGGGTATCCTGAAAAATAAGAATTCCAGATCATGGCCAGAACATCCACAAATGGCTTTCTCTTTTAGGCACTTTTTCATATGGAGATAGCAGACTTCCTTGCTTGCTTAGTTTAGCTTAGTTTAGTTTAGCTTAGTTTAGCTTAGCCACCTTTCTCTTCATAGGGGACCCAAGGCAAGAAGTTAAAGATGCCATATTATATACAGTGGTGCCTTGCTTAACGGGCGCCCCATTTAACAATTAAATCGCATACTGACGAACTTTTTGCGATCGCTTTTGCGATCGCATTGCGATGTTTTAAATAGGGAAAAATTGCGTTGCGATGATCGGTACCCTGTTTTGCTTACCGATCATCGCATAGCAATGATTTTCCAACAGCTGATCGGCGGTTCCAAAATGGCCACCCGGTTAAAAAAATGGCTGCCCGCTGTTTTCTGGGACGGATTCCTCGCTTACCAGGCAGCGAAAATGGCTGCCATATGGAGGATTTTCACTTTAAGGTGAGTTTTTAGCCCATAGAAACACATTGAAGGAGTTTCAATGCATTCCTATGGGCTTTTTAATATTGCATAGCGACGAAATTGCTTTGCAGCGATTTTTGCTGCACTGATTATCGTCGCTATGTGAGGCACCACTGTATTATAGTATTTTTTTTTTTTAAAATCACACAATTAAACTTTGGCCAGGATTAGAAATGGGCATAAACCACCCAGCAGGTGTTTAGCACTGCTCAGACCTACTTCCTCTGGTGGGCACCCACTCAGAGGCAGCGTCCAGAGGAGGCGGGGCAGGGGAGCCAGGGCGCTGTCTCTGAGTGGGCTCCTGCTGGAGGAGGCGGGGCTGAGAAACACCAAATACCTATTCGCATAGGTATTTCCTGACTAGAAACAACCATTTCTAGTCAGAAATAACCATTTCTAGTCAGGATTAAAAACAAATTTTAAAACATTTGAAAAAACAGTTTTAAAAACCTAAATTTCAAAAAACAGCATGCCGTAGACACATTTTGCTGAAAAGCCTGCTTTACTGTAAATAGGACTTTTCTTCTATGTTGACCCACTTCATGAAGTTGTTGTGTGGATACAGTAAGGAGGAGCACGGACACTGACCACCCTTGACTTAATTGAAGAAAACATGGGATAAATACAACTGAGAAAACAAGAAATTTCAATTTTACAGCTGGGCAGAGAACAGCATTTTTTTCTCATTTTAAAAAGTTATGGAATGACAACATCAAAGGAAAATTCATAGTAATTTATAGAGAATGCTCATTATTCTCAGACGTTAATATTTGTGTTTTTTAATTGTTAAGTCATGTCCGACTCTTCGTGACCCCATGGACCAGAGCACGCCAGGCCCTCCTCTCTTTCACTGCCTCCCAGAGTTGGGTCAAATTCATGTTGGTCGCTTCGGTGACAATGTTAATATTAGTATTAACCATAAAGGCCAATTCTTACCTAATTAAAAATGGTTATGTTTTTCAGCTTCCCTACACTTGCTAAGCTGAAAATTCTTTTAAGCATGAAGAGGCAAATTCTAAAAAATGCAGCTTTGTAAAGTGAGTGCAGCAAATAAAAGATAGATGTATTTCAAGTGTCAGAGCTCATGGCCTGCGGTAGTCTTGGCCAGGAGGTAAAGATGATGGACTAGAAATCCATTGGGGTTTTCCGATGCAGGTTCGAATCCTGATGACTACAAATAAAACATATGTAGTCCCACAAGCATTATTCACAGATGTTAATAATGATCAAGAAGGTTATTTCTGACAAAATTTTAACATTCTCTGTTTATTCGGGGGAGGAAGTTTTTTTCCTGACCAAGGTGAAGTTTTTAAACCTGAGGAAAAAAATGAACATATATAAATAAGCATACATCTAAGGATATAAAGGCTTGTGGCATGTGGTAGTCGTGGCCAAGAGGTGAAGGCGATGGACTAGAAATCCATTGAGGTCTCCCTGCGCAGGTTCGAATCCTGCCGACTACGGATGAAGCCTGGGTGGTCTTTATTAATTAAGTAATTTTGGTCCCTCCCTTAGATACCAGATCTCTGCCTTGGGAGAAGAAAAAGGGGGGCTCCCCGCTCACCACAACCTTTCATCAAAAGCCTTCCAAATAAGGCATCCATTCTTTTTTTAAAATAATTAAATATTGGTCAGGAAGATTAGCAATGGGCAAGATTCATGGCATCCCCACTGCCACCCCAAAGTCCTTGATGGCTGGGCTTAAATAAAAAATTATGGCTGGGCTTTTTAAAAAAAATACAGATACTGTAGAACATAAAGTCAGAGTAAGGTCGATGTAAAGATGAGGCCCTTGTGTTGCATCAATAAAGACCACAAACAGGTTATTCGTAGTCGGCAGGATTCGAACCTGCGCGGGGAAACCCCAATGGATTTCTAGTCCATCGCCTTCACCTCTCGGCCACGACTACCACAGGCCACAAGCTTCCACATCAGTAGAAATATGTCTCTCTCTCTTCAGCTTGATCAGCAATTTTCTCCTGCATTCGCATTTCTCTCTCACCTTTTTCGATGGAGAATAAACGTAAGAGCCTGTATCTTACTGAGAGCTCAAGGCAGAGCAAAACCCAAAACTTTGATGGCAACCTCAATGCAAACATTAATAAGCCTCCAGGGCCAAAGGAAGCCTACCCTCTCCCTGCTGAGCCCTGGGTTCAAATCTCCACCTAGAACAATTTGGTCCCATGTTTTCCAGCGGAGAAAAAGGGAAGGAAACAAGCAAACAGCTTATCTAAATATGGAAACAAATAAATATGTAGAAACAAAGATAGGTATTTCTCAGAATGTAGAAGCTCGTGGCCTGTGGTAGTCGTGGCCGAGAGGTTAAGGCGATGGACTAGAAATCCATTGGGGTCTCCCCACGCAGGTTCGAATCCTGCCGACTACGAATAATCCATGTGTGGTCTCTATTGATGCAACACAACAGCCTTGTCATTAGATAATTTTTGTCCTCTCTTACATGCCTGGTCTCTGCCTTGTGCAAAGAAAAAGGGGTGATCCCTCTCCCCACCCCACCTCTCAGCACAAGCCTGACCAAGAACGAAGCAGCCAAAAACCTGAAGATGGCCGCCTGGGCTCTGCTTCATGAGGGCCACAGATTTCATCCTCTGCCAAGTATGAAGGGCTGGTTTTCCCAACAGTTACCGGAAAGGTTTGCGTGTGTCTCCTCACAGTCTTTGATTGCTGGGCTTTTTTATTTCTTTGCAAAAGTAAAAATAAAACATGTAAAGGAAGAATAGGATTGATGCAAACATGAGGCTGTTGTGCCACATCAATAAATACCACACACGGAGTATTCGTAGTTGGCAGGATTCAAACCGGTATCTTACCGAGAGCTCAAGGCAGAGCCAAAGGTTTGATGTCAACCTCAATGCAAATTTCAGTAAACCTCCAGGGCAGGCGTCGTCTACCCTCTCCATGCTGAGTCCTTGGTTCAATCCCCCACGTAGAAAAATGGAGAAGCAGCATTTGGTCCCACTGAAAGGCAGTGCCAAAGAATGCTCCAACTACCGTACAATTGCACTCATTTCGCACGCTAGCAAGGTTATGCTCAAAATCCTCCAAGGTAGGCTTCATCAGTATGTGGACCGAGAACTCCCAGAAGTACAAGCTGGATTCCGAAGAGGCAGAGGAACTCGAGACCAAATTGCTAACTTGCGCTGGATTATGGAGAAAGCCAGAGAGTTCCAGAAAAATATCTACTTCTGCTTCATTGACTATGCGAAAGCCTTTGACTGTGTGGACCACAGCAAACTATGGCAAGTTCTTAAAGAAATGGGAGTGCCTGACCACTTTATCTGTCTCCTGAGAAACCTATATGTGGGACAGGAAGCAACAGTTAGAACTGGTCATGGAACAACTGAGTGGTTCAAAATTGGGAAAGGAGTACGGCAAGGCTGTATATTGTCCCCCAGCTTATTTAACTTATATGCAGAATACATCATGCGGAAGGCTGGACTGGAAGAAACCCAAGCCGGAATTAAGATTGCCGGAAGAAATATCAACAACCTCCGATATGCAGATGATACCACTCTGATGGCAGAAAGTGAGGAGGAATTAAAGAACCTTGTAATGAGAGTGAAAGAGGAGAGTGCAAAAAACGGTCTGAAACTCAACATCCAAAAAACTAAGATCATGGCCACTGGTCCCATCACCTCGTGGGAAATAGAAGGGGAAGATATGGAGGCAGTGTCAAATTTTATCTTCCTGGGCTCCATGATTACTTCAGATGGAGACAGCAGCCCTGAAATTAAAAGGCGCCTTCTTCTTGGGAGGAAAGCGATGACAAATCTTGACAGCATCTTGAAAAGCAGAGACATCACCTTGCCAACAAAAGTCCGAATAGTCAAAGCTATGGTTTTTCCTGTTGTGATGTATGGAAGTGAGAGCTGGACCATAAAGAAAGCAGACCGCCGAAGAATTGATGCCTTTGAATTGTGGTGCTGGAGGAGGCTCTTGAGAATCCCCTGGACTGCAAGGAGAACAAACCTATCAATTCTAAAGGAAATCAACCCTGAATGCTCACTTGAAGGACAGATCCTGAAGCTGAGGCTCCAGTACTTTGGCCATCTCATGAGAAGAAAAGAGTCCTTGGAAAAAACCTTGATGTTAGGAAGGTGTGATGGCAAGAGGAGAAGGGGACAACCAAGGATGAGATGGCTGGACAGTGTCTGCGAAGCAACCAACATGAACCTGACACAACTCCGGGAGGCAGTAGAAGACAGGAGGGCCTGGCGTGCTCTGGTCCATGGGGTCACGAAGAGTCGGACACGACTAAACGACTAAACACACACACACAAAACACGAAACTTTCTGCTTTCTGGGGGGAGGCTGAGAGGAAAGGAACATGGCTAATTGATGACGTATTGGACGGGAAGGTATCTCAGTTGTGTGTCTGGTCACGTGCCCGACTGCACAATTGAGCTGTGCCCTAGCACTGTGGTCCCCAACCTTGGGCCTCCGGATGTTCTTGTACTACAACTCCCAGAAGTCTTCACCACCACCGCTGCTGGCCAGGATTTCTGGGAGTTGAAGTCCAAGAACATCTGGAGGCCCCCAAGGTTGAGGGCCACTGCCCTAGCACATCATCAATTAGAAGCACGTCGCTACTCCAAGTAGCACAAACACTGATAGGATTGTAGACCCTATGTTTGTCTAGATTGAGGGTTTCCTGGCTGGCGGGTTAGTTCAGTGATTTAGGTCTCTAGATGTTGTCAGTTGGATCCCCTTTTGTGCCTCCCCAGAGAAAAGTCATTCTATGTAGCCTTGGGCAAGCTGCGCTGCCCCAGGGCTCCCCCTAGAGGAAGGGAAAGGGTAAACCACTTCTGAGTATTCTCTACCTGGGAAACCCTGAAAAGGGTCACCGCAAGTCAGAACGGACTTAACGGCACAGGATTATTATTATATATAAAAGTCAATATATAGAAACCTTCTTATTACCTGAAACGATAGGTTGCCTTGAGTTACTGACCGTGGGTTTTTGGCAAGACAAAAATGTCCAACTGTAGGATTTGTTTTACAAGGAGATCAGCTATCCACCCTTGAAGACATTAAGTTTCTGAGCACCCTTTGAATCCTACAGGAATGGGTCTCAGTGGGTCTTTCCACAACCCAGGGGCTCTACAACCTGCCACATTCAGTGCAATGCTTTCAAAACGGGGGAGCTGAGATTGAACTACAGCTCCCAGGAGCCTTAGCTCACAATCTGAGTCCCAAAACACGGGGGTGGGGGGTGCACCTCACGTTTGAGAACCATGGATTTAGCACTAAAAGATTTTCAAGGCTGGATTTCCATCGCCATTGTTGGCGGCTGATAGACGGAGCAGTTCCTCTCTGTGGTGGATTGTCTATGGTCCTCTGAGTCATAATAGGAATATGCCGTCCATCTCCTTTCAAATGCTTTAATGACACTTTAATGACACTTTCTGTTCCTGCCCCATGGGCTGAAATCCCGTTGCTTAGTGCAGAAGGTTGCAAAAAGGGTGAAGCCCATTTGAACCTATGGAACCTATGGAGGGGGGTGGACTGACCAAATCCACATGGATTCAGTAGGCCTTCTCGAGTACAACTTACAACGCTAAGCAACAGGATTTAATTTTACTTTGTGCCATTCTGTGCTGAGTAGCATCTACTTCCATTTGGGGGGTCAATCTTCTTAGCTAGGTCAGGTGATTCTGTTCTCAGTGTCGGCATTCTGGTGGTAGATTTGTTTAATGGTCCGTTCCCACGATTCTTGTTCCTATGATTCATATGAAAGAGGAGTGAAAACTGGCGGACGAAGCCTCAGTCATTCAAGATAGGCAGATGACCCCATCTTACCGGCAGAGAGCAGCAATGACTTGAAATGGCTTTTAGGGAAAGCGAAAGAAGAAAGTGGTAAAGCAGGACTGCAGTTGAACATCAAGAAGACCAAAATCATTATTATAGAGGAATTACACAACTTTAACAATAACGAAGACATTGAAATAGAGATTTTTTTAATACCTTAGTCCAATCATCCATCCAAATGGAGACGGCAGCCAAGGAATCAGAAGACTAAGACTTGGAAGGGCAGCAATGAAGGAACTAGAAAGGGTCATCAAGTTTAAGGATGTGTCACTGCAGAACAACATCAAGATCATCCACACGCTTGTCTTTCTAATCACCATGTATGGGTGAGAAAGCTGAACAATGAAGAAAATTGACAGGGAAAAAAAAACGATTGATTTGTTTTTAATGTGGTGCTGGAGGAGATGCTTTGTGGAGACCCAGGACTGCCAGAAAGATGAACAAGTGGGTTCCAGATCAGATCAAGTCTGAAATATCTCTGGAGGCAAATATGTTGAAACTGATGCTGTCCTACTTTGGGTACATCCTGAGAAGATAAAGAATTCTCTGGAAAAGACAGTAATGCTGGGGAAGGTGGAAAGAAGCAGGAAAAGAGGAGGACCAAATATGAGATGGACTGACTCTCTAAGGAAGCCACTGGCTTGGGTTTAGAAGAGCTGAGTGGGACAGATGAGGACAGGACCTTTGGGAGATCATTCATTCACAGGGTTGTCATCAGTCAGAGGCAGTGGGGGGGGCGGCTTGACAGCATGTGACGACAATAAGGATTCTTGTTGCCACCTTCATTAATTTAGTGTATAGAACCTTTTTGAACAGAACTGAATGGCAGAAAAGCAAAATGGCTTTCCCCCTCTTGTTAGCATCACCATTTCATTTGTTCTTTGGATTTCCTATACGGAATGGTGAAAACTAAAATTTTTGCCTTGTATGTTTATCCTGTGTGCGGCAAATTAAATATACAGTAATCATATACATGTATCTAGAGAGTAATTAAAACTCCGCAGCTGAAAGCATTTCGTAGTCTGCATTTCGCGGTGAATAGCGCCATCTAGCGTATCAGTTCTAATGTAGCAATTGTTATTTTTTTTCCTCTTAAAAAAAGAAAGGGATGCCTTGTGCTTTAAGGATGCTTTCCAGAGGTGCTCCACGTAAGCGTTGGTGGTATAGTGGTTAGCATAGCTGCCTTCCAAGCAGTTGACCCGGGTTCGATTCCCGGCCAACGCAATGTTGTCCTTTTTTAAAAATTCCCCCAAAAAGGACGAACGGCTGTTTTTTTTTTTTCACCCACCACTGCACAGGAAAACATAAATTGTCATATGCTTGGAAAGGAGATTGCTGTCTTAAATTCCCCAGCTGACCAATTTTTTTTTCAGTAACTGAAGCTTAACTTCTCACATTCAAACTTTTTCATTTTTCTCATATACAGTGTTGCTTTTCATTTGTATTGTTGGGATGCAGGAACTCAACCTGTTTTATTGCCACCACAAGTCTGCATATCTTTGTCCACAAATTTCGGACTACAACTCCCAGAACCCCCTGTATAGCATGGCCAAAGCTGTAGTCCAAAAACATAAATATGCATGCATTTAACTACGAGATAGTGCAGGGGAACATGGGAGAGGTGGACCCTTACTCATAAAACTTCAGCAAACATTAGCTGGAATCCAGTTTATTTACATCCGTGTAAAGGAAACAGCATAAAAAGTCACAGTGGCCCATCATCACCTGATGAGCGAGGTGCTGGTGATGAGAGTACGTGCCCAGCAACATCACCAGCACCCTGTTGATTCATGGCAAGTTGTTTCCACATCTAGCGCTATTTCTCTTAGGCAAGTATCAATCAAGAGTTGGATTTGGGTCATTAATCCAAGGGGGTGGGCAAAGTACAACCTTCCAGAGCATGGCTGAACTACAATTCCCAGTAGCCATAGCCAGCACTGCTGACAGTAAGGAATGCTGGGAGCGGCTGTCTGATAACATCTGGAGTGATGCACTCTGCTCACTCCTTCATTAAGCAAAACCATTGACTCCATGTGTTTACTGTGGGAACATCAGTCGGCAATTGTGGACAATTCTACGGAGCCGTGTTGCCGGTTTTCTCTCCTTAAGCACAAATCAGCCAAACCCGGCAACTTGTATGTAAACTGAGCTGTGTGTCTCTTCTCCAGAAGCTTTCAAAGAGGTGGCCAGGTTAATCCACTTCAGTCTTTAACAAAAGTCTGTTACAGAGGTTTTATTTTATTTTATTTTTTGGTGAAATTGCTCTAGCTGTGCAGCAGAAGTGCAAGGGTTCCCAGAGCAGAATAGCTTCGGGTTCCCCAGAGCAGTCCCCCCCCCTTTCTCATCAACTGGCACTTAAAAGCGTCCCAGAGTCATTCTGCAACATAAGGAGAAGAAAGAATAAAAGGTTTCATTACCTACAAATTGAACAGATCAAACAGCAGATTGTCAAACAGGACTGCTTTCAGCAGCAGACTTCAACAAGCTCACTGATTGCCGACAGACAACAGAGAGGGGGAAAGAACAGAGCCTAGAGGTGAGTGTTTGAATTCAGAGTCAGGAGGGAATGATTGGTTAGCAATGGATAGATTGACAGCCCATAAAGGTCCCTCCCAATCAAACCCACTAAAGGCAGCATGCAAGGCTGCAAAAATTCAAACAAAAACAAAACAAAAGGACAGTGCTACCTCCATGTATTCTCATGTGAACTTTCACAGACTATGATTCGCTTCCTCAGATACGGTGGATTCTAAAGCTCAGACTGAAATAAACCTGGGAGTCTCAAAGGTGTCACAACACTGTTTGGTTTTTGATCTCCCCTCCTCGTGAGTCTTCTCTGATTGACACATATTTCCCTTTCCCTCCTTATTAGTGTACTGGTGAGCACCACCGCCTATCCTATAGGAGACGAGCATTGCATTTTCCTGGTGGATAGGCGTGCATTCCGAATGTAATTCTACAGAGATGTAGTGGTTCCAGATTGGGATGGACATTTGAGAGATCAAGGATGACAAACTGCTGCTCCATTATGTTGAAGCTGAGGCAGTCCTACTTCGGGGACATCATGAGAAGGTGCGATTCTCTGAAAGAGACAATAATGCTGGCAAAGATGAAAAGCAGTAGGAAAAGAGGAAGACCAAATACAAAATAGACTGACTCCCTAAAGGAAACCACAGGCTTGAGTTAACACTTCAAATGGTGCAAAATGCGGCAGCCAGGCTCCTTAGTGGAGTGAGGAAATATCAGCATATCTCCCCCACCCTGGCTGCTTTGCACTGGTTGCCCATTCGTTTCCGCATTAATTTCAAAGTTTTAATGATGACGTATAAAGCCCTAAACAGTTTGGGACCTTGATACCTGGCAGATCATCTTCTCCCACCCAGGTCTACCCGAATCACTTGACAAAGCCAGCAGGGATGACTGAGGGGCCTTACGCCAAGAGAGGCCCGGAAGGAAAGAACAAGAAATCGGGCCTTCTCGCCAGTGGCCCCTCAGTTGTGGAACACCCTCTGAACGGAAATCTGCCTGGCTCCCTCGCTGGGCGTTTTTAAAAGCCATTTAAAAACTTGGCTCTTCAGGCAGGCCTTCCCTCCAGTCAATTAATTGATCTTTCTTTCTCAATTATCTCATCTTGATAATCTATATATGCATCTGTTAGTAGGTTTTATTATTATGTATCTTATTGTATCATATTTAATTGTATTTGATTACTCCTGTAAGCCGCTCCAAGTAGACTTTGTCTAGAGGGGCGGGGTATAAATCCAAATAAAGTAAAGTAAAAGTAAAGTTCATTGTCTGTTGCCTTCTTGGAGAACTGGAAAAAGAGCAACTCTTGTCATTTTTTATTTTATTTTATTTTGGAGTAAGGAAATCAATTGTCTCAGCTTAGGAGAGAAGGTTTACCACTTCCTCCAATAACGTTATCCTTAGGTTGCTAGATTATACAACCCTTGTAAAAGACATACTTTTTTACCCATGTTTCTCTCTTTCACAGGAATAAACAGGAAAAAAAAATAATTAAATCAACCAGTAGTTCTAAATGACTAAAAATCCAATTATTATCACCTATAAGTCTCTTACTATAGCAATAAAACCAATCCCAAAAGCAGCAAGGTGCTTCTGAAAACAAGAAATGAACTGCTTGTAGAGGATCAGCACCAATACTGGTGCACAGTGTTGCCAGGATACCTCGGGCCACCTGACAGATGAGGAGGCAGGGCTGTGATGTCAAAATGGAGGCCGTGTCATAATGGCTTTGCTAAACTGACTCAGTCAGAGCTGTTCATCCACATTAAATCTTTTTTAGTTTTAGGGTCATCATTGTTTTTAAATCAGTGTTCAAAATCCTGTTGGAATTTCATAGATGTGTAAGCAGAATCTCATACATAAAGGGTGCCCAAGCTACCGTATTTTTCCGTGTATAAGACACCCCCATGTATAAGACCCCCCCCCTTTTCTAACCCAAAATTAAGAAATCGTAAGTGGGGCTTAGCAAGTGGAGGGGAAAGCAGCGATCAAAGCCCTGCAGGATCACTCTGATCCCTGCTTTCCCCTCCACTTGTTTTTGTTCTCTCCTCAGCTTACTTCCGTGTATAAGACAACCCTCAATTTTTAGTCTAAAGATTTTAGACAAAAAGTATAGTCTTACACACAGAAAAATACGGGTATGTGCTGCAGCTCCTTGGAAGCAGTCAGAGGCACAATGGGATAAGGGACAGAAGATAGAGCTATGATGGTTATAGAGCTCTTTGTAAAGAAGTTGCTCATAACTCTATCTAGAGGCACTATTCCTAGCTCAGTCTCAAATAGGAGGTGGAAATGAAGGCCATGGTGCCTGCTTCTCCTTACCCCATCTCTTCGGTCCCTGGTGAAGGCACTTGCCAATGGCTTCATGAGTTTCCTGTGTCAGAACCTGGAAGGAGGTGGGTCTTTGGTGATATTTGGTGTGGGGAAGAAGATGGGATGGCTTGAGGAGCAATGTCAAGACCATGATGGGTGACAATGAAGGGTGGAAGGCAGCAGGAAAGGAGGAGGACCAAACAAGGGAGGGATTAACTCCATAAAAGAAAACACAGACTTGAGCTGAGCCGTTCAAAATAGGATCTTTTGGAGACCTCTCATTCATAGGGCCAACTTGAAGCAACTCGAAATCACACAAAAACAATATAAATTGGTGTTTATAAATCAAGGCTTTTTTCTAAGCATCCTGGTTGACAGTGCCATCTGTGATGTACAGTTCTTTCTTTCTATTCCCACCACCTTTGTTCTTATCAGTGGATACTGATCCTGCAGATAAGGGTGTGTTACTGTATCCTCCAAAGCAAAGAAATTTAGACTACAACTCAACCCACTTTTCCTTGCATAGAATGCAAGAACGCTAATGCATGTGTGCTGTTCCTTCACTTCCACCCCAAGTCAGTGCTGCAGCATAATCCCTCCAGCTGTCGCACTCCCTACATTGCAGAAAACTGCCAGTGTGACAGAGTTAAAGTAAAACACCACCAGCTTTGGCAGGATCAGTTGTCATAAGCAGCAGATTTATGATGCAGTCCTATCCAGTTACGTTATATTTACTAATTTAATCCAGTCAATGGGTATTTGGGGGAAGCAAGTCTCATTGTGTTGAATGAGCTTAGTCCTTGGTAAGCACTGAAGTTTATTTTTTTTGGAGAGAATTAAAGAGTGCAGCTCATGTGTTTACTAGGAGAGGAAGTTAAGGTACAAAAGGGGTGTATCAATGTGCCCATATCTGAGTAAGGATGTGCAAAGTTTTTCTATATTAGTCATTTGGGTATAACTTCAACTGTACTTTTTAAAATTTAAATCGAAGTGAGGGTTTTTTATTTGTTTTTTGCTTTTGGGCACATTGCATTAAATAAGTAAATTCCCAACAGAGGCAAAGAGATAAAAAGTTTTATAAACTTAATGGCCATATATTCAGGGTCACACCTAGTGAATAAAGTCCAGTATGTATTTGCCACTTTCAGAGACAAAGACAGAAAGCTTACAAAATCATACAAGTTTATTTAACCAGAAAGAGGAAACAGAAAACCTCTAAATTATAACAATAAACTTTAATTATTGTGGGGATTTTTATTTATATAGATATATGTGTGTGTGTCAGGAAAATTATTGTTAAGTCATTGGCGAGAAATATGTTAAATCCTCAATAGCTTATT
Organism: Pogona vitticeps; assembly: GCF_051106095.1. Classification (NCBI taxonomy): domain Eukaryota; kingdom Metazoa; phylum Chordata; class Lepidosauria; order Squamata; family Agamidae; genus Pogona; species Pogona vitticeps. The sequence continues at coordinate 22,905,987 of NC_135784.1, forward strand.
GCCTCACTTAGCCATTGCTGACCTCTAGATGCTAGAACAGTTTCTCGTATTCAAGAAAGAAAAACGTTTCATGGAAAATCAACTAACAATGGGACCTTCTTCAGCCTTCTTTGTGTATGCAGTCAAGCGAACATGGTGACGTTGGAGAGTCTTGAGATTCTGGGCCCATCCAAGTTGTGAGCTCCTAAAATCAAGAGGGAAGGAGAGGCCCTTAACTTTTCCCACCCTTCACATCACACAATAATGCTCTATGCAGAGACGTACAACTGGGGGCCCATCACGCATGCACCTTCCTTAAAGAGAAATACCTACAAAGCCATCTCATCTCGAGTCGGCCTCTAGTCCACGGGTCAGCAGGGCTATTCTCCCAAATCTTACCCCAGCTCTGCTCCAAAAATCTAAGCTGGACATTCCAAGAAATGACAGTAGGAATTGTTGAAAGCAAACTATTTCTAAGGGGTGGGACAGAAGTGGAGCTGCAGAAAGCCCCTGGTTCAATCCCTGGCATCTCTCATCCAAAGAATCTGCTTACAGACAAGCCAAATCATGCCTCTCCATGCAAACGGGTGGCATCCTCATTTTTTGATTATTAAGAGAAATCAGAATCATAGAATAATGGAGTCGGAAGGGGCCTATAAGGCCATCGAGTCCAAACCCCTCCCTGCTCAACGCAGGAATCCAAATCAAAGCAGGTCTGACAGGATGGTGGTCCAATTTCCTCTTGAACGCCTCCAGCTTTGCAGCGCTCATCACCTCCCGTGGTGATTGGTTCCATTGTCGTACTGCTCTAACAGTTAGGAAGCTTTTCCTGATATTCAGCCTTACTTGTTACTCTTAAACATTGGCCAGGGCGGTCATGTTTGACCCTTTTTTTTTTGTATTTTAGTGATTTTTAAAAATAATCACACTTGGAAATAATGCACCACGATGTTTTTTCTAATGCATTGCGCTTAGAATAATGGACTGCTTTGACCAAGGAGAAGTCTGGACAGAGATGTTATCCTGGAGAAAGGAATTCCAAAACAACAACAGAAGCACTCTTAAAAGGAGTCAGTAATAATCATAATGATGATGAACTTAGTACTGCAGAGCTGGAAGGGACCCTACGGATCAATAGGTCCAGCCCGTCAAGGAAGACCAGCGGGGAATCAAACACCCAACCTCTGGCTCCACGGTCAGATGCCTTAAACCAGTGGTCCCCAACCTTGGGCCTCCAGATGTTCTTGGACTCCAACCCCCAGAAATCCTGGCCAGCAGAGGTGATGGTGAAGGCTTCTGGGAGTTGTAGTTCAAGAACATCTGGAGGCCCAAGGTTGAGGACCACTGCCTTAAACCACTGAGCTATCCAGCAGTTCACTAAATTGTGAATAAATAAAGGCACAAGCCAGGGTCACGGCTGATGATCAATATGCTGTTCTTTGTAGAGCCTACTTTTCTTTTAATGCATTGATAATGCCAGCTAAAGAAATTGAATGTTTCCAAAGTTCAGACACTAACAGCAATGCATTTCTCTCCCGATTTCGAACGATGAACTCCAGCGAATTCATTTTCGTACCTAGTGTTCCAACCTCTAATATCGACTTCATCTTTACTTCTTGGTTCATCCCAAATCTGTTCTTCTAGGGCTTACCACATGCTAGGATCTTCTATTTATCCCCCATTTCCTCCCACAGGATCAAGGAGCAGCCACCAACCTATCTGAAGGATGCTTTCGCATCTACTTTTTATCTCTGCAGTAAATCATTTCCTGAGTTCCTCTACTTGCTGGCTTCTTGTCTTATGACCAAATCCTCACCCTACAGAGGAAAACCCCGATTCCCCCCCCCCCCCGGGTGTGCAGTGATTCCAGCTGAAAGGTCCAAACCTATCTTCTCCCAGACATCTGTACAGGAGAAGAGGCGAGGCGAAACCTACGGAGAAGAAAAAGCAGCACACCTTGCCAAATGGGTGAACAGCAAAGAGGGTCTCCCACCAGGACGAGTCTCCCGCAGGGCCATTTGGAACATTTGGAAGACATTGAATAGACGTCGAAGCAAAGTAGGACGGTCAAAAGATAATCCACTAATATGGCGCTATGTGGATAGAGGACAAATTTCTTGTGACTGTGGAGAAACGCAATCAATGCGACACTTCTGCATATGAAATTTATGCCTCACCGCATTTAAACAAAAGAAGACCTAGCAAATGACCAAGAAATCGCTATTGAAGTAGCCCGCTTCTGGTCAAAATTAGTCTAATTATCTGAATATTTTTAATTTGTTTTTAATTTTACCTCTTTCACATACGTCCATTGTTTTAAAATTGTGCAACGCTGTGATATGAATAAAGAAAGATGGTCTGTATTCATAAACAGGCATAGGAGGAGAGCATAAAAAACTCTGCAGAGCCTTCCAGCTGCATCATCATTCTCAAGTGGGTACCATTCTCATTCAGAGGGTGACTAGGTTTGCAACATAAACCAAGTTGTGGTTTGCAAAATTCTGGTGTGTTGTTGTCTTTTCTCCCTTTCTCGTTAAGGCTGGAACCCAAAAGGGCCATATGCCAAGATGAATGATAGGCGACATGGGACACAGGAAAAAAAGTACTTTTTTACAGAGTTCTGAGTTTAGTTGAATTCACTCCCTGATGCCTAATAATGGATGTTAACTCGTGCAGCTTTAAAGGGGAATTAGACAACATTACAGAGGATGCTGCTGCTGATCATGATGGATACATATACAGTAGGACCCCTGTATCTGCGGGGAATCGGTTCCAAGCCCTGCCCCACAGATGATGAAAAATATGGATTGTAGCAAATGCTACTTTAATACAGTAGGGGATGCTACACATAGCATGATCTCTGGCTCCCTCTTATGGCCAGTTTGGGTAATTACATCATAGATATATACAGTACAGTGGTGCCTTGCTTGACGTTGATAATCCGTTCCAACAAAATCGCTGTTAAGCAATATCATCGTCAAGCGAAAGAAAAAAATCCATTGAAATGCATTGAAAACCAGCTAAATGGGCAAAATACCTCATCGTCCAGCGAAGATCCTCCATAGGGGAAGCCATTTTCGGTCACTGTCTTCCGGAAACAGGTCCGGAAAAGAGCGGACGGCCATTTTGAAACCCGACGATCAGCTGTTTTTGATCATTGTAATGCGAAGAATCGGTTCCCGAAGCAGGGAACCGATTGTCGTGAAGCGGATTTTCCCCTTTAAAACATTGTTTTGCGATCGCAATAGCGATTGCAAAAACCTCATCGTGAAGTGATTTCGTTGTGGAGCGGGGTAATTGTTAAGCGGGGCACCACTGTACTGTATTTTGCTTGTGAACACTATAGCATGGTCTCTGGCTTCTTCTAGTGGCCAGTTCTGGTAAATTCATCTTTAGAAATACTCTGTTTCCCTGACAATAAGACCTAACCTGAAAATACGCCCTAGTACGATTTTTCAGGATGCTCGTAATATAAGCCCCACCCCCAAAAAAAGCCCCAGCTGAATGAAATCCTGCCCTCCACCCTTGCGCTGCAACCAGAAGAAGATGACATGACTATCTGAATAAATGCAGATGGTTGTACATGGAAAAAAAAATAAAACATCCCATGAAAATAAGCTCTAATGCATTTTTGGAGCAAAAATTATTATAAGACCCTGTCTTATTTTCAGGGAAACACAGTATTTCTAAGATTTTTAATATTTTTAACATTTTCAAACTGTGGATAGCAAATCAGTGGATATGAGGGCCCTATTGCCTATTCCCTTCACTACCTAGTATGCCTCCATGTACCAGGGGAAGTGATTACGGCATGCTAGGCTTGCTTGTGGGTTCCACCCTGGCAACTGCTTAGCCCTGAAGTCTGGCCTAAAATGGCCTTTGATCTGGTCCTCCTTTGGGGCTCTTTCTGAACACCTCCTCACAGGCTATGGTTAATCAGCGGCAAATCACAATTATGACGCCAAGATTTGTTGTTGCCATGTGAAATATGGCTTACACTGAAAGATGGCTTAGCATCAGACCTCAGGACCGGGGCTTGTCCTTGGTTTGTTTTTCTGGCTTCCTGCTCTAAAATACAAGTGGGGGGGGGAGGTAGGTGGAGGGAAAACAGACCAAAAATGGGAGAAATGGATGGTAGTTTGTGGGTTAATTCCGCAGAAATCAAACAAACAATGTCACAGCATAACGTGTAAGTGCAGTCAGGCCAGCACACCATATTTTGTTAAAACAATAAAATATTATTGTTTAGATCAGCAATTCCCAACCTTGGGTAACCCAGATGTTCTTGGATTAAAATGCCCAGAAGTCTTCGCCACGAGCTATACTGGCTGAGACCTCTGGGAGGTGAGGTTCAATAACCTCTGGGCACCCAAGGTTGGGAAACCACTGGTTTAGAGTCACAGACCGAAAGGGGCCCAAATCATGTTCTGTTCCATGTAGCATTTTATGAAACGGGGAGGGCCAGAACAGAGAGCCCAGTTCACTGGCCAACTCGTACAGCACCTGCTGGTGGTCGGGATCCTTGCTTTAAAAAAAAGAAAAGACTTGGAAGTCCTCGATTTAAGCTACCAGAGAAACACTGGGTTCAACAGGACTTCATCTTACAGAAGTCCGAAGGGAATTCAGAAGCAGCCTTCCTAACTGCTGTAAAACTAAGAGGGGCTGTTATTATTGCTCTCAGGTCTCGGTTGCAGGCTTCCCAGGGACGTCAGGCTGGCCGCTCTGGAGGCCGGACCCTAGTTCAGCGATACAGGCCATGCTTCACATGCAGAAGGTCCTACGTCCAATTCCTGGCATCTCCAAGGAAGGCTAGGGAAGTATCCTACGTCATACCCTTGAGAGTAAGGTACAGCGTAGAGAGTCAGTGTAGACAGTCCTGAACTCGGGATTCCTAAGTCTGCGTAAGAGGCTGCGGACTCTATTCCTCAGAAGAGCGAATGCTCGAGCTGTGTTATGTCTGCAATCCGAGCACTCATGTGGTCGACTCTCGAGAGTGGATCCTCTTATGCCTCCTGAGGGAGGCTTTGTGGCCAAAGCTCTGCCCGCAATCCGAGCACTCGTACGGCTTCTCCCCCGTGTGCACCCTCCGGTGGTTGACGAGGTTCGAGTTCGTGCTGAATTTCTGCCCGCAATCGGCGCACTGGTACGGCTTCTCCCCCGTGTGGACCCTCCGGTGGTTGACGAGGTTCGAGCTGGTGCTGAAGCCTTTCCCGCACTCGCCACACTCAAAGGGTTTCTCGCCCGTGTGGGTCCGCTCGTGGATGAGGAGTTTGGAGCGGCTGATGAAGCTCTTGCAGCAGTAGGGACACTTGTGGGTCTCTTCCCCCACCACCAGTGCTTTCTTCCCTGTGTGCAGCCTCTCGTGTTTCCGGAGGTAGGAGCTCGAAATGAAGCTCTTCCCGCACTCGGCACACTCGTACGGCTTCTCCCCCGTGTGGGTCCGCCCGTGGATGATCAGGTCAGCCTTCTGGTTGAAGCTCTTCCCGCACTCCAGGCATTCGTACGGCTTCTCCCCCGTGTGCGTTCGGAGATGGATCACGAGCTGCGGCCGGTGGACGAAGCTCTGCCCGCACTCGGAGCACTTGTAGGGCTTCTCTCCCGTGTGGACCCGCTTGTGGGTGATGAGGTTGGAGCTGGACGTGAAGCTCTTCCCGCACATGGGGCACTCGTAGGGCTTCTCCCCCGTGTGGGTCCTCTCGTGGACAATGAGCGAGGCCTTGTCGCTGAAACTCCGCCCGCAGTCGGAGCACTTGTAGGGCTTCTCCCCCGTGTGGACCCTGGTGTGCTTCATGAGGTTGCAGTTCGTGCTGAAGCACTTCCCGCACTCCGCACACTTGTAGGGCTTCTCGCCGGTGTGGGTCCTCTCGTGGATGATCATGTGGGCGCTGTTGTTGGAGATCTTCCCACAATAGGTGCAGGTGTACAATTTTTGCATCTTCTGGTTCCGGGGACAGTCAAAGCTGTGGCGCAGGACCGTCCCCCAGCTGGGGGCCGTCCTTTTTCTCCTCCCCTTGGGGGTTCCAACCTCTGGGAAGGGGCTTCCTTGCAAACTTTTGCCATGAAGAAAAGCTTGGATCTCCGTTTGGTGGTCACGGCGGATTCCGTGGCTCTGCTCGCCTCCCGGCGTCCCGCCCAGTCCGCAGACCTGCAAAAGTTTCCCGTTGAGTCTCGCCAAGGACACTCCACTGAGGCCGACATCCGGATGCCTTTCAAAGGGAAAGCTCTCGTCTCCGTTTTCGTACCCTTGGGAGCTGTCGGCTGAAACAAACGGGGAACGAGAACCTGACTTTTAGTCTCCACTCAACAACGACGCTTTGAATAGGGGGGAATAATAATCATGTGCGGTCAAGTCAATTCTGGCTTATGGCGGCCCTTTCCAGGGAGAGAATACGCAGAGGTGGTTTACCCTTCCCTTCCTCTAGGGGGAGCCCTGGGACTGTGCAGCTCGCCCAAGGCCACCCAGGCTGGCTCTACTGTGAGGATTCAAACTCCCAACCTCTGTCTCCAAAGCCAGATGTCGAAACCACAGAGGTATCCAGCCAGCTGAACAGGGAATGCAGAGATGCAAAACGCTAGAAAGACAGGGATTCCTTGTTTGTTTTAAGCCATAAAAACAAACCAATTCAAACAGGGAGTAGCCAGACATCTATTTCCTATTTGTGTCCTCTTCTCAATAAGCCCAATGATTTGTCATGGGATTGAGCCGAGTCTTCTGCTGACTTTCATGAAACTGTACGCTAAAGGCACAGAAAAACCTATGGGGGAAAAAGAGCTATAAGGGAGGGAAGGTTCTCCATCCAGGTCTCCTCTCCCTTCTTAATGCTCCTCCCGGCAGGCCAGCAGGAAAGGAAGTCCCTCTTATTTCTGATCATTGATTGGAGACAATGGAGACTCCGTGCCTGCCGTTAAATGCAAGCGAGCAGCTAAATAAAGAGGCTCCTAATGGACTGTTGCCCTTTTACTGATAAGTTCCTTAAATTTGTTTCCAGGTTCAACAGGGTTTAAATATTATCCTGTTGCTACAACTTACCCTGTGCAGGGCATAAAAATCAGCAGTGGTGCACTTTCAGAAAAGAAACATGCTCCGCTTCTCTTCCTAAGGCTCCCACGGAATTTTTCACTTCCGGGAACCCATGGGAGTCACAGAATGGAGGGCGAAAGTCTTTAATTACTGAAAATCCATGCCGCCAACAAAGGTATCCTGGCAGAACGGTTTCTGATCATTAAAGACTTCCCCCTCCTGTCCCATGGCTCCCTGACCATGACAAGGATTCCATGGGAGCCTGGGAGCCTTCAGGAAAGGATTAAGTAATGTTGAATTTCTGAAAAATCTCCACTGCAGATAATATCATGAACCTTATGTGGCGCTGAGTTATGGCAATGGGATTCCAGCCAATACATTTAAATACAGTGGTGCCTCGCTTTACGAGCGCCTCGTATAGCGATGAATTCGCATAGCGATCCCTTTTCCGGGATCGCTAATGCGAAGGCATCGCGTCGGCCCCTATGGCCGAAATTCGCATAGCGAAGATTGGTAAGCGTTTCGCGAGGGGTAAGCGAGGGGAGGGCGCTAAAACGCTGTGCGCGGCCATTTTGGCTGTTCCGGTGGCCATTGTCGACCCGCCGAACAGCTGATCCGCGGTCTCGCTACAGCCCAAATGGCCGCGCGCAGCGTTTTCACGCCCTCCCCTCGCTTACCGAGGGCGCGAAAATGCCTGCCGGACCCAGAAAACATCGTTGTACGGTGAGTTTTTGACCATTTGGAACGTATTAAACGATGTTTCATGCGTTCCAATGGCTTTTTTTGATCCGTACAGCAATGTTTTCACATAGCGAAGGTTAATCCGGAACGGATTAACCTCGCTATGCGAGGCACCACTGTATTATAGGTCAGAATCTTACTGGCGTTTGCATAAGGTTTTGTGTAAACTGCCTGGCTAATTGTGGCTAACTGAAAGGTGCCGGGAAATGTCTTGGTCACAGGACTGGTCATGTGTCTGATTGTGCAACCGGGATGTACCCCAGCGCTTCATCAATCAGCTGGAACTAGCTGTGAGAAGTTATTCAAACCTTTGGCAAGTGCCAAAGGAATTCCAGCTAAAATGTCTTTGTATACTAATACTACTTTGTTTGCCTATCTTAGAACGCCCCCCCCCCGAAGTGCAAAAATAAGATGGGGATCAAGACCAAGTAACCCATACCCAGAAAGCTGGCTTCCCCATCGCTCCCATCCTCAGCCTCTGCCGAGAGCCGGACGTTAATTTCCTCGGAAGGATCTTGCTCCGATTTGGGAGAATTCGTGGTCGTGTCTTCCAAAGGCCATGCAACCTGACACAGAAACAAGAAAAGACAGAACAAACAGGGAAACTTAGAGGAGTCCCAATGGCAGAGATGATAGGTGAGCGAATCACCGCAAAAATCACCGAGAGAGCAGTTTAGATCACAACCGTACACAATAAATCTGTTCTTCTGCAAGCAAACAAAGACAAAATTTCTCTTCAGGCAAACGTCCCGAGTGACCGACTGCCAAGTGGGTGTTTTTTTTAAATGGATGGTTGTGCCTTGTTGCTTTGAATATATTTTTTGGTATTGCTTTTATTCACCATTTTTTAAATGTGGTATTATTTGCAATACTTACTGTTTTTAGCTTTAAATATTGCCTTTGGGTCTTTTAAAGGAAAGTCGGGATAAAAATATTTTCAACAAATAAATAAATTAAGCCGCCTTGGGTCCTTTTTAAGGAGACAGGGAGGGTAAAAAATATTTTCAATAAATAAACAACTCTATGGAGGAATTACAACTCTCATTTTTGCTTTCTCGGGGACCCCCAACTTGTCAGATCTAAATAAAGGGAACCCAACGAGCTATAAATTTGGCAAATTCTTCAAAAGTGAATGGAAATGAAGTTCTCCACTCAAATTCAATACATACAACGATTCCCATCATGAAGAGGACCTGATCATACTGCCTGCTCTATTGGTGGTATGCAAGGGTTTAAACTCAAGCTTTTTAAGAACGAAGTGCTCCAAAACCTCTACAGTACTTGGAGGGACAGATGAATCCCTTGGTTTCTGTTATTCCCACATTCAATTTTTTTAAACCACAAATCGTTGCCATCCCAAACATGAACAAATTAAAAAGCCTGTGGCAAATTATACATATATGAAACAAACTGAAATGAAATGCTACTGCATCCCCACTTCTGGGGAGAAAGGAGCAGAATGGCCTCAGTGGAGCTTTCATTTGAGCTTCACTTCTATCGCCCAATTTACATGGTCTCATCTTGACTTAATTCACAATATAACAGAGATCTAGGCAGAACGAACATCACAAGCAACCACTGAGTTAATAATTTCCTCTATATCCAACTACCAAATTCTGGGAGGTCTTGCAGGTACTGCCCACAGCTGTTCAGTGAAACCACATTATTTGCAAAAGTACCACCCTCGTTAAAAAACAAACAAACAAACCCGTTAGAGAACCCTCTCTTTGCCCACAAATGGATGATGACTGAGTATGCTAAGCAGTAAAGAATGCTTGATTCAGGGCTAGATATGTTGAGGTCCTAGCATTATGCTGTGACAAGTATAAAAGGCCACAATGCGTTTTTTTTAAAGACAGAAGGAAGGAATTATAGTAGATAAATAGGTACCACCTCGGTGGGAAGGTAATGGCGCTCTGTGTCTAGTCACGCTGCCCACGTGACCACGGAAATGATCTTCAGACAAACGCTGGCTCTATGGCTTGGAAACAGGGATGAGTACCACCCCCTATAGTCGGACACGACTGGACTAAGAATGTCAAGGGGAACCTTAACCTATCATACAAAACTTGAAATTTAGTTTTTGAAATTTCAAGACGCTTGAATGCCTCTAACACTGGAGGCATTCAAGAGAAAACTGGACCACCATCCTGTCAGATCTGCCTCCGACTTGGATTCCTGCCGTGAGCAGAGGGTTGGACTCGATAGTCTTACGGGCCCCTTCCGACTCCTTTATTCTATGATTCTATAAAATGTACTTAGAACACTCTTAAAATCTGTGTTTGTAAGTCAGGAGTGGGCAGTCCAGGAGAGTTTGAAGGCCACGCCTGCATCCTAACCCACCTGAACCCCCTGAAGGTTGCATTTATTTATTTATTTGATTTATATCCCGCCCATCTGGTCTATACGACCACTCTAGGCAGCTTCCAGTGTAACATAAACAAGTAATAAAATAACAAAGAAATTACATAAATCATCAAATGACAATTACAAACCAGAAAGAGGGTAAAATAGAGAAAAATAAGGAAAAGAATCAAGTACCTTCCTTTTTCTGCAAACTGGAAAATTGACTGGTAAACTGGACCAAAACTAAGCATGTGAGAGAGGGCGCCTCACTCTTGTTCAAAACTGCAATCTGCCCTGTCTTTCAGAAACAGGCAGCTCCCCAAACCCTGAACAGAGCCCAGGTGTGATCTAGAGGCTGGACAGATGGCCTTTGAAAGGGGTGACGTGTGTTCTGTGGGCGCCGCAATTTCAGCCATAATCCACAGATGCAGCTGATATCGTCTCTGTGTTACTTTTGCACTCACCCAACTCTTGGTGACAAGGAACAGAAGGGGTGTAATCCTGAACCAAAGCACTCCGCACTGCAACATTCTGGTGCAGATCAGGCTTGCAATAATACGTTGTATGTAGGTCTGTAAACCGAATGATCCTGTTGGGGCTTAGTTCTCAGCAGAGACTGCCAGAAAGATGAACAAGGAGGGTCCTAGATCAAATCAAGCCTGAACTCTCTCTGGAGGCAAAAACATTGAAACTGAAGCTGCCCTACTTTGGGCACGTGGGGAGAAAAGGCAGGATTCTCAGAAAAAGACAGCAATGCTGGGAAAGACAGGAGACAGCAGGAAAAGAGGAAGGCCAAATATAAGATGGGCTGACTCCCTAAAGGAAGCCACCGGCTTGGGTTTGCAAGTTCTGAGCAGAGATCTTGAGAACAGGACATTTTGGGGATGTCTCATTCATAGGGTCACCATAAGTCAGAGGTGACTGACGGCACACAACAACATAACCACCACCACAAGATGACCAGCATTGCCTTTATATATACAGTACAAATACACTGACCTTCTCAAAGCTTTGCATTTCTAAATGGCAGCTCTGCTCATCTCCTCTTTTCTTCTGCTAGGAGGGGGGAAATCAAATGTATTTACCTTTTCCTGCAGTCCCTCAGCCTCCTGCAACCGCAGTAAGAAATCCTCGGCCAGCGCCACTGCCTGGGTGCAGCTCTCTGGCCCGCCGTCCTTGACCCAGCTCTGCATTTCCTCCGGCAGGATGATCAGGAACTGCTCCAACACGATCAGCTCCAGGATCTGCTCCTTGGTGCGCCTCTCCGGCTTCAGCCACCGGCGGCAGAGGGCCTGGAGCTGAAGGAGGACCGCACGGGGGCCCTCGCCCTCCTGGTAACCGAACTGCCTGAAGTGCTGCCGGTCAGTTTCCAACCCAAAGGGATTCTCCTCATCCAGAAGCTCGTCCTTCACTTTGACTGAGGCTATTTGGCCTTCCCGGTCATCTTCCAGGTCCGGCAGGGGCTGGGTCACACCATCCCTCTCAGGCCACAGGCTCGCATGAGAGACTCCTTTGTAAGGCGCCGCTGGAGGTTCCTCGATTCCATCCGGCAGAGTTCCAAGCCGTCTGACATTTTTCCGTCCTGAACGCGGGGGCTTCGTGGTAGTTAGGAAATCTCGCCACTGGGATCCCCAGCCCTGCTGCAGGCCCTCTTCCGGCTCCTGCTTAATCTGATCTGCCCCAACCAAAAACTCTCTGATGGTCCCAAATTGTTCTAGGTGAGTTTCAACCCTCTTGGGCTTTAGTTTCTCGGTGCAAATGGACTGCATCGCTCTCTGCTCCTCCATTTCTATCCCTGGAAGAGAAACAGAGCCCTTATGAACACGCAGGAAAACACTGGCATGGGTCAAACTAGAGACACATTCTCGTCTCCTCTTGCGGGTGAGGACAAACACGCTTCTCTTCGCCTAGATCAATTATGCGCCATCAAGTCAATTCTGAGTTGTGGCGTCCCTTTTCAGGGTCTTCCAGGTAGTAAATCCTCAGAAACTGTTTCCCCTTCCCTTCTTCTGAGGGTGCCCCTGGGACTGTGCAGCTTGCCCAAGGCCACCCAGGCTGGCTCAATTCGCAGAAGGCACACTGGGGGGAAATCGAACTCCCAACCTGTGGCTTTACAACCACAGGAGGGGAAGAAAGGTTGTAAAAAAAAACCTTCCAGGTATACGTACATGCAAGAAAGAAATAAGTAAGCCCCAAAAGTAAGCAAGAGAACTGAGAAGCAGTCAGAAAGGATAGAAGACCCAGGATAATCCTTTGAGCCAACTGAAAGAAAACCGGAATGTAAATATAACCAATAAAATGAAATAAAATGAAATTCTTTACACAATGCCTCGTTCACTGGTAGAATCTGATGCCATACAAAAGCATGCCCATAAAGGAAAATTAAGCCAACCAGTGAGTGGCTTTTTACTTTTGAGAGCTAAGTTGAGCCTCCATGCTTAAGGGCAGTTTATCTTTACTCGTTGCCAGGGAGACACAGGAAGAGGGGGGCTCCTGGCTCCTTGTTTCCCAAGGCGGGGGAGGAATCTCTGGCCGGCAGCCGCCGCTGCAAAGAACAGGGTGGACTAGAAGGGAATGAGGATGGGCGAGCTTTGGGTCTCATCCTGCCCTTGCAAAGGGACATCTCCCCCACCCTCCTCCTCCTCCTCCCCCCTCCCAGTCCTTGCCCCGCCCCCACTTTCCACGCCCCGCCCCCACTCTTGCACCTCTCGTCCGCGCCTCTTCCCAGGCACCGGCGAGCCAGCCTCCCCGGCAAAGAAAACTGCACCAGGCCGAACCTCCACTTCCCAGCCCGGTGGGACAGGAAAGTGCAGCTGCAAGGAAAGTCCCCCTCCCTTGGGCTTCGTATTTCCGGCCTCTCTACGCATCGCAGCTCGGTAGTTGCCTTAACCCTTCAAGGGCCGTGTCACTCAATAACAACAACCCTCCCCTCCCCCCCCCCGCCGCCCATGAATGAAATGGAAAAAATGGAGCGGGGTGGAAACCCGCCTTTCTTGTTCAGCCTGCCTGCCATCTTCCCCCCCCCAAAAAAAAACTATTGGTTTTAGTATTCAGAAGTACACTGCTTTTCTGGACCGACGGGGAGGGGGAATTTGCTGTTGGGGACTACAAGTCCCAGAATCCCCCAAAAGAATATGGTTCTGCCACAGGTGCCAAGGTTTTTTTGAAAGGTGTATGTGTAACATATTTATTTTATTTTATTTTATTTTATTTTATTCTATTTATATCTGGTCAATATGACCACTCTAGGCGGCTTACAGAATCATCATCATCATCAAGAGTTACTACATTAAATAGTAAAAACTTCAAGATGGGGAAGAAAATGAAAAATAAACTAGAAAGGGGGGAAAAAAGGAAAGAACCAGATATTAATGGCATTTCAAACTTCTCTCATGTTCTGACTTAGGGCGACCCTAGAAATAGGCACTCTCCGAAAATGCCCTGTCCTCAGCCGCCCTGCTAGCTTTTGCAAACTCAAGCCAGTGGTTTCCTTAAGGGAGTCGGTCCATCTTGTGTTTGATTTTCCTCTTTTCCTGCTCCCTTCCACCTTTCCCAGCATGGTTGCCTTTTCCACTGACTCCTGCCCTCTCATGATTTGCCGAAAGTAGGACAGACTCAGTTTGCATACTCACTCTTGTTAGCTGTAATAATTGCCTTTTTAATGATGTAGGCCGCCTTGAGTCCTTCATAAAGAGAAAGGTGGGGTAAAAAATATTTTTAATAAATACATAAAACTAAAATATTTTGCCTCCAAAGATAGTTCAGGCTTGATTTGTTCTAGGACCCACCTGTTCATCTTTCTGACAGTCCTGGGTATCTTTAAAGTTCTATTTACAGTTTGCTTTACATTAAAAAAAATTCTCCACCAAATTCAACCTTGTAAGGGTCACGTACACCCATCAATACACTCACACTAAGAAATACATGCCATGTAGACCCCTTCAGGTTAGCCTTTTCTTCTTCTTTTACTACAACTCTGGTGTTGGTGTTGGCTGGAGGAATCGGGGGAAATTTCTCTCCAAGAGAACCAGATGCCCAGCCTCTAACATTATTGGCTTTGCTTCCTCCTGTAGGTGCGGATAATAAGAAGCTGAGAGCTCGCTTTTCGAACACATGGTCAGTTGGTCCCAGTAGCCTAGGGCGCTCATAATTCTGAGTTTTCAGAATAGTGGCACCAGCCTGCCTTCTCTGTGAAATCACCAAAGTTACCTTCTGCACGCGACCAAAGTCAAGGCTCACCATGGATCATCTTTTTTATTCCCCCTACAAGAGTTGTATCAGATTTTTGTTTTGTCGGGATGAATTCGGTTTCAGCCTTTGGGCTGGTCATTGAGTTCAAGGGCCAAATTTCTCTTCGACGTTCGGAATTTTGTTCTTTGGCAAACGGATGAAGAGAGGATTAAAAGACGGATCAAACCAGTCCTCGCCTCCCTTGGAGGTGCTGGGCAGGAAAGTGAACACAAGGCTCTCCAAAAAGTTACCCTGAATTAAATCTGGGACAAAACACTTTTAAAAACAACAACACACACACACACACACAAAATAAAGAGGGAAGTGGGAACTCCTATACAGTATCCAATTTCCTAGGCAAAGCAACTGGGTGATTTCTGGTGCTAGCTGCTGGGGATTGAAAAGTGCCTTAAAAAGCAATAAATAAATAAATAAATAAATAAATAAATAAATAAATAAATAAATAAATAAATAAATAAATAAATAAATAAATAAATAATCAAACAAACAAACAAACAAACAAACAAACAAACAAACAAAAAGTGGCCAACACCTTCGTCAGAGGATCAAAACAAAGTCAGAAGTGATGTGAGAGCACATAGAATCAACATATTAAAACCAAGTGCACTCACACACATCATGTTGCATCATTCGGGGATGGGTGGGGTTCAGGAGCCAGAAGGGATGTTATCGGTTACATCTCGCCTGCTTTTCTCCCATGTGCTTATACAGCTCTCCTCGTCCCTCTGTAATATCTCCCATTCCAATGTTCTAAATGCCAAAATGCCTGTTAATATAATGAGCTCTGCGTTGTTTTAAATCACTTAAAATTATTCCAGTTGTTTTTAAGACACAGGGCAGGGTGTAAGTGTTCTAAATAAACAAAAATAAATGAGCAAACCAGTACTCGTGACACTAGGGATGCCCAGTGTGGTGTGTAGTGGACAGATTGTTAGATTAGGATTATGGAGGCCTGGGTTCGAGTCCCTCCTCAGCCATGGAAACTCACTGGGGAAGTGGAATTGGTAAAAACACTTCTCAAATATTTCAGCTGGGATTTCCCCCCAACATTTCCAAATAGTTTAGACCTAGGCATGAGCCGGAGATAGTCAATACAATAGGACCCCTGTCACTGTGGGGGATGTAAATGCTGAAAAACAGGGCAAATACAGTACAGTACTCTACTACTGTCCTAGGCCTCCCTCTGGTGGCCAGGTCTGGTAACTTCATCATTAAAAATATCTATTTGGGGGGAATTTTTCTTTTAATATTTTCAGACCGTGAATAAGTGGATACTTATCCTGTGGATAAGGGAGTCCTACTGGATAAGAAGTACAAGTAGGCCACCCTCTTGTTAAAAGGAATTAGTGATACATATATTGTGAGGATGTCTCTTTCCCCACACATGAAGATGCATCTTGGAGGGCGGGGTGGGGTGGATCTGTGCGTTTATGCAGTGGCATCCACTCACGCTTTAATGTTTCCTTTCAGAGTGAAAAAAAGGGAGCATACACTTACTTACCACAACACATAAGCATTTGCAATAATGCTTCTCTGAAACATTTCATTACTGGGAAATTTTCTGCTATTCTAAATCAAATTATACCTGACATGCATGCCTGACTTGTATTAAGTAGACTGTTCTTAAAGGTAGGCTACATGTTCCATATTTGAGAAACATTTTCATAAATGTCCCAAGAACATTTTCCTCAGGACTTAACAGAACTTATTGTTTATTTATTATTTAATAGAACGTCAATATTTAGGAAGACAACGTGTATCTGGGCTGGTCAAGCAGTGGCCCGAATCCTGTTACCTAGTGCAGTAAATTGCACTAGAGTAGGCCTGTAGAATGGAAGCCAGGGTTACCATCTTTCCAACTGGGAAAAAAATGGCTTCATGAGGAACGTCATCAAGATGCCGAACTTCGACCCTGCACGCTCTGGAAACTGTTCGTACCCAAACCCACAGCGGGAGTACAGGCTGATCCCGTTTGCTTAAGCTTGAAGGAGGAAACTGAGGGTAACCTGCCAAAGGAAGCCGGTGGCATCCAGCGAGATGCAAAGCACAGCCAGCAAAGGCAGGACGACCGAGCGGTCAGGAGGAGAGGCTGGTCCGTCAGCCTTTGATGGTCAACTCTTCCTTCTTCCCTGATACAGGGAGAATGGAGGGAGCCCACTGGGAGATGCAGCCGCCTCCCGCAACCTTGCGCTCAGAATCCAAAAGAAGCCTAGCAGGGATTTGGGTTGGTGAAAATTGAACTACAGGACCATGTTGGCCAATTAGGGAAATATAACTTCCTTAAGAAATCTGCTTTTATCATCTCTTCATATTTACCCAGCACTATGTCATCTAAAGCAGTGTTCCCCAACCTTGGGCCTCCAGATGTTTTTGGACTCCAACTCCCAGAAGCCTTCACCACCACCTCTGCTGGCTAGGATTTCTGGGAGTTGAAGTCCAAGAACATCTGGAGGCCCAAGGTTGAGGACCACTGATCTAAAGCCATAAGGGCTTTTACGCTAGCTAGCCTTAATGTACTCTCTTCTAAGCTTCTGGGGGGAAGATTTTGAGGTTTGCCTGCATCAGATTGTCTCTGCCCTTGTAATAGGGATAAAGTTGAATCAGTTGGTTATGTTCTCCTTTCCTTTCCCCTCTCTTCCCTCTTCCTAGTGTTTCTCCCACCTGTCTAAAGATTTCCCTTTTTATATAGAATTGCTTTTAATTATATTGTTATATTTTGTTGTAAGCCGCCTAGAGTGGTCTTAATCGACTAGATAGGCGGGATATAAAATAAATAAATAAATAAATAAATAAATAAATAAATAAATAAATAAATAAATAAATAAATTCTGTACTTGCTATCGGGATCTTCGCATGGAGCTTTTATCACCTATTATCTGTAAATCTCCCAGGAGATCAGAGGAGGATTATGTGCAGTGGCTACTCTCTGACAACACCCCTTATATTACAAGACAAGTGGCCAGATTCTGTGCTGCAGCAATGGTTATTCGTAAACAGATGTTTGGGCAGGTGATTTTAGAGGGACAATATAATGTTTTTAATATAACACTGCCTGAGGTTTTACCTATATTAAGGATATATTATGTTATTAATTGGAAAGAAGGGGTTGTTTTATCATGTTTTAATGGAATTTTATTACCCTGCCCGACTTTAATAAACAATCATTATATGTATCTATTTTATATTGATTTGGTTTTACTGATCTTTGACTATGATAAAGTATACTACTACTAGCAGGGATTTGTGACAAACAAAACAAAAACCCACAACGGATTTAGACTATGCAAAAAATCAAACCGTTTAATGAAGGATTATTGTTGTACCTAGGTGACAAAACACAAGAGATTCAAAACGTCCCCTCGGTGCAGGAAGTCAAGCCACAAGATAAGAAGGCCCATTTTCCCACCAAGAACGGGGATCTGTTTCTTGTGGGAATCTGGATGCAAAATTTATTCATCAGTACCCACCACATCAGTGCCGAAACAAAAGACTTTGCTAATAGTACGCTGGCTTCAACTGAAGTCTTGTGACCACACCTGGCCACCATGTTGGAAGGGGCTGTTCCCCTTTGAGTGGGATCTTTCTGTGAATTCTCTATGATTAGCTGATTAAATATATTGCCATTATATGCCATTTCTTGGTCTGAATCTTCTCAAAGGATGGTGTATAACCCACTTGACTACATAGTAGGACCCCCATATCAGTTCTAGCTTCCTCTCAGATGGCGAAAACCGTGGATAATAGTGAATGCTACACATAGCATGGTCTCTGGCTCCCTCTAATGGCCACTTCTGGTAACGACATGGTTGAAATACATTTTGGGGGCATTTTCCCCCCAATATTTTAAATATTTTCAGACTGCAGATAAGTGGAACCTGTGGATACGGGAGTCCTACTGTAGTTCTGTCTTCTTGTCTTCAGGATGTGCTATATTCCTTCTTATACATATTCCCAAGATATGTAACCCACAGAAATACATTCCACACAGGCTTTCACTGTGTTTCTAAACTCAGGACATCTCCAGGGTTTCTAGACGGTGGATTTTTTGATGTTGTTTCAGGTTTTCACTGTGACTGAAGCTCTTACCACAGGCCAAACAAATATAGGGTTTCTCCTCTGTGTGGATTCTCTGGTGCCTATTAAGGTGGGTCGTCCGAAGGAAGCTCTTCCCACAGACAGAGCATTTATGGGGCCTGTCTCCTGTGTGAATGACCTGATGGGATTTAAAGTGTTGTACAGAGTAAAAGCTTTTGCCACACTCAGAGCATGTATAAGGCTTCTCGCCTGTGTGTACTCTTTGATGTGTTCTAAGGTACGCTCTATAATTAAAGCTCTTTTCACATTCTGGGCATCCATAGGGTTTCTTGCCAGTGTGGGTCCTTTGATGCTGTTTCAGGTTTTCAGTGTGACTAAAGCTCTTGCCGCAGGCCAAGCATTTATGGGGTCTCTCCTCTGAGTGGATCTTCTGATGTCTGTTAAGGTGAGAGCTCCGACTGAAGCTTTTCCCACACAGGGAACATCTATAGGGTCTCTCTCCTGTGTGAGTGACCTGGTGGAATTTAAAGTGTTGCAAAGAATAGAAGCCTTTCCCGCAGTCTGTACATTTATAGGGCTTCTCGCCTGTGTGGATTCTTTGGTGTGTTGTAAGGTGTGTCCTATACCCAAAGCTGTTTCCGCACTCGGAACATGTATACGGTTTCTTGCCAGTGTGGGTGTTTTGATGCTGTTTCAGGTTTTGACTTTGATTAAAACTTTTCCCGCACACGGAACAGATGTGGGGTTTCTCCCCTGTGTGGATTCTCTGATGCCTCTTAAGGTGAGTACTTCGAATGAAGCTCTTCCCGCATACACAGCACTTGTATGGTTTCTCTCCGGTGTGAGTGATCAGATGGGCTTTAAAGCGTTGTGTAGAGCAGAAGGTTTCTCCACATTCTGAGCATTTGTAGGGTTTCTGGTCGGTGTGAATTCTGCGGTGTGTCTTAAGGCATGACTTAGAGCTAAAGCTTGTTCCACACACCAGGCATTCATGGAGCTTCTCACCGGTGTGGACTTTTTGGTGCTTTTTAAGGTGGGTGCTCCGACTGAAGCTCTTTCCACACACCAGACATTTATGGGGTTTCTCCCCCGTGTGGGTTCTCTCGTGCCTTTTAAGGTGAGTGCTTCGACTGAAGCTCCTTCCGCACTCGGAGCATTTGTATGGTTTCTCCCCCGTGTGGATTACCTGGTGGCATTTAAGGTGTGAATTGGAATAGAAGCTTTTCCCACACTCGGAGCATTTATACGGCGTCTCGCCGGTATGGATCCTCAGATGCATTCTGAAGTTTGAGCTGTAGCCAAAGCTTTTCCCGCACTCGGAACATCTATACGGCTTCTTGCCAGTGTGGACACTTTGATGTTCTTTATGGGTTTTCCAATGACTAAAGCTCACTCCGCACACTAAGCATTTGTAGGGCTTTTCTCCTGTGTGAACAACCTGGTGTCTTTTAAGCTGTGTACTTTGGTGGAAGTTCTTCCCACACTCTAGACATTGATAGGGCTTCTCCTTCAATCTTTCACTTCTCGTTTTCTGATGCTTGGTCACCTTCTCTCTCCGTAATCTTTTACCTGCAGGGATCAAAAGTGACATCTGGTTACGGAGGAACAGATCGGGACAAATGCCACAAATTGCTCTTCCAACTACAGTACGACCAAAGTAGCCACAGGGGATTGGTTCCACGTTCCTCCATGGATGTCAGAAAAAGTGGGAAAAGGAAGCACGTCCTTCCAGTTTTTCTGGTGTCTGTGCATTGGCACTGTCTTGCTAAAGCACTGGTTTTCATGCACTCCTGTTCGCAAGGGTCCCTGAAACCAGCAGCTGCCACCTCTCCCTTGTCTGCCCCCCCACAAATGCAGTTTCTCTAATTCCCTGGAAGCTGCTTCCCTTGGGGAGGTCAGGACACCTGTATAGAGCAGGGGTCCCCAACCCACGGGCTACAGACCAGTACCGGTCCATGGCCTTGGAAGGACCAGGCCTCTGAGACAGATTTTCGAAGGCCAAAGGAATGCACACGTGTGCACACCACCCGCACATCCGCACACACACACACATGCCCCACACATGTCTCCTGCATGCATGCACACACCACCTGCCCACATGCACACCCCCTACATGGACAGATGGACGGACGCCGCCACCCCCACCCTGCAGTCCTTGGGAAAATGGTCTTCAATTAAACCGGTCCCTGGTGTCAAAAAGATTGGGATCCACTGGTACAGAGCATAGCCTCTGGTTCCATCTAGTGCTTAGCCTTGGTATTATACCTTGGGAACTTGCATTTCTGGGTTTTTTTCCCCAGGCAGCAGATAAGTGAAACCACGGGTACGGATCCCGTGGATAAGGCAGTCCTACTGTATATACGGATAAAATGCTTGGTACGAAAGCAGATCCTTTCAAATATATTAATCATCCTGTGATGGTCAATAAAACTGCTAAAATGAACGGAAAGATAAACAGTTTAAGGAGATCTAGAAATTTTGCATGCACAATTATCCCCCCCCACCAAAAAAAACAACAACACAGTTTCTGGTTTGTCCAGAAGCTCCCAAGTAAGAAGAGCTGAGAGGATCTTCAACTGAAAACTTGAATGATGATGATAATGGGCCATCAGGTCAACTCTGACACCTCAAGGACATGCCCTCAAATGTTCCCAGCCTCTGAGAAGCTACTGTACCTGCTGATTTCTCCGCTCCCTTGAAACCATCTCTAAACTGCGCCTGGTGGCCTTCCTTAAGAAACACGAGGCCGGATGTAGGAACCGGAAGCCCTGTTGAAGAGAAAACAGAGACATTAGTTCTGGGACCTTCTCACAACCCACTGCCCTGCTGGTCTCTGGAAGGGAGGTGCTTCAACATGACCCACATTCGTGACTCTTAGCCCCACTGATTTATTTTTCAACTGGGAAGGTGTACAGAGGCTGTCAGCCCTCAGCTGTAAAGCATCGCAGGTTGGTACAGTCAAAGAGAGGGAGGTAGATCCCACCTCCCCTATTCCAGGGATCCCTCTTCCTTTAGGGGTCCCCCTCCTTGTGTCACAGGGGATATGTGGGGCTGCCCACAGCATGGCTGGGAGGTGCACATGCTGGGAATGATACAGCCTGCTGGCCTTTGTTTCCCTGAAAATAAGACAGGGTCTTATATTAATTTTTGCTCCAAAAATGCATTAGGACTTATTTTCATGGGATGTTTTTTTTTTCATGTACAACCATCTATATTTATTCAAATACAGGCCTGTCATCTTCTTCTGGTTGCTGCACAAGGGTGGAGGGTGGGTTTTCACTGAACTGGGGCTTATTTTTTGGGTAGGGCTTATTTTTTGGGGAAACAGGGTGAAATATCATCCTGAAATACCATACTAGGTCTTATTTTCAGGGAAACAGGGTACCCTTCCCCCCTTAACCCATCAGTTTAGAATAGTGCTCATGCCCCCGGATGGAACAGAGGTCTGGGCTAGGGGGTCTACTCTAAGCTATATGCTGAGTCCTTGGCCACGGAGGCCATTGCCTTCCCCAGCATCATCTTCATCATCTTCCTGGCAACCCGAGTCTGACCCTCTGGGCTTACCATCTTCCTCACTCTCTACAGCCGGGAAGGGTGGTAGCCTCCCCCCTCAAGAAGAGGGCTCCCCTTGCTGAGTTGGGGGACCCTACCTGCTCTCCTCCTCTTCCTCTGGATTCCTCCTGTCCTTCAATCTTGGAGCACCTCTAAGAGTCCCACTCAGATCTCTTAACCCTGGCACTCCTTTCTCCTTGCCAAGATGGAACAGGGAAGCTGTGGCCCCCCCCATGGCTGGCCTGTTCCTCTGGTTGCCATGACAGCCCCAACTCTGCCCAGGTCTTTCCAGCAAAGGAAGTAAAAAAAATGGACTAGTTGCTCCCTGAACCTTGGTGTGGTCATCACTGCAGAAATAAGGTGTGCAGAACAGTCCAGGACACACAACCGCATGTCCCTGATATATATACAGGTGCAAAAATGAGCCCTGCCCCACCAGGCCCTTAAAGATTAAAGGAAAGATTGACAAGATTTTGGCAATTCCTGCAGATAGGTATGAAAAATAAGGTCATAGAATCATGGAGTTCGAAGGGGCCGATAAAGCCATTGAGTCCAACTCTCTGCTCAATGCAGGAATACAAATTAAAGCAGCTCTGACAGATGGTGGTCCAATATTTTCTTGAATGCTTTCAGCAAAACAAAACAAGATGGCAGATCTGCAGGTCACTAGGAAAAGGCCCGTCACAGAGATAATTCTAGGGGTTGTTTCTTAGGTGCAATCAGATGGCGGGAAAGGTACACTTCAAGGCAGACCTGGGCAAAGTGCGGCCCTCCAGATGTTCCTGAACTGCAAATCCCAACATTCCTCACTGTGTGGGCTAGGCCCAACTCTCCTCACACTATTGGCCGTGTGGGCTAGGAATTATGGGGGTTGCAGTTCAGCAACATCTGGAGGGCCGCATTTTGCCCACCCCTGCTTTAAGGGGAATAATATCTCTTAAAGTGACCCTTCTGTTTGTCGGGGAACGGTTCCAGCCTGGCCCACACAAAGCAGCAAAACCCAACAAGCCCTTCACAGCATGGACCGGGGTCCCTGTATGTCATGGAACGGCCAGGCTCTTTAAAGGCCAGGCGGGGTGGGAGGCCAAATTCAGAGAAGATCCATCTCTCAATGGCTGCCAGCCACGATCAGCTGATGCTCCCTCCAAGATCCAAGGCAGCCTGTCTTTCAACATTAGTTGCTCAAAGTAATAGTAGGTAGAGATACAACGTCCCGCTTGTATACTTCCCATGATGCTCTTTTTCGGCCATGGAGGGAAACAGGATGTTGGTCTAGATCAGTAGTTTCCCAACCTCGGTTCCCCAGAGGTTCTTGGACAATAACTTTCAGAAATCCTGGCCGACACAGAAAGTGGCAAAGGCTTCTGGGAGTTGTAGTCCAAGAACCTCTGGGGGATCTGAGGTTGGGAACCATTGGATAGACTCTGGGGTCTTCTTACGTGGAAAGAGCAAGAGGCAACCTTACCGAGAAAAGCCAAATTCTCGCAGTTTTCTCCCATGACTTCCTTGTGCAGAGCCTTCTGGTCTTGATCCAGCAGCGCCCATTCCTCCGTTGTGAAATGCACAGACACATCCTCAAAGGACACGGGACCCTGCAAGAAGACACCGCCATCCAAGCCATTTTTGTTGGGTGTGTGGAAACAGCTGCTCCTTCGTTCATTGTCTCTCTGCCCCTAAAACACTTAAGCGCTCAAGACACTTTCCAAGAAAAAAAGGGAGCTGTAACTGAATCAGCGATAAGCAGGATCATGTTAACAAACTGGCACAGAGCAAGTAATCTGATCCCAGGTCTCCTAGAGGCCTCTTCTCCTTCTATTAGGTAGAAGACTGGATCCTTGCAGGGCAGCACAAAATGGCTGCCTGGATGCAGATGCTGAGTGATCAGTACTAAGTGGGGCCATGCTAATGCCACATTTTACTGTAAGCATACTATATATTAAATTGCTGAATTAAAAAACTGCTTAAAATAGATTAAAATACTATTTTTTTAAAAAAAAAACTGTATCTCCCCCACTAAAACACCTTCCTTGGCAACAATGACCTGTCAAACCACCTTCCCAAACAGACAGGAAACAAATCAAAACTTAAAAATAAAACAAAATTTAGAAGACAAAAAACGTTGTGGCACCTTAAAGACTCACATTAAAATGCAGCCAGTCTTTAAAGTGCCACTACATTTGGAGGGGGGGGTTGTTTTAAGTTTAAGGTGTGTTTCTCATCCGACAGGCTTGCACAGACTAACACAGCCACTATTTTGGAAACTTTCAGGACAGGAAATCTTGACCTGCCGGCAGAAGGACAGGCAGCAGAGAGCCAGCCAGGCCCTCTGTGGCAAGGAGTCCCACAGCCTGGGAGGAGCCATCAAAAGGATCCTCTCCTGTGTGCTCATGTGCCTGCGAGGGGTGGCAAAGCCCTTGCAGGAAGGGTTCCCCAAAGCCCTTAAAACTAAGGCAGGATCATATGGGTTGATGGGGGTCCTTCACAAAACCTGGCCCAGAGCTACTTAGAGTGGGTGTGCCTCTGGACGAAGGGTTTATATGAACACACAAGAGAGATTGCCACATTGCTCGGTGCTTCTGCTCCACTTTGGTACGGAGCCATGTGCTTAAACTAAATGACAAGGTCTGTTAGCTAAGTGACTGGCAACCCTCCATCGCTAAAGATGGAGATGATCATTGATTTTATTTCAAATGGAATCAGATACCATCAGACTTCAATACAGTCCTGATTCTTAAGCTCTTGGGATTACAGTCTAACTACAGAGCCTATACAGTAGCTTCAACATCTGCCCAGGATGGTTTTTATTTACTCGGCTATTTACTCGACGTGGTGGCGCTGCGGGCTAAACTGCAAAAGCCTTTGTGTGCTGCAGGGTCAGAAGACCAAGCAGTCGTAAGATCGAATCCACATGATGGAGTGAGTGCCCGTCGCTTGTCCCAGCTCCCGCCAACCTAGCGCTTCGAAAGCATGCAAATGCAAGTAGATAAATAGGGACCACCTCGGTGGGAAAGTAACAGCGTTCCGTGTCTAAGTCGCACTGGCCATGTGACCACGGAAAGATTGTCTTCGGACAAACGCTGGCTCTATGGCTTGGAAACGGGGATGAGCACCGCCCCCTAGAATCGAACACGACTGGACAAAAATTGTCAAGGTGAACCTTTACCTTTACCTTTACCTTTACCTTTACCTTTACCTTTACCTTCTACAACCACAGAAATCTGTACTCACTGGCCTAAGGAACAGTCCTGGGTGACTCGAAAGCTCGCCTTTTCTGGGATGTTTATATCTTTTATTTCTTTAAAATATTTTTTTGCCCTGCCTTTCTCCTTAAAAAGGCGATTTACATGATCGAAGCACACTATATAATGCAAAGAGAGAGAGGGAGGGAGGGCGTAAGTGTACAAATGCTAAAGAAGGAACAAACAGATACTATGTTGAAAGACAGAAAACAAAAACACATTGAAAGTAGTAAGGCACAACCATCCATTAAAAAACCCCACTCAGTTGTCCAGTCACTGAGGGAAAGCCTGCCTGAAGAGAAAGGTCTTGGTCTCTTCGCAGAAGGATAGCAAAGATGGGGTCAGGCTGGCCTCCAGTGGGAGGGAGTTCCAAAGTCTGGGAGCAGCCACAGAGTTGATGGCGGTGCCATGAACTTTATTTGCCACCCGGGACTTTGATGAAGCATTCAAAGGGACGGGAGCTGGGCTGAGGTTCTCTAAGAAGATTCAACGTTTTCCAGCAGGTGTTCCACCCATTCTTACTGGGCAGTTTTTAACAGAAGGAAAAAGAAATCCAGAGAGAGAGGCAACCCGTTGATCCCCTCAAACCTGCTTTGCCGTTTTCCCTTCAGTACCTGTTCTGGCTTAACAAAAGCTGCTTCCTTTATGCCACAAAGAGAAAGGGACCGAGGAGGCGCTGAGGGCGTCATTTCGTTATTTCTGAATGTCCTTCCATTCCCTGTGAGGAGGAAACAAAGAAAGCAGAAAGAGATGTGAGGTGCTATTTGTAGCAGTTCAGTGCCTTAACTTAATCTTTCCCCGCCTTACTTTGTGGCGTAATTCAAGATCACTAAACTGGGAATTATATCATTAATCATAAATTAGTTATGTGCTGAACAGACTTAGAATGGCCCTAAGGCGGCTTTCGAGGTAAGTGAGATATCTAAAGAGTGGTTTCACCAGTTCCGCTCCCCCCAGGGAGTATCCAGGGCTGAGAGGGGATGTGAACCCTGAGGCCTCCAGAGGCCTTGTCCATGATGACTCCATCCATTGCACTTTGCTGGATATAATTAATTAATTGCATTTATCTACTGCTCCTCTAGTGTCACGCCATTGCTCTGGGTGGTTTACAAAACCATAAAATTGGAATAAATTTTATGTAGAATGGAATGCATGGAATAAATTGTGTAAAATATAAATTTTCCATAATTAATAATTGTTTAATTTGATCTTCCAGAGTTTTCCGGTACAAAGCATTCAGAAGCAGTTTACCATTCCCTTGTTTTGATGGTGCTTCCAGATCATGACACCCTGCCCAAAGCCAGACAGGTAGCAGAACACTGTGCCCTTTCAGAGAGATCTGGGCTGGCTCCAACCTTCCAGGAGGCACAGCGGAGATTCAAACGCCTGACCATCGGCAGTCCTACTTACTCAAGTGTTCCAGCTCTGGTTATAGAAACAGTGCCTTAATCTGATGTATCAAAACACTTGATCCGAGAAGAGAACCATGGAATCCTCCCTAGACAAGGGGAAGATGCTAAAAAGTTGCTCATGGAGGAATATTTGAGAGAAGAGAGGTCCTGTTGAACTATGGTTCATAACAGAGTTGGTTTTCTAAGGAGTGTGGTTTATTATATTCATAATTGTTTGCTTCAGGGTTGTTTAAAATCATTTGTAAGCCACAAATCGTCACAATCCTTCGTAAGCCTGCCTGTATTTCCTAGCCAACGTCTCTCACCCATTAAGTCCCTCGACAAGCAGAAAAACAGGATGTAAATTAAATACTTTGATGAAATAATAAAGAGTGCTTTACCCAGTGAGGCGGTACCTCCATCACCCTCCTGCACAATCCACCTGAACAGGAGCTTCTGTGGAATATTGTCCTCCTCAGGGAAATCCGTGCTTGCTCTAGACAACATGTCCTGCACCTGCAACTGGAAGAAGGACCGAGACATGGAAGGGTGGAGCGGGGGGGCAGATTATTAGAAGAAGAAAGGAGAAAAAAGAGGGCAGCAGAACCCCGTAAACAAGATGGATAACAACAATAACTATCTTAAAGCGGCAGAGTTTTAAAGGAGGCCCAATGGGGAATTGAACTCCCAACGCCTAAGCCATTGAGCTACCCAGAAGTTCTCAAGTCCTCTCTGAATCAAGGAGGAGATCCTCTGCCAAGTCCCCACTGTGTTCCCCCCCTCCCAGAATTCTCCACTGCTCCCCATCTTCTGCGTTGGTTTTCTCCCTAATTCTGCTCTGCCCACCCACTTCATCAACCTCCTCGCCTGCTCCCGTTTCACAGCCAGCCGGAAAGTGTCCCTCCCTTTCTTTCTCGTCTCCTCTTACCCGGCAGAAAGGAATCGCTCTGTC
Organism: Pogona vitticeps; assembly: GCF_051106095.1. Lineage (NCBI taxonomy): Eukaryota > Metazoa > Chordata > Lepidosauria > Squamata > Agamidae > Pogona > Pogona vitticeps. The sequence goes on from NC_135784.1 coordinate 22,933,494, forward strand.
CTGCTGTTGTTCTTCCTCTCAAAGCAAAGGACAGCGGATCAGATGCCTGCAGATCTTAATCCAGCCAAAGCGAGCAAGGCTGTTAGCAGAGCGGTGACCTTTTTTTGGGGGGGCAGCTGCTAACATAACTTGCCAGCAAAAAAAGGACACGGTTTTGGATAGCCGCCAGCAATGGCAGCTGGAATGTCAGGGTGTAGGAACCGCTAAAAAGAACTCAGACCTGAAATTCGTGGCATGCTATATCTCGGGTCCCCAAACCCGAAGTCTACCTCAGACAGAGACTTACAGGAGCAAACACCCTGGTCCCGGCCTCTCCCCTGCCCCAATTACGAACAATTTGTACTCTTGTGTTGTTGTTTTCCTTCCTTTGGTGGCAAATTAAACAATAGCTGCCCAACTCCATTGTCGCTATGGCCTTTACCTCACGGCACAATCAGGGACCTATCTAATAGTACAGTGCATTTGTGTGTTCCTAACACCTACAGCCGCCTTAACAGCGTCTGTTTGAATGACCTGGATTGATAAGAGACAGGGAAGAAGACTCGTGAATTCATACGGGAGATCGGTTCCAGAATCCATCGTTCTCTTGGGATGGAACTTTTGGCAGAAAAACCTTTCTCTGGAACTTGGGACCTCGTCAAGGGAGATGTGGTTTTTGAGATAGCTTGCACCTAAGCCCCTGTGGGCTTTACAACCTAAAACCAGTACAGTACTTTGAATTGAGCATGGAATCAGATCGGCAGCCCATGAAGCCGCTGTAAAGGGGTGTGTGTGTGTGGTTATAAGATCCCTGTAACCAAACCACAATTAACAATCTGACGGCAGCGTTTTTGGATCCACTGATGTTTCGTGACACTTCCCAAGGGCAGCTCCACAAAGAGCGCATTACAGGAATCCAGCTAGGGTGTGCCTAAGGCATGTGTCATGATCAGACCTCTCAAGGAACAGGTGCAACTGGCGCACTAGTTTTAACCGTGCAAATGCACTTCTAGCCACCATGAAAATCAGGGCATTCAGGAGGCAAATCCAGGAGTACCCCAAAAACTGCGTTTTCAGTGTGACCCCATCCAGCACAGGCTGCAACTCTGTTCCTTGATCTACCTTTCCACTGACCATGAGCACCTTTGTCTGGACTGGATCAAGTTTCACTTTATTCAACCTCATCCAGTCCATGACTGACACCAGACACTGATCTAGTGCCAAAATGGCTTCTTCAGATATGGATGGAAGGGAGAGATAGAGTTGGGTGTCATTCACATACTGGAGAGCGTGAAACCTAAAACTCTCGACAACCTGCCCCAGCTGTTTCATGTGGATGTTAAACAGCACAGAAGTCGTAAATGCAACAAACAAAAAAGTCGGTGAATGAAAGAAAGACAGACAAGAAAGAGGTAGAAAAGATGTTGCATTGGAGACCGAGATCAAAATCATCAGCACTCTTATATTTCTGATTACCACATATGGGTGTGAGAGCTGGACACTACAGAGCACTAGCAGGGGAAAAAATGATTTATTTGAAATGTGATGCTTTGTGGATACCCTGGACTGCCAGAAAGACGAACAAGGGGGTCCTAGATCAAATCAAGCCTGAACTATCTCTAGTGGCAACGATGTTGAAACTGAGGCTGTGTCCTACTTGGGGTACATCGTGAGAAGACAGGAATCTCTGGAAAAGACCATAATAATGCTGGGAAAGGTGGAAGGAAGCAGGAAAAGAGGAAAAGCAGACATGACAAGGATTTGACTCCCTAAGGATTTTACAGGGTTAAGTTTACAAGAGCCAGACAGTTGAGGACAGGACATTCTGGAGATTGTTCCTTCATGGGGACGCCATAAGTCTAGTGCAACCTGAGATGAAAACAATAACAGAAATGTTGGAACAGTGGGGGAGGTAGGGTCTGGAAGGGAAATGTCTTGGAAAGGCAGAAAAAGATAGTGGCGGATAGAGGCACTACCTATACTCCTTTTAAGATGCTTTCTTCCTCCTCTATGGTTATTTAGCTACCATCTGCATCGCTTGTCTGAGTAAATCTTCAGAATAAGGTCACACAGAAGCATGATGGGGAAGGGAAGGCTGGACGCCCTGATAAAGCTGCTAAATCCAGATCCTGGGGGCTTTCTAGTCAGGCTTAGGGGGTCTTTGAATTTTTCCAGAAATCTGGCTGAATTTGCGCCCCCTCTTTCCTTAAATGAGATTTTCCCCAAGCAGGTCAGTGGGGGGGAGGTCTGACTCCAAATTATAATTGGGGGGGGGGAGACACAGGGGAAAGGAAGAGGGACTTTAGCCCCAGGAGGTTTTCACTGGGGAGCTTCAATGCCCCCCCAGCAGATTTTAGGAACCCAAATCACACATAAACCCCCCAAAAATCGGTGCTTTAAATGCACTGCCTATGTGTATTATTCCAGATAAGACAGAGGTGCTCATACATGGTCAGGACTTCGGCTGAGCCTCAGTGCAATTCCTGCCCAGCCGCCTTTCCTTGCAATTGGGGGGAAAGAGGGATTTATGCCGAGGAAGGACTCACCCAAAATGTCCCCCCTACAAAGGCGACCTTCCAGCCTTTCTTCTCTCCCTGCCTCCGGCGGTCACCCGGTTGTGAATCCAGCTGGGCGGAGAAGGCAGTTCAGAGGGAAACAAGAATGGGAATTCCCCAGCCAATAGGAAAAGCGCGTTCCTGCTTTCGTCAGTGGTTGCTGGGCAAGGAAGGAAGGGGAACTACGCTTCCTTCCCCCCCCCCCCTTTCTAAAAGGGATTTCGGGGAGTTAAGCAAACTGGTGCCCTCCAGATGTTTTAGTCGTAAATTCTCATAACCGCTGGCCATGTTAGTTGGGGTGCGGGAGAACTGCGGTCCAGAACATCAGTTTTAAATGTGTTTTAATACTGATCTTAACCATTTTATTTATTTATTTATTTATTTATTTATTTATTTATTTATTTATTTATTTATTTATTTATTTGATTTATATTCCGCCCATCTGGTCTATACGACCACTCAGTTTTAATTTTAATTTTAATGTAATTTAATTTTATTTTAATGTAATACTTGTTTAATTCTCTTTAAACATGTGTATCTTTACTGTTTCTACCTTTTAAATACTGTTTTAATGATGTAAGCCGCCTTGGGTCCTTTTGGGGAGAAAGGCAGGATAGAAATTTTTAAATAAATAAACAAAAATAAATAAATCTGGTGGAAATGAGACTTGGGGACACTGTTTTAGGGTGGCTCTGGCCCCTCCTGGAGGAGAGAATTCAGAAGGTAGTACGTATGTACTGGGGGCCGGGGGGGGACGACTCTCTTTCCATGGATGACACCCTAACTCTTACCCCTCCTTGCCATCTAAACCTCCTTGGTTCTTAGATCTGTGACTGGTGTCCGTAATGGACTGGACGAGGGTGAATAAAGTGAAACTTATTCCAGATAAGACAGAGGTGCTCCTGGTCAATTGAAAAACTAGTGTGTCAGCTACATACGTTTCTTGAGAGATCTGATCTGGGCACTGTGACGCACATCCTAGTTACTTCCCGGCTGGATTACTGTAATGCGCTCTATGTGGGGCTGCTGATGGAAAGGGTCAGGAAACCTCAGATGCAACAGGCAGATTGTTACAGCAGCTCCCCTGGCTACTGATCTGTTTCTCGGCCCAATTCAAAGTGCTGGTCCTTAACCTATAAAACCGTAAATGGCTTGGGTCCAAGTATCTGCAGGGCTGTGTCTCCTTTTATGAGTCTGTCTGGGTGTTAAGGTCCCACCACTACCCACCCACACTGGTACATTTGGTTTGCGTGAGGGCCTTCTCTGTCGCTCCTCCCAGACTCTGGAACTCCCTCCCACTGGAGGCCAGGCCGGCCCCATCTTTGCTGTTCTTTCACAAGCAGGCAAAGGCCTTTCTCCTCAGGCAGGCTTCTCCTCAGTGACTGGTGGCCTGAGTCGGGTTTTTTAATGGATTAGCTTTAGAGATAGTGTCTTTGAATGTTCCAAGACATCTTGGGTCCTTTTTAAGGTGGGGTAAAAATATTTTAAATACAATAAAATCCATGGGCATATATTCAGTCTTTGTCCTGTGCAGAAAAGGCCCATTGAAATAAATTGAATTTATTAGTCCTTAACAATTACAGTCTCAATTACTTCAGTCAGTCTAACATTGAACTGGATTTAACCACAGGTTAAATTGTGGTTTAAGATTTTAAGACACCGTTCAGAGCACAGCACTGCTAGAAAACCTGCGAAATAAAAGATAAAAGTGAAATGTCAATATTGTCTCTTCAAACAGATGGCTACAAGCTGTGGTGTTTTACATGGAAATGCTTTTCAAACTTTGCATTAATCAATTTATTCCCTTCAGTTTCTGGCCATTAAAATGCAAATGGGTTGTATATTAATTAGTCCTAACCATATTTACTTAGAAATAGGCCCAGCTGATCGAGATGGTACCCAATTACATTGGCTTTAAACAGAACTTCTCATATTTCAGATGATGCTGAAGTTTATCTTGGTCTCACTGGACCACAGGACATGGTTCCAGAAATCCATGTCCTTAGCCTGCTTGTCTGCAGCAAACTGTATGCAGGTTTTCTTCAGCATCATCTTTAGAAGAGGCTTCCTTCTGGGACGATAGCCCTGGAGACCAATTTGATGCAGTGTGTGGCGTACAGGCTGAGCACTGACAGGCTGACACCCCCAGCCCACCCCTTCCACCTCTGCAGCAATGCTGGCAGCACTCGTACATCTATTTCCCAAAGCCATCCTCTGGAGATGATGCTGAGCACAGGCACTCCACTTCTTGGTCCGACCATGGCGAGGCCTGTTCTGAGTGGAACCGGTCCTGTTAAACCGCTGTATGGTCTTGGCCACCATGCTGCAACTCAGTTTCAGGGTTTTGGCAATCTTCTGATAGCCTCTAGGCCATCCTGATATAGAGCAACAATTCGTTTTTTCAGATCCTCAGATAGTTCATTGCCATGAGGTGCCCTGTGGAACTTCCAGTGACCAGTCTGAGAGAGGGAGAGCGATAACACCTGCTCCCCCTTCACACCTGAGACTTGTGACACTAACGGGTCTCATGACACCAGGGAGGGAAAACGGCTACTTGGGCCCAATTTGGACATTGTCACTTAGGGGTGTACTCCCTTTTGTTGCCAGTGGCTTAGACATTAATGGCTGCGTGTTGCGTTATTTTGAGGGGACAGCACCTTTACACTGTTATACAACCTGTATACTCACTGCTTTACATTGTAACCAAGTGTCATTTCTTCAGTGTTATCACATGAAAAGATATACAGTGGTGCCCCGCTAGACGATTGCCTCGCAAGACGAGGAAATCGCTAGATGATGGGTTTTTGCGAGCACTATAGCGCTTCGCAAAACGACTTTCCCTATGGGCGATTTTCACTGGATGATGTTATGGACTCTGCTTTGCAAGATGTTTTTTTCCCCCAGGACCGATGCCTCGCTAGACACCGATTTTGACAGCTGATTGGCGCTTCACAAAACAGTTTCCCTATGGACGATCTTCGCTGGACGACGATGATTTATCCCCATTGGAACGCATTAAATGGATTTCAATGCATTCCAATGGGGAATCGTGCTTCTCTAAATGTTTTCACAAGACAGCGATTTTGACGGAACGGATTAACATCGTTTAGCGAGGCACCACTGTACTAAAATATTTATGAAATGTGAGGGGGTGTACTCACTTCTGTGATATACTGTATGTCCTCAAGCTTCAGCCGGGCAGGCCTGACTTACACTGGTTTGTAAATCTGGCCTGCCTGAGGCCTACCTCTAAATGTTGCTCCCCCAGTATTCATCTTCACTTTTTCATCATCATCATCACCACCATCATCATTATTTGCCTGATCCAAAATGTCCCCTTTACATCTCTCTGCACACCCCATCTTTTTGCTTCTCTTAGGCAAAAGAAGCCCTTTTCAACTGAGCAAGATGATCAGCATCGCTCTGCTCTGACTTAGGGTGGCTTCCCAGGGACTGAGAGGTAGAACAGGACCCTTTGGACTGCCTGGGATGTCCGATCCATTTTAAACAGGAGACGGCAGGGCTTGAACTGGTGACCTTCTGTGTGTGAGGCAGCTGCCCCACCGCTGAGGTAGTGACTGGGAAGCCCTGGGGGCAGAGGTTCCACCCCCTACTCGGGTGTTGCCACTTACAGGGTTAACCTTCAAGTCATGACGTTGACTTCGTTCCACCCATCAACGAGGGAAGGATGGTCTCTAACAAAGGGAACCTCTTCCACTCTACCGAGCAAAAGCTGTTTTAGTGAAGTCCTTTGGCGCCACCTTCTAGACATTGGGAGGGTCAAAGAGAAAAGTGGCATTCAAAGGACCAGCGTATTTTCGCTGCCGGCAGCTTTCCGCCTCTAGCTGGGGAAAGGCTGTGGCCATTGGAAGAAGCTGGAAAGCCGGATTCTGCCCCCTGGGGCTTAAGGTTCCAAACCCGTTCCAAGGGCTCTGTAAACAGATGTGCCCCACAGCACAAAATGCGCGCGCACATACATGCACGCATACGTGAAGAGGACAACATGAATGGAACAGAAACGAATTGGTAGTCACCTGCTTTTTCCCCATGCAACCATCTGCCAGAAGGCGAAATCCTGATTAGGATTTGGGAGCTCAGGAGAGTGTGTGTTGGGGACAGGAAGGGTGGAACCGGTGCAAAATCAGTTTTTATTCAGCAAGAGAAAATGACATACAAAGGATTACAACTCATAGCCGAAAATGAGAGCACACATTCCATACCTTTCTCTAGGGTTAAACACATATTCTACACGGCCCGCCCCATCCCCCAGTCAAAAATCTATAAAAGTATGTATTCACATTATTTCAAAAGCTTGTCTTCTTTTCCCTATACCTTAACAAATATTTTACAGATACATGCAGGCTCTGTCCTTACTGAGTGGTAGGTAAACCTGGAATCTGGGCTGTACAATTTCCAACTGCCTGCAAGCAATATTTTTTTCTATGAAAACAGACACCATAGAAAAGCCAACATCTCAGGAAGCAAGCCAGGCTAGAATCAAATCTGCTTCTGGAGTTTGCCTTTTCAAATAGCCACATGACTAAATTCTCCTTCATCTAGAAAGTGTGTAAAATCCCCACCCACAGAAAATCAGGATGTCAAGAGAAAAAAAAACTATAGTGAGTTCCTCTTGAACTCACTCAGAGATGCACTACCTCCTGCTCTCCCCTCCTGACTCAGGAATTAGGGGAATTATAGTCCAGAAAAATAACTCCCCCAGCCTTTGATATTTGTCTTCATGTGTGATGGTTCAGGAATTACGTGAAGTTGGCAGTCCTAAACTGGTGGATTTCTAAGTTGACAGAAATAAATTGACAATCAAAATAACCCCACACACAACATCAGAACACAGACAAAGAGTTCAAATTCCTGTCCTCTGAAGATGCCAGCCAGAGAGACTGGTGAAATCTTAGGAAGAAAAACACAGCCCGAAAAACCCACAACAACCAATCAAAATAACCCCTTGTAAGCTCGGAGGGTACAACCATAGAGGTGGTTTCCTCTCCGAATGAATTGCTGTTCTGCTTCCTACCTCCACCTGCATCTGGACATCTCTGCCATAGAGCTACGCGAGATGTTTTGGAACCCTCTAATGATGTTGCAATGACAACCCTTGACAGCATCTTAAAAAGCAGAGACATCACCTTGCCAACAAAAGTCAAAGCTATGGTTTTCACTGTAGTGATGTATGGAAGTAAGAGCTGGACCATAAAGAAAGCTGACCGCCGAAGAATTGATGCCTTTGAATGGTGGTGCTGGAGGAGGCTCTTGAGAGTCTCCTGGACTGCAAGGAGAACAAACCTATCAATTCTGCAGGAAATCAACCCTGAGTGCTCACTGGAAGGACAGATCCTGAAGCAGAGGCCCCAATACTTTGGCCATCTCATGAGAAGAGAAGACTCCTTGGAAAAGACCTTAATGTTGGGAAAGCGTGAAGGCAAGAGAAGGGGACAACAGTGGATGAGATGGAGGGACAGTGTCATCGAAGCGACCAACGTGAATGTGACCCAACTCCGGGAGGCAGTGGAAGACAGGAGGGCTTGTCGTGCTCCGGTCCACGGGGTCACAAAGAGTCAGACATAACTAAACGACGATGAATGATGTTATCCAGGTACCCAAAGAAGGAGCCGGTTGGACCTTGAGTGAGTCACCAGGCTTGCCCACCTTCCCATCAGCTGCTGGCACATCTGGGTTCACTTTTCCACATTTTTGCACCGGGCATAATGGAATAAATCAGGTCCTCCTGACTTGTACCACAAGATCTCTGCATGAGTCACTGAATTGGGCTCATCTCCTCTCCATCAGCTTCTTCTGGGGCAGTCAGTCTCCTCCGTTCCTGCATCAGAACCCACTGGATTCAATTTCTCTAAAACAGAGAAGAACCACAGACCTTTCAAAGAAGGCTGTGTTGCTACTCCACAGAATTCACAGCTCTGAGCTAGGCTTAAACCCGGGGGTGGATATGCATGAGGGCAGATCGTTCATGCTGATACATACTTCCCCAGCGAAACTCTGGACAGGTAAACGTGTAACGCATCTCCAGTTTTTAATAAAGAAAACAAGTAGGCCACAGCTAACCACAGCTAACGGTTTGCTGCAAAGGTTAAAGCAGGGTGGATGTGGTTTAAATCGAACTGATTTAAATCATGATGTAAATGACAATTTAATTTTTAAAAAAAAACAGGTTTTTTTTCCAATTTAAAAACTATTTTTTTAAAAAAATTTAAATCGTGATTTAAATCATTGATTTTTATCCACCCTGGAATAAGGTCAGCTTGGCCATTGCTACTAGAGTGGAACAGTCAGTTGCCCCAATATGACCAACAAAGGGAAGCAATCTGCACTGTAAGCTCTTTTTTTTGCCCCAAAAAGATCAGCCACAGATTGCATAAAGTTGCTTCTTTACAGAAACAAATGTCTTAAAAGAACTGAACTAAAGAATGATAATAATAATAATAATGGTCCAGAAGAGGGCAACAAGGATGATCAGAGGACTGGAAACCGAGCCCTCTGAGGAAAGGCTGAAAAGGCTGGGCATGAGAAGACCCGAAGGGAGATAGGACAGCACTCTTCAAACAAAGTGCGAACAGATCCTCCCCCTGCTCTGTATGAGAATCATCATCCCAGGGGGTAGGATACATAACAATGGGTGCAAGTTACAGGAAGCCAGACTTTGGTTGAAAAACATCCTAACTGTTAGAGCAGTACGACAACAGAAACAGTTACTTCAGGAGATGGTGAATATTCCACCACCGGAGGCATTCAAGAGAAAGTTAGACAACCATCTGCCAGATACAGTGGGGTCTTGACTTGAGAACTTAATCCGTATTGGAAGGCGGTTCTCAAGTCAAAAAGTTCTCAGGTCAAATCTGCATTTCCCATAGGAATGCATTGAAAACCATTTGATCCGTATCTGCTCTTTTCCGTCCATAGAAACTAATGGGAACCTGCTATTCCGCCTTCGACCACTGGAGGGAGATATTTTGTTTCTTTTTTTCTTAGCTCAAGAAAGGTTCAGGGAAGGCAGGGAAAATACAGTCCAGGCAGTGCAGTACCAGGCAGTCCGAAGACTGTCTCCCAATCCACTCTCTAAATGCTGGGAGGAGTGAGGAAGCAGACAGGCACCCTTTTCACTGGCCAACAGTTAACTGAAAGTTCACATTTTGCACATTCCCTGCCTCCCACGTGGGTTTTTTTCAGTTCTTAACTCAAATCTAAGTATGTAAGTCAAGTCAATATTTTCCTATGAGAGTGGTTCTTAAGTCAAAATGTTCTTAACTCGAGCCATTCTTAAGTCACGACCCCACTGTATCCTTTGATTTAGATTCCTGCAATCAGCAGGGAGTTCAACTCAAGGGCCTAATACAGACCCCATTCCAACTCCATGATTCTATGACTTTAAGAACATGTGAGGGCTTCCGGACCCCATATTGTGGACGGCCCACGTAGGTCGGCCATAGCTAAACCCCACCTCCCATTAGCCCCAGCACAGTCTTGAAAAGGTACTTGAAAAGTATTCTGGGAATTGTAGGAACTTTTCCACGCTCCGGACCTCAGTCAGGGATAGGAATTGCAATTCAAAAACATTGAGAAGGCTGCAGAGATGAGGATCCTGTCCCTTATAAGTTACACGGCTCCCCACAACCTTAAGCCGGCCACAATCTCTCAGTTTGGTCCGGCCTATTTACCTCACACAATGGTGGTGATGATGTAAGAGGGGGGCAAATAACCCCCCTTGAGGTCCACAGAGGACGTATCTTCTCCTCCTGGAAGGGCTTCCGGAGTTTCTTTCCTTGGCCCGTGGATTTTCTGGTGGCTTACGAGGTGCGTCCGACGGTTGAACCTCTTCCCGCAGTCAGGGCATCCGTAGGGTCTCTCGCCAGTGTGGATCCGTTGGTGGCTGATCAGGTTCGTGCTCCGGTTGAACTTCTTCCCGCAGTCGGAGCATTCGAACGGCTTCTCCCCGGTGTGGATCTTCTGGTGCATCTTCAGCCCCGACCGGCGGCCAAAACTTTCCCCACAATCCGAACAAGTGTACAGCTCGCGGGCTGTGTGGATGCTCCGATGCCTCACGAGGTGTTTGTTCCGACTGAAGCACTCGCCGCAGTCCAGGCACTTGAAGGTTTTTTCTCCCGTGTGGTTCTTCTGGTGCCGGATGTAGGTCGAGCGGTCGCAGAAGCTTTTGCTGCAGAGCAGACATTTGTACGGCTTCTCGCCCGTGTGGCTCCTCTGGTGGGTGATGAGGTGGTGGCTCTGACTGAAGCTTTTCCCGCACTCGGTGCATTTGTAGGGCTTGTCGCCGGTGTGGAGCCGCTCGTGCCGAATCAGGCTTGATTTGTCACAGAACTGCTTGGTACAGGAGGAGCAAGCGTACGGCTTCTCCCCCGTGTGCATCCTCTGGTGAGAAATAAGGTTGGAACTCCGGCTGAACCCCTTCCCGCAGTCCGAACACTTAAAGGGTTTCACGCCTGCGTGGATTTTGCTGTGGCTGTTGAGGTGCGAGCTCCGCCTGAAGTGTTTGCCGCAGTCGGAGCACTCGTAGGGCTTCTCCCGGCCGTGGATCCTGATATGCATGATGAAGCCGGCTCTGGAAATAAACTCCTTCCCGCAATCCGAGCATTCGTAGAGTTCCTCTCCCGTGTTGCTCTTCTGGTTCCTGTTGAGACTCTGGAACAGCCGATCGCTTGGCCTTTTCCCTTTGGCAACTATTTGCTGGGGGGCTGTTTCCCCCAAGCCACCCCCCAGATCGGTCGTGGCGTCACTCCTTGGCTCTTCCGCTTCCTGGCCTTCAAGCCCCTTCGGCTCACCTTGTTTGGAAACAGATTCTTCCAACGCCTCCCTGTTTTCTGTTTCTGAAAGTGGCTTGTTGTCGTCGCTCTGCCTTCCATCACCTGCTGGAATATAGGTAATAAATAATTATTCCCTGTGTTTGTTAATAGGAGCCTCGTGGAGCAATGGCTAAACTGAAGTATTGCAGCCAAAACTCTGCCCATAACCCAGGTTCAATCCCCAGCAGCTGGCTCAATGTTCGCTCAGCCTTCCATCCCTCTGAGGTCAATAAATCGAGTAGCTACCTTGCTGGGAGGGGGGCAGGGGGGATGTGTACCCTGCATAATTAAATTATAAACCACCCAAAGAGTGCTTTATATGGGGCAGTATATAACCAGCACTCTTTGCTTTTCATTTTTTTTAACATTACCCAGTGTGGTGCAGTATATAGATTAACAGACTGAGATTATTGATTTATTTACTGAAAATATTTATGTCACCTTTCTCCTAAATGATCCAGGCAGCTTACAGTACTAAATGAGACAAAGATGAAAAGCTAAATAACAAATTATTACAAAATTTAAAAAGCATTAAAAATATATCATATAAAAACTCCTACCTAAGAACAATAGTAGAAGCTCAAGTAGAACAACAGAATAAAATAACCCCTTAAAAATATCCATGGTCAACCAGTCATTTAAAGGGAAAGCCTGCCTGAAGAGAAAGGCCTTTGTCTGCTTACGGAAATACAGCAAAGATGGGGCCAGTCTGGCTTCCAGTGGGAGGGAGTTCCAGAGTCTGGAAGCAGCCACAAAAAAACAACAACTTGGTGTTGGTGAGGAAAGCAGCAAGAGCTGGTAACTGGACAGAGTGGATTTTTTTTTTTACTGGAAATCGCTCTCCCTCTCATGACCGGCTGCCTGACCCTTCTTCAATCTAAAATGTTAGGGATTAAATCGGAACCTCCAGCCAGCAAACCATGTGCTCACTGTCAACATGTCTATTGCACAAGTCATAGATACGTTGACCATGAAGCTGGTCGAGGATAAACTGAGTGTCCAGACGCCACAGCTTCTAATCCTTACCCAGCACACTTGGGTCATCTTCCCCCTCTTGTTTGATCTCCCTGTAGAAGTGTCTGACGGTCATATCCAGAGATTCATCGTCTCTCGCTGAAAAGTTCACAGCAGCCTCCTCTTTCATTCCCAGCATCTGAAACCAATGGGAAATGTTAGTGGTTTACTTATTTATTATGTATTTTTTTTTGTTGTTGCGTAGATCTGTCCAGTCACATGAAACTTATGGCAACCTAACAAGGTCTTCAAAGTTTATGAAATATTTAAAGGGCGGTTTTATCAGTTGGCTGGATTGCTCAGTGAGATGGGACATCCGGCTGTGAAGCTGGAGACAGGAGTTCAATTCCCCACCGGGGCCTTGTAGGAGAACACCAGCTTGTGTAGACCTGGGAAAGTTACACAGCGCTAGAGCATCCTCAGAAGAAAGGAATGGTCAGCCACCTTTGAGTACTGTACACCTAGAAAATCCTGGACAGGGCCACCAAACTCAGAATACATGTGACAGCAATCTATTATTGTTACTATAATGATGATGATGATGATGATGATGATGATGATGATGATGATGATGATGATGATGATGATGATAATAATAATAATAATAATAATAATAATAATAATAATAATAATAATAATAATAATAATAATAATAATAATAATAATAATTTACCATAGTCACCCCCTCACTGAGTTACCATGGCCAAATGAGATTTTAGCCCACGTTCACTGAGTTACTCTATCCACTAAACACACTTGTTCCTTATTATGGATTAGGTGCACTTATATCTTGTTTTCATCTCAAGTCCCTTGAATAACTCCTTTCATGCTTCTGTCCCGACATTTGGTCAGTCATTCTGACCTACCTCAGAGAGTTATTGTAAGGATAAAAGAGGTGGAGAAAAGTCAGGCCTACCACCTTGATTGAGCAGAAGCTCAAGACAACATGGCTAGTAGCCAAGATGGGTGCGGGATGATGAAAGCGGTCATCCAAATAAACAGGTTTTCCAAGTTCTCTCTCAGTCCCACGGGGGGGGGGGGGGAGTTGGGGTAGCCATGTAAACAAGGAAGGAAGGATCAACATTTAGCCCTCCTGCCACGGTCAGATAAGCCCACCAGGACCCTATGACAGAAGAGGAAACTGCCAAACACCAGGGTGGAATTGATTGAAATCCATTTAATTTAAATAAATAAATAAATAAATAAATAAATAAATAAATAAATAAATAAATAAATAAATAAATAAATAAATAAATAAATAAATAAATAAATAAATAAATAAATTTATTTAAATAACAATGTAATTTTTTAAAAAATCAGAAATTTTTGACAATTAAATTTTTAAAACATAATATATACTTTTATTTAAATACATTTGATTTTTTTTAAAAAAAGAAAACATGGATTTTTTAATCCATCCTGCCAAACATCCTTCAAAACCGGACCTGGCCATTATCCTAAGAAAACACATCCCCACCTGCTGCTGCGGCTGATCCTGTCTCTCCGCTTCACGCTGCCTGAGGAGAAAATGCTCGGCCAGGGCCACGGCGTGGAAGCAGCTCTCCGAATCGCGCTCCTGGATCCAACGGAGCATTTCCTGGGGCAGGATGGAGAGAAACTGCTCCAGGATCACCAGCTCCAGGATCTCCTCTTTGGTATGCCTCTCTGGCATCAGCCACTGGTGGCAAAACTTCCGGAGTTGACAGTAAGCCTCCCAGGGGCCGTTCACCTCCTGGTAGCCAAAGTGCCGGAAGCGTCGGCGCTGGCGCTCCGAACTGAGAAGATCCACGGCCTGATCCTCTCTCGGTCGTCTGTCACCCTTCTCGCATGCAAAGTTTAGGTCCTGAATCTCTGGGGCTGTTTTATGGATCCTTGGCCTCAGCCGACTTCCATTTTCTCCTCTCCTCCACAGGCGGGCGGCCTCGGTTCCTTCACAAACGTCCGGAGAAATCTCTGCCTCTTCCCTTAACATATTCTCTGGCAATAGTGGGTCCTCCTGTCCCAAAGGAGGAGACTGAGATACATGTAGGAACTCCGGCCACTGATCCTCCCAGGAAGGACCCGCAGAGGCTTCCTGCTTAATGCGTCGTAGCGGTGCTGGGGGCGATCCTCGAGGAACCGTCTCCGCTGGGAGGGAGACCAGGCAGGACTCTTTGGTTCCCGGCAATTCGCTCTCGGTTTCCGGGTCTTGGCCTTCCATTTTGATTTCCGTCTTCACCTCCGGCTCTACAATAATCCTGCGAAGACACAGAGCTGAGAATTCCACCTCCTTCTCGGTAGCCATTTTGTTTTTCTTAGCGACGATTCCAACTCCTCACTTCTACTCATCCATCGCCCTTCCGTAGACTTAGGAGTGGGGGAAAAAAATCTCTTCGTTTTTTACTCAGCGGTGAGAGGCAAAGCACAGCGAGACGCCCCAGGATGCCCTCCGAGATGCTGCGTCTTCAGGAGGATCAGGTCAAGCTAGAGAGTATTCTGATGATCTTCTCCTACAGTTATTTTCCTAAAGAAAGGAGAGAGCAGTAACCAATAAGGCAATGACAAGGACAGGAGCTGAGAATGCAGGACCCTGAAGGTATGGCTGGACATCAGTCAAGGGAACCCTAAGTCAGGGCCGAAGCCAGGCCAAGACTTTTTGCTCCCTGATGCAAACAAAAGGATGCCCGGAAGGAAAAAACAAGAAACCGTGCCTTCTCGGTGGGGGCCCCTCGGCTGTGGAACACCCTTCCAACCGAAATTCGGCTGGTGCCCTCGCTGGGTGTTTTTAAAAGTCAGTTAAAAACTTGGCTATTCAAGCAGGCCTTCCCTCCGGTCAATTAAGTGATTTTCATCCTTACCTTTTTTTTTTCCCCTTATGGTATGCCATCTTGGTAATGTCTTGGTCGTAATTAACTGTTATAATTGTAATTTTAATTGTAATTTTTAAGATGTTATTTATGTGATATTGTTGTCTTTTATTTGTAAGCCGCCCCGAGTAGACACAGTCTAGAGGGGCGGGGTAGAAATCTAATGAATGAATGAATGAATGAATGAATGAATGAATGAATGAATGAATGAATTATAATAATTTGTGCCCCATCCCTTGGACAGATTGGCATTTGAAGCTCATTTCGACACTGTTGATGGGTTAGCATTCCTGTTTGAGCAGTGCTTCCCAACCTTGGCTTTTGCGGATGTTCTTGGACTAAAACTCCCAGAAGCCTCCACCGCTAGCTGTACTAGCCAAGATTTTTGGGAGTTGTAGTCCAAGAACTTCCAGGGACCCAAGGCCGGGAGACACTGGTTTAGGCCGTTGACCAGAGTTCAAGAAAATGCTGAGGAAACACTTGTCCACCAGATCCTGCCATAATTAGACAACACAAGGCCTAACAGACCCGTGGCCGATCTCCAACAGGAGTTTCCCATTTTCATCTCTTTTACCTGACTAAATCTATGCAAATATGCAAAAGAAGTCAGTGTTCTCCAACCCTGTGACCTTCTATGTCGGCTGGGAGTTCTGGACGTGTCCAAAGGGCACCATCTTGGGGAATCCCACAAGAAGAAATTAACCTCTCTGTGCTTGGGAGATGCTGGATCAACACGCCGGAAGAAGCTCTACCTCAGGCTAAGCCAGACAAGATGGCATTCATGCTCTCTGTAATTTCACCGGCAGGTTCCCTGTAGGTTTCCCTGAAGTAAACAGTAGGTATAGGATTCCAGCAATGTAGGTCTTTGTGTGTGTGTTAGTTAGAAGGGTTTTTAACCCTGTACTCCTCCACTACATTCCTGTTCATCCCCTGCCCCCAGCACTTATTATATGGACTTGGAACTACACACCTTGTAGACTAACACATTTTATTGGGCAGGACATAAGATGGACTGCATTTTACAGTGCAACATTGGTACGGTTGTTGTTCTCTGCCATCAAGTCGGGACCAACCGCTAGCTCCCTTAATTTTCAAGGTAAGTGAGATATTTAAGGAGTGCCTGTACTACTGCCACACCCCCAATGAGTTTCCATGGCTGAGTGGGGATTTGATCCCAAGGCCTCCTGAATCCTAGTCCATCACTCAATCTACAGCACCACACTGAGTATCCCAAAACTGGTATACTATGACGTTTTTAAAAAGAACTAACTCCTGAAAAATGCTTCCCAATTAATGGAAAACATCATTGACTTGGTAATTGAGCAGCTTTTTAAAATACTGCTTAATTTTTATGGAACAACTTACAAAAGTCTGCAGGCTTTTTTTTTTTGGAAGAGGCTAGAGTGCCCTTCATTCCTGCACAAGAGGGACCATCGTCGTCATCATCTTAGAACTGCAGAGCTGGAAGGGATCCTACGGACCATCAAGTCCAGCCCCTATCAAGGAGGCCCAGTGGGGAATCGAACTCCCAACCTCCGGCTCCACAGCCAGAGACCTAAACCACTGAGCTATCCAGCAATTCTTAAGAAATGTCATTCAGGATTGTGAAGAAACATCGCATGGTATGGAGGACGTCAATTTTGTGTTTGGGTCGCTCACCCATTTCCCTTGTGACTTGCTGCCATCCATGGTGGCTTACGGATGCTGGGTGTTGCAGTTGAAAAACATACATACAGTTCTGGCCAGATCTGGCAGGTTTGCTCCCGGCTGTACTTGTGGCTTTAAGGGAAAGGTTACCTGCTACAAAGTTCCCTCCATTTGATGGTGTCAAGGTACTAGATCATATTACACATTTCAAGTGAAATATCTGTAGTATTTTGCTGTTGTTGTTTCCATGTTCATCCAATGAAGGTTAAAAGAAAGAAAGAAACCGATTTTTAACAAAGAAGTCTGGCACACAGATCTGGCCATGATCTGAGTTTTCATGGGTTCCCCCCCCCCCCCCCGAGCCATCCACAGCTCCATGGTGCCCAGTCTGACGAAGGCCTCAATGGGATCAAAATCTAGCTTATATCTGTGAATTATTATTATTTTTAGTGGCCTGCCTATGTGACTCTGGGCAAGCTGCTCAGGAAGAAGGGAATGGCCAACCACCTCTCCACCTGGCAAATCCTGAAAAAAAGGTTGCCATAAATCAGAATTGACTCACCCATGATGCTTGTATGATTAACAAAAGTTTGGATTATATTTTGGACAGAGTCTTTCGGAGAGCCCTCTTTCATAGGGTCGCCATAAATCAGAACGGACATGATGGCCCATGATGCTTGCATCATTAATAAAGATGTGGATCACAGGTAACAACAACAATCCTAATAAAAAATTATCACTTACTCTTGCCTTCGGATTGTGTCCAAGAAGCACACCGCTTCCCCACCCCCCACCCCATTTCGTTCAACGTGCTCCGTCCTTCTTAGGCCTTTTCCAGGAGGGTCTTCCCCTCTTCTCCTTTTAGAGAGACCCCCCCCCACCAAAAATAAAGATGTTGGGATGCTTTTGCAAACGATGGGGTCCACCTCCACCCCACCCCGCTCACATCTCCCTGCTGTGGTTCATGGGCTCCCATGGGAGAGCAGGAATAACCCCTCTTGGGGGGGGGGGAAGGGTTGCGCTTCGGTGGGTCGGTGGGTGTTTTTCTTCTCCTGATCCCCCCACCCCCCAAACCGCACAAATCCTCTTTTTTTCCACTTACGGATCCGGCTTTCGGGCCTCCCGTTTCTTCCCCATGGAAATGCAAGCCAGGATCCTCCAAGGACGCTCGCGGGGGGACGGGCTCGCCCTCTGGGTCGGCACGCCAAGGATTTTGCACGGGGTGCAAACCAGACAAAACAACCCAGCTTGGCCAATTTGCAAGGAATCGGGAGGGAGATCCGGAAAGGGGGGATCTGTTGGGTGGGGGGGGAGTTTAAAAAAAGTTCCTCCCTTCCTTCCCCGGCTTCAAATCCTCTCTAGCAATCCGCACTCTCTGGATTTAACCACGAAAGCACCTTGTTTGCAAACTATTGTTATTATAATTATTTGCAAGGATCAATTTTAGAAATCGCCTGTAGTGTACGTGATGAGCATGCGATTTACTTTTCACTTGCAATGAGCATTGCTTCTTTAATCAAAGCTACCCGTAGGGCAAGGAAAAGTATCGTTATTATATTTCCTCTTTTTCCTCCGTGTCAGAGAAGAAAAGAAAAACAAAAATAATAGTAATAAAAAAGACAAAAATGTTGTGGTACTTCAAGTACCTCCATTTCGCCACTTTTTCAGGCATATGAGGTGGAATGTCCCAGTTATTGTTGCTATTGTCGTTACAAATATCAATTAAAAAGTGCCAGGTAATATAATTCAAAGTTAAAAACAGCACTAGGATCTACAATATTAAAAGACTTTTGCAGAACAGGCTCTAAAGCTTAAATTGAAAGGCCAGGCAGACTGGGGAATTTATTTGAATACAGTTTAATTCTTTTTTTCCCCCTGTCCCTTTCTTTGGCTTAAAGGAGGAAAGGGGGGAAGTTTAAAAAAAATGTAAACTTTGCAGTTGGGCTGGGAGTGCTGTGCATGGAAACAGGAAGGACAATATGGTGCAATGGTTAGAGTTTTGGATTAAAATTTCGCAAGGTGTTCTTGTTACACACTATCAAGTCAGTTGTGAGTTATGGGGAACAATTTGTGATCTTGAGAACTTCCTATCGTGCCTGGCTCAAGTCCTGCAAACTAATTTATTAGTTGTCTTCTTTTTTTTATATGGAGCTAGTATTCGGTACATTACCCTGTTTCGCTGAACATAAGACCTAACCCGAAAATAAGTCCTAGTATGATTTTTCAGGATGCTCGTAATATAAGCCCTACCCCCAAAATAAGCCCCAGTTCAGTGAAACCCCGCCCTCCACCCTTGTGCAGCAACCAAAAGAAAATAACAGGACTGTATTTGAATAAATTTAGATTGTTGTACATGAACAAAAGTAAAACATCCCCCCAAAATAAGCCCTAATACATTTTTGGAGCAAAATTAATATAATTGGAGCAAAATATTAATTATATTAATTTTGTCTTATTTGGGGGGAAACACGGGTATTTAAGATTTATTTTATTTTATGTTACATCTGTTTCATTTTGGATGTAAACCACCTGGAGTTCTGTTTATCACTAATCAGTGTGCTAGACAAGTTAAATTAATGAATGAATGAAGGTTGTTGATTGTTTATTAAGTCACTCCATCTCACATGAGGTCTTCCTCTTTTCCTACTGTCTTTTCTAGTGAGTCTCATCTCTCAAAGTACATTGTAGGCACTTTAGCTTCTAGTGAAAGTTCAGGCTTGAGTTGAACTAGGAGCCACTATTTTTCCTTTCTGACTGTCCATAAAGCTCTCCTCTAGCACCATGTTTCAATTAATCAGTTTTTTTCTCCACTCAGCTTTCTTCATTGTCCAGCTTTCACATTTGTACCTAGTAATCACGAAGACTGTACTACATGGGACAGCCCCAAGCCTTCTTCAACTGGATCAGCACCTCTAAGTAGTACACAGAACTCCTGTCCACAGATCCTTCTCCTATCTTGTCTCTTTAAATTTCAAAATTCTATCAAATCTAAATCCTAACTCCAAATGACAATCACATCCCTGCAGATTATAATCAGAGATCCACAGAGAAGAATAGTTTCAAGTTCCACGGAATCTATTCCTTTCTTACTAATAATAATCATGTGCCACCAAGTCAGTTCTTTCCAGGGTTTCCCAGGTAGAGAATACTCAGAGGTTGTTCACTATTCCATTCTTTTAGTGGCATCCTGGGACTGTATAGCTTGCCCAAGGCTACATAGGCTGGCTGTACTCGCAGGAGGCACAGCAGTGAATCGAACTCCCAACCTCTGGCTCCACAGCCAGATACCTAAACCATGTAGCTTATCCAGTAACTGGCACTTAAAATCTCGATAACTCACTCTGAGACATTTGTAGGACAAAGAATTTTTTTAAATGACTGTGATTGGGTTCGTTGTAGAGTTGGAGCAGTTTTATTTATTTATTTATTTATTTATTTATTTATTTATTTATTTGATTTGATTTGATTTGTACCCCGCCCATAGGGCGGGAAATGATAACTGAGCCTCTTCTTGAACATCCATCTTTTTGTTTATCTTAACATTGGGGGAATCAATAAAGACCTCTATGGGTTCAAACAAATCAGCATCAGATAACAGTCCACACTTTGGAAACAACAATTCTTGTGTAGTACCAGGACAATTTACTGCGGGGCTGGTCCAAAACGCTCCCGGTCCGTGGGTTTCCTCATAGGAGCATTCCGGACCACACAAATTGTGGTCCACGAATTAGAATGGGTACAAAATTATTTAGGATACTTTTAGAAAAATGGCTCCCAAACTGACCTGCATCATAGTTTCCTGTTGATTTTTTTCTGGAGGGGGGAGAGATCCCTCCTACCTCCTTGTAGCTCATGTACCATCACCCAAACCTTTATTTTTTAAAGGAAAAGAAATCCAATCTGTACTTTGAAAATGAAGAGAAATTTCCAAAACATAAAATGAGAAATAACCCCAGGGATGAATCTACGACACGTCACAGGTGGTCAGTATCACAGACAACATAAAGTACTTGGGAAGCTTCCCAAACCTCAGGGCAGCTGTGAAAAAGGTTGCTGAGTCGGAGGGAGAAGAGGATGATGATGATGATGATGATGATGATGATGATGATGATGATGATGATGATGGTTATTGTTATTGTTGTTGTTGATGTTGATGTTGATGTTGATGATGATGATGTTGTCGTTGTCGTTGTCGTTGTCGTTGTCATTATTATATTTTATTTATTTATTTATTAAACTTATTTATTTATTTATTTATTTATTTATTTGCCGCCCACTCTACCCAAAGGTCTCTGGGCGGCTTACAACAATTAAAATTCAGTTAAATACAATAAAAGATAAAAGGATTAAAATACAATAAAAATTGCCATCAGGACCCACAGTTGATGTTATTTCAATTAAAAGCCTTCTGGAACAGGAAGGTTTTGACCTGGCGCTGAAATGTCATCGATGTCGGCGCCAGACGGATTTCAGTTGGGAGGGCATTCCATAGTCTGGGGGTAGTTGCCGAAAAGGCCCTTTGTCTACAAGCCATTTAGAGGACAGCTCCCAGAATCCAAGGTCAATGGGGGATTCTGCTAAATTGTAGGGCCCAAAGTAAAAAATGTCAAGGCCATAGTCCTCTTTTTTCACGGAAATCTTGGCCAGAGACGGGAAATATTTGTCTCTTCTTCTTACATCTGCCAGAATATCTTAGCTGACTTGGCCAATGATTATGTTTGCTGGGCTTTTCTGAGAAATATGGTGTGAAAGAAAGAAAGAAAGAAAGAAAGAAAGAAAGAAAGAAAGAAAGAAAGAAAGAAAGAAAGAAAGAAAGAAAGAAAGAAAGAAAGAAAGAAAGAAAGAAAGAAAGAAAGAAAGAAAGAAAAGGTTCCCATCTCTCATCTTTGGTAGGGAATTTTCCTCTGTATACTGAGAAATTTTCATATTTTGTATCTGTTTAGAGCTGGAGTGGCAAAAGGCAACTCATAGGAAGTGTACGGCTGCCATTTAAAGAAATAAAAATTATGTTTTGCTCAAAAATCCCCTTTTGCCCACTGGATGGAGGGGAAATTTAACCATTTTAAATTTTGGGCACTCCCACACAGGAAATAAAGTTTTTGCTACTACAGAGTGCAAACAGGCTTTTTCAGGTAAAAAAAAAAGCCCAAAACTTAAAAATGTTTGGAAGGGGAGAGAGGCAAAGCCTGCCAAGGCCTAGAGGTTCCCCCCTCCCCGATGTCTGGATGTTGCCTGTGCCCCACCTTTAAAGGCATGCTGCTCAATGGAATCAGCAAACAACTGGTCCATGAAGACAGCCCCTGAACATGTGCAGAGTTGTGCTGTGGGGAAGTACCCCTAAACGTGTATGGTGTGCCAAACTCAGCAGCCATGTTCTACTCTGAGGAAGCACCATATGCATACACCGTCCTCTCCTGACGCCCCTTGAGGAAGCATAAAACGGGTTGTACAGTGAGAGGGTGACTGAACATGTGCTAAATTCTTATGTCAAGGAAGCACTTAAAAGAAAGAAAGAAAGAAAGAAAGAACTCTTCTGACATCATTAGAAGAGTAAGAAAAGCCTTCAAGCTGGATCAAACTAAAGGCCTGTTTAACCCCCTTTTCAATTCCCATACAGGCCAGCCTTTCTCTGGGAAGCCCCCACCAGCAGATCCTGAATGAAACCAGACCCTCTCCTATTCATGGTCCCCTATAGGATCCTGAGACATACTGCCAATAGTGTTTTTGAGCATGGGCAGAGTGCCCTACCAGCATACTTCACACTCTCCCTTCGCACAAGCCCCCCAAAAAACACAATTCTTCAAGCCTTTGGCCATTAAAGAGAGGCAGTTTTTACAGAGCAGATGGAATAAATACCCCTTAAAAACTTGAACCCCAATCTAAGCTGCCTTCTGCCCTTCCACAAGGACCCCGATGTGGGTCGTGTCACAAAAAAGGCAGCAAAAGGTTGTTTACTTAGAATTTGTTAACAAAATGTCCAAATTAAAGAGAGGCGCGCCTGAAATTCTCCCCCTCCACGGAGTGCCTTTTTTTGGGGGCAAAATAATTTGATGGGCTTTGGCTGGAGTGGTTTGGCATCTGCCTCTCAGCTTGGCCTCAGGCGGCAAAATGTCTTGGGACGGCACCGACCGTTCCCACTCGGGGCTACTGAAAGAAAGAAAGAAAGAAAGGTGCTTTTCCCCACCCCCTCTCTTTGCTCGCTTGCTTGCTTGCTTGCTTGCTTGCTTGCTTTATTTATTTATTTATTTATTTATTTATTTATTTATTTATTCATTTATTTATTCATTTATTTATTTATTGTCTAACTGGAGGGGTTAACACTGACAGCCGGGCGATGCCTAGACAAGCCCGGAAATGTGAGGCTGCGGTGCGCTTCCTTTTCCTGTCCTTTCCTCTTGGTTTGCCTGGGAGGAAACAGCAGCAGCAGCAGCAGCATCGAAACCCCTTTGGGGTTGTCTGAACTTGGGCACGGAAGCGGGTTGCCTTTAATCCAGAGGCTGGAGTTTGGGAAGAGGTGAGTGGGAGAGGAGATCGGGGGGAGGGGGAGGAGGGGGCTAAGCTGGGAAAGGAAAGGGGGGGGGTTGGGGTTGGAGAGAGCTCTGGAGCCGGGAGATGGAGAGTAAAGGAAAAAAAAAAAAGGGGGGGGGAGATCTAGGGATCTGAGTAGGGGAACAATTTGCCCCAAATGGGCAGGGTGTCTGCACGCACCCCTAAAAACCGTCTCCATCCCGCCCGCCCACCCCAGATCCTAGCAGAAATGCAGATCCTAGCAGAATGCACGCTTTGCATCAAAAGGAGCAAAGGCGAGGGGGAAAGTGTCAAAACAGGAATGGGGGTGTGGGGTTGGGGTGGGGAGTGACATGATCCCGGGAACAAAGGAAGGACTCCGGTCTGCGGTGTTTGCCCACGGACTGATGCAGGGCTGCGAGTCGGTTTTCCCTAGTTTCCAAAAGGAGGCATCCTCCAGTCCCTTTCCAAGAGACGAAAGAGCCCTGTGGTATCTGGAAGACGCGCCGTTTCATTGACACCCTGAGCTTTCTGGAGCCGTGTGTCGCCCACTTCATCCGACGCGCGAAGGGCGAGCCTGAGTTTCTGGTCAACAGCGGTCTTTTGTCCCTCTTGGGGAAGCCTTCCAACTTGAGGAGCAATACGGGCAGCAAAAGTTAGTTTTGAAACATACGGTTTTCAAGAAGTCACTGGGCTCTTTGTCGGCTTGCGCTGCCAGAGACGAACAGGGCTTCTTATTTGAAATTAAAGCCTCTTTTCTTCCCATTCAACTTGACTGCAAAATCATGCAGGGGAGAGGAGGCAAGGCTGAAAAACTTCAAAATAATAAAGGAGCAAGTCTTGACAGTGCTTTGCTTTAAGGTTGATTACAGTGGTGCCTCGCTAGACGATGAGAATCCGTTCCACTGAAATCGCTGTTTAGTGAAATCATCGTCTAACGAAAAGCATTTTCCCCATTGGAATGCATTGAAACCTGTTTAATGCGTTCCAATAGGGAAGAATTGTTGTTGTCTAGCGAAGATCGGCCATAGAAAAGCCGCTTTGCGAACCGCCAATCAGCTGTTTAAATCGCTGTCTTGCGAAGCTTAGGTCCCGAAAACACCTGTTTTGCGAGCGCGGAGGGAGCTGTCAAAATCGCCATCTAGCGAAAATCGGTTTGCGAAGCAGGGACCAAACATTGTCCAGCGAAATTCCCCCATAGGAATCACTGTTTTGTGAATCACTACAGCGATCGCAAAAAAGTCAATGTCTAGCGAAAAAAACTGTCATGCGGGATAACTGGCTAGCGAGGCACCACTGTATCTGCTGCCAGATTTCATCCCTCTGATATCCTACCTCTGTGCTGTTGCTCCTGTATGCAGAGCAATAGTCGTTGTTGAAGAGGGATTGATTGATTGATTGATTGATTGATTGATTGATTGATTGATTGATTGATTGATTGATTGATTGATTGATTGAACTTCTAAACCACCCATCTGACTGATGGTCATTCTGGGCGGTGTACACACTGAAGCAGTGTAAACAGTACAAACCATAATTCAGCAAACAACAATTGGAATTAACTTTAAATCAGACAGTGATTTTTAAATAGACGACAAACAGAGAATCTCAGGGGAGGCTTTTAACTTGGTGTGGTTTGGAAAGCCTGCTGAAATAGAACAAGTTTTTTAAGAGTTTTAAAAAATCTCCAGAGAAAGGTCCAGGCAAATTTTGGGTGGGAATTCATTCCAAGGCAGGGGAGCGACCACCAAGAATTTCTCTCTCTCCCCCCCCCCCCCCCGGCTTTCTCTTTTTCCCTTTCTGGGCCTCTCTCAGGGTTAGCATCCCCATCCTGATAAACACGGGTTGGGTGGACGAGGCAGTCCCTTTTGGTAGGTGGCATTCTGTCGGGTAACCTTGTTAGTCTGTGTAGCCTGATGGGTAAAAAGAAAATAAATAAAAATTAAAAGAACAAATAAAAAAAGAGACAAAAACAAAATGGCACCTTAAAGACCAAGGGTTATATTTTAATGGGAGTTTTCGTGGGCAAATCCACTTTCCCCAGACATAGTTAAGAGAGAAAGATAACATGGCAAATATTTTAAACGTGGCATCAAGATACAGAGATCGTGGCTGCTTGGTAAGAAAGTCAGTGGATATTTAACAGCAAGGTGGTAGCCTCTTTGATATACAGTGGTGCCTTGCTTTATGAGCGCTCCGTTTGACAACGAAATCGCATTACGTTGAAGATTTTGCGATGGCAAAAGCGATCGCAAAATGATGTTCCCTATGGGGGAATTTTGATTTGCGATGATCGGTTCCCTGCTTCGGGAACAGATCATCGCAAAGTGATGATTTTCGGCCAGCTGATTGGCGGTTTCAAAATGGCTGCCGGGTGAAAAACATGGCCGCCCGCTGTTTTCTGGCACGGATTCCCCGCTGCGCGGGCAGTGAAAATGGCCACTCTATGGAGAATCTTCACTGGACGGTGAGTTTTAAGCCCATAGGAACGCATTAATTGGGTTTTAATGCGTTTCTATGGGCTTTTTAAAATCGCATGACGACGTTTTCATTCGACAGCGATTTTTGAGGAACAAATTAACGTCGTCATGCGAGGCACCACTGTACAGGAATAACACACTGGAGCTTGGGCTAGTATAAAGGTAATTCCAGTAGTCAATAGTAACCATTCCTGGGCATCTCCCCACTGCCTTCTGATCCCATCTGATTCCTGTCACAACTCCCTGTTGTGATTCTGCACAGTCGCTGAGAACACCTTTTCCCTGGCTACCTTTCCCCCACCCTCATGGGGTGCGTTTTAATGCATATGACTGAGATAATCTCTTTGTATTAAATGCTTGTGCCTTTTCCTCAGGAAAAGCTTGTTTTGCGGGCAACATGGGTGATCTCATCCCTGCATGATCATCCCTCAGAGATTCCCGGAAGTTACAAGTGAAGAACATTTGTGTGTTTATATATACCCTGTTTCCCCTGAAAATAACCTGAAAATAAGCCCTAGTATGATTTTTCAGGATGCTCGTAATATATGCCATACCCCAAAAAATAAGCCCCAGTTCAGTGAAACCCCGGCCTCCAACCTTGTGCAGCAACCAGAAGAAGATGACAGGATTGTATTTGAATAAATGTCGATGGTTGTACATGGGGGGAAAAACATCCTCTGAAAATAATGCATTTTTTGGAGCAAAAATTAATAGAAGACCCTATCTTATTTTTAGGAAAACATGATATGTGTGTGTGTGTGTGTGTGTGTGTTTATGATTCAGGGGTTGCAGACCAGAAGCTGCAGGCGTTCATCTCTCCCCTCACTGCACAGAGCTTGAGGGGAAACTGCCTATTGTGGGTGATGGTGTCCAGAATCCTTAGCTGCCTACAGGGTGGACTGCCAAACTCCGGTTATGGCCATCCTAAAAATTAAAGAAAGAATAAATAAGAATAAAAGCTCTGCTGTCACATTGTCACGGATGGAGGCGGTTGATGGATCTGGCTGCCAGTGGCTGTGTGACATGAATGAATGTGTTTGGCCCCAGTGTGGTATTTCATACACACTGGTTATTTTTAGAGAAGCAGGGATTCAGTTTGAGAAAACAATAATCAATGTGTCTGCCAGATTGCTAACTGGAGCTGGTCACAGGGATCACATCACACACACACACACACACACACACATACAGAGAGAGAGAGAGAGAGAGAGAGAGAGAGAGAGAGAGAGGTTATAGCACCTCCATTGGCTGCCATTTTATTTCTGATACAACTCAGAGTTCTAGTCTGAACCTATAAAGCCCTAAATGGCTTGGGCCCAAGCTATCTCAAGGACCTTGTCTCCCATTATGAGCCTGCCCGGGCTTTAAGATCACTGGGAGAGGCCTTTCTCTCAGTCCCACCACCTTCACCGGTGCATCTGATGGGGACATAGGACAGGGCCTGCTCTGTGGCTGCTCCCAGACTCTGGAACTCCTTCCCACTGGGGGCCAGACTGGGCCCCTCTTTGCTGTCCCTCCACCAGCAAGCAAAGACCATTCACTTCAGGGAAGCTACCCCTGAGTTTCTGAGTGGAGTTTTTAAATGGATGGTTGTGCCTTACTGCTTTGAAGGCGTCTTGATGTTGCTTATGTGTACCATTTTTTATATTTTATATTTACTGTTATCGCTTCTTATATTGCTATTTATTTATTTATTTATTTATTTATTTATTTATTTATTTATTTATTTATTTATTTATATACTGTCCACACTACCCAAAGGTCTCTGGGTGGCTTTTAATGACATAAACCGCCTTGGGTCCTTCTTAAGGAGAAAGATTGATGATGATGATGGTGGTGGTGGTGGTGGTGGTGATGATGATGATGATCATAATCATCATCATCATCATCATCATCATCATCATCATAATCATAATATCATCATCATCACCACCACCACCACCACCACCACCACCACCACCACCACCACCACCACCACCACCACAACAACAACAACAACAACAACAACAACAACAACAACAATAATAATAATAATAATAATAATAATAATAATAATAATAATAATAATAATAATAATAATAATAATAATAATAATAATAATAATAATAATAATAATAGTCTGTTGTCAGGTCACTTCCGACTTAGGGTGGCCCTTTCCAGGGTTTTCTATATAGGGAAGTGGTTGACTCTTCCCTTCTTCCGGAGGGCATCCTAGAATTGTGCAGCTTGCCCAAGGCTACGCAGGCTGGCTCTTCTCACAGAGCACCAGAGCACCCTTGGGAATTGAACGCTCAACCTTCGGCTCCACAGCCAGATACTTAAACCACTGAGCTATCCAGCCAGCTTAACAATCATGTGCTCTCAAGCTGATTCTGACTTATGGTGACCCTTTCCTGGATTTTCTAGGTAGAGAATACTTAGAAGTGGTTTACCATCGCTTTCTTCTGCAGGTGCCCTGGGACTGCGTAGCTGACCCCAGGCCACACAGGCTGGCTCTACACTGGCAGGAAGCCCACTGAGGAATCAAACGCCCAGTCTCTGGCTCCGCATCCAGGTACCTAAACCACTGAGCTATCCAGCGAGCTATTTTTAAATAATATTTGAGAGGCATGCTTACATTCATTTGCAGACTGGTATCAGCAGAGTTCCTAGATCTATCTTTGTTCCTTACTGGATGACCTCCACATAGGCACATGCACACACATTTACTTATTCTTTCTCTTTTTCTAGCTCCCTCCCTGTGATCTACCATATAGGGTTGTCAGGAAGATAATGGGGGAAGGAGAAGATCCATGTCTCTTGTCCTGAGCTCATTGGAGGAAAAGCAAGGTACATACACACCAAGGTAACTCACAAACAGAATTGCAAGGAGTGATCTATGGGCACCTTTGAGTGAGGCACCAAGTGTTTCTTGGGGGAAAGTGGTGTTTGGGAAGAAGAATGTGCTGGATTAAATAGCCTTTTGGTGTGATTCAGTGGGGTGCTTCTGAAGTTCACACCAGCAATCACTCTATCACTGCCTGCTGCATCACCTGATTTCAGATGAGGCGGCCTGTTTGTTCTCTGTTTGAGTCCCTGCTCTGGACTTGAGCATACCTGAGATTTTGTCTTGGAAAGCATCGCCATTTCAGAAGGAAGGTGGGAGTTTTGTGACCACCAGGCCAAATGTGGCCCCCAAATCTATTTTTTTGTTTTTGCAGCCCCTGGTCCCTCCCCTTTCTATCGAGAAGAAAATTAAGTCAATAAAAAAATGAAAAACTGACACTCCTGTCAGCTTTTTCAGGAGCAGGAATTCTCCTTTAAAATAAAGTATAACCTGTTCCGCACTCTGGATGCCTTGCTTTTCCCACATAAAAGTTAAGTTTTCTTTTCAGTTGTGAAATTGCTAGTGGCTGTTTTATTGGCATTTTGAAGCTGTTATCTCCAAAACGTATAAAGAGTCATTTGGTTGCAGTTTATGAATCGTTTGGCTGCACTTTCAAGGCCTCCTCCACACCTACTTTTTAAAATTATGGCATTTTTTTTGTGTGTGTGTGTGTTACTGTATAGATACAGGTTTATATTTATCTGAGAAAGGCATAAACCTTGTTTCTTTTTACCTCAGAAAAATGGGCTAGAAAAAAAGTGAAAATAAATGAATTTGAATTTTAAAATAACAGCAATAAAGGTGTATTCTCCTTTCTTGTCTTGCACCCTCCAGATCTGAACGAACCCTGAACATTTCTCAAGCTGGCCATTCTTCTGCCAAAGATCCAGAGACTCTTTGCTTAGAGTAGAATATGCCGTCGGCTTTCTTGTACTGACCGTAGGGTGTCCCATATCCCTCTGTTGTAAAGGGGGCTGAAGGGAAAAGGAACCTGGTGATTCAGCTCTATCGCTATTTTGACAGCTTTGAGAAATACGGGGTGGGGTGGGTGGTCCAAGGCTGCACCCCCACCCCAACCCTTGAAGCAGCCTGAACGTCCCTTTCCCCATTAGGGAGGGCCAGCCCCCCGCTCTCACAGGGCCGCCCACACCTTGACCAAAGTCACTTGGTGGGTCCAAAATGGCGGCGGGGAGAGGGGAGACGGCCGCCCTTCACCTCCAGTTCCGGGCAGTTCCGGACCCAGGCATGCAGTCAGCCCTGAAAATGGAGGAGCAAGAGTCGGCTGGCCGTGAACTGGGGGGAGGAAGGGGCCCACATTTCCTGCCGGTGGGGTCCATGCGGGAATTCTTAGCTGGGGAAGCCCCTCAACAGGTGAAACAGGAACCCGACGAGGGGTCTCAGCCACAGCCCCCACCGGCACAGGACTGGGACCCTCCCAGACAGGCATTTCCAAAAACCCAGTATCCCCAGTCAGGATGGAGAAATGCCCCGTTGCCCAAGCCCCTCCATTGGGACACAAATTCTTTCTGCCCCTCCTTCGAGCCCCTGGCTAATGCTAGCCAGTGGCCCTCAGGAGGAACCTGGGTGCCACCGACCCTGTCAGGCCTCAGCCGAGAAGCTCAGCCGGTCTACAGCGGCCGGGATCACCGGGAGCGGCAGGATTACGGGGGCATGAAGGACGAGATCCCTCTCGAAGACATGGTGGCGGCGGAGATCCAGCGCCAGCGCTTCAGGCACCACCGCTACCAGGAGGCCGAGGGGCCGCGGGAAGTGTGCCGGCAGCTGAGGGAGCTCTGCCACCAGTGGCTGAGGCCGGAGAGGCACACCAAGGAGCAGATCCTGGAGGTCTTGATCCTGGAGCAATTTGTCAGCATCCTGCCTCAGGAAATCCAGAACTGGGTCCGGGAGCACAGGCCGGAGACCTGCGCCCAAGCCGTCACCCTCTCGGAAGATTTCTTGATGAGGCGGCGAGAGGCTCAGAGGAAAGAACAGCAGGTAGGGGGGGAAATAAGTCTTTTGGATTGTTCCCCAGTTCTAGTTTCTGCCCACCACCTTGGTTATTCTGACAGTCAGTTAGCGAAATGGGGACGTTTATGTACCTCCAAGAGAGGAGAAAAAGTGGGCAAAGGTGTATGGTTAAGGGAAGATGTTTTCCTTTCCTATATGCAGAGGTACCCAACCCCCGGTCCACGGCCTGAGCTGGACCGAGCCGCAAAGAGAGAGTCCTCTCCCCCACACCCACACACACTCCCCCTCCACACAGCTCGTTTGCATCTGGCAGTGTATGCACGCCTGCACAAGTGCTGTGCTGCCCTTTGCGCATGCACAGGGGTGTGTGCCCCGCCTTCCCCAACCGGTCCGCAGGGCTAAAAAGGTTGGGGACCACTGCTGTATAGGACTGAGTAGCAAGGCTGGGTAAAAGGTTGCAGAGAATAAGATGAAATGAAATAAAATTCTCAATCATCCCAGAGTGCAGGACACATAATAATAGGCTCAAGCTACAAGGAAGCCAGATTTAGGCTGAATATTGGGACAAACTTCTTAACTGTTAGAGCAGTACGACAAATGAACCCATTGCATCAGGAGGGGTCTTCTTTGCATTTCAGAAGTAATTGAATTGCTTCCACATTACTTTAAAATGTTACTTGCAATGTTTTCTAGTTACTTTCAAAAATTGGGCTTTAAGGACATTTTGTCGCCTTTTTAGGGACATTTTCTGATGATATGTCACCCTTTACATTTTTTATATGCTGGTAACAATAACATAATGAATTCGTAGCACTCAGTGCAACACATTACTTCTGTGACTCGAGCAACGAGAACAATTATTTATCTATCTGCTGCAAAGTGTTGTGTCGCTTTTAAGAAATAAGGTTCCAGGCTGGGACTAGAATGCACCAGTCAATGAATGATGTGGGATTTAGGAAGACCAAAAGGAAAATTCACTCGGCTCATACAGTCTCCTATTTAAAGATTTTTTTATTGGTTATAATACAATAACATGGCACAAGATATTCTCCCAGATGTTCCTGTAATGTTACAGTTTGAGAACTTAAGTTTTTATTACAGTGTGTAGAAATGTGTGTAGACATGCCAAACAAATTGAATGTGCTAGAGAAAATAAATAAGGTAGAGGGTAAGAGGGGAGGGCGCTCAGTTTTTCCATCACCCTGAACCTCTTGCGTCATCTTTCCAGTTGCTGTGGCCATTCGAGGAGGTGGTGGTGAACCGGCCCTTGGCTCAACAGGTGCCATATCCTGCCTTGGCACAACAAGTCCATTATCCCCCTGTGGCACTGCCAATGCAGTACCCGCCCCTGGCACCGCAGACTCCATATCCCGCCATTGGGCAGTCCGCCCCAAACCCCCTCCTGCCAGAAAGAGGATTGTTGGACCTCGGGAGAACGCTGATCTGCAGGGAACCTGTGCCGGAGGGTGGCCGGAGCCTCAGGCCTTACGGTAAGGAGGATTCTCAGCAAGACAAAGGATATATAACACGGGTGTTGTGTCATCGTTTTATGCCATCAAGTTGCTTCTGATTTATAGTGACTCTACTAGAGTTTTTGATGTATGTGAAATATTCAAAGAGTATTCAAGGTGTGCTAGATATTTAAGTGGTTTTCCACTGCTACACTCATTCCCAGTGAATTTCCATGGCTGAGCAAGGATTTGAATCCACGTCCACCAAGCCCTAGATACTCTGTTACCTTTTTGTACTAAATGATGTATGTAGTAGAACTTTACCACATTCCCTTATTCCACTACAACTTTTCTAGCACTGGTTGACTAAGATTCCAATATTCTGATTGGCTAGGGTCACTGAGCATTCTACCCATTTGCACTGCCCATTGTTCTACCACAACATTTAGCAAAAATGTTGCTCTAGCTGCCTCCCTTCACATGGACATTGTTCTTGCTCCCTCTTCTTGGCAGCTTCTGTGTCCTTATGACGACGGTAAAATGGTTAGATTCCCTAACAACAATAGCTAGAATCTTTATTGTCCATTTACACTCCCTTTAGTCTTGGCAGGAAATGGCTTCCTATGAATGACGTACAAGTTGCGTTCCTGAGTTCATCCCCTTTCACCAGGAACGCAGCAAAAACTTCTGAGGCCTAAGCGTCTGGGATAGGACTGAGGAGAGCCTTGTTGTGAGGTAACAGTGTCGTTTTTAGGTGTAGACTTGTTAATACAGTGAACGAACGCTGCTGTAAAATGTGTGAGTTAAAGAAAAGCAAATCGGTCCGATTTTGGCTGCCTTTCTGTATTGATTCCACCCTTCTGCTCTTCCCTGGCCACCCTGTGCCTACAGGCCCTATCCAGGAATTCCGGAGACCCCTCACGAACGCGGAACGGATGCGGAACCGCAGGATGCGCAACCGGAAGCAGCGCCTGGAGACCAGCATGCAGCTGGTGGAGTCGGCGTCAAGGGCGCCTTCGCTGCTCTTGGATGCCATGCGGGGCCTTCACCGCCAGGACCTGAAGGCCTTTGACCGGGCCAGGCAAGAGGAGAGGCAACACCGGAAGCAGGAGCGCCGGCAGGACCGGGCCACAGCCCAGCTGATGGTTGATGCCATCGAACGCTCCCACACGGACCTGGGGGAGTTCTTAGGCAAACAGACGGCCACCATGGCAGCCATTGCGGCAGTATTTACTGGCCAGAGAGCTTCCCCGCAAGGCGCACATGTTGGTGCTTCCCAGGGATACAACAACAGCACACCCCTCACTCCTGGTCATATGCCAGGTATGGCTCCTGATCCCTTGACTGGCCCAGTAACACCATGCCCACTGCCTCCTATGGCCACTCCTGGTGGCGTCGGCAACTTGGTCACTGAACCAACCTCTACGGATGGACCTCGAGAGGACTCCGTGCCAGACTCGCCCGCGCCTTCCACCTCTGACGCCACCTCACGTACCCTTGACACAGGGCCCGACAGAGGAGCAAAAAGGAAGATTTGGGAATGATGGACGTTGTCTCTTCTTTTACTCTTGTGTTCGTTCTTAGTCAAATGTTAGCGACATTTCCCAAAAAGCAGGATTGCCAGGATGCTTTCCCCCTCTCCTCAGTATGTTTTTTAAAAAGATGTAGAACATGTCCTTCTTTCAAATGACAACTCCAGAATCACCAGTGGTTCCCAGCCTTGGGTCACTCACTGTTCTTGGACTGCAACTCCCAAAAAAAACCTTCACCACGAGCTGTGCTGGCAAGGACTTCTGGGAGTTGCAGTCCAAGAACATCTGGGCTAGCCAAGGTTGGGAACCACCCCCCTAGGCTCATGGCCCATGAGTAGAGATGTAAAAATTTCTGAAGATTTCCACATTTTTTCTCTGGAAAAAAACCCCAGCCAAATATATTTTGGGGGGGGGGGAAATGGAAATTTCCAGGAAGAAAATGTTTTTCCCCTGTTTTTTCCCCCCCAGAAAAAAATTGCAATATTCGGGGGGGGGGGAAACATTTCACCCTCTTCTTTTTAGGAAAAAATGGTTTGTTTTTTTTGGTTGAAATTTTGCATCTCTACTCATGGCCATCTTTCCCGTGGTAGTTCTGGCATTTTTGGTCTTGTAGTCTAAGCCATGTGGGCTAGGAGATTCTGGGAGAGGTCGTCGAAGGAAAGATCACCTCCAAGTTTTCTGGTTTTAACAGGACTTCTCATATACGTACCTATGCAATAAGGTGTAAGTAAGGCCCTACACTGTGAGCAAGCGAGGGCTGTCATGTGCACAGCGA
Source organism: Pogona vitticeps (assembly GCF_051106095.1). Lineage (NCBI taxonomy): Eukaryota > Metazoa > Chordata > Lepidosauria > Squamata > Agamidae > Pogona > Pogona vitticeps. The sequence goes on from NC_135784.1 coordinate 22,967,942, forward strand.
ACCTAGTTTGATGGCAGATAGAGAGGCAAGGAGGCACCTGCTCATCTGTAAAATGGGAATAACCAACCTACCTTGCAAGATGATTGTGAAGACACTATGCAGATGCCCGGCACCAGAGCTGTATACACTGTTGAGCTTGTTCTACTTCACAGGCTTCATCAGGAAGGGCAGCACTTGTTGGTATAACTATTTTTTCCCCAGTTATATTTTATTTATTTTAGTATATTTATTATGGAAACGTATAGTCCCTCTGATTGTTCTCGGCGGCAACCAACAATCACAACCGCTAAGTTGAAGCAATAGGTGATGAGAAAACAGATCCATCTTAATGGAAAAAGAGAAGAGAAAACTAGCCGCCACTGACATCCTTAAGAACAGCAGGGGGGAATACATTCAACACTATTTATTGAGTTCTCAGTCCCATGAGAGAGAGACTGTGGCTCTGTCCACTTTGCAGATGGGAGCAGCTGAGGCTCTTCCTTGGTTGCCTTGCTTTTCTTCCAAATTCTGGTGTAAGACTAAACAAAAAATTAGAGAATGAGGGGAGAGAACATGGGAAGTGGTTTTGTGGTGAAATGGTGGCCTACTATTTATCGGTGCCAGGTATGGGAGGAACCCCCAGTTCCCTTCCTGCCTTTGGCCAAAAGAACAGGGTGTCGTTGTGGATTTGCCTCCATTCCTGTTTCACGCAGGCCTGCCATGTGGATGTACCTATTTTGTAGCCCCAGCATAGGAGGTCTGCTGTGAAATATTTCACTGTACAAGCAGCCGTGAACAGCAGTGCACTTAAAACTGGGCCTGGAGTCGCCCAGGGGGGAGCCCTTACCTGTTGTACTGCCAGGTGGGCATGGCTGGGGTAAAAGAGCAGGACAGAACAGGTGGGAGAAGCCACCTTTCCTGTTCCATCAGATTTCGGAACATCTGTGATGGCTGGGGCACCTTTGGCTCTTCAGAGTTTTGGGTCATATCTCCTAAAATCTGCTCCCACCAACAACAGGGGCTAAGGCTTCAGGGAGTTGGAAGTCCAGATGATTGCCAACAGCATCTCATCCCAGTGTAGACGGTAGTTTCCATACACACTCCAACCATTATTTTAAAAAGTTGACTTTAGGTACACTTGGGATTGCAAGCAGAGATGGGAGGAATAGGATTGACCCCCTGGAAAAGAGGGTGGGGTTCCTGTACCTTTAATAGTGGTGTGAATTAGAAAATCCCAGCAGGTGTACCTTGCGTTAAAAGCTACTCTCTCACTATAATATCCTCTTCTAAGGAATTATTAAACGTACAGGAACCCTATCTTTTTCGACAGGTCCCTCTGGAAAAATTACTTGTGGGGAGGTTTTATGGCTTTTGGAACAACATGGCCCCCTTTGCATTGCTGTGGAATTATGGGAACTGTAGTTCCAAGAGGTAACTTTGCCAATTCTAGTAGCAAGTGTGGATCGAGTCCTGCCCTTGGAATTGGTCTCTAGACCAATCTAGTTTAGACATGTGACAACAGTGATCTGGATTGTACCCTTTCAGCTTTGGGGTAGGTGGGGGAAATGTTGTATTTGATTTCCCCACCCCCAATTAAAAATAAAACAGTATTCCATGGTACAGGGAAAGCCAGCACATTCAGAAGAGATGTTAGCAGTAAATAAGACTAAAAAAAAGAGTCCCTAGCCTGAAAAAAAAATTAGGCCTTTTATGGACTACAGCTCCCAGAATTCCTCAGGTAGCAGAGCTGCATAAGGAACTCTGGGAGTTGCAGTCCAGAATATGCAGACCGGCACATTTCTAGAACGAAGAGGAAGCTAGTAGACTCTGGTCTGAATCCAATCAGCAGTCTTAAATACGTAGCTTACATAATTGGATTTGTTTGTCCAATCCAACAAGTTAATTGGCTCGTTAACTAGCCTTTGCATCTATATGTTGGCATGGGGAGGGGGGTGTTTTCTCCACCAACCAGCCCTCTGTGTTTCTGTCCTGGTTGTGGACGTTTTACTGCGGCAGGCAGTAAAACCAAGTGTTGTACTGATCCCCCCCCATAATGTGCTGATTTTTCTGTGTACAGTGTTTTTTTTTTCTTTTTTACCCAGGATGGGGTATGGTAACATTCAAGCGTGCTCTTTCCCCTCCAGCTCCAGCCTGAAGTGGTCCAGTCTAGGAAAAATGATATAAACCAAGGTTATGGACTGTTTGGTCCACCAGGTGTTCCTGGATCACAAACTCTGTAATCTTGCCTCTCTGGCTATTCCAGGCCGAACTGGTGGGAGTCCTGGAGGTCCCTATATCCCCCCCCGCCCCTTGAAATCAGTATGAGCCCCATGTCTCCATTAAGGATGAGACTCGCGTCCTGGTCTCCCTGCCGTGAACATCACAGGCCTGGCAAACATGTGGCCGTCCAGATGTTGATGAATTCTTTGACCCATCAGCCCTCATCATTGCCTGGTCTGGTGGGAATTGGAAGTCCGGCAACATCTGGAGCGCCAGTGTTCTTAGCTCTGAACTCTAGGGTTGCCACCTGACTTAACCAATTCCTGCTCCTGTGCCTTTTATCGTCAGGGTAGACAATGTACAACCGGCTGCCTCATGTCGCCACTCGACCTGTTTTGTGGCCCCCTTCAATGTCTCACCGTTTCCCCTGTTCTTCTGTACTCCAGAGCACTCTGGCTCCGAGCTTTGGTTTTTAAAAATGTTGAAACCACAACTGGATTTTTGTGCTGTCTTCCAGATTTTGTCGAGAGGGGAGGAGGTGGCCTCTTGAGGGTGCAGGCATAGGGAATTCACTTCCAGACTCTCCAGATCAGGAGTCATTTTGTTAATGGCTGTGTTTCTTGCTACACCAAGAAAACCCATTTGCGTTTTTCCCCCTTGGGCAATTCAAGAAGTTATGGAGAATACATTGTCCTCTGGGTGCTACTGGACTACAAATCCCAGCAGTTCTTGCCAGCATAGCCAGTGGTAAGGGATGCTGGGAGCCCAACCACATCTGTTCCTGAAAGAGATGGAACACATTTGCTTTTTTTTGGGAACCTCAGCTCCCAGAATCCTGTAGCCGGTTCAGTTGCTGGCCGTACTGCTGTAGAATGATGGGACTGGTAGTCCAAACAACCAGATCGTGCCACTTTGGCTGGTTCTTGTTTTAAATGTCCCGTTTTATTTTGCCTTTGGATAGCAACTCTACAGAGTCAAAAGATTTGGGATGTAGTCATCTGACGGTCTTGGAATTAGCACTTTGACTACAAGTCCCAGAATCCCCAGCTGGCTGGGTTGAAGTATACAGTTTCCAAATAGAATCTCTCCCCCCCCCCCAACACACAAAAAAGTATTTATTTTGAAGTGTATTTGAACTTTGAGTGGAAATGTGGAAGTGTTATCCCGGGGCTTGACATGGTGAGGGTTGAGACTGTGGGTAGCCCCGCCTGACGAGAGTCCAGGGAGCATTTAGAAAAGGCAGAAACGGTGAACTTGTTTGTCGTTGCAAAGGCTGGGGGACCTTGAGGGGCGGAGAGGGCCACATTTTTGGCTTCCCTGCACCCCAAGCCATGGCAAGCTGCCCAAGGCCAGGAGATGATAAAGTACCTCAGCGTCAGATAAAGTCGTAAATACAAATGTCAGATACTGATTTTCTCTCCCTCACCACTGCCGCCTGGAAGGCTGTAAGAATAAGGAAGGTAGGCAGATAGATTGATAGATATTGCTGACCTATCTGTCTTGAGAGGCCTTCAGGAGCCTTTCCCCCCCCCCCAAAATAAATCTGGTGATTTTCCTAAAAATATATTTCTTCCCTATTTATCTGAGCTGGAAGCATGGATGGGCTTCAGAGGGATATGGGTGCAGCAAACGTCTTGTGGGGTGTATTCTGCCCATTCCTGTATACAAAGGATATCATTCTGATAATCTTTGTGGAAGTCTTTCTTCATCAGGCGAGCCTTCTGCTTGGCACCCCGACATGGTACATCCACTAGGCAAGACTAGCCTTTGTTCTTGACTGGGTGCTGGCAATTGTAGTCCAAAAAGTAACATTTTTCAAGTTCTGTTTGAGACCCAGGGTTGCCACCTCTTTGTGAAGGAACCATAAGGGAGGCCCAAGAAATCTAGCACATTCTTTTTGCTGGAAATGAATGCATATTAATTGTGTGCGCATTTCCCCCCCGAATCCTTTGCTACAAAATATATCCCAGCATCCTCTGCCGTGCATTATGGTTTCTGTGGTGGATACTTGGAGGTTTCTCAGTGGGCCTTTCAGTATGAAAACGTCCCTGGAGACTAATAATGTGGAAACCAGCATCTTGGGTTATATTACTTGTGGCCCACACCAAGGAATTTTGGGGGGAAACCACTTCCAAAGTGATTCCTGATATACACCAAGATTTTCCTCAAAGGGGTATGATTCCTTAACCTAGCATTCCTTGGCCACTCACCATTAAAAAAAAATTATCGCAACATGTAGTTTCCAAAGATAGCAGGTCTTTTTAAACAGTTTTTAATTAGGGTTTTATCTCAGACGAATTTTTCTCTCTCAAGTTTTGAGAATTCTCAATAAAGTTTGTAATTTTTGCTTTGGTGTCCTCTCAATTTCTTCTGTAATGTTTATCCATCTTGTTTGCTCCAAAAACTACTGGTGACATTTTCAAAATGCTGTTACTCCAGACAGAACATGTTGGAGCCTTATGAATGTGAGGGATTTTCTACCACTACATGGATTAGTCTTAACTGCCCCGCTTAGGTAAAGCCAGTGATACGCTCAAGATTAGTATTTTTATTAAAAATATAATCAATTTGCCACCACCCCCTTTTTTTTTTTTTTGCTCATCAGGACTCTCAAAGGTTGAAAAGAGAGTTGAGGAAACGCTGACCCTTCAAATTGTTCTCTACAGCTCCCATCATCCCCACTTCACCTTACCAATGGTGTTGGATTCTGGGACTTGTGATGCAAAATATCTGGAAAGTCTAGGGCTTCCTGGCCTCTGATTTAAAGTAGCAATATGCTTGTGACAAAAGCAAGCCAAAACAAAATAGTATTTAAATAAACGTCGTAACTGAGTGGAGATTCTAACCTGGGACTTATCCAGTCTACCTCTCAAATCACTGTGGCACACATAAAATATAATTAGAAAAGGAAGAATGTGACGGTGACCAAAGAATAACAAACAAAAATTAGCTATATGGTCTTTGATCTTCTAATTGCTAGCGTGCTCGGCCTTTTGGCTAAGATCAAGTGTAGTGTATGGTCTTTGCGCATCAGTCAAAAGGCTGCTTCCCAAGCAACCACCACCTGCATCTGGCAGGGCCTCCCAACCTTGGGTCCCCAGACGTTCTTGACTACAATTCCCAGATGTTTTGGGCAGCGCAACAAGCCTTGAAGGTTTCTGGGAGTTTTAGTCCAAGAACATCCGGAGAGACAAGGTTAGGAACTGGTTGCTCTAGTGCAAGGACAAGAGAGTAAATCCTCTGGATCATGAACCACCGGTCAGCTGAGAGAGAAATGACTGTTGATGCTGTGCTAAATACAGTGGTGCCTTGCTTGACGATGTTAATTCATTCCAGCGAAATCGCTGTAGAGTGAAAACGTCGAGCAAAATAAAAAAGCCAATTGAAATGCATTGAAAACCGTTCAGTGCATTCCAATGGGCTGAATACCTGCTCGTCCCGCGAAGATCCTCCATAAGGCGGCCATTTTCAGGTTCCTGTTAAGGGAAAAATGCCTCCTAAAAACAGTGGGGAGCCATTTTAAAAATCTGACGATCAGCTGTTTTGATCGTCGTAATGCGAAGAATCGGTTCCCGAAGCAGGGAACCGATTGTCGCAAAGTGAAAAAACCCCATGTAAACATCATTTTGCGATCGCAATTGCGATTGCAAAAACATCGTCATGAAGCAGATTCGTCATCACACAGGGTAATTGTTAAGCGGGGCACGACTGTATGTGGGTTTCTCAGCTGGAGCACCTGGGTTTTCAATATCTAACCAAGTATTGGTCTCGATTAGCCAGATTTTCCGTCTGATCTGAGAAAGTATTCTCAAGAGTTTTCCAGCTCTGCTGGATCAAAGATTTCTGAGGAACAAGAGAGGCTTCCCAAGGCCCAAACCAAGACAGGATCAAGTTATATTATGATGTTGATGTAACACAGAATAACTTCATTCTTTCTATAGTGTAACTGTAAGTACACAATACCCTAACCAGGTGAGAATCAAGGAACATGACCTGCATCTTATTAATGACTGGCAATTTATTTTCCCTTGGGCAAGTCTAAATGGGCACGAGAAACTAGTTACTTTTATAAAAAGATAGGCATAACAGAAATGAATTACTTTTAGGGAGATTTTGGGATGAAATCTGTAAGTAATTATTATTTAAAACTGGACTTCAGCCATTTCTTTATGTGAAGCTGAGCTTTAGCCCGCATTGCAGACCTTTAGAGATCTGTCAGTCAAATCTTTGTCTCCAAAAGCTTCTCAGATATTTCACCGAACCTTAAGCGCAAAACGGAACCTGGGGTTGATTTAGTGAGAAGAAACATGAGCCTTGCAGCCTAAAATGGGCTTTGTTCTTCTGATTTGAGTTCTGATGTCCAGGCTTGAGTCCTGATGGTTTCTGTAGTCAAAAAGGAAGCCACCCATCCACCTAAGATGGAAGTATTAACAGACTCTGGGGAACCCAAATTTTCAGGGAAGACAAAAAATACTTCAGATGGAAAAGAAACTGGGAATACACAAGGAAGACTGAACAAGGCTGGGAAAAGCCAATTTTTTCACTAAAACTCCCTGAAGATCCCAGCCAGAATAACCTTTGGTAAGTTTTCCAACACTACATTGCCTTACTTAGTACCTCTTGCTTGCCTTTATCACTATAATTGCTCTGATTATTCAGCAGGCAGGAAAAACACAGGAAAAAACCACTTTGGTTCCCTCTAATGGCCAGTTGTGATATGACAGTTAAGTAACATTTACAAAACTATAAGCCCAGCCAGTCCTCTTCCCACTTGGTACTGATAGGAGAGTGAGAAATTTGTATCACTTAAAATAAAAATGCTTCAAAATAGCCTTAAAGAGTATCCTATGCAAATACAGTGGTGCCTCGCTTAACGATTGCCTCGTTTAGCGATGAATTCGCATAACGATGTGTTTTTAAAGAAAATAATATGCCCCGTATAACGATGTTTCCTATGGGCGATTTTCGCTTAGCGAAGTTTGGGACCATGCTTCGCATAACGAATGCGATTTTAGGTCCCCTGCTTCACTTAACGATGTTTCTTTTTTCATTTAAAAAAGTGTCTTAGAAGGGTCAAAAACGGTTCTAAATGATTGGATTCGTTAGAGGACCCCCTAAGCCATGTACAAACCTGGTTTGGCTTTGATCTGACTTTTCGTTAATTTATGGTTAATTTTTTTTTCCCGGCCCATAGGAATCAATGGACCTGTCAAAATCTGACAGCTCCATGTTTTCCTATGGGGGAGAAAACAATTCGCCATAAATTAACGAAAGTTCAGATCAAAGCCAAATCAGGTTTGCACATGACTTAGGGGGTCCTCTAACGAATCCAAGCATTTAGAACAGTTGCTGAGTCTTCATTAATTTTTTGTGAATTTTTTCTTCCCCCATAGGAAATAATGGAGCTGTCAGATTTTGACAGCTGTCAAAAGTTGGGGGGAAAAAATTCACCATTAATTAACGAAAAGTCAGATCAAAGCCAAATTAACTTTTGCATCCGTTTTAGAGGGTGCAGAAGTTAATCCAAGCATTTAAAACCATTTTTGACCCTTTTATGACACACTTAATTTTGCAAAAATTGACTTCGCAAAGCCATTGGAATGTATTGAGTCAGCTACAATACATTCCAATGGAGGAAACATTGTATCGTATAACGATGTTTCCTATGGGTTTTTTCGCTTAAGGACGGCAATCCGTGCCTATTGGAACGGATTAACCGGTTTCCAATGCATTCCTATGGAAAATGGCGTTTCGCATAACGATGTTTCGCATAACGTTTTTTTTGGAACCAATTAAAATCGTTATGCGAGGCACCACTGTAACTAGACATTAATTATTGTTACATGGAAGTAACAGGGGTCAAAGTGACACCTGAGAATAACATTGTAACTACTTGTTATATTTAATATAATTACTAGTTACAGCTCTTGCTTAACAAAGTAGCTAATTACAAGTAACTATGTATTCATAACTCCTTATTTCCAAGTGTTTTTGGAGAGGGATTCTGAAACTTGAGGTCAGGGAGAAGAAACAAAATATTCTAGAAGAGGGCATACGAGTGTACGCAGCACCGTTTTGCTACATATCCCACACAAGTCCTAGGATTCTGCCAAGCAGAATCGGCCCATTCTTAGCCCATTCCCTCAACGGGAGTTGTGATAAGCCTTGATCCACCATTCAGAAATCGACTGGGTGCTTTTAAGGAGAAAGGTGGGGTATAAATAAATAAAAGGTCAGAATTGTCCCATTGTGTGAGTCTCGTGGCCCAGCCTTCCTATTGCACAAGAGGTGACCCCCCCCCCCAGGGAAGATTCATCAGAATTGACTTGATGGCATTATGATTATTTGTTTTTCAGTTTTCATTTGAAAAAATGATATGCACATGATCATGTTCCAAATGGTAAAGTTGCTCATCCTAAAGCCTGTTATGTGTACATGTGTTTGTGTAAGAGTTAATTGTTGGCATTTCCTAAGCATGACTTATGGTGACCCTCTTTTTTCCCCAGGTTTTCCAGTTAGCGAATACTCAGAAGTGGTTTATCCTTCCTTTCTTCTGAGGTGAGGGGGAGTCTTGGAACAAGGCTATGCAGGCTGGCTCTTCTCCCAGGGGAACTAAACTCCCAAACTTTAGGTATCTGCATCCAGTTACCTAAATCACTGGAAAAGGTAGAGCAATTCAAGGCAAACTTGATGTGGATGATTCATCAGAGCTGCAGAACAAGATTTCCTAAGGTGGATTTGAACCCCACAATTCAGTTGTGTCCCATCTACCCTTTCTGGAGTAACATCACTGAATTCCATTGGACGTGAATGAGTTCATTTGCATGTATTTGCATCTTTTTGCATAATTGATTCTCTTTCTTCAATTTATTCATGGTTAGGGGCAGAACAAAGGAACCCCACATCACTTGACCGCCCCTCATCCTCCTGTTCAGTTCTCTTGCTTACCAGATTCCAAAATTAACCTTCTCTCTTTAAAATCTTAAGGGTCAGAAATTTGTCAAGACCAAGCTTCTCAAGAGTGCTGGAACTCTCTGCCTGCATGTTAATTTTTTGTGCTTATCCTGGACAGGCAGCTGTGGAATATGCAGTCTAAGCCGTAATGAAATCTAAATAAATGGACCTCTTCTTTCTATGAAACTCTATTAAAACATACCGCTGACTGTTTCAAACGCCTTGGTCATCATACTTTCATATGCCTGGGTGACAACATAAAAACATGCACATGAATTAATGTATACAAATTATTATTATTATTATTATTGTTCTTTTAAAGAAAAGATAAAGGTGGACCTTAGTATATTAATATTTTCGTTAGGGTTACTTTTCCCATGATCCATATATGTTGGATGAATAAATGGCTGTTAATACTGCAGGAGGCAGTAAGGATCTTGTTGAGTTTTCAAGCCTATTCAAAAGGACAGCTACGAGATGCCATCAAGATCGGAAGGTCTCTTTTTTCCGCTTTCTGGACAGGAGCCTGCACCGTCCAACGCTGTTTTCCTATCCCAGGCTCCTTCCGTGTTCCAATGGTTTAAGTCATTCAAGGCAGAAACCAGAAGCCGCCTGGCTGGAGGAGCATCATTTTAAGCCACCTGCAGGGAAGCAAGAAGAAAAACCATCCCTATCACTTTGAGCATGCTTCATATTTTTTTTAAAAGCGGGATATAAGTATAAATAACAATACCAACAACAACAACAATAATCATTATCATCATAATCTTGTTGGGTTTTGGAAGCTAAGCAGGATCAGGTCTGGTTAATGTGTGGACAGGACATATAAAACTCCCATGCTTAATTATCAAATTCCTTCCACCTGTTGCCAAGGGCTTGTTCTGTTCTCCTTGCCCATCTCAGAGTCCCAGGAAGAGTATATTTTGGGGAGGGGGGTCTTAGCTCAGCAAACGGGTTGAAATGGAGGATGCTCACAGAGCCCTCTTCAGGCGTGGAAGGGAATAACAAGTAGTGTAAACTCAGCCCTCCCCCCCCCCCCCCCCGCCAGTGGGAGGAAACATCAAGCTTCTGGTCTGTCTACATTTGGTATAATACTATATATCAGTGGTCCCCAACCTTGGGCCTCCAGATGTTCTTGGACTTCAACTCTCAGAAATCCTGGCCAGCAGAGGTGGTGGTGAAGGCTTCTGGGAACTGTAGTCCAAGAACATCTGAAGGGTCAAGGTTGGGGAGCATTGCTGTATATCATAAGTAGAGATGGGGACGGGCTGTTGGTTCAGTGATTTGTCCCAGTTCATTTATGGCCCCAGTGGGTGTTTGGCACGCGCCTCCTCCAGCAGGCACCCATTCAGAGGCATCCTCCTGGCTTCCCTGCCCCGCATCCTCTGTGGGCTGCCACTGGAGAGGGCAGAGCACCAAACCGCCCAGCCCCTGTTGTGGCAGTAAACAAACAGGACCAAACCAGGGGTTTGTACCATCTCTGACCCATATGCCAGGTCAACAGAGCACTTCCTTCTGCCTTCCAGTTTCACATCAAAAAGAAAAGAAAAACCCAACCCTGTCTTTGGCTCAACTCTACTGAGGTTTCAGTTGGAAAACACCTACTTCCACATCTGGTTCCAATCCGACAGTAGTTTCCAAAAAGCAAGCAAGGATCCTTCCCTCTGACATGACACCTTCCTGGGTGTAATGAATCAGGGTACAGTATGTGTGCAGGAACACACTGTCTACTTAAGAGTTTGAAGCAGTACAGCCCAGATGCAGGGTTTACTACCTCATTGAGGACTAGGTTCTTGATAGGCAAGGAACTTTTCAGGGCTTTGGATCCTCTGGCCTCCCTACTTTCCCCATAGGCAGAATGGAGTGTCCTTCGGACTGCCAAGATTTCAGAAGACCTGCCCCTGTAGCCCTAAGGACTAAGAGGAGGCTTCGTGTATAAAATGCAGATCTCCCCTTATACTCACCGGATCCGTCTCGTTCCTTTGCTGGGTGTTCCAATGCTTGCTGTCTGTTACCAAGGACCTCTGCAGGCTTCCGGGAAATTTCTCCATTGGAGCCAGCTGGTAACATATCACTGAGTCGCTCCAGTGCCAAATGTCTCTCCTGAGGACTTTTCTCTGGGTGATCAGTTATCATTCTGTCACCTACACAAAATTGAACTGAATTAAAGACTAGAGCCACGTTGAGCAGACCTACTGTCATGTACAGTGGTGCCTCGCTTGACGATGTTAATAGAGCAAAAACATCGTCAAACGAAACGAAACAACCCATTGAAACGTATTGAAAACCGTTCAATGCATTCCAATGGGCTGAATACCTGCTTGTCCAGTGAAGATCCTCCATACAGCGGCCATTTTCGGTGCCTGTAAAACGAGGAATCTGTTGCAGAAAACAGTGGGGCGCCATTTTCTTCAGCTGGTGGCCATTTTGAAACCCGACGATCAGCTGTTTGCTGATCGTCGTAAAGCGAAAATTGGTTCCCGAAGCAGGGAACCGATCATCGCTAAGCGAAATTCCCCCATTTAAACCATCATTTTACGATTGCAAAAACATCAACGTAATGCAGATTTGTTGTACAGCAGGGTAATCGTCCAGCGGGGCACGACTGTACATGAAAAGAGGGAGATGACTGGTGGCAAAAATCTGTTTTGCAGAACTTGGGAAGTTACTTCTCTAAACTACCATCTCCAGACCTCTCCGCCTAACGACGGCTGGCTGGAGGACTCTGGCGGTGTCTATCAAGGGATCAGTTAGAGGCTGTCGAGCCGATTTCAATTCATGACAACTCTTTCCAGAGTATTCTCTGGACTCAAAAGAGTACACAGTGAACTCAGAGATGGTTTACCCTTCCTCTTCATCTGGTGGCACCCTGGGACTGTACAGCTCGCCCAAGGCTACACGGGCTTTCTCCTCTCCCGGGAGGCACAGAGGGGAGTCGAACTGCTGACCACTGGGCTCCACAGCCAGAGACCTGACTCACAGAAATACGTACCTCATGGAAAGGAGATTTCAAACTCTGCTACATGGCATGCACAAGGTCCCAGGTTCAAACAGAACTTGAGCGGCAGAGCTATGCAGATTTAATGGATGGGGCTCTGCAAAGCAGAACGAGCTTGAGTCTTCAGAGTCACCAGCAGGAAGCATCAAGTGCAGCTCCTACCCCAGTGGCGTCCCTGAGACTTCCCCCCCCCCCCACTTTACATGATTTTAATGGCAGGTTCTAGTCCCTACTGAGCTAGCAAGGCCTTTGTGTGGCCTTCAGGCCTTGATTCATTTATTATTTAAAATATTTTTACCCTTTCTCCTTCAAAAGGGACCGAGGCGGCTGACAGGAACAGATAATATTTGAAGCTAAAAGCAATGCATATGCAAATGTGGCTTACATCATCAAAAGACTACATTTAAAGGTAAAAACAAGGGGTATACACATCTTAGAAAGGAACAAACCAGTACCACTCTGAAAAATGGTAAACAGAAGCAATACTAAAACACAGTTGAAGCAGTAATGTATAACCATCCATTAAAAAAAAACCCACTCAGTTGTCCAGTCACTGAGGGGAAGCTTGCCTGAAGAGAAAGGTCTTTGTCCCCTTGAGGAAGGACAGCAAAGATGGGGCCAGGCTTCAAGCAGGCTTTCCCTTAACGACTGGTTGCCTGAGTGGAGGTTTTACATGGGTGGATGCGCCTGGTTGCTTTGAACGTGGTTTTGGTGTTGCTTTTGTTTACCATTATGAAGTGTGGCCTTGGTTTGAGAAAGAGAAAGAGAGAAATTCAAAAAAGAATTGGAAAAGTTTTGGCTCTGTGTCTCAAGGTCTGAGGTGGGGTGTCTGTTTTGCAAGGAACATTTTCTGAAGAAAAATTTCATCCACATCCATTCAGTGAGGGAACCCTTTGACATCACCTCTTCAGCTCCTTCCTTTCTCCTCACAGATTCCTGCACAGCCACCATCTAAAAGGTTTTACAGTACAGTGGTGCCTCGCATAGTGATCACTCTGTTTAGTGATGAAATCGCTTTGCGACGCATTTTTTGTGATCGCAAAAGCGATCGCTTTGCGATGTTCCCTATGGGGGAATTTCCCTTTGCGATGCTCAGTTCCCTGCTTCGGGAACCGAGCATCGCAAAGCGACGATTTTAAAACAGCTGATCGGCGGTTTCAAAATGGCCACCAGGTAAACAAAATGGCCACCCGCTGTGTTTAGGGACGGATTCCTCGCTTAAGAGGCAGTGAAAATGGCCGCGCTATGGAGGATTTTTACTGAACGGTGAGTTTTTAGCCCATAGGAACGCATTGAAGGGGTTTCAATGCGTTTCTATGGGCTTTTTAATATTGCATAGCAATGTTTTCGTTCTGCAGTGGTTTTTGCGGAACAAATTAACGTCGCAATGCGAGGCACAACTGTATGTCTTTTCTGGTGCTTTGCAAATAAACATTCGTCATTACATTATATGCTAATCAGGCCCAGCCTGATTCTGTAATGTGTTGAAAAGAATACTAATTCTGCTTTACCGGCTCAAAGCCCTGCACCCATAAAGGTTAATGTATGCAATATGAAGAAATCACAAAACTCTATAAATAGAAAACCAGCATTAACTTCTGTTATTTTGCATTTGTTATTCAGCGGTGGCTATTTTTTTAAAAGCTATTTTGCATCACTTACTTCGGGGAAGAGAAAGGATATACGCTGGAGACACAAACCGTGACTTTGTAGTCAACCTAGCCCTCTCAATTTCTGAGATTTCAGCAGGAATTATGCACACAGTACATTTAATCTTTATTTACATGCTGTTCCCCTGCCTCCATCTCCATTTCCACCCATTTCTTCGACTGTCTCCTCTGCGTCAAATTTTAGATTCTATGTACTTGGTGGCAAAGACCTGTTTTCTCATTTTTGGTGAAATTCTATGTACAATACTTTGGGAGAGAGTATTTGGGAGTGAAGCAAGCCCTCCCTATTCAAATCATGCAGTTAAAAAGTAGAACTACTAAGGTCTAAATACAATTTCAGCCCCGACCAGATGAGACTATTTAAAATGACTTGCTGTGGATGCTGCTCCCAGACTTTGGAACTCCCTCCCACAGGACGCCAGGCTGGCCCCCATCTTTGCTGTCCTTCTGCAAGCAGATAAAGACCTTTCTCTTCAGGCAAGCTTTCCAACCGATCGACTGTCTCCCTGAGTGGGTTTTTTAAATGGATTGTTGTACTTTACTGCTTTGAATATGTTTTGTGTCCCTTATGTTTTTTTTTAGTATGGTTATTTGTTTGATCCTTTTTAGTATTTGTATACTCTCTGTTGTTAGTTTTAATATTGTCTTTTAATGATGTAAGCTGTCTTGGGTTCTTTTTAAAAAGAGAAAGGCAGGGTGAAAATGTTTTAAATAAATAAATCCCACTCATTTCAGTGGGTCAATTCCAGTTGGGATTAAAACCAGGTTTCACTTTAATTGGCTGGATACAAGCTCAGTGGTTTAGATATTTGACTGCGGAACCACAGAGGCTTGGAGTTCGATTCCCCACGGTGCCTCCTGCAAGAAGAGTCAGCCTGTGTAGCCTTGGGCAAGCCGCACAGTCCCTGGGCATGGACCCTAAGAAGAAAAGGATCCGGCACTTCTGAGTATTCTCTTACTGGGAAAACTCTGAAATGAGTTGCTGCAAGTCAAGAACTGATGCCATGGCCCCTAAGGACGAGGATTGACCTTAATGCTGACAAGAACTTGAATTGTGGACAGCCTACTGCAGATGTGAGCAACTGTGGCCCTTCTCTGCTGTTGGGACTGCAACTCCCATAATTCCTTGGCCCTGCCTATGCTAGGGCTGAGAGGATCTGAACCGAAGTCAGCAACACCACCACGGTAGTCCCACATTCCCATGGGGATGTTCTGCACAGAAAACAAGCAGGCTCTGTTTGAACTGGAGGGTTGTCTCTTAGATCAGTGGTTCTCCACCTGGGGTCCCCAGGTGTTCTTGGACTACAACTCCCAGAAGTCTCCTCCACTCGCTTGGATTTCTAGGATTTTCTAGGATCCCAGGATTTCTAGGAGTTGTTGTCCAAGAACCACCTGGGGCTCCAAGATGGGGGAACCACTGTGATCTTAGACGTTTTTTTTTTTTCTTCCCCACCTGGCTGGATTCCCTCCTGAGGTCCAGGAAAGGAGGCACTGTCGTAGAGGCTCTCTCCGCAGTTGAGATACTTGTAGGCGTTCTCTCCGAGGTGGGCCCGCTGGTGCTTGGTCAGGTAGGGCCGCCAGCGGAAGCTCTCCCCGCACTGGAGGCACTTGTAAGGCTTCTCCCCCGTGTGGATGCGCAGGTGCTCCGTCAGGGTGGAGCGGCGGTTGAAGCTCCGCCCGCACTTGGGGCACTCGTAGGGCTTCTCCCCCGTGTGGATGCGCAGGTGGGCGTTGAGGTGGGTGCTCTGGAAGAAGCGCTTCCCGCACGCCAGGCATTCGAAAGGCTTCTCCCCCGTGTGGGTCCGGTGATGTTTCACCAGTTCAAACTTGTACTGGAAGGCCTTCCCACACTCGTGACACACGTGCTTCTTCTCCACCTGCACAATCTTGATCTGGCTGACGTCGGTCACGTCGTTGCCTTCCGGACGTGGAACGGCTTCCCTCTTTATGGGCCTCTCAGGCGACGGGACCCACGCGCCTGGCGTCTCGGGGTGAAGCTCTGCCCCATCACACTGCTCGGCCCCCACAGAGGGCGTGTGCTGGGGACTGGCCTCCGTGGGGCCACCCCCCACTGCGCCACCTGCGCCAAGGAGAGAAAAGAACATGAAAAAGAATACATACCATGCACTGGTTCCCCACCTTTTATCAGTCGCCAGATGACCTACAGATGTTATCGAACGGGAACAGGAAATCAGGTTAGAGAGGCAGGCCAAGATCACTCCTAGTTTGATATTCCCAATTACAGTGGTGCCTCGTTTAACAAAGATAATCCGTTCTAGGAAAATCGCCGTTAAGCAAAAACATCGTAAACCAAAATTAAAAACCCCATTGAAATGCACTGAAACCCATTCAATGCGTTCCAATGGGGTAAAAACTCACAGTCCAGCGAAGATCCTCCATATGGCGGCCATTTTCGCTGTCTGTATAACAAGGAATCCACCACAAGCACAGCGGGGAGCCATTTTAAGCAACCGGTGGCCATTTTGAAAACCCGACAATCAGCTGTTTTTGATCGTCATAAAGCGAAAATCGGTTCCCGAAGCAGGGAATCGATCATCGCTAACCGAAATTCCCCCATTTAGATCATCGTTTTGCGATCACAAAAAGATTGTCATAAAGCTGATTTGTCGTAATGTGGGGCAATCGTTAAGCGAGGCACCACTGTACTATGAAAGCTGCAGAATGAGGAAAACAGAGAGGGGAAAATCCTTGGTTCATAGCAATGGGGCATTGGATTAAAACTTTACTGATACTGTGGGACCACTGGAAAATCAAATCAGTGGCTGCTAGATCAAATCAGAGAACCCAGCGCGGTATCATGGACAGAGAGACAGACTAGGCCTCAGCAGGTCTGGGTCTGGTTCCTCACTCAGCAATGGAAACTCACCGAGGGTGTGGAGCTGGCAAAACCACTCCTTAACTATCTCACCTTTACCTTGAAAGCCTCTGAGGTTTGCTGTCAGTCAGTTCCAACTTGACAGCATATAATTAACAAATTAGACCAATTCAAGCCTGAGGTTTCCCTACAGGCTAAAATTTCTAAGCTGAGGCTGTCACACGTGAGACACACCAGGGGAAGGCAACAGAGCCCAGTGGCACAGTGGTTAACCTGCAGTACTGCAGACAAAACTCTGCTCACTGCCTGAGTTCAATCCTAATGAGCTCAGGTAGCTGACTCAGGGTTGACTCAGCCTTCCATCCTTCCCGGGTCGGTAAACTGAGTACCCAGCTTACAGGGGCAGGCAATGTCTAGCCTGCATAACTAAATTGTAAACCCCCAAGAAAGTGCTTTAAGCGCTATGGGGTGGTATATAAGCAGCACAATTTGCTTTTGCTTTTAACACTCCCTGGAAAAGACACTACACTTCCCCCTTGAATTGCAGAGGTCTGTGAGCAGCGCAGTTTTGGTGCTATATGGACTTTAAAAAAACACAACTATTCAATAAATAAATATTCAATCAGTACTGTGTTGCTATTTGTCTCCAGGAAGTGACTTTAAAAAGGTGGATCTCAGATTTACTGAGGCTCCTGTTGTTGGCAGTGTGGCCGTCTCCGGTTTGATGGCTGTGGCCTAGCCGGGCAACTCTCCCGTCATGGTGGCTCCACGTGGTGGCCTGAGAGGGTGCTGGAGCATGCTGGGAGGCTGATGCCGGCTGGGGGCAGCAGAGATCTGGAGATATGTACTGTATGTTAATCAACACTTTATGCTTTGTAGTTATGCACGGATTTGGGGTGGTGGGGTTCAGAGCCCCTCACTCCACCATTGTCGAAGGGAGAAGCATATAGCATTTTTAGTTTTTATTTATTTATTTATTTTTATTTATGTATTTATTAGATTTCTATCCCGTCCTTTTAGACAAAGTCTACTCCGGGCTGGTTCCATCAAACACTGTAAACCAGAACAGTTAGAAACAATTCAAAACAACAGTAATTAGTAATGCTTAGTAGTGCTCAAGATGGGAAAACAGAAAATTATAATAAAAATAAAGTCAAATATTTTAAATATATTTTAAATATTGTCATGATGTAAGCTCCTTTTTAAGGAGAAAAGTGAAGCTAAAAATATCTGAAATAAATGCATAAATAAAAAGGAGAATTCACCGGCATATTGAATAAATATCAACTCCTGAATTAGCAAAAGTAACTTCACATCTTCTTTTTTTTTAATTTTAAAGTTGTCTCACCTGTGAGAATTCCCTGATGCGAAGGAGCAAGCAATGAGCCCTCCAGCATGGCTTCTCCGTTCTCAAGGCCTTTATAGGGAACGTTCCCTCCTCCCAGGTGGGCCCTCTGGTGCTTGGTCAGGTAGGGCCGCCAGCGGAAGCTCTCCCCGCACTGGAGACACTTGTAAGGCTTCTCCCCCGTGTGGATGCGCAGGTGCTCCGTCAGGGTGGAGCGTCGGTTGAAGCTCCGCCCGCACTTGGGGCACTCGTAGGGCTTCTCCCCCGTGTGGATGCGCCGGTGGGCGCTCAGGTGGGAGCTCTGAATGAAGCGCTTCCCGCACGCCAGGCACTCGTAAGGCTTCTCTCCCGTGTGAGTCCGCCAGTGCAGCAAAAATTCAGATTTGCAGTGGAACCACCGATCGCACTCGGGGCACATGAGCTTCTTCCGCCCCACGTGGAACATGCTCCGCTTGGAGTTGGCGGCCCGGAGGTGCCGGGAGGGCTCCCGCCACAGGTTCCCCGGCTGGGCCTCCCACTGCCTCTGCAACCCACACCGGGTCTCCAGGTTCAAGGAGGCGGCCCCTGCCGGCGCTCTCAGCAAAGCCCACGTGGGACTCCCGCGATTCGAGAGATTCGATTCCACAATCTCCTCCTTGAACTCCTTCACAATGACTTCGCTGGTTGGGATTGAAGAGGAGCTGAAAGAAAAATCATTTCCTAGAAGAGAGAAAAGGGACAGGAAAGGTAAATGCAGGTGAGAAGCCGAAAGGAAGACTCTCCGCACGAGTCCTTGTTCTGGATAGGGATACTTCATAATCATCCTAAGTGAGGACCATATAGAACCAGATTACAATAGGACCCCCATATCCATGTGGAATTGGTTCCAAGCCCTCCTGAAAACAGTGGGTAATAGCAAACACTATTCACAACATGGTAAAAGAAAAAAGTCCATTAAAAAAGTATTTTCAGCATGTATTACCAGAACTGGCCACTAGAGGGAACAAAAGACCATTCTATGTATTCCAACTACTGTACAAGAATACACAGGATAAGTCTCTGGCTCCTTCTAGTGGCCAGCTCTGGTAAATCTATCATGAAAATATGTATTTTTTCTTTTTTTTTTGTTTTAGCATTTTTAATTTTTTCAGACCACAGATAAGTGAAACTATGGATACCCACCCACGGACACAAGGTCCTCCTGTACTCACATTTTCCCACATATTTTGATTTTTAAAGTTCTGCTTACAGTTCTTTTTCAGTCTCAAATAAGAAAAAAAAATGTTTGAATTTTGGCATATTCTTTACAAACAGTCAGAAAACAAAATTCTATTCAATGTGTCCTGGCCAAATTCAAGACGTCCACTTCCTCCCATTATGGAAAGAAGCAGCTTCTACCAGCTTGCCAGAGATATGTTAAAGCCAGGAAACTCTCAAGAAAGTTAAAAAAAAAGAGGTACCAACTTTAATTCAGCATTAACAGAGTGGAATACACAGGAATTCAGTCAGATTTTTAACACTGAAACAGTGAGAGATCTGAGACAGATCTGGTAGTTTTGGTCCTTCCCACAATTCAGCACCTGCCTTCCTTCTTTTCAGAATCGAAGCCAGGAAGGTGTCCACCATTACCGCGGCACAAACATTATTTTTAAACAGCTTTTGTACCTAATAGTGTACATTGGTAAAAATAGGTCACTGGGAGGGCTATACCATTATATTACTGGGAAGCAATTTTTAAAATTATTTTATGGGAAGATACATTGAAACGCTAGTCTGCCAATGTTACTGGGGGGGGGGGAAACAATGATCAGTACTGCTGCAGGGAATCCCAAGTCCAGTGAGAGCAATGCATTTCTGCAGGAGCAGCCACTGCAACAGAGGGACGACCTCCTAAACAGAACCCCCTCCCCGATCAACGTTCCCTCTAATTTCCACTCTCCTGTGTGCGAATCTGCCTCCCACCCCCCATGTGCATGGAGTTCTGTTGCAACAGGAACCAAAGGGGCTGGAAAACAATCGCTGTGCGTGCACAGGGAAGCTCTCCGGAGGGAGGGGAGAAGTCAAGCACAGTTGTGGAGTCACGCACCGTAGAGGGAGCCTTGTTTCAGATACACTGATGTATCGATAAATATTATTCTTATTTTAAAATATAAATTTAAGGGACTAAATTGCCCCTTGAAGCAAGAGAGAAAATAAACCGGTACCATGGTGTAGCCAGCCATAATGACACAAATAGGAGGAAATAAACGGGTACCGCTAAAAGTTCTTGGAACATTTGTCCTGGGATATAAACCACGTGACCACAATTCAGTACAACAGAGGTACTGAAAGTATTGGAAGAATTACGTAGAAACACACATTCCCTTAGTCTCCATTTCAATTCATTTCTACAAATCCCCTCCTTTGGTTCCCCCCTTCTCTTTTGAAAACATACTTTTTTTTAACTTACGTACTTTATAATGATATAGTCATAAACCCCAATTAAAAGAATACAACAATAAGAACAAAACAAAAAGTAACCATTATGGCTCTGTGGTTAAACCGCTGTCCTGCAGCCAAAACTGTGCTCACGACCCGGGGTTCAATCCCAGGTAGCTGGCTCAAGGTTGACTCAGCCTTCTATCCTTCCGAGGTCGGTAATAAAATGAGTACCCAGCTCGCTGGGGGTTCGTGTGCAATGTGTAGCCTGCGTAATTAATTTGTAAACTGCTCAGAGAGTGCTTGAAGCACTATGGGGCGGTATATAAGCAGCACACACTTTGGTTGTTGTAGGTTTTTCAAGCTGTTTGGCCGTGTTCTGGAAGTTTTTCTTCCTATGTTTCGCCAGTCTTTGTGGCCGGCATCTTCAGAGGACAGGAATTTGAACTCTGTGTTTTGGTGTCGTGTATGGGATAGTTATTTGTAGATGTGGGATCAGTTTTTTGTCCTTTTCAGGAGATTGGGTGATTATGTTGATCAGGGGGTTTTTTTTGTTATGGGTGTACAGTGGTGCCTCGCTTAACGAGCGCACCGTATAACGATTAAATCGCATAGCGATCCGTTTTTTCGGATCGCTAATGCGATCGCACAACGTTTTTCCTATAGGGAAAAATTCGCTTTGCGAAGACGGGTAAGCGTTTCGCTTACCGATCTTCGCAAAACGACCCCGCCGATCAGCTGTTCGGCGGCCAAAATGGCCGCCGGAAGCCGGGAAATGGCCTAAAATTGCCGCGCGCAGCGTTTTCGCGCCCTCGTTAAGCGAGGCGAGGGCGCGAAAATGGCTGCCGGCCATGAAGAAGCTTCGCTGAACGGTGAGTATTTGCCCTATTTGGAACACATTAAACGATGTTTAATGCGTTCCAATGGAAATCGCTGCCCCGTTCAGCGATGCTTCAGCATAGCGAAGGTTAATCCGGAACGGATTAACCTCGCTATGCGAGGCACCACTGTATTGTTGTGATAAGGGGGGGAGATGGTCTGTCACTGTGATTGATGGGTGTCATTACCTAGTATTATGTATGCAGTGATCACCAATCCTTGTGGCTGGGTAGAGTTCGTTGACCTTTTGCAGGCTGTATTTTTCAGTGCTGGGAGCCAAGCTTTGTTGAGTTTTAAACTTTCTTCTTTTTTTGTTGGAGCTCTGCTGCTGTTAGTGGATTTCAATGGCTTCCCTGTGCAGTCTAACATAAAGATTGTTGGTGTTGTCCAGTACTTCAGTATTTTGAAATAGAATTTCATGTCTAGCTTGTTTAAGGCATGTTCAGCTACTGCCGATTTTTCCAGTTGTTTTAGTCTGCAGTGTCTTTCATGTTCTTTGATTCTGGTGTGGATGCTGTGTTTTGTGGTTCCAATGTATACCTTGCCACAACTGCAAGGTATCTGGTATACTCCTGCAGTGGTGAGGGGTTCCATTTTGTCCTTTGCTGACCGAAATATTTGTTGTATTTTTGAGGTGGGCCTGAATATTCTCTGAAGGTTGTGTTTTTTCACGGACCATGCGGTCCGTGACCCCTTTGATGAATGGCAGAAATACATTTATTTGTGGGTGGCTGTTTTTCTTCTTCAGTTCGGTATTGTTTTCTTGGTTTGAGAACACACTTTGCTTTTGCTTTGCTTACTTAAAAAACATTGTGTATGTTTTAAATTCTATTTCGCTCTTATGCCTTTAAAAGTTTATCATCCTGAAATGTCTCTCAAGCCCCAGAAAGGTGTACATTTCCAAGGCAAGGGAGGTCTTGTCTCTCAATAAATCTCGGGAGATTTAAAATGAGCAACTCTGGTGAGAACTCAGACCACGAAAATTCTTTTTTTTTCCGTCCTCTATGCCAGTGGTTCTTAACCTTTGTTACTCGGATGTTTTTGAACTGCAACTCCCAGAAACCCCAGTTAGCACAGTTGGTGGTGAAGGCTTCTGGGAGTTGCAGTCCAAAACTCCTGAGTAACCCAAGGTTAAGAACCAGTGCTCTATGCAGCCAAGAATTTGGGAAATATTGCTCTAAACACCACACCACTGCACTGTACATTACTAGGTGCACCCAAAATCCTAAGCCCAGCATGGGCGCACAAACACAAGACACATGCATACATATATTTCAATCCATTTCTTCACAAAATAAGGAGGAATTCTGCTTGGCATGCAAAGGGGGACATCCCCACCTCCGCCCTATTTGCATAATCCCCCATGGAGGATTCAACCACGGCAGCTCATGCATTTCAATGGGTATCTTTTCACCTCCTGCTCTTCATTTCCATGACGATGGGGATTTCTAAAGGAACCATCAGCAGGCATCCATTATAAGCCAGCTGGAATTCACAAAGCTCTCCTCCACTACACAACCATTTGTAGTTTCCACCAAAGCGGTCCAGTCACAAACTGATGGAATTTCCTGGAAGTTTGAGAGGCTGTGGTTTCTTCCTTGCTGCGAGGGCCCCAACTATAATTCCCAGCAAGGGAATACTCCACCATTTTGGAGAATGAATGGAAGACGTTAAGAGGTCTATGGGGCTGGAAATATCTTTCTATTGTTATTTCTGATTCGGGATCAGAAATAAATCCTTAAACCTCAAGAACTAAGTTCTGGCTTGAGGCCTAAAACTCACTGCCCTGGTTGCATACATGAAAGTAAACAGGCAAATAATTATTCTACGCTTCATCCACTGGGTGCAAAAGTGCCCACATTGATAAGAATTACAAATGGTCTCTCCTACTTGGCTTTAGCCCTGCCCACCGTTCAAATGTCGCCTCCCTCCAAAGAAAAAACCCTTCCTAAATTTAGTCCCTGGGCTGAAAAAGGCCCTTTCCATTGGGGAAACAGTGCTTGTTTGCTTGGGTTTACAAGCCCCCTAACATCTTTTCTCTCACCTTCGTAAATGTTCACGGGGATTTTCTTGTCCTCTGTCATCTGGGGATTTGGGATCCATGGCTCCTCCCCTCGCTCCAGCCGGGAGATCAACTCGGGTTTAGGAATTGGAATGGCTAGATCCCACAGGAACACAACAAGGAAAAGGTTAAAATGTTCATCAGATGGCCACTACCTTGCAATCAGCAAAGACAGTAGGCTCCAGAATAACTGATTGCAATGGATTTGCCTCCAAGCTTTAGTATTACAAAGAAGGGTGATTAAAACACAAAGATCAAAGGCACTGGTGCTTTGCCATGTCCCTTCTTGGTTTAAAACTAGGAAGGATTCACAGAAGTAGACAACTTCCCAATGGCCCTTCCGATGGAGAGGGAAAGAGGGCACACTGGAGTCCCCCAAACTACGAGGGCAGTGGTTCCCAACCCTAGGTCCCCGGATATTCTTGGACTACAACTCCCGGAGGTCATGGCCAGCACAGCGAGTGGCGAAGGCCTCTGGGGATTGTAGTCCAAGAACATCTGGCGACCCAAGGTTGGGAACCATTGCTTTAGAAGAGGACGGAGTGAGCTGGCTGGCTGGCTGCTTAATGGGAGCCCGCGGCGCTGCAACATTTTGTTGCCACCACTCTGGCGGAGTTGTGGGGCGTGCTCCTTACCTAAGGACGCCACATTCTCATAGTTTTCCTGCATGACATCCCAGTACAGATCCCTCTGCTCTGCATCCAGAAGCTTCCACTCCTCTTCGGTGAAATAGACGGCCACCTCTTCAAAGGAAAAAGGTGGTGCCTTGAAAGAAGAAAAAGACTTTTAAAAAATGCAGTCTCACCTAGCCCACCCCCTTGGGTCGATTTGATTGTGATTTTCACCCTGCTAAGTGGTACAGTCACCCCCGCCAGTCCATCCTCTACCTGAACCGGCTCTGCTGCAGCCACCTCTCTTCCTCCAGGAGGAGGGAAATTTCCAAAGAGAAAAACACACATCATTGTGCCAAATCTGTCAAGGAAAGAAAAAAAAGGTGAAATCAGAAAGGTAGTTTTGTATGGATCTTGATTTATTTTCTTTTAAGTTTGGTTTCACAAAGACAAATAAACGTGCACTATATCCTACATCCCCCTTCATGGATTGCTGCCTTGTCGTGGCAAAGGGGCTTGAGTAACTCAGAGAAGCTATGTGCTATGCCGTGCAGGGACACCCAAGACAGACAGGACATAGTGGAGAGTTCCGACTAAACGCAGTCCACCTGGAGTAGGAAATGGCAATGCCACTCCAGTATCTTTGCCAAGAACACCCCATGATCAGAAACAAAAGGCTAAAACATATGACGCTGGAAGATGGGCCCCTCAGGTCGAAAGGCGTCCAACATGCTACTGAGAAAGAGAGGAGGATAAGTACAAGTAGCTCAAGAGCTAATGAAGTGGTTGGGCCAAAGCCGAAAGGATGCTCAGCTGTGGACGTGCCTGGAAGTGAAAGGAAAGTCCAATGCTGCAAAGAAAAATAAGATAGGAGGGCCTGGCGTGCTCTGGTCCATGGGGTCACGAAGAGTCGGACACGACTAAACAACAATGACGATATTGTACATACTGTACTCTGCTCCCCGTATACCCTTCACATTCCTATTAGCAACTGCATCCAGATAGAGGCTTCTTGAGTTGGTTTACAAACAGAAATGAAACATATGTATTTTTTTTCCAAACAGAAACCAGAATAATACCAAAAGCAGCAACACAGAACTTGTCGATGGTGGCTAACCCTGTGCAACTAGCAGTCATTAAGAGCGGTAAAGGTTCCCCTTGACATTTAGTCCAGTCGTGTCCAACTCTAGGGCGCGGTGCTCATCCCCGTTTCCAAGCTGTACAGCCAGCGTTTGTCCGTAGACTGTTTCCGTAGTCACGTGGCCAGCGCAACTAGACACAAAATGCCGTTACCTTCCCACCGAGGTGGTACCAATTTATCTACTTGCATTTTTACATGCTTTCGAACGGCTAGGTTGGCAGGAGCTGAGACAAGTGACGGGAGCTCACCCCGTCGCCTGGATTCGATCTTACGACGGCTGGTCTTCTGACCTTGCAGCACAGAGGCTTCTACGGTTTAACCCTCAGTGCCAAACCACTTTAATGGGACCTTAATGGCCCACTGTGTCCTCTTCATAGGCCTCTAAAATGAGCTGGCCACTGGCGAAACAGGATGCTGAACATCAGAGGTCCTTGGTTGCATCCAACTGGATGTGTCCAGACCAAAGTTAAGGCCACCAGTCCTGTGAGGAACCACTGAAGGAGTTGGGTTTACTGTTTTGAATCCGGTTATGGCATTCATTCTGTTTACCATTTTTAGTGTGGTATTTGATTCTTTTAATATGTTTGTATAACTTACTGGTTTTTTTAAGCTTTTAAATATTGCCTCTTTAAGCCACCTTGGGTCCCTTTTAAAGAGAAAGTGAGGTAAAAAAAGAAAATCAAATAACTAATATTTAGCCTGAACAAAAGGTGACTGAGATCCTTCCTCATGAAAGCCCTAGCACTGGGCATATATCCAGCTGAACAACGGGCTGGCCGGGGACCTGGCATCAACAGGGAGGCAACTAACGTTTCCCCCCAAAAATAAGACAGGGTCTTATATTAATTTTTGCTCCAAAAAATGCATTAGGGCTTATTTTCAGGGGATGTTTTATTTTACCGTCACGTCATCTTCTTCTAGCTGTTGCACAAGGGTGGAGGGCAGGGTTTCACTTAACTAGGGCTTATTTTTGGCGCAGGACTTATATTACAAGCACCCCGAAAAATCATACTGGGGCTTATTTTCAGGTTAGGCCTTATTTTGGGGGGAAACAGGGTAACAGGAATTCTTGCCACCTTCATCTTATGTGGTGAGTGGGGAGGTGTAGGGGCAACCGGGGGGGGGACCGCCGGTGGTTCTCTCCCCACCTCAGGTGGCAAAAGGGCTTCTACCCAGTCTGCCTACCAATGCGGACTGGGCAGAAATGAAGGACCAGGTTGCGCTTTCCTTCTCCCACAGGTGCTGTTTCGGACAGCAGTCCACTCTTCCTCTGGCAACTCCAAGATACAGGATGCAATTTCAGGCCTGAGAGTTTAGGGGCCCCAGACAGGACTTCGGGGGGGGGTGTGTTACACAGCTTCCCAAAAGATGGAGAAAATGGTTTGCAAGGAACAGCCAGGGACCTGTCATCCATGCCCCCCCCCCACTGCCCGCTCCTGGAGATGGAGACCTCACTCTGCCTAAGAACAGGGCCGGCCCTGAGGTTACCCAACAAGCCCTGGACCCAATCCTGAATCCACGGGACGAGAAACCCCAGCCCAGCTCCCTATAGGAGTGAAAACAAGATCTCTGGCGGAGTGTCCTCCACTCTTTTAAGTAACCAAACGAGCCCCACCCTGGCCATTTAATTTCAGAAGAAAACTCAGCCAGGGCAGTGGGCTCAACACCAAACCAAGACTCTTTGTGTGTACAGATCCTTGGAGAAAACCCAATGTATGTTCTAGCCAACTTCTCAGCTGCATGGGTGTTTTCCTGTGGGGGCTCACCTTCCATTCTCCCCCTTTTTTGTTTCAAAAATCATCACTTTGTTGTTATTGTTCGTGGGGGGGGGGGGGGGAGAACCCTTCCTAAAGGACAATGTCACCCCTGCCTATTTACAACTACTGTACTAGGGTTTGCTCTCAACAATTAGAATGAAAAACCAAAAAGGTGGGTTTGCATGCAGGGCCTTCCTTCACACCCCGCTCAGCACCTTTCCTCAGTTTCCTGTGTCCTCCCCTCCCTCATCCTGATCACTGCACCCATCCTGTCCCCCTTTTGAACCCAACTTATTCTCTCCTAGAAGGACATGCACACGAGGGTCCAGGGAGAGAGAGAGAGAGCCACCCTCCCACCTACGCACCCACTGTCCCAAGAGGAAGTGCGTTCAAAACCTCTCCCCCCCACACACACACACCCATAACTTGCAAACTTTATATCTGGTTACCCTGCACAGACCCCCCCCACCCCACCCCTCCCCGCCCTCCAAACCGAAATGCAAAAGAAGCAATTAGGTCCGCGACACCCCTTTTTGCAAATGAAATCAAATCAAAAACAAAATAAAAGATCTCCAGCAACGATCTTAGCGTTGTGGCTTTGTGTTACCTTCCCTCCCTCCCCCCAAGCTTGGCTCTCTTTTGCAGATGCATGCAACAAAGGGCTAATTGGGGGGGGCGGTGGGTGATCTTCCCCCCCCCAAAATATTTCTAGACTCCTTGGTTTCTGCAAAGCGGGGAGTAGGAGGGGGAGCTGCGATCGACTCCCCTCCTTTGGGGCTGCCTCGGGCCCCCAGGGGTCTGAGCCGCTCCCTCCTGCTCTCTCTCCCCCCCACACTTTTTCCAGACGGGGCGCCCCCCCCTCGATCTCTCCCCCGCCCCCCAGCTCTCCATCTCTATAGACGCCACTGACCGGATCTCTCCTCCGGCTCCGCCGCCGCCGCTGCTCTAGGAAGCGCAGCCCCCGCGAGGTCGCCCGAGAGACGGGAGGGAAGCAAGAGGAGGATCCCGCCACCATTGCCTCGGCCAGGCAGCCAGCCGGAGCCATCTGGTGGTCGGACCAGCGAGGAAAGCGGCTCTCCTGCCTTGGGTTCCCCGTCCCCCCCCCCACGCCTTCCATTGCGCCCCGTTTCCCCCTCCCCCCCTAATTTATTTATTTATTTATTTATTTATTTATTTATTTATTTATTTATTTATTTATTTATTTTTATTTTTATTTTTATTTTTATTTTTATTATTATTATTATTATTATTATTATTATTATTATTATTATTATTATTATTATTATTATTATTATTATTATTATTGCCTCGGAGGCAAAACCCAGAAACGCTTGCAGGGCTCCTCAAAACTGGGGGCCGAATCAGGGCAACGTGTTCGTCTTTCAGGTCTCACTGGGTTCCTTGATTGGTTTTTGCAGCAAGAAACCGAAGCAAGGGCTTTTGTGGTTGTTGGTCTGCTCTCCTCTGACCTCCAAAATGTCCTCTCATTGAGTTATTCCAACAAGACAGGGGTTTCTTTTATGGAGTCAATCCATCTCACGTACTGTACGTTCTTCTCCGGATTCCTTCACGTTTCTCTCAACGAAATTGATCCTTTCTGATGAATTTCCAGCCGGAGGTTTGGGAGTTCAGTTCAACCACTGGGCATCCCAGAATAGCCATCTTGTATGGCCTTGGGAAAGCTGCACAGTCCCAGAGAGAGGGTACGAAAAAGCACTTCTGAGTAGTCTCTACCTAGAAAACCCTCGAAAAGGTCACCATCACTCAGCATTGGCTTAACTTCAAGAGACCTTGATCTCTATTGAAGCCCTCAGAGATGCGCTATAAATTCTCAGGAAGGGACTCTACTGATAAATACAGTGGTGCCTCGCTAGACAGTTACCCCACATGACAGCTTTTTTGCTAGACATTGACTTTTTGTGATCGCTATAGCGATTCGCAAAACAGTGATTCCTATGGGGGAATTTCGCTGGACAATGTTTGGTCCCTGCTTCGCAAACCGATTTTCGCTAGACGATGATGTTGACAGCTCCCTCCGCACTTGCAAAACGGGTGTTTTCGGGACCTAAGCTTCGCAAGACAGCGATTTAAACAGCTGATCAGCGGTTCGCAAAGCGGCTTTCCTATGGCCGATCTTCGCTAGACAACGCCGATTCTTCCCCATTGGAACGCATTAAACAGGTTTCAATGCATTCCAATGGGAAAATGCTTTTCGCTAGACAATGATTTCGCTAAAGAGCGATTTCAGTGGAACGGATTATCATCGTCTAGCGAGCCATCATAGTTCTGTATTAGAGAGGAAAATGATAGGACCCCCCTGGCCCTATGCCTTCCTTTCATTCTTCCTTTTTGAAAGGATAAACTTTCTCTTTGTTTTCCGTTCTACTTCTTTCAATAGTAGTTAGCCAGCATTTCATTTTAAAGTTCAACACTCTATAGAGATCAAGCATCCTAATCAGGATTTGGAGAGTGAAAAAAATAAGAGGACACTGGCTAGCAACAATAAATGTTGTTCTCGAATGCCAAATCAGCACAAATTTCTTGCCGGCAAATGAAACAGAATTGTGGAAAAAACCCAGCCACTGTGAGTACTAAAAACACACCTGGGCATCCAACAAGAAAAAAATTATTCTTGGGTGGGTGGGTGGGGGCAACCCAGTCAACCCATCCAGGTTGAAACTAAGACGTTTTTGAGAAAGGAAGTTCCACAGCAACCAAAAGACATAACTGGAAGCCCAGGGAAGAAAACTCTTGATCTTGAAGGGCCTGCCACCCCCTCAAAGATAATCTTAGAACTGCGGAGCTGAAAGGGACCCTATAGATCATCAAGTCCAGCCCCAGTCATGGAGGCATGAGGCTGGGAATTGAACTCCCAACCTCTGGCTCCACAACCATATACCTTGTTTTCTTGAAAATAAGACCTAACCTAAAAATAAGCCCTAGTATAATTTTTCAGGATGCTTGTACTGTAATAAAAAGCCCTACCCCCAAAATAAGTTGAGTGAAACCCCGGCCTCCACCCTTGTGCAGCAACCAGATGACAGGACTGTATGTGACTAAATGTAGATGAAAATGTACATGAAAAAAATAATTATTATGCACATCCACTGAAAATAAGACCTAATGCATTTTTGGAGCAAAGATAAATAGAAGACCCTGTCTTATTTTCAGGGTGCCTAAACTACTGAGCTATCCATAAGCTCTCACAGGATTTTGGCTGGATGCATTTCCAAGTTTTAACTAAAATAATATGAACAGCACACAGCCACTTCTTATGAATAACTTGTTTTCCTATTTATTGCCAAACAATCTATTCCCATTCCGAACAATATTACCCTATGGCTGTTGTTTACATGCCATTTTTAAATTACATTCCCCCCCTTTTTTTCAGGAACATAGAAGCAGCATTGGATTTATAGAGAAGAATGGAGCTATGGAATTGGGGGCATTATTTTATTTTGAATTACAAAGAGCTATATTAAATTAGACCAATTATCTTGTTGGTCCAGCATTCTGATCAGACAATGGGTAACCAGTTACCTAGGAGATGACCATAAAACATGAGTATATCGGCTTTCTTTCTTCTCCTTTTAGATGCTGTGAGCATAGTAGAGCTGACAGAAGCCTGTGTGAGCATAGTTATGTAGTGGATCCAGGGTTCACTGGGTCAAAGCTCTAAAACTATCTGAGTGTTAGCGGCTATGACATCATCCTCCACTCTCTCCTTGCTTCCCAGTTCTTTCTGAGCTCAGCTGCAATCCTCATGTAGCTGGGAGAAAAATGGATTCCCCCCTGAACAATTCATTGCTGCAAATTATTTATTTGAATGGCAAGTATTTGAGGGCAGTTTGGTCTTGTCTTGATAATCAAGAGCCATTAACTTTACAAAAGGATTGTCCCTCATTTGTTGACAGAAATGGATCCAGCTGGTTTTGTTTTTGGAGTCTCCTATGAGGAGGGTTGCGAGGAGTACCCACGCTTCCAAATTTTGCACTGCCTCATTGATTTCAAGTAAGTAGATAAATTTGAGTGTCCTTCCCGTGACAGCTCAGAGTCTTTTCTGAAGCTTGCAAAGATATAACAAGAAGGTTGAGGATAATGAGAGGTAGGATGCTTCTTTTGGGCTGGAATGTATGAGGATGCTTTGGAGATAAGACACCTGCAGTAACCCCCAGCAAAAATATTAAAAGGATAATTTATACTTGATTGTACAATAATAAAGATCATCAACTATTATAAAATGTTTCCTATTGATATACAGTATTAATGTATATTTTAATGTTTCCTTTATTGTCCCAGAAAATATTATGTGGTGATGGCATCTCAAGAGCCTTACAGTTTAGTAAACTATCACGCAGAATTTGTCCGGAATACAAGATTCTCATAGAATTGTAATGCCAGAAGAGATCCCAAGGTTCCTTGAGTTCACACATACAAACCCTTGCTGAAGCAGGAAATCCACAGCTAAGCTTTCTCTGACAGTCTAATCTCTGTTGAAAAATCTCCAGTGAAAGGGAGTCCACCATGCTCTGAGAATCCATCCATTCCTCTGTCAAACAGCTCTTACTGGCAAGAAATTCTTCCTAATGTTTATGTGAAATCGCCTTTCTTATCCACTGATTCCTTTCTGGAGTTACAGAAAACAAGCTTTCCTCCTCTTCCATGTGATGCCCCTTCAAATATTTGAAGATGGCTATCCTAAATCCTAAACAGGGACATGGTGGCGCTGTGGGTTAAACCACAGAAGCCTGGGTGCTGCACGGTCAGAAGACCTGCCGTTGTAAGATCGAGTCCACACAACGGAGTGAACCCCCATCGCTTGTCCTAGCTCCTGCCAACCTAGCGATTCAAAAGCATGCAAAATGGGAGTAGATAAATAGGTACCACCACGGTGGGGAGGTAACGGCATTCCGTATCTAGTCGCACTGGCCACATGACCACGGAAGATTGTCTCTGGACAAAAAACGCTAGCTCTTTGGGTTGGAAAGGGAGATGAGCACCACCCCCTAGAGTCGGACACGACTGGACAAATTGTCAAGGGGAACCTTTACCTTTGCCTATCCTAAATGTACCCAATACCGTTACCTGTTCCCCATACCAGCTTGGTTTCCAGACCTTCTCCCATCTTGGTGCCCCTCCTCTGGATAAACCATCCTGTCTCTATCCAAAGTGAGCAATGACTCAAAGACAGTGGTTCCCAACCATGGGTCCCCAAGATGTTCTTGGACTACAGCTCCCAGAAACCTTCACCACTGGCTATGCTGGCCAAGATTTCTGGGAGTTGTAGGCCATGAACATCTGGGGACCCAAGGATGGGAACCATTGCATTAGATGCTGTTGAATTTCAAATCCCATCAGCCCAGTGCTTACAGATTATGTGAGCTACAGGCCAACAACATCTGGAGGACAAAGGATTCTCCTAGAATGGCTTCAATATCCATGCATCACGTCTGTTTGTTCCATAAATACAGGAAGCATTCTTCCTTATATTTCTGAATTTCCCTTTATGGCGGAGGCATAGGGAAGAAAATCTGGTTTTGCCACTTGCCATTTTATTCTCACAACAACCTTATGAGGCAGTCTAGGCTGACTGTGTGTGCCTGATAAGATCTCTGGTTCCCAACTTTTGCCCCCTTGATGATGCTGGACCACAAAATGAACCATGTCAGCCTGCGCAACCATTGGTCAAGGATGATGGAAAGTGCCATCTAGCAATATCTTAGATCAACAGCCAAGAACACTCACTGAGATTTGAGATGGGACATCTCAAGCCCAGGTCTGATGCTCAAACAATTAGTAAATCACAAGCATAATTGACTTTTTCCATTTGGAAAATACCTGTGGATTCTCTCAGTGCGAAAGCATGATGTGTATTTTTTAAGATATAAAAGCTGGACGCGAAGCTTTCCCCTTAGTCACAGGAATCTGATGGCTTCTCTCTAATGTGGGTTCCCTTGTGTGTAATAAGGGAGTCCTTCCTACAGAAGCTTTTCCCACAATCAGAGCATTTATAGGGTTTTTCTCCCGAGTGGATCCTCTCGTGTCTCATAAGCTGTTGCCTCCGGCTGAAGCTTTTCCCGCAGTTTCGACACTGATGGGGTCTCTCTCCCATGTGGATTCTCTTGTGACTGGTGAGATTCCCTTTCTGGGTGAAGCTTTTCCCACATTCTGAGCACTTGTGGGGTTTCTCGCCTGTGTGGATTCTCTCATGTATAACCAGGTGGGCGCTGTTGGTACAGAGTTTCCGACAGTAAGTACACTCGTACAGTTTTGGCGCTTTCCGACTCTTGTGAAGGGCTGTGCTGAGAGAGCAGGTTCTCCCACCTTCCGTCACTGTCTTCTTCCTTATTTGTTTCAGACGTCCCTCTTGCAAGATACTTCTCTGTAAACCCTCACGACAAGTCTCATGAAAGAAACCTTGCCATTTTGTTTCCTCGGCCTGATCTGAAGACCGAATATTGCCTCCTTCGTGACCTGTAACCCTCTCATCTACCATAGGGCCCTGTGGGGATACCGGATGGTCTCTCGTCAATGATATTCCAGGGACGGCCACTTTCTCAGATTTTGGAAAGGTTAGCTTTTCCTCTTTTGTCCAAATGTGCTTGTCCGGTTCTGGAACAAAGAATGATGACATGAGTCTACAGCGGAGGGAAATGGGACATCAAGTGGTTATGCCCTGCACTGGGGAAAAAAAGGCATCACCTAAGGTGGGGGGTGAGCTGCAATGGTCCCTCACAAACCCCACAGAACTTGCACTCAGAGGTGGAGGAGCAAAGAGGGATGAAAGTATAATTTTCCTTTGAAAACAAGGTGCATGGAAATCCCTGCCTTGCATTAAAGCAGAATTGCATATAATCTGAGTCATTTCCAGGAGTTCAATTCTATCAACTCATGTTCTGCTTTTACTGGTATAGTCCCCTTTTTCTTTGCTACATCATTAGGTCCACTACTAGCAGCTATGTAAATTATGTTTTTAGGGACCTGGTGGCTCTGCGGGTTAAACCAGCAGTCATAAGATCGAATCCACGTTACGGAGTGAGCTCCCGTCGCCTGTCCCGGCTCCTGCCAACCTAGCAGTACGAAAGCATGAAAAACTGGGAGTAGATAAAGAGGTACCAGCTCAGTGGGAAGGTAACGGCGTTCTGTGTGTAGTCACACTGACCACAGAAACTATCTTTGGACAAACGCTGGCTCTAGGGCTTGGAGACAGGGATGAGCACCGCGCCCTAGAGTCGGACACGACTGGACTAAATGTCAAGGGGAACCTTTACCTAAATTATGTTTGGAGGAAAAGATTCATACCTAAGTTGGGATATACAGTGGTACCTCGCGAGATGACGACCCCGCTAAATGACGAATCCACAGAACGATGACTTTTTGTGATCGATTTTCGCTTGACCACGATTTGGTCCATGCTTCGCGAACCATTTGTTCGCAAGACAATTTTTACAGCTGATCGGCGCTTGCTAAATGGCTGCCCTATGGGTGATCTTCGCTGGACGACGAGGTATTTTCCCCACTGGAACGTATTAAATGGGTTTCAATGCATTCCAATGGGGAAACGGATTTTGCATGATGATTTTGCTAAAACAGCGATTTCAATGGGATGGATTATCGTCGTCATGCGGGGCACCACTGTATGTGATGATGATCAAGGCAGGCCAGAGTAGACCTTTGGCCTAGATGGGCAGGGTAACAATCTAATAAAATAAATAAAAATAAAAAAATAAAAGGCATGCTAAGAGGGCCATTTCTTCTGAAAATATGAGGACCTTGACTTTTTTATC
This sequence comes from Pogona vitticeps, assembly GCF_051106095.1. Classification (NCBI taxonomy): domain Eukaryota; kingdom Metazoa; phylum Chordata; class Lepidosauria; order Squamata; family Agamidae; genus Pogona; species Pogona vitticeps. Next base: position 23,002,578 of record NC_135784.1, read on the forward strand.
AGGTATTCAAGCCATTCTGGTCTTATCAGAATGTTGTCCGTTCTCTTTATTGTTTCCTGACACTGAAGTACACTAATGTTTGCTCCATCTGGAGGCCTTTTCCACAAAAATGGCTGAATATGGACCCAAGCTTTTCTTTCAAGCTTGTGGGTTGATGGGTAAGAGAATACTCCAGCGATGTTGATTGCACAGAAGGGACACAAGAAGCACAACAGGAATTGGTGCAGAAATGCAGGGGGCATCTTCCTATCAAAGGGGTCCTTCAGCAGGGGGTTCTGGTGGGGTCCAAGATGTTGTGTGTTTTGCTGGGGGGAGGGCAGCAAATCCTCTCCATGTTATAGTCTGCTCTTTTCAGCAGCGATCCAAGATGTGGAACTCCATCCCACAAATTAGGTTCAGCCCCTTGGTGAGTTTCTGTAAAAATTCAGACTAGGATCCAGAGTGGATGAACTGCCACTCTCCCCCACAAAATTATCCTGCTTAGGTCTCATGCCAGTCATTCTTCACAGCACTCTAAAAAGGAAAACAAGAAAGCCGCACGAGAGCAGCTTTCTAGGTTTTCAGGCTAAATTCTGAATCCAGTCCCTAGCCTGAAGCTGAATTTGAGATTTTCTCGGCACAGAACATGTGCCTTAGTGCTGAAGTAGGGCCCTTCCCATGGCTACCCCTTTCCTCTCATCCTTCATGTGCATGCTATCAGGATTCGAACCTCAAGTGAGATTTGTGTCCTCAGACCAGGGAAGGAAACCTGTGATCCTCAAGATGACATTGTACTCTGACTCCCATCAGCCCCAGCAGACATGGCCAGTGTCAAAGATGATAGGAGATATAATCTGACCATCTCTAGAGGGCCCCACGTTCCTGAATCTTATCTTAGATCAAAAATCCTAACGGAAGTCTTCTCATGGAACGGCAAATACAAAACAGCACATCGCTTTTGCATAATTACCGCCATGGGAGTTCATTCCCCTTCATGGATTGCTGCCTTGTCGTGGCGAAGGGGCTTGAGCAACTCAGAGAAGCTATGGGCTATGCCGTGCAGGGACACCCAAGATGGACAGGTCATAGTGGAGAGTTCCGACTAAACGCAATCCACCTGGAGTAGGAACTGGCAATGCCACTCCAGTATCTTTGCCAAGAATGCCCCATGATCAGAAACAAAAGCCTAAAAGATATGACGCTGGAAGATGGGCCCCTCAGGTCGGAAGGCGTCCAACATACTACTGAGGAAGAGCGGAGGACAAGTACAAGTAGCCCCAGAGCTAATGAAGTGGTTGGGCCAAAGCCAAAAGGACGCTCAGCTGTGGACATGCCTGGAAGTGAAAGGAAAATCCAATGCTGCAAAGAAAAATATTGTATAGGAACCTGGAATGTGAGATCTATGAACGTTGGGAAGCTGGAGGTGGTCAAACAGGAGATGGCAAGAATAAACATCGACATCCTGGGCGTCAGTGAACTAAAATGGACAGGAATGGGTGAATTCAAATCAGATGATTACCATGTCTACTATTGTGGGCAAGAATCCCATAGAAGGAATGGAGTAGCCCTCATAGTCAACAAAAGAGTGGGGAAAGCTGTAATGGGATACAATCTCAAAAATGACAGAATGATGTCAATACGAATCCAAGGCAGACCTTTCAACATCACAATAATCCAAGTTTATGCACCAACCTCCATTGCTGAGGAGACTGAAATTGAAATTTTTTTTGAAGATTTACAACACCTTCTAGAACTGACCCCAAAGAAAGATGTTCTTCTCATTCTAGGGGACTGGAATGCCAAAGTAGGGAGTCAAGAGATAAAAGGAACAACAGGGAAGTTTGGCCTTGGAGTTCAAAATGAAGCAGGGCAAAGGCTAATAGAGTGCCAAGAGAACAAGCTGGTCATCATAAACACTCTCTTCCAACAACACAAGAGGCGACTCTACACATGGAAATCACCAGATGGGCAATATTGAAATCAGATTGATTATATTCTCTGCAGCCAAATATGGAGAAGCTCTATACAGTCAGCAAAAACAAGACCTGGAGCTGATTGTGGCTCTGATCATCAGCTTCTCATAGCAAAATTCAAGCTTAAACTGAAGAGAGTAGGAAAAACCACTGGGCTACTCAGGTATAATCTAAATCAAATCCTTTATGAATACACAGTGGAAGTGAAGAACAGATTTAAGGAACTCAATTTGGTGGACAGAGTGCCTGAAGAACTTTGGACAGAGGCTCGTAACATTGTACAGGAGGCAGCAACAAAAACCATCCCAAAGAAAAGGAAATGCAAGAAAGCAAAGTGGCTGTCCAAGGAAGCCTTACAAATAGCAGAGAGGAGAAGGGAAACAAAATGCAGGGGAGATAGGGAAAGTTACAGAAAGTTGAATGCAGACTTCCAAAGAATAGCAAGGAGAGACAAGAGAGCCTTCTTAAATGAACAATGCAAAGAAATAGAGGAAAATAACAGAAAAGGAAAAACCAGAGATATGTTCAGGAAAATTGGAGATATCACAGGACCCTTTTGTGCAAGGATGGACATGATAAAGGACAAAAATGGAAGGGACCTCACAGAAGCAGAAGACATCAAGAAGAGGTGGCAAGAATACACAGAGGAATTATATCAGAAAGTTTTGGACAACCCAGACAATATAGTTGCTGACCTAGAGCCAGACATCCTGGAGAGTGAAGTCAAGTGGGCCTTAGAAAGCCTGGCTAACAACAAGGCCAGTGGAGGTGATGGCATCCCAGTTGAACTATTTAAAATCTTAAAGGATGATGCTGTTAAGGTGCTACATTCAATATGCCAGCAAGTTTGGAAAACTCAACAGTGGCCGGAGGACTTGAAAAGATCAGTCTACATCCCAATACCAAAGAATGGAAGTGCGAAAGAATGCTCCAACTACCGCACAATTGCACTCATTTCACACGCTAGCAAGGTTATGCTCAAAATCCTACAAGGTAGGCTTCAGCAATATGTGGACCGAGAACTCCCAGAAGTACAAGCTGGATTCCGAAGGGGCAGAGGAACTCGAGACCAAATTGCTAACATGAGCTGGATTATGGAGAAAGACAGAGAGTTCCAGAAAAACATCTACTTCTGCTTCATTGACTATGCAAAAGCCTTTGACTGTGTGGACCACAGCAAACTATGGCAAGTCCTTAAAGAAATGGGCGTGCCTGAACACCTTATCCATCTCCTGAGAAACCTTTATGTGGGACAGGAAGCAACAGTTAGAACTGGATATGGAAGAACTGATTGGTTCAAAATTGGGAAAGGAGTACGACAAGGCTGTATATTGTCTCCCTGCTTATTTAACTTATATGCAGAATACATCATGCGAAAGGCCAGACTGGAGGAATCCCAAGCTGGAATCAAGATTGCCGGAAGAAATATCAACAACCTCCGATATGCAAATGATACCACTCTGATGGCAGAAAGTGAGGAGGAACTAAAGAACCTTGTAATGAGGGTGAAAGAGGAGAGTGCAAAAAACGGTCTGAAACTCAACATCAAAAAAACTAAGATCATGGCCACTGGCCCCATCACATCCTGGCAAATAGAAGGGGAAGATATGGAGGCGGTGACAGATTTTACCTTCTTGGGCTCCATAATCACTGCAGATGGAGACAGCAGCCACGAAATTAAAAGACGCCTTCTTCTTGGGAGGAAAGCAATGACAAACCTAGACAGCATCTTAAAAAGAAGAGACATCACCTTGCCAACAAAGGTCCACATAGTCAAAGCTATGGTTTTTCCAGTAGTGATGTATGGAAGTCAGAGCTGGACCATAAAGAAAGCTGACCACCGAGGAATTTATGCCTTTGAATTGCGGTGCTGGAGGAGGCTCTTGAGAGTCCCCTGGACTGCAAGGAGAACAAACCTATCAATTCTAAAGGAAATCAACCCTGAGTGCTCCCTGGAAGGACAGATCCTGAAGCTGAGGCTCCAGTACTTTGGCCATCTCATGAGAAGAGATGACTCCCTGGAAAAGACCTTGATGTTGGGAAAGTGTGAAGGCAAGAGGAGAAGGGGACGACCGAGGATGAGATGGCTGGACAGTGTCACCGAAGCGACCAAAATGAATCTGACCCAAGTCCGGGAGGCAGTGGAAGACAGGAGGGCCTGGCGTGCTCTGGTCCATGGGGTCACGAAGAGTCGGACACGGCTAAACGACTAAACGACGACGACGGGAGTTCATTGCTCAGTCCAGAAATATCTGAGAGCAAGCAAAACAAAATGATAATAAGCAAAGCCTCACCCTGTGAGTCGGTCTCCCCAGTTTTTTCTTGTTTGATTTCAACGGGAAGCAGGAGTTCCATGCTGTCTGATGATGAATCGTGCTCCAGCCGGGAAGAACTGATGGTCACTTCTTCCAAAGTTTGCGCTGCCTGAATGGAAAAAGTAAAACCGTCACTCGGATATATAAAATTAATTTCATTAAAAAGCTTTTGCTCATTGTTTGCAAGAGCCGAGCTGGGCTGTTGAGGACAGGACACTTTGGAGATCCCTCATTCATAGGGTCATCATGAATCAGAGGCAACTTAACAGCACGTAACACACAAAATACATACACATACACACACCGTAGAAACACGCACGTATTTTCCGAGCCCTCTACTGGTGCGGCCAAAAAGCCACCACTGCAGGACATACCAGAAGGCTCGCAGTTTTATTTTGTTTCCCACCTCCGAGTGAAGGAACGGGAAATCTGCTCACCCCACGTTTTGCTCACCTTTCCTCCCGGACTCTCGGCCCCTGGCAGCCTGCAAAGGAAACCCTCTGCCAGGGCGACTGCAAGGGCGCAGGTCTCCGGCCCCTGTTCCCTGACCCAGTTCTGCATTTCGAGGGGCAGGATGGCCAGGAACTGCTCCAGGGTCACCCGCTCCAGGATCTGCTCTTTGGTCCGTCTCTCCGGCTCCAGCCATTGGCGGCAAAGGGCCTGAAGGCGGTTCAAGACTTCTCGGGGGCCCTCGGCTTCGTGGTAGTAGAAATGCCGGAAGCTCCGGCGTCGTGCTTCCAAGGAGCTGGTGGCGCGGTCTGCTTCGGGCGTCTTTTCCTTCGCATCAGTTGATGCCTCCAGCCCTTTGGGGGCTTCTTTAGGGAGGCAGGGAGGCCTGCACTCTCCAGCGGACCTCCATCTGGCTTCACCGACAGCCTTGAGGGAGGCCCTGAGGTCCAGAGCATCATCTTGGGACCAACCCTTCCACTTGGGTGGGTCTCTCTGTCCGAACTGAGGAGGCTGCATCTTGCTCAGGTACTCCTGCCACTGAGCCTCCCAGCGTTCCCGAAGCCCTTCGTTTGCTTCTTTCTTTATTTCCATGCCAGTTAGAAGTTCCTTGACGGTCCCAACTTGGATAACACAAAGGTTTCTTCCTCCCGACTCTGATTCTTCTTTGACTTCAGGCCTTCTCAGATCCCGTTCTTCCATTTTTGCTCCTCACCATGCTTCCCGGATCTACAAAGAAATGTTATTTATAGCTTTATTCATTATACTGTACTGCCATATTTCTGGCTTGCCCTACAGCTGATGAACGGAGGGCAGGTTACAGTCAATGCTACTGGCCAGCCCTACCATTTGGAAGAGCGCAGCAGGAGTCCCCAGGTAGCACCTTCTGGATGTCATGAAAGCAAATTGTTATGTACAGTCGTGCCCCGCTTAACGATTACCCCATATAATGATGAATCTGCTTCATGACGATGTTTTTGCGATCGCAACTGCGATCACAAAACGATATTTTAAATGGGTTATTTTCACTTTGCAAAGATTGGTTCCCTGCTTCGGGAACCGATTCTTCGCATTACGATGATCAAAACAGCTGATTGTCGGGTTTTCAAAATGGCCGCCAGGTGCTCAAAATGGCTCCCTGCTCTGTTTTTGGACAGATTCCTTGTTCTACAGGAAGCGAAAATGGCCGCCCCTATGGAGGATCTTCGCTGGACAGTGAGTTTTCAGCCAACTGGAGTGCATTGAACGGTTTTCAATGCATTTCAATGGGCTTTTTTATTTCGCTTTACGACGTTTTCGCTTCTACAGCGATTTCACTAGAACTAATTAATGTCTTTAAGTGAGGCCCGAAAAACCCACAACAACCATGGTTTGGAGTGTTAAAACTACAATTCAGGAGAATGGGGTTCAAAATCAGAATCAGCCATGAAACTCACTGGGTGATTATGGGCTAATAACAGCTTGATCTACTTCACAGAACTGTTGTTGACGGAATGAGAGTCCTATCTGCCACTGTGCACTTACTGGAGTAAAGGCAGAATATGCTTTCGTTATGATGTGATGTCCAGTTGCCTCTAACATATGGCAACCCTATGAATGACCATCCTCTAAAATATCTTGTCATTAACAGACTTGCTCAGCTCTTGCAAACCAAGGCTGTGGCTTCTTTTATGGAATCAAGCCATCTCATATTTGGTCCTCCTCTTTTCCTGCTGCTTTTCTCTTCTAGGTGGAACTACTTTCAAGGTAGAATATCATCCCAACTAATGGGACATGGAAGCAGGGTTGCTTTGGCATATTTCATAGCTTAGGCAACTGTACACAGATATCGGGAGGGAAACTATCTGTTTGCTATCTCTTTGCCATATATGATTTAATAAAGCAACTCTTTCACATGCACAGTTTTCATTGCCACAATAATTACTGTATGTGCATGAGGCTAATTGCAATTGATGGCAACTTTCCCAGGTTTTTTTTTAACAAAAAAGCCGCTCTTTTTAGTGGCACTAGTAATTTTTTTTAAACAACCTAATCCAAGTGACTTTGGAACTATTAATAATTTATCTCATAGGAAAGGAATTAACAAGCACATTTGGATTTCATTTTCCCATTTCTATGTCATACACCTAACTTTCCTTAAAAATGTGGAAATCTGAAAATGTCGCATAGCACATTTGACCTTGCCCTTCACCTGAAAACCTCAGTTTTTTCACCAACTTTATCAAGGGAAAATTTGCTAATTTCATCCATTTCAACCAAACCAAAGTGACACTTTCCCTTATCAAATATAACAGACACAGCTTTGTTTTTTTTAAAAAAAGGTTTCTGCAGCCTATGTAAATCAATTTCACCCTTGCTTAATGTCAACGATAAAATCTAAATTGATTTAGAGGATGCTTAAATGCAGTTCCTATTGCCAGTGTGACTGCAGCCATAGAGCAGCCTGGACTGGCCTTGCCTAGCATTTAAGTGTTAGAGGTGAGGAGCCTTTTAAGGAAAAAGAAATCACAAGTCTATTTCAACACTAACATGTGGATTAAAAGCTTGCTTCATACATATAGTTGATTTTTAAAATTGATTTTTCCTGTTGTGCATACGAAAACATTTGCAAATGTTGGTTGGATCCTTGGCAAACAATGAACTGAAATAAAATTGTATTCTCAAAGGCTTTCACAGCCCAGGATCTGATGGTTGTTGTGGGGTTTTCGGGCTCTTTGCCCATGTTCTGGCGGTTGTTCAAGAGCCTGAAAAACCCACAACAACCATGAAATAAAATTCTCACCCATTCCAAGATGTGGCTCATATAACAGGATTGCCTTTGACAGATTTTTGGGACTAGCTAGAGTGGTTCCCACCCTTGGGTAACCCAGATGTTCTTGGGCCACGACTCCCAGAAATCCTGGCCAGCACCGCTAGTGGTGAGGGCTTCTGAGAGATATAGTCCAAAAACATCTGGGGACCCCAGGTTAGGAACCACTGAGCGGACTACAACTCCCAGAAGTCCGCGGGCGCGGGGGAGGAAAAATCTGCACATTTCTAACTGGCACTCTCTAATCTGGAGTATGGGTTTTGGGGATTTTTGAATGGGAAATCCCTCTTCCACTCCTCAATCTACCGCCGCAACTACACACCCGAGGGGGAGAAAAGTGTGGGATCTTAACGCGGTTTAAAATGGCGCCCCCGTGGTTGCGCTTTTGATTTTCTCCTTTCCCACTTCTTAAATCCCGATAATTCAGATTCACTCACCTCGATCCAGAGTTTGCTTTTCTGCTGCTACAGCTGCCGCATTTCCTGGGGGATTAAAAAAAAACCGAACCGCCACAATCCTCCCAAATTCAGAGCATGGCAGCCCTCTTTTTAAAAAATATTTATTTATTTATTTTGCTCCAATTATGGAGAGGACAGGCAGGAACAGGAAGTAGCCTGCGCTAATTTAAAAATTAATAAATAAATAAAACAGATTCAGGACCTATCTAGGAGTCACTGCTCAGTCAGCTTAACCTCTTTGGTTCCTTACAAAATAAAATTTAACAACAACAATCAGCGTATAATAATCAGACATTTTGGACTACAAATTCCATACACTCTGATTCTTTCCTAAATTGACTGGGGCTTAGGTGAGTTGTAGTCCAAATCACCGAGAGAGAGAGGTCATAAGGAAAGAAAAGATGGGACATGTACTGTATTACGGAAATAAATTTATATTGTTCTCTCTCGTCCCAAAAAACTGGGAAAGAGAGCTGCCCTGATCTTTCAGCCACCGCATCTTTATTTATTTTCCTTGCCTTTCTGATGCCTCCCTTATATTGCTTTCTAGATTGTAACCCCACCCCTCAGAAATCTGACTTCCTAAATCTTTTGTTAAGCTGGGCTGAGCATAATTTTACAATATTATTTTAACTTACATATATTTAAATATTTAAGAGCCTTTCCCATTTTCTCACTTTTAAACTCAGTCTGATCTGCATTTATTGGGTTTGCAATCTTTAAAAAAATGTATTTTAATAGATGTATGCGTGCAGCTTTTGAAAGGTGTTATATTTACATTCCTGCATTTTGTGTGCAGTCCAGGGAATGGAAGATCATAACTCGTGTTCTCCAACTGAGTAAATAATAAACATTAATAATACACAATCAGCTGAACACTTTATTAACCAAATCATAAAATAATTAGTAAGCCTAAAGGGAATGGACGCTTCTTCCAATTGTTCTCTATAATAAAAACTAGTAAATACGAACAGTGGCATTTGGATATAGTGCTTGCACTGTTCAAAGAGCTGGTCATGCATCTTGCACCCCTTTCTTGCAAGGATCAATCCGACTACGTCACCCATGCTCCAGATGTGAAGATTGAGACTGAAAGCAGGCAGCTTGTTTAGAGACCCCTCCAAAAGTCAGGGAACCTCTTCATTTATAGTTCAAATTCTACACCATGCCAGCTCTCTAACTGAGCCCTTACTCAATGGTCTCACATCACAATTACTTGTGCCTCAGTGTCTCTGTTTATGATCTATTTACAATACTTTGTAAGCAAGGCTACCGTCCTTGATTGCAATTTCAATAGTTTAGCAAGATCGGGAACCCCAAAACAGGGACTACCCCTGGAAAACAGTGACAAGAGGGGCGTGCTTCTCCTTGTCTATGTGTAGTATGATGGATGACCCAATGTGGTGTTGTGGAAAAAGTGACAGATGAATAGGAAACCTGTGTTTGAATCTCTGGCCAGCTATAGAAAGTAATGGGGTTTGGTACTGCTAAGACAGCTCTTTAAATACCCAGCTTACCTTGAAAGGCCTGTTAGAATTTCTATACGTTGTTTGTGACATGATGGCCACACAGCACACAGAGTAGAGCTATGTGGTGCGGTGTTGCACATAAAGTGACTGTCTAGGACTTAGGAGGCTTGGGTTCGAATCCCCACTCACCTATGGAAACTCACTGGGAGAGTGGCACTCCGAAAACCACATCTTAAATATCTCACTTAGCTTGAAAACCCTATTAAGGCCACTGCAAGTCAGTTCCAACTTGGCGGCAGATTATAATCACAACAACACACATTGTATGGTGTAGTAGTAAGAGCAGTGGTAGAGCTGGGAAGTGTTCCCTTTTTGGACATCAACTCCCAGAAACCTTAGCCATTGTGGCTAATAAAGAAGGAACAGAGGATGATGGAATATGAGATGGATGGATTCCATGAAGGCCACCACAGCTCTGAGGTTGCAAGAACTGCGCAGGGCTGTTAAGGACAAGGACATTTTGGAAGTCACTCATTTCTAGGGTTGACATGATTTGGTGATGCTTTGACCACACATAACATTTTTCTCCTCTCAGTTCCTTGCCCAGTTGGCACTATCATGGGGGACTTTTAAAATTAAGCTCAGGGTTGCATAAATTTAGGCTGAGGCCTTCTACATGGACACAAACTGCCCACTTCTGAGTTTAGTGGTGGCTCTAAACCTTCTGGCATAACAGCTCTCTTTCGAGTCCAAGAAATCATCACGACTCCTCGCCTCTTTTTTTTACCATCATCCAACTCACTTCCCACCAATGCTAGGCGGAGTGGAAGGCCGTAGGGAAAGAGGAAGACCCAAAGCAAGATGGATTGACTTAAGGAAACCCCAGGCTTGAGTTTGCAAGCGTTGTGAAGAGCTCGTGACTCACTGGAAGGTCATTAATTAATCAATTAATTTTGCTTTAAGGAAACGTGTTTAGAATACAATTCACGCAAGTGTTTTTTTTTCCACATCCGCTTATTTCTTTTGCTGATGCACACCTCGAAGGGTTAACGCTAGAGAGAGGGCTCCTTCCTAGAACGGCCCGGGACGCTTGCGAGAGGGGGGATTTAAATACGAGATGCACCTTCCTGTTCTGCTTGTACCTACCCCCAGAGAGGGGGAAAGAAAATTGCCTTCCGAATTTCCCAGGAGTGGTGTTTGCAAGGGCGAGGAGGAGGAGGAGGCGTGCATGCAAGCAAGCAAAAGAGGGGGGGTTCCCACAGGTGAGTTTGTTTTGCAAAATCTGGGGGGCATGTTTCTGCTACACAAGGAAAAAAGAAGAAGTGCAATTGGGAGACGATGCAGATTTGAACATAATCATCTCTTTGCACGCTCAGATTTAATCTGCAAAGTAACTAATTTCCGGGGAGAATCTTGCACGAGCCAAGCCTTGGGGGATCTGGAGGCGTTAGGGGTTGCCAGCTCTTTAATCAGCCTCGGTGGTTGCTTTTGATCCCCACGGATTAGCAGGGAGGCACTTTATTAGCATATTAGCATTTGTATTGTGTTGCTAATTTCTGGCACGGGGTTGGAGGGGAGCCGCAGCGTTGGTGTTGCAGCACAATCAACAAAAGAGTCTTTGCATCCTCTTGACTCACGTATATCTAATGGGATAAGTAGTGTTTTTTTTTTTTTTTGCAATTCCCAAGCGCCGATCTCTTCCAAAGGCTTATAAGTTGCGACAAAACTCTTTTGTTGTCGTTTTGGTGCTAATTTCTCCAATTTGAAACTCCTGCGAAAGGTGCTTGAAAGGATGGTGTTGCGAACTCATGAGATTTTAATGCCTTCCTTTGTCACCCCCAGAGCTGACACGTGGTTCTGTCTTACTAGCATACAGCTAGCAGAAGAATACAATATTTGTGGCGTCTTTCTCTTTTACAGCTGCTATTTCTGTGTTTTCTTTTAGTTTCAAATCCTGGACGGGGCTCCTTGTGCTTTTGGCTTTTTTTTTTACACTGAAATTCAACAGATGAAGCATTTTCTAGCATGGCTGTTTCAGGAGGCTGCATCTGTTGGAAATCTGTTTGGTACACAGCTGTTACACATGTTGAAGGGCCACAGCCACTAAATAAGCATTTGCCTATTTATATATTTGTCTCCCTGGTTATAGTATTTTATATCTAGATACAGTTGTGACGTGGTGGCGCTGCGGGCTAAACCGCAGAAGCCTCTGTGCTGCAGGGTTAGAAGACCAAGCAGTCGTAAGATCGAATCCACGTGATGGAGTGAGCGCCCGTCGCTTGTCCCAACTCCCGCCAACCTAGCGGTTCGAAAGCATGCAAATGCGAGTAGATAAATAGGGACCACCTCGGTGGGAAGGTAACAGCGCTCTGTGTCTAAGTCGCACTGGCCATGTGACCACAGAAGATTGTCTTCGGACAAAACGCTGGCTGTATGGCTTGGAAACGGGGATGAGCATCGCCCCCCTAGAGTCGAACACGAGTGGACAAAAATTGTCAAGGGGAACCTTTACCTTTACAGTTGTGCTGCTAGGTAACCCATTGCTGTTTATAATTATCGTAATCATATGCCATCAGATCAGTTTTGATTTATGGAGACCCTTTCTGGGGTTTTCCAGGTAAAGGATACTTGGAGGTGTTCTCCTGTTCCCAGTGGGTCCAGTATGAGTCCACCTAATTTTTCCCAGGGGACACCTTTCTGTCTGCTACTGGAGGCATATCTCGTGACATGGCCTTTTTTGGTGGTTGCTCCCAAACCTGGGCACTCCAGGCTGGCTTCCTTTTTATTTTCCTTCCACTGTCAGGGAGAGATTATTTCTTTCTGGCCACTCACCTCTTCTGCTGTCCATGCGTGGGTAATACCTTTTCATCACCCACTTCTAAATTTATATAATCTTGGGGACCACATAACTTTTTTCTTGTTCTTAAATGCTTTCAGTACATTGTCTGAACGCCAGTGGTAAGTTACGAGTAGGCTCACTTAAAGATGAGTAGACCCACCCTTCCGTGATGATTCAAATAGGTCTACTCTAGTTGTGGGTTTCAGCCGTTGTGTTTTTACCTTGCATTTTTTTTTACTGATGCTTTAGTGAGGTTTAGTCCTCAATCTGTGCTTTATTGCAGATAGTCACATGGAGTTTTTTTTTATGTCAAAAAGACAGGATCAAGAACAAGCAAATAAATAAATAGGCAATGTCTTGCTTTAACTTGAGGAAGGCTAAAGGTTTGTGTTTTCAACCCATTTGGAAGGCTGTTGCAAGGCTGCATTTACTTAAATTTTTTTAAGGAGAAAGGTGGGATAAAAATATTTTAAGTAAATAAAATAAATCTTTTTTTCCTTCCGCTATTCCACCATCCTTTGAAATGGTGGCAGGGAGAACTGGGTCTTCCCCTGTATCTGTGAGTCAATAGCTGTCATCTCCTCTGCCATAAAACCTCATAAGCGATGCTATGCCACTCATGATCTTTCACGGAAGGTTTTGAGGAGAAAATCATGGCTGTGATTGGAAGCCACTGTTCCTTCCACTCCCTATTTTGCTGTTCGCAAAAGGGGAAATCGAGATGGGGGCAGTTCTGACTTTCGGGATTTCCAGCGCCCACAATGAGGAAATACTGACGAAACCTTACGGCTTTCAGAGAAAACATTACCTTAACAAATTCCTTCATGATAAATTCCCTGAGGTTTTTTTTTTGTCAGGTTTTCTCGGGTTGCGCGTTTAGAGGCAGGATCGCCAAGGTCCTTCATGGTAATGACCGAGGCCCTGTTGCCGAAGGTAGTAAATTGTGCTAGAGTAGGCCCATTGAATCAATGGAGATTTGATGAGCCAATTCCCCTGTAAGTTCCATTAATTCAGATGGGTCTACTTTAACTGTGACTTACTTTAACATAGTTATTGGCGTCTGTTTAACTCAATAAAACTTAGGGGAGGAGTTGACTCATTAAAACCCATTGATTCAGTGGGTCTACTCAAGTGCAGTTCACTACCCTAAACAACAGGACTTTGACCCTTGACTTATTCCGTTTCCGCGTTTATCCCAGGCAGCGACCCCAGATTCGCTTTGGGCTGCTAATGGTTTCTCAGTGGAGCCGGCCCTACCCTTTGGCAGAGCATGGCAGCTGCCTCAAGCGGCACATGCTGGTGGGGAGCAGTGGCCAAAAAACAAATAAACCCCTAGTTGTTTTTTCTTCAGCCTCCAGCCACTTTCTTCTCTTTGGAAAACACAGCTATTGACTCTGTCCTGCACCTGTAAACTAACTTACTGGGTGCAGGGGTGGTGTGGGAGAGCTGTCCCGTTCCAAGTATTCAGATAAGGGTCAACTGCCAAGCCCGCTGGCTTCTGTGCTGGGAATAGAAAAGGCGACATTGCGTCGTGTGTCTCAGGGAGCAGAAGTTCTTGGGTCAGTCTGCTTCCCCAGTCCCACTTATAGGCCTCCTTCTGGGCTGGTTTTGCTAGGCCTTGATTGACCCACAGAACAAAGTCTTGTGGTTCCTTGAGAACCGTTTGTGTAGAAACCTCCTTCAACCCTCGTCATAAACATGATTTTAGTGGCCTGTAGCCTGGCCTCAGGCCACCCCAAGATGTTTTGCTGCCTGAGGTGAAAAGCAAGGTGGCAGCCACTCCCATGCTACCCTGTTTCCCCCAAAATGAGACCTTACCTGAAAATAAGCCCTAGCATGATTTTTCCCAGGATGCTCGTAATTTAAGCCCTACCACCAAAATAAGCCCCCGTTGAGTGAAAGCCCGCCTTCCACCCTTGTGCAGCCACCAAAAGAAAATATGACTGTATTTGAATAAATGTAGATAGCTGTACATGAGCAAAAATAAAAATCCCGTGAAAATAAGCCCTAATGCTTTTTTTGGAGCAAAAATTAAGATAAGACCTTGTCTTAATTTCAGGGAAACACGGTATGTGCAAAAGCTGGTTGGACTGGCAGAGGGGTCTTTCCTCAGTGCTTGCAATGGGTAGCATTCTCGACTGCATGTGTAAGATAGCGTACAGGGTTTGGGAAATGCTGAATTGCTCACATCTCTCTCCTCCTACGTCCGGCAGCTTCTTCCCAGCTTCTGCCGTCTGAGACTACTGCCCCGCTCTGCCTAACAGGAGGACCATCCCTGCCTGCTTCTTTGGACCTCTTATCCTCCCAGAAGCATCTTGTCCTGAGTTGCCTCCAGCTGCTTCATAAGATGTATGATTCACAGATCCTTTTATTTCCTGAACAAACATTTATGCCTTTCATTATGTCTGCTTTGGACCAGGAACCCTCTAAAATTATATATGCTGCACTTCCCACATTCTCTCTCTCTCTCTTTTTCCCTCAGAGAAAATCTGTTCGGCCTGTTTGAAGGATGGTGCCGTGACCCAAGCACTTATTTGAAAATCTTGCACTCCCCCTTCTGAATAAAAATCTAATGGAAAACCGCTGCGTCTGCTGATCATATTGCAAAGGCAGAGCTGAGGTAAAGCTGGGCCCACAGGTTTACAGGGAGAAGTTGTTTCGTAGTCCCAGGTTCAGCTGTGATCAGAGTCTTCTCGCCATTTTGTAGTGGTGTTTTTTTTGCAAGGGGAATGGCTGCCGCAGAAGGTTCTAGAAGAGGGGGTGGTTTCCGGGCCCAGGCCACGCCAGGGATCAAAATGGAAGAGCGTGAGCCGGTGGGTCCCAAAGCGGGAGAAGGTGCGGAACGAACTGGGAAATCGTCACGCGTCCTTCAAGTCGGAACCATCCGGGAGTTCCTCCACTGGGCTTCCCCGCGGCAGGTGAAACAGGAGCCTGAGGAAGGGTTGTCGGACCGGTGGGAATCCCAATGGCAGGAGTTCCTCATCGCCATGCAGTCCACGAATCTCGAGTGGGGGCTCCCGCATCTGACGGAAGAGGCTGCGCCGTGGGGGGATAACAAGGCTTTCTTCGCCTCCTTCGAACGCCTGGCCGGGACATGCCAGTTGCCTCGCCGGGAGTGGCTGGGCCGCTTGCTGCCGGTCCTGAGCAAAGAAGCCAAGGAGGCGTACAGTAACCTCAGCCTCCAGGACCGAGGGGAATACGCCAAAGTCAAGGCGGCCATTTTGAAAGTGGACGCCATCCGGACGGAGACCCAACGCCAGCGCTTCAGGCAGTTCCGCTACCACGAGGCCAAGGGGCCCCGGGAAGTCTGCGGCCAACTCCGCGAGCTCTGCCGAGGGTGGCTGAAGCCCGAGAAGCACACCAAGGAGCAGATCTTAGACCTCCTCGTGCTCGAGCAGTTCATGACCCTCCTGCCGGACGAGATCCAGAGCTGGGTGAGGGAACATGACCCGGAAACATGTGCCCAAGCAGTACCCCTGGCGGAGGCCTTCTTGCTGAGGCAGAGGGAAGCGGAGAAGGAAAAGCAGGTAAATACTTAGACTTGCAGTAAAGAGTTGGTAGCAAGAGGTTATGCATGCACTTTGCTAGATATTTTCAAAACTTGCATGTAGGAGGTGTCCCTTTGAACACCATAATTCATCCCTCTAAAGCTGAATACTTTGACCATCATCATGATGTCCCATCAAGCCAATACTGACCTATGGTGACTCTTTTCATTTTCCAAGTGGAGAATACTCAGAAGTGGTTTTCTGTTCCCTTCCTCTAGGGGGAGCCCTGGGACTGGGCAGCTTGCCCAAAGCGACCCGGGTTGGCTCTTCTCCCAGGAGAAACAGTGGGGGAATCAAACTCCCAACCTCTGACTCCACAGCCAGATACTTAAGCCACTGAGCTATAGAATACATACATTTAGAAAAATGTTCTTGGTTTCTGTCATCTTTTTCTTTTTTTTCTTTACTAAGGCTGTGGATTCAATCCAGTAGTAAGTTACAACTAGAGTAGGCTCACTGAATTGATAGAACCTAGGGAGCAGTTGACTCACCAAATTCCCACTGATTCACTGGGCCTAATCTAACCATGACTTACTCCTGGATTTTTTCCTTGTGTGTCAGAGGACACACAGGATGTTCCATTTCCTCTCTTCCCTTTTTTTGGTTAAAGAAATCATAATTCTAACTTTTGTGACTGGGAGAGGTAAGCATGAAAGTTGGTGAATGGGGCCGATACGTTGGAGGCAGATGTTGATGGCTGAATTGATTTATCTGCTCATTCACTTATCCACTGCCTGGAAATACAATGGCTTTCAATGGAGAAAAAAAATCACCAAAAATTAAGGACGTCTCAGAACAACACCAAATTAAGTTTGCATAGGTTTCAGGAGGTGGGCTAACGATAGCAAGCATTTAAAACAGGTTTCAAACAGTTTAAGGCACTTTTACAGGAGCGAAAAGGGACATCGTTGTGCGAAAACTCCCCATAGGAAACATCGTTGTGTGAGGCGGCAAATTTTTCAGGAAAAGCCATCGTTGTGTGAATTTATTGTTGTTTGAGGCACTCATTGTGCGAGGCACCACTGTAAATGAATAAAATAAATATATTTCCAGCATGTATTTACCAGAAGTAGCCACTAGAGGGAGCCAGAGACCATGCAATGTATAGCTTGATATTTCAGTGTTTTTCAGCATCCACAGAGTGTACTGTAAATGCATATTCCACTTTTCTATAGAAACAGCTGAGATAACATACGGCAGTCAAATAATATCAGAGCACATTAAAACCAGCCAGAATGATTTAATGGGTAAAAAAACAATAAAAACCACCCAAACGGCTTGAACATCCAAAACTAAAAATATGTGTTCTAGCACCTTTTCTAAAATCAGCAAGGAGCAAAGGGGGGGGGCATTCCAATTTGGAAGTTTCTTATTTTTGTTTGTGTCCAGAGCGATCCAGTGGTGCTTCCAGAGGAAGGACCAGCGGACCGGGTGCTGTGATGGTCCAGGAGGCACCGCATGGTCTTTGTAGTCCTCACGTTCTTTGGGAAGGTCTTCTTCGGAAGCAACGCAACCGAAACCCCCTTCTGTGTGCCCACCCGGTGGGGCTGTGGTAGCGTACACAGCTCTGAATACCGTACGTGGCTAGTCCACAGTGAGGCCGATGGCCCGTCAGCTGAACTGTTTTAGGACTTCATCGGTTAAAACTAGTTCCACCTTTGCCCTCAGCCTGGAAAACAACCTGAAACCAGGAATACAGGTTTCAATATTAGAATAACGTGAATACTTCAGCAAGCTCTCATGGGTTACGAGTAGATAGTGCAAAGCTCGAGAAAGTTTTTTTTTTAATTGTAACTCCCAGAGTCCCCCAGCCAGCCAACTTGGCTGAGGGATTCTGGGAGCTGTAGTCCAGAAACCTAGTTTCCCCACCTCTGAGCAGGCAAGGGGAGTGTTTGTGTGTGTGTGTGGGGGGGGAGATTTTGCTAAGGAGCCTGCTCAGGAACAGAGCAGAAGCTGCCAGTTCAGAGAGCAGACCAGAGGGGGTGCAGCACCCCCACCTTCTTTTCTCCGTTATTTTATTTATTTAACTTACACACCGCCCACACTACCCAGATGTCTCTGAGTGGCTTACAGCCATTAAAATACAGTAAAAAAAGATAAAACAATTAAAATACAGTTAAAATGTATACTCTAAAACAGGGGTGTTCCAACCTTTCACCTTCCCTGGGCCACATTAGAAGATGAAAATTTGGTTTGGGCCACACATACATTTGGTTTGGGCCACATGGGGGGGCAGCCCTAGGTGTCCTCCGCAGCCCCGCTCCAAGCGAACTTACCGGCAGCTGTGATCTCAGACAGCAGAGGCTGCCAGGTTCGACTCCAGTGGCTTTATGTGGCCGGGAGGGGGTCCACCTATTGATGGGGACAGCGCAATGCAGTCATGCAGCCCCCCATCCCCTCTCCTCCCCTCCTGCTCCTTCCTTCCTTCCGTCACTCCCCCTCTACTGTTGTGACATGCCCTGGCCACATTCCGGCCGCAAGCGCCGGCAGTGTAACTTGAAACTTTGGAATTTCTTTAAAAATAAAAAATTGCACTGGGACGCATTGCGAGCTGACTTGGGCCGCATGCGGCCCTCGGGCCGCAGGTTGGACAAGCCTGCTCTAAAAATTGCCATCAGGACCCACAGTTGATATTATTTCAATTAAAAACCTTCTGGAACAGGAAGGTTTTGACCTGGCACCGATCAGCGTCAGTGCCAGAGGAATCTCAGTCGGGATGGCGTTCCATAGTTTGGGGGCAGCTGCCGAAAAGGCCCTTTGTCTACAAGGCGTCCCTCTTACCTCCTTAAGGGACGGCTCTTTCAAAAGGGCCCCCTGGCTGGATCTTTACTGCCGGGAAGGTTCATATGGGAGGAGGTGGTCCTTCAGGTCTCCAGGGCCCAAGCCGTTTAGAGCTTTATAGGTCAAAACAAGCACTTTGAATTGGGCCTCGGCAGCAACTGGTAGCCAACGTAAATTAAACAGAATCGGCTTGATGTGTCCCCTAGTGTCCTCCGTACCCCAGCGGATCTGCTGTGGCAAGGGGAATTGCTTCTGAGGTTGCTTTTTTTCCTAGTAAATGGCAGAGGAACTGCAGTCTTACTGCCAATTACTGTTCAAATTATAGATACCTGCCTATTATGCCTTTGGGAGGTTTGGTTGGGAGGGACTTTGAGTCTGAATGTCAATCACATAGTAGCAGCCAATGGTTTTCACTTTACCTCTGATTCCTTTGCCCGCCTTTTTCTAGTAAGTTCAGTCAGAGTGAATTAGGAATGTCCCGATTGTGTTTATATGTCAGACTCTGACTGCCAATTCCACAACTGTCAAATGTTAACATGCAAACAGAATCTGAACATTCCTAACTCACTCTTAACGGTTAGAGTGAGTGAAATGTTCATGGTAAGCAATCAGTTAGTCAAATAATGAAGTTAACCAGTTGATCTGGAACTAAATAACCAGTAAATACGTTTGTCTGTATTCTGACATATATGAAGATTTGTGAGTAAAACTGAAACTTTTTTAAAAAAATTCTTTCTCAACACCAGAGTCACTCATTGAATCTATTGAGACTATATTACCAGTTGATATAAAACTAACCAAACGATAAACGGTGGTATGTTTGAGGGAGACTTGTAATTAGATAATAATCTGCTCTGTAGGTCCCTGTCTGTATTTTTTTCCTCCTCCACTGTGTAGCTGGAGGTTTTAAGCCAGAAATGTCCACCTTCTACCAATAGTTATTGTGGGATGGGGGGGGGGCAGATATTATTTTAAAGTTTCCTGCCAGCCATTTTCTAGATCTGAG
Organism: Pogona vitticeps; assembly: GCF_051106095.1. NCBI lineage: Eukaryota > Metazoa > Chordata > Lepidosauria > Squamata > Agamidae > Pogona > Pogona vitticeps. The sequence goes on from NC_135784.1 coordinate 23,022,202, forward strand.
TGAGAATGAAGGTTTGAAGCCCGTCCTTCATGCTACTGAGTGGTGCATGTGTAGATGCACAAATTATATATGTGTCACCCTGGAAGATGCACATAAATAGGAACTGAAGTGTGCATACTTCATGTACTTACACACTGGCCCTGCCTGACAGCCAGTGCTGGATGTAACCCTTGGGACAGAAGAGGTTGTGCACCCCTGGAGTCAAGTAACACAAGGCAGGCCAATCGGCTGCCCTGGCATGAGACAGCTTCTCACATTTACCTATTTCCCCTGGTGTTGCAGATGCTGGAAGCCCGGGTTATGAACTGGTCGGAGACGAAACCATCTTCCCTGGGCGCTGGAGGGAAGCGAGTGTGCAGAGAAGCGAAGCCGGAAGGCAACAGAGTCCTGGGTAAGAATTCCGTGCATCCCCGGCCATCAGGATCCTCTGGCATCCCTTAAGAATAGCATCGGCTTAGCCCTTTTCTCTCCAGGTAGCTTAACACAATGGCTGTTTTTATCACTTCCATTAATAGCCAACTCCAGCATCGACTGCAGAAAGAAATATACCCTAGACAGGGCTCCTGTGGGAATTGTTTCATCATGCTCGGGGGGGGGGGAGAACCTGGAGGGTTTCAAAAAGTTTTTAAAACATCGGTTTTGAAAGCCGCACAAACCCAGAGTTTTTTTTTTAAAAAACAACCACAAGAAACCCAACCCGCTCAAAACTGGGCACACTCGGCAGGCTTGGAAACTGGAGTAAAAACTGGGGGAAGGAATGCTTTTGCAAGGGAGATGTGATAAAAAGAAAATTGTGCTTCCTGTTTGAGTTTCTTTCCCCCCCCCCGGCCGCTGCGTGTTTGTAAACTACAGTTCCCATCATCCTCAGCCACTGTCTGTGCTAGCTGTCTTTCGTTAGAAATCTACCCGTGTTTCTAGGAAACGCGGGAACACCGTTGGAGCTGGCTTCCATTATAGCCTGGGTTTAAATGGTGTGTTTAACTTCTTTGTTTTTTTTTTTTAGTCTGTGCTTTGTCTGCCTTTTTAATGTTGTTGTTGTTGTCATGTGCTGTCAGATCACCTCTGACTTATGCAAACCCTACGGAGGAGCAGTTTTCAAAAGGCCTTGTCCTCAGTTGCCCTGGTCAACTCTTGCAAATTCAAGCCTGAGGCTTCCGATAGGGAGTCAGTCCATCATCCCTTCGGTCTTCCTCTTCTCCTGCTGCTTTCCACCTTTCCCAGCATGATTGCCTTTTCCAGGGAATCCTGCCTTATGTACCCAAAGTAGGATAGTCTCAGTTTCAACATTTTTACCTCCAGAGAGAGTTCAAGGTTGATTTGATCCAGGATCCACTTATTTGACTCTCCTCCAGCACCACATTTCAAACAAATCATTTCCACCCCCCCCCCCGTCAGCTTAATTATCCAACTCTCACACCCATACATGGTGTTTGGACATACAATAAGGTGGATGGTCTTGGTCTCCAGGGACATATCCTTACACTTGATGACCCTTTCCCATTTATTTATTTATTTATTTATTTATTTATTTATTTATTTATTTATTTATTTATTTATTTATTTATTTATTTATTTATTTATTTATTTATTTGATTTATATCCCGCCCATCTGGTCTGGTCGACCACTCTGGGCGGCTTACAATAAAGAATATATAATAAACCATAAAAATTTAACAAACAGACTGTGACACATGCAATAATAGAACAAAACCTTTGAAAATATATTTTCAATAATAGAATCATGCAGTGCAGGTGTGGGTCTGGAGTCATATGTTCTGGCTCCTTGCACACCAATCTGCCCCATGGGTAAGACCCCATTGGTCTACTCTCATTGGTTGGTGAGAATTATGGGGTAACTCTTATCTGTTATGCTGCTTGATCCCAATTTAAAGATTTTTTTAATGGATCAACAGGAAAGTTTCCATATTCAGGACAGTCGCAGAGAATGGCTCGTGTGGAGGTCCAAATAGAATAGCAGTCCCCAGTTTTATTCTGGGCCAAAGTTTGTAGCAGCTGCTGTTGTGTGTCATCAAGTTACCTCTGACTTTCAGTCACCCTATATAGGGGTTAGTGTCCTGCAAACAATCTTATTGTGAACAGCCCTGCTCAGATCTTGCAAACTCACGGCCGTGACTTCTTTTTGAGTCCGTCCATCTCAACGTTTGGTCTTCTCTTCCTGCTACCTTCTACTTTCCCTGGCATGATTCCCTTTCTAGTGAGCCTGGTCTTTCTCAGATATGTTGTGAATATGATGATCCAAGGGTAGGTATTATATCAAATCAATCAAGAACTTTCTCTCTCTTGAATCAAAAAGGAAGATTGTTCTTTGTTCCCATGGCTGTTTATTCAGTATTGTGCATAATGAGAAAATAAGGCCATATTTTTGATAGAGAGAGAAAAAAAGAAGAAAACAGGATATGTTGTTTTCAACGTAAAGCACCTCATAGTGCTAGAACACTCTTCTGGGTGGTTTACAACATAATTCTATGAGAAGTATTGGGTACTCGTTTACCGACTTCGATTTCGGAAAGACGGAAGGCTGAGTCAACCTTGAGCTGGCTACCTGAGCCTGTCAGGATCGAACTCGGCTTGTGAGCAGAGTCTTCACTGCAGTCATGAAGTGTAACCACCGCACCACAGGGCTCTGGATTAGGGACTTTTCGTTCTGGTTCTTGGTTTGTTTTCTTTTGCCAGAAGGAGTCTTGCTTGTCTTCCATCCCTGATTCTACAAACTGCCACTTCTGGCAGCCTCCCGGAGCAGAAATAGAGCTTATTTGACTGAATAATTTTTTCCTTCAGATTGTCTTTAATGGAAGGGTGTTGGGGCTGTGGGGAAACAGCACGAGGTCTGAGGACTCCATTTTGTCCACCCCTGTCACAAGAGTTTCTTTCTCCTCAGGGTCTCGAGTGACCTATTTCATTAGGAAACCCAAGGTCGTTTTTCTTCCCTTTTGTTTCAGACCTGGCCGACTCCAGCAGCGACCGTGGGGAGAGGAAAGGCACCCGAAACTCAGAAAACGGCCTGAGGAGCCCCAGCAGAGCCCAGCTTGGCCAAAGGAGCTTCTTCCCGGGTCCCGAGAGCAGGAAGACGTTCCACCACGACCAAGCCCTGGCGAGACACCAGAGAGCCCACCCGGCCGAGAGCCCACACCAGTGCCCAGACTGTGGGAAGCACTTCACTCAGCGTTCGAGCCTCACGATTCACCGGAGGATCCACACGGGAGAGAAGCCTTACCCTTGCCCTCAGTGCGGGAAATGTTTCCGCCAGAGCTCGAACCTGCTCAAGCATCAGCGGATCCACTCGGGCGAGAAGCCCCACCAGTGCCCGGAGTGCGGGAAATGCTTTGCCCAGCGCTCGAACCTCCTGATCCACCAGCGGACTCACACGGGGGAGATGCCCTACGTGTGTTCCGAGTGCGGGGCCTGCTTCAGCCAGCACCGAGGCCTCGTGACCCACCAGCGGATCCACATGGAAGAGATGCCGTACGGCTACGGCTGCCCAGACTGCGGGAAGTGCTTCCAACAGAATTCGGACCTCACGAAACACCTGCGGGTCCACACGGGCGAGAAGCCGTACAGTTGCTCCGAGTGCGGGAAGAGCTTTAGCTACAGCTCGAACCTCAGTAAACACCAGAGGATCCACACGGGGGAGAAACCGTACCTTTGCAATGTGTGCGGGAAAAGCTTCAGCCACCTGTCCACCCGCAACACCCACCAGAGGGTCCACACGGGGGAGAGGCCGTACGGCTGCACCGAGTGTGGGAAGAGGTTCATATCCAGCTCCAAGCTCACCCGGCACATGAGAACGCACTCGATATATACCCCGTACATCTGCAACGAGTGTGGGAGGAGCTTCAGCACCCACTCGAGCCTCACCGCCCACCAGAGAACCCACGCGGTTGAGAGCTACGGCCTGGGCGGCTTGTGGGAAGGGGCGGATCAGGGCCCTAGCAGCCGCTCCAGTAGGGGGTCTCCTCTGTGACTCGATGCCTGTCCTGTCCTTTACGATGTAGTGTGTCCTGGTCATGCATAGGTCCGTTGTGATACTTATAGGCAAGGTGCTAGTCCCTAAGGTGTTGGGATTCGGAAGCCTGCGCAGTGTAGGCAAGAAGTGAGAATAGGGAAGCATAATATAGCGTTAGTTTGATGGGTTTTGGAAAATAGAAGTAGGTTGGGGGGAAAAAATTAGGATAGTGAGAAGGATAGAGGCACCCTTTTGATCCTACGTTGTTTGTTTGTTTTAAGAGCAGCGTAAAGCCTAGTACAGTGCACAGATCCAGAGAGTTTCTCGTGAGCAGCCTAAGAAAAGCACAAAAAAATTTACCTGGTTTTAGCTCCCTTTTAGTTAAGCATGTTCCGGCTGCACTTTAAGCCCTGTGATAGCTAAATAGTGCTTCCAGCTTCAGAAGCAGCCTACCTCTTGAGTACCAGGAGTTTTGGCATAAGCAATGAATAAAGGCTCTGGCCTTCATACCGGGTCTCTGAGCTTCCTGGAAGCCACTTGCTAGTCTCTGTTAGAAGTGAAATGCTGGGATAGACAATGAATATTTCAGGTCTGATTCAGAAGATGAAAAGCAAAGGTTCAGTATGAACTCTTGGTTCATAAGGGAGGAAAAATCCCCAATCCACATAAATTGGATCAGTGTGAATTGTTGGAAATACAGTGGTGCCTCCCTTAATGATTACCTCGTTAAATGACGAATCCACTTTACGATGTTTTTTTTTGCGATCGCTATTACAATCGCAAAACGATGTTCCTATGGGGAAAATTCGCTTCGCGACGATCGGTTCCCTGCTTCGGGAACCGATTCTTCGCATTATGACGTCTAAAAACAGCTGATCGTCGGGTTTCAAAATGGCCACCTGCTGTGCAAAATGGCTCCCCGCTGTGTTAAGGACGCATTCCTCGCTATACAGACACCAGAAAATGGCCGCCCTATGGAGGATCTTTGCTGCACGATGAGGTATTTCGCCCATTGGAACGCATTGAACGGTTTTCAATGCATTTCAGTGGGTTTTTTAATTTCGCTTGATGCCGATTTCGCTTAGCAATTTTAATGGAACGCATTATCGTCGTTAAGAGAGGCACCACTGTAAGAGGTTTTAAGATGCTCCAGAGACTGGGTAGTAGGGAAATATCTGAAGAAGTATCAAAACTGGGCTGTGCATCAAGATTGTAAGACCTGCATTTAGATTGAGGGTTCAAAATGAAGAGTAGGCACCACCATTAGCAGATATGACTAAAGGCAAAGGAAGTTTCAAGGGATGCATGTTAAGATAGAAACAATCTCAGTTTCACGTACACTCCTAGTGAGATTTGACCAGGAAAAGGGGGTCATAGACCCATGATAATGGGTAGCTGTATGAAAATTTTGCATAGTGTGTGGCAGCTGTGGAAAAGTAGGTTTTAACACATTAGGAGTAGGCATAAAAACAACTTCCAAATACAGTAAGACCCCTGTATCTACAGGGGATTGATTCCAAGCCCCCCGCCTTTTTGGTTGTAGCAAACTGCGAATAATAGCAAACGCTATATATAGCATGGTAAAAGAAAATTGGGTAATCCATATTTTCATGATATATTACTAGAACTGGCTACTAGAGGGAGCCAGAGACCATGCTGAAGAATACATGCCATGGTTTCTGGCTCCTTCTAGTGGGCAGTTCTGGTAAATACATTTTGAAAATGTATTTTTCTAGTTTTTTTAAAAAATATTTTAAATATTTTCTGACCTTGAATAAATGAAACCATAGATACTGATCCTGTGGATATGGGTGTCCTATCGTACATAATTCCTTGATACACATCTGTAGTGTGACCAGGTTTGGAATACCATGTGCAGTTCTGAATCATAGAGCTGGAAAAAAGTTAGAAAGGGCAACTAAAATCAACAGGGATGGCTGAGAAGCTGTCCAGTGTGAAAAACATCTATCTGCAGGTTCTTTTTTTTCTTTGCTAAAAAAGGGGGCCATAGAAGGGAAAGCATGCTAGAATGCTAGCGTATATATACATTTAGAACTTATGGTGAGGAGATAATGGTGAGGGATTTTTTCTCTCTTTCCCATAATAGTAGAACCCAAAGGGGTCATCCCCTGAAGCAGGGCACATAAAAGGAAGCACTTCCTCACAGGGTGCATAGCTAAACTGTGGAACTGGCTGCCACAAGGTGTAGTGACGACCACCTAGGTGGGTGAATTTTTTAAAAAATGGATTAGACAAATCATGGTGGCTGCTAATCATGGCGGGTATCTCCATTCCCTCCAGTACTGGGGGCGGTATGTGATCTTTGTAAATTGGTTTCAGAGGAACATGGGGGGGGGGAGGGTACAGTAGACTTCACGGCCTGCTAGCATCCTGTCCCAAAACAGTGCCTCGCACTAATGGAGTGGTATATAAATCAAAGAAATAGAACAATTAAATCCCTCCTGTTAACGGGTTCTGGATGGCCACTGAGGAGGCGGAATGCTGTACAAGGCAGACCCTTGGCTGAAGCCTGTAGACCCTTTTCTCATGTCTTTGTTCTACTAATTAATCCACGCTGATGAGGAAGTTACCTTTGCAGTTCTGAGAGAGAGAGAAGCAAAGGTAACCACCACCACCCCCCGCTTTGTGTTATTTGAGAAGTCCCTAATCCCAGTGGCAGTCATGCACCTGTTTCTGGCCAACACAGTTTAAGAATGATATTGGCAAGGTGGGACCTCTCCAGAGGAGGATGACCGAGGTGGTCAAAGTTGTGGGTGCCGAGCCCCCGGGGTTGAGGGAGTTCTTGCGTAGGTTTAGCCTGGAGGAGTGGTGAGATGAGAACCAGAGTAGGCCTTTGGTCTAGAAGGACGGGGTAGAAATCCAATAAAATAAAATGATGTTAAAACATGGGATCGGCTGTTCAGATGGAACAAACCTTGTTCTCTGCTGCTCCGGAGAGCCCAAGTTGAACTCAACGGGTTCTGATTACAAGGGAGGAGATGGGAACGCAACCTGAGGAGGACGTTCCTGGCCGTAGGATCTTTTTGAAAGTGGTTGGGTCTCCCCTCCATGGGAAGCTCTTGAACAAAAGGCTGGGTGGCTGTCCATCAGGGAAGCTTTACCTGTGGGTTGCCCGCCTGGGCAGGGTGCTGGTCTCGGTGGCCTTAGTAGCCCCTTCCTCCACTACCATTCTAGGGGGTCTTTGTTTTCAGAAAGGGGGTCCCGGCCTTTTTTTTTTTTAATCCCAGAATGCTACAGTAGTCTAGGGAGGAATGCTAGTCTTTGGTGCTCCAGTTGTCTTGGACTGTAATTCCCATGATGGGCGTGGACGATGGGAGTTGTGGACCAAAACATCTAGAGGAGGGGCTCAGCGTTCTCCGACTCTGGTCTAGCCTTGTTAACAGCACCACTTAGGAGTGGCTCCTTCGATCCCCTGTTCCACCCCCTTTTTTTGGACATTGAATCCTTGCCAGCACTGCCTGCCTTGCTTTTTTCCCCTTTCTTACCCCCCCCCCGCTCCATCTGCTTTGCTTAACACCCAGCCCCACAAAGAGTGTGAGAAGGCAGTGCCCTCTGTGTATGGTCACCGGAGTTCCATAGTTTAGTTCTTTGGCTCCGGAGTCAGAGGTTGGGAATCTGGAATCTCCCGCTGTGCCTCTTTGATCGGGGCTGGACTGGATGGTCTATAGCAGCATTTCCCAAAAGTGTGCACCAGGGCACGGAAGAACGCCGAGAATCGCACCCAGGGGGACCATAGAATCCTCTCTTCCTCTCCCCCTTCCCGCCTCCCCCACCCCCAACCACACTATCATAAAGCACCTACTTCCAGTTTCTCTGGTATCCGTGCGTGATGGAGAGAGGGTACCCTGGACCAGGATTGGGTTTCTTGCCCTCCTGTTCGCAAGGGAGAGCCTCTGCCCTGCCCTCCCCGGCCACCCACAAAAATGCAGCTTCTCCGTTTTTCCAGAAGCTCCTTAACATCAGAGAAGTCAGGCCACAAGTGTGTTTCCGTTAAACAATACAATACAAAAAACATGTGGCACCTTAAAGACTGACCAGTATATTGTAATACAGTACTGTATACTATAAGGTTTTGTGGACATAGTCTCTGGTTCCATCTAGTGGCAGTTGTTGTTTAGTCTTGTCCGACTCTTCGTGACCCCATGGACCAGAGCACGCCAGGCCCTCCTGTCTTCCACTGCCTCCCGGAGTTTGGTCAAATTCATGTTGGTCGCTTCGATGACACTGTCCAACCATCTCGTCCTCTGTTGTCCCCTTCTCCTCCTGCCTTCACACTTTCCTAACATTAGCGTCTTTTCCAGGGAATCTAGTGGTTAGTCCTGGTAATACACTTTGGGAAGGCGTATTGTCTAGGTTTTGGAGTTTTTTATTTTATTTTTTTCAGGCAGCGGATAAGTGAAACGATGGGTACTGATCCTGTTGATACAGCCGTCCTGCTGTACTGGGGAGCTGTGAGCTGAAAACGTTTTAGAACCACTGTTCTGTAGGGTCCCTTCCATCTCTGCCATTCTAAGGTGCCACCAGTCCTTGAGTGTGTAATGGTGTAGTTCGGAAGCCGAGTTTCTCCCGTTCATTGTGCTTGTCTGTTTTGCTGATTGGACACCTTCCTTTCCCTCTGGGGTCTTTCCTGGCTGGGAATGTAAAATGTGCTTCAGTTTCTGAATTAGACCAAGTGAGCTGGAACTAGCATCAAAATATGTAGTCCTAGAAAGTTTTGGGTGCCGGCCAGCTGTGCCCTTATTTCACCCCCCCCCCCCGGGTTCTCTAATGCCCCTCCTGGAATATACTCAGGGCAGAATCCTGCTAGGGAAAAACAGCATGGCCCATCGGGTATAGAGCTAAATGTGATTTCCCACCTACAGTTGAAAGCAACAAGACTTCTGTGCGTGCAAGAAGATGGTGAACGTTGCCTTGTGCAAATGAGTATCATCACGCTAGATCTGTAGAGCTGGAAGGGACCCTACAGGTAACTGAGATAGAACGGGGTGTTGTACATGCAGTAAAAGAGGAATTGCTGGATAGGCCAGGGGTTTAAGCATCTGGCTGCTGATCCAGAGGGTTGGGAGTTCGGTCCCCCACTGTACCTGCTTGACAAGGGCTGGACTTGATGATCTAGAAGGTCCCTTCCAGCTCTGCTGTTCTAAGATGATTATTACTGCTATTATTATAATCATCTGCCCTCTATATTCTAGACTCTCCCTGCCTGCTCACTTCTCATGAGGCTATTTTGTTTTGCTCTCCCCTCTGACATTATTTTTTCTGCAGCTGCAGAACATGGGGGTTCCCTTTCTCTCTGATGCTGAATGTCCTCTTTTTTTCTTTGTGTTGGTGTCTGTGAGTGTGTGGTGTTTTGGCTCCCCAAAGATTCTCACTTGGAGCTTGTTGTTAATTATGACATACCTAAAGGGCAATTGAGCAGGACTACACTTTATAGGCACAAAGATGGGCCAGTGTCACACTCCAGGGCATAAATCCCCAGGAATGTATAGCGTTCTCCACCTAAAAGAATTGTTGGTGAGCTCTTATTATGAGTTTAGTGCCGAGCTGAGCTGACACTCTGTTGGCTTGTTTGTTTTTCTGAATATCAATTATGTCATCATTTGTGTTAGAGTGGAGGAGAAATCGGTTTCACCCATTTTTTAGTAGAAATGTGCCGGATTTTACCATTCTGGACCATGCAGACCAAAACTCCCAGTACCCTTTAAAATCTGCATTTCTCTCAATTTTGCAGTGGAGAGCTCCTGTCTGAAAATGGCTGCAAAGGGCATGTGCCACTGAATGCTTTCCTGTTGCACTTTCAAGTTCAGAGTAGAGATGGGGATTTTCGTATTTGTAAACAAAGACAAATATCCCCGTCCCAGGTGCACCTAATGACGGGTCCGGGCCTCGGCACCGGCCCATCCAATCGTGCATTGCCATGCTGCCAACGTCATGCTCTTTGCACCAATCAGGGCAGGAGCTCTGCCATCTCCCTGCTCGGTTAGCCATTCCAGGTGGGAGGACAAATCTCCCTGCACAAACTACTTGAGTGTCCAATCGAGCAAGGAGACGGTGGAGTGACTGCTGCGATTGGCATGAAGAGCGGGATGCTGGCAGCACTGCGGCATGTAAGTGAACTAGGACAGGACCCGCATTAGGTGCATCTGAGACGGGATATTTATAGTGGTTCAGGAATACGAATATTCCCCATCTCTAGTCCAGAGACTTGAAAATTCAGGACACTATGTGTTATTTCTTCTGTCATCCCCCCCTTGGAAGTTACAAGAGATGTAATTGCCTGTAACTAGTTACTTTGGAGATAATTATACTGTAATTGCTAGTTACAAAGTTACTTTTTAGGTGTAATAAGTAGTAACACCTACCCTACTTAGGTCTAACAACTAACACCTACTTTTAAAAAATTAGTTTTTCAAGAATAAGAACTTTAGAGGCATGTTGACAGGATTTCTCCCCCACCCCCAAATTTTTCAGCCACCAATCTTTAAATTAACTAGAAAAGGAGAGAGATTCATGGAGAATCTGTATAGACTATTAATAAATACCATGAATGAAAGCGCATTAGTTTCTGTGTTCAACAATATTAACCACAACTAGATAGTGCTCATATATTACAATTACATGTAGGTACACATATGTAGGTATATATAAAGACAGCTCAGTTCTTAAAAAAGGTATAACACTGTATATAACACAGTCTTTTCTTTTGCTTTTCTATTTGTCAAAAGAGATCTGACCCGTTGCTTTCTTGTTAATGCAAGTTTGGATAAACTCCCATCAGTTTCGCCAGCTTGAGCCCCTGTTTTCTTATCTTTATCCAGAGAGGGTGTGTATTTCTATTTTTTTATAATTACCACGGCTTCAAAGCTAATACACGGAAAGCTTAATCTTCAGGGCTGTTATCTAGGGTATTGGTTCTCCAACTGGGGTCCCCAGATGTTCTCGGACTGCCGTTCCCAGAAGCCTTCACCACTTGCTGTGCTGGCCAGGATTTTTGGGGGCTGCAGTCCAAGAACATCTGGGGAGCCCAGTCTGAGAACCACTGATCTAGAGTACATCATGTTGGTTCAATGTTCCTATGACCCCATCAGATTGTGGTTAAGTTAAAATAATATTGTTGAACATCAATCTTTTAAGTGGCAAGGGAAGTATTCTTTTATTTTGATTTTTGTATTTTTATACATATTCCTAAAATGAACTACTAAAAATTGGCCACTAAGCAGTGCGTCTCTGGATTTTTCTGGCTTGTCGTCAACAACGATAGCTCAGTGGTCTAGGTATCTGGGTGCGGAACCAGAGGTTGGGAGTTCGATTCCCCACTGGGCCTCCTGCAAGAGGGTCTGCATTTCTTTTATTATTTAACAACACAATGTGTTGATACACAACGCAACACACTGCTTGTGTGATCAGAGAAATCTAAGTACAGTAATGAGTAATGTGACTAATTCTTTTTAAAATATAAATGTTACCAGCTCTGTTCAAAGCCTTCCTTCTCTCAACCCAGCGTCCTCCCAGCTGATTTGGGCTAAAGCTCTTATCCTGGTGGGGGATGATAGGACTTGGAATCCAACTCATCTGGATCAAAATTGGATGAGATGGCGGTAGTCTTCCCCATATGCTTTCCCGTTTTGACTTCTAACCACAGCTTGAAAATGTTAATTTTTTTAGGCTCTTAACCCCTAGAATTCCCCAGATGGCCTGGTCAGTGGCACGCAGGCTAAGGGGAGGTTCTCCAATCAACGCTCCAGAAAGCGATCTTCCCAGGCTTTTGGTTCTCGGTTCATTGAGCGAGCGAGTGGGTGAACGAGGCTGAAGTCCAAAACCCTTCTGCATCCAAAGGAAAGTTTGAGTGCTTGCAAAGTGTTAGGGGAATAGCGGGGCTTTGGTGGTCATCCAAGCCCTCTAAACTGGCATGGATGTAGCAAACACGTCTTTTGCTCCAAAACAGCAGGGCTAGAACCCGTGGGTGGGAAGTTCCAGGGAAGCAGCGTTTTGGCTAAGCCTTAGGAGAAACTGGCTAAGTGGGAGAGTTTTTCAGCCTTGGAAACGGGAGTCTCCCGGGGGGGGGGGCTCTCGGCCACTGGATGGCGGTGGGATGTCCATCGGCCAGGCCTGCCGTGATCATGGCAAGACTCTTGCCTTAAGTAAGGATGGGGAAAGATCAGAAGTGGGGCGACGTGGGGCCCCTTGCCGCTCCCATTGGGCACTGCCCAAATTGTTCGTGCCGCAACCCAATCGCCCGCCTTTCTGGTATCTTCCCTGGAAAGTTAGGAGACGTCTCACTGTGCAGAATGGCAGAACTCTTAGGATGTTGTTTACACTTTGTAAGATACCCAGCTTTATAAATGACAACTTATTTTAGGTACCAGACTGTTGGTTAGCTGTCAATTGAAGGTAGGCAGATGTCCGTCTTCCTGGATCTACTTTATGGGATATGATTTTTTTTTTTTGTAACTTGATTTCTGAGATCTACCACTGAGTTCTTGGTGCAAAAGACATTCATTTATGGTTTAGGTTTCTGGCTGTGGAGCCAGACGTTGGGTGTTCAATTCCTCACATTGCCTCCTTAAGAGGGGCTGGATTTGATCATAAGGTCCCTTCCAGCCCTGCAGTTCTATGATTATTAATACTATAGATTCTTTGTTAACTAACACCGACCAGCCTAAGTCCATTGACATAAATTTCAACAATGAATTGCCACCAGTTATGAAGTCGGGGCTTGTTTCTCTTGCTGTGTGAACTTAGCATGCAACAAGGACAAGTGTTGACTTCTTAACTGGTGGGAATTTGTCACTGAAATTTACACTGTTGGAATTATGCTCGCAGAAGTATGTAATAGGATCCTGGACATTTCTCTGCTGTGTCTGTGTGTGTATGTATGTGTAATTAAATACTTCTCAAGATATTGCAAGAGTGCTTATTTCTTTTCCTCCCTCTCCTAACCCATGCTTTGGCAAAACTGTACGCAGTTGTTTTACCATTTGGCGTTTTAAACTTGAAATGTCCAGCACCATAGCTGTCACCCGTGTTAGTCAGAGTCAGCCATCTGCTGCCTCAAAGGGCAGAGCTCAAGGGATGGTGAATCACAAACCACAACTTCAAATTTCAATTTTCGTAGAATTAATGGGTTTGGAAGGGGCTGACAAGGCCATCGGGTCCAAACCCCTGCTCAGTGCAGGAACCCAAATCAAAGTAGATATGAGAGATGGCAGTTGTAATCTGCTCTTGAATGCCTCCTCACCAACTCCTGAGGTCATTGGTTCCAATGTTATACTGCTCTAACAGTTAAGAAACCTTTTCCTGATACAGTATTCAGTTTAAATCTGGCCTCCTTTAACTTGCGCCCATTGTTGTGTGTCCTGCAGTCTGGGATGGTTGAGAACAGATCCTGCCCCTCCTGTGTATGGCTACTTTCAAGTATTTGAGAAGTGCTATCCTGTATCTCCTCAGTCTTCTTTTCTCAAGGCTAAACGTGCCCAGTTCTTGCAGTCTTTCCTCACAGGGCCTAGTTTTCTTTTTGCCCTCCTCTGAACTTGTTTCAGTTTGTCAGCATCCTTCTTGAAGTGTGGTGTCCAGAAGTGGACACAGTACTTAAGATGAGGCCTACTCAGGCCCGAATTGTGGGGAATGAGTACCTCGCAGGATTTAGAGACTATGCTTCTGTTAATGCAGCCTAAAATGGCATTGGCCTCTTTTTTTTTGACAACATTGTAGTCTACAATTAGGTGGAAATGAGTAGTAATTCCACTTAAAGAGACATACAATGGCCGTTTGCTTCAGGGGTGGAAGAATCTGAATGGGGAAGGGCTTCAGAAGAGACCTTCCTGCAACAGCTAAAAGACTGATCTTTAAGAATAGCTGAGATTTTTTTTAAATTGGGTTCTTTAAAATAAACCTGCAGATTTGTTTATAAATGGAGTGGGAAATAACTTGGGATCATTTAAAAAAAAATCAGTTTAGCAGACACGGAAAAAATGATAAATTGGTGCATTGAAGGAAATGTTCTCAAAAGTCTGCCTTTAAATCCCTGAGTATTCAGCCATGTTTGTTACATTAAGTTAGAGTTTCTGTCTCTAATCCTCACCCCCTCTTCACAGGTTTCTCAGTTTTTAACAGGACAGGTAGAATACAATCCTCTCTGTACTTTGAAATAATTTTACATATTGACTTGGTCTAGTGTAGGTTGGTGATGATCTCATTTGGTTCATTTTTGATCATGATTTGCCCAGACATGCAAAGTTCTTCATTATTAAAGAGAAAATGGGATTTCTTTTAAAAAAAGAAAAATGTTAGAAAGCAAAATAACATGGCCCATCCCTGAGAAATGTTATCCCTCCCCTGCCCCTCCCAGTGCTGGGTATTGTAGTCACTGCCTCTGGGTTAAAGACCAGGATTGTATATATACTTATGTGATTTGAGGAAAAGAAACTGTAGAAAAAAGTGGGATATAGGGCATCGTATATATAAATTGTTCAAATTAACAAAGTCTGTGTGTGGTTGCTTGTTTTTCTTCTTCTTCGGAACGTACTGTTTATGCTTTTCCAGGCAAGGGGGCAAAAAGTGATCTGGGGTGCTATGGTTTGTATTAAGTTTCTTGCTGTCTCCCCACCCCCGCCCCCGCCAAATACCTCAGGTGTTTTGGCTAGAATGAGTGGTTCAAGTACACTTTTCTTGAGGGGTAGAAACTTGCAATTTTCTTCAAAAACAAAACAAGACTTTCAACATGACATCCAGTCGCCCAAAGTACGTGTACTGAAATCAGCGCATTCCTTAGGACTACAGTTAAACTTCCTTTTTAAAGATTGGAAACCCAGAATCCTTTAGCCAAGCGTCCATAGTAAAATTTGCGGAAATGTATAATAGTTCAGTGGTTTAGTATCTGGCTGTGGAGGCAGAAGTTGGGAGTTTGAGCCTCGTGGGAGAAGAGCCAGCCTGGGTGGCCTTGGGAAAGCTGCGCAGTCCCAGGGCTCCCCCTAGAGGAAGGGAAGGGTAAACCGTAGGTCAGAATTGTCTTGTTGGCCCACGGTTGTTATTACAGTGTATTTCAGAGACTTGTTTTGATTCTGGCTTTCTAACAGCAAGGTTGCCCATGTGGCCTTCTTACTGAGTCCACTGGTCCTTGCTCCTGTGTTGATGTTGGCCACTTCTGACCCGTCCCGGATGCCATAGACCGTAAGGCTGTATTCGGTGCTGGGCGTCAGGCCACGAAGCACCGCGGAACGCTTGTCCCTGGGCACGGCCACTTCCTTGGCAGGCGGAGGGCTTCTCCCATTCCCACCTCACTCTCCCACTATATTTTGGAAAAGCTGTTCTTTCAGAAGAAGGTCTGGGCTGGCCATTTTTTACTTAAGGACTATGATGTCTAAGCACAAACCTGTTCCAGTAGGTTAATCTTCTTCATCATAAACCACAATAATAAAAACAACAATTGTGTTGTCCTTTAACTGCAGAGCGGGAAGGTACACCTCCGGATCATCGAGTCCAACTCCTCTCAAGGAGACCCAGTGGGGAATTGGAACTCAACCTCTGGTCCTGCAGCCAGACATCTAAGCCAGGGTTGTCGGACTGGAAGTGGTATAGCAGTAATGCGCAAATCTGAAAACTTTATTGGGACGCATGTGCTTTCTTCTGCCTAGAGCATTGACCTATTTCTATGCCCCCCAACAACATTAATGAGGTTTCTATCCTAAAAGGTAAACAAGAACTGAAAATTCCAATGAGAGAATAAAAAACATCCATTTAGGAGGGTCACACCACAGATACCGACTACAGAGGGGATGTGCAATAGCTGTAATCTTATCTCTGCAAAAAGCAATACAAAAAAAAATTAAAACACGGGGTTTGGAAGCGTTCAAAAGGGCTGGGGAACTGATACGAATCGTGATAAGGGGAACATCAGCTGGACATTAGAGGAATTCCCATTACATTCAGCATTTGATGTAGAACTTGCATGCTATCAAATTGACTTCATGGTGACCCTATGAGCGAGTGATTGCCAAAAGGTCCTACCCTTGACTGCCCTGCTCAGCTCTTGCAAAGTCAACCCTGAGGTTCCTTGAGGGAGTCAGACCATCTCATATTCGGTCTTCCTCTTTTCCTGCTGCTTTCCACCTTTCCCAGCATTATTGGCTTTTCCAGAGAATCTTGCTTTCCGACTATGTGTCTAAAGTAAGGACATCCTCAGTTTCAACATTTTTTCCCCCTGGAACCCCAGGTTATCCTCAAAGCGCCAGTGTTGTTTGTTTGCTCCAATCTGCTTTTTCTACTCTCCAGCTTTCACACCTGTATACGGTGACTGGGAATGCAAGAGTATAGATGGTCTTGGTCTCCAGTGGTACAGCCTTTCATTCGATGTGGAACTTAGAGGGGCTAAAATGCTACCTTTGGAAAAGCTGTCACTTCGTACTTGTTCCCAATGAGCCACATTTCTTCTTTGAAGACCCTCTCAGGTGGATCTTTCCTGCATTCTTTGCAATCCCATTTTACTTTTTCCCTGTCTGAATGACACAACAAAGAGTCTTGGGACACCTTAAGACAGCGGTCCCCAACCTTTTTCACCCCGCAGACTGGCTGGGGAAGCTGTGTGCATGCGCAAATGGCAGCACAGCGCTCATGCGGGTGCGCACACCCGTGTGCATGTGCGAACAGTGACAGCACCCTTTGTGCCTGCACGCAAGTGCCCGCACAAGCACCACACTGCCGTTTGCGCATGCACATAAGCACATGCACAGGCGCAAACAGGCTTTGCAGGGTTGAGTGCGTGCGGACGGTGGGGCAGGAGGTCTGTTTTCATGGCCCAATCCAGTTCGGGCCACGGACCAGCACTGGGCCATGGACCGGGAGTTGGGGACCTCTGCCTTAAGAGATTCACTATTTTCCTTTGACATAAATGTTCATGGAACTGAAGCCTATATGTGGAGTGTTACTTGAGGAGGCGTGGATGTGTAATTTATTTATTCATACATTTATTTGATTTCTACTTTCTCCCGCTGATGGAACTCAGGGAAAAGCAGATACAGTACTGGGGGATATATAAATGCAAATAGTATTAGCATGGCTATTCTACATTAATAATAATGGTCATGTGCCATCAATTCAATTCTGACTTATGATGACCCTTTTCAGGGTTTTTCAGGTATAAAAGTGGTTTGTCAGGCCCATCTTCTGTGGGTGCCCTGGGACTGCACCCTTTGCCCACGGCCACACAGGCTGGCTCTACTTAGAGGAGGCACCATGGAAAATTGATCCCTCAACCTCTGGCACAGCAGCCAGATGCCTACTGATGGGGACACAAGAGAGGGCCTTCTTCTCTCTGGCAGCTCCCAGATTATGGGATGCTCTCCCTCAAGGAGATCAGGCTTCCTCTTATCCTTCCACTGACAGCTGAAGGCCCATCTCTTCAATTCGTGATTGAATCCCCGAATGCCTTTTAAAGTTGAGATCGTTTTCAATGTTTACTTGCTTTTAGTTATTCAGTTGTATTTCAATTAGAGTATAGTTTAATTGTTTTTAATGTTCAACTTCTTTTTTTAATTCTATTCTTTTTAATATTACGAGCCACCTCTGGTCCCCTGATCGGAAAATAAGGCTGTCTATAAATCAAGCAACCAATCCCCGCTTACCCCTCCTTGCAGAACATTTCTTAAAAGTGCTGGTCTGCCTCCCAATGCAAACCCTGTTTACATGCACCTATTGTGAAAATTGCACATTCATTCTGATTTATGATTTCTGCTCTTTAATGAGTTAGCTACCTGTAAAGACAACCTGCCTTCTTAATCAATCAGAAGTTGGAAAATTTTCTTTTTTTACATTACAGTAACCCTACTGGATGAAGCTAAGGCCCATGTAGTCCAGCATTTTGTTTACACAGGCGGTGACCAGTTTCTCCAGTAAAAGCCCCATTAGTAGGACATGGGTACAATTGAACCCCCTGCCTCACATTCCCAGGCAACTCATACACAGAGACCTACTGCACCCAAGACTCAGAAATATGCATGATCAATGACGTGTCATTAGAAGAAGGAGTTCCTTGACTGTTGAAAAATGTTTGATTGCACCTTCTGTCTTTTGCAGATCATCTTGCTTTGTTTTGCCAAGGTTCATTGGAGGTAAACACAGTCATTGTTAATAAGAATGATTGGCCTGTCAGGAAACTCTGCCACATCTGCCACATCTCTAGAACAATAATAGGATTTCTGCTTCTAATGCCTTGCTTTCTGTAACATATAGCTTCGTCCGTCTTAGTGGTTTAGCTCAGTGGTTCTTAACCTTTGTCACTCAGGTGTTTTTGAACTGCAACTCCCAGAAACCTCAGCCAGCAGAGCTGATGGTGAAGCCTTCTGGGAGTTGCTGTCCAAAAACATCTGAGTAACAAAGGTTAAGAACCAGTGGTTTAGCTCTTTGGCTGCAGAGCCAGAGGTTGGGAGTTTGATACCCCACTGTGCCTCCTTGACAGGGACTAGACTCATGTGATGTTGATGATTATGATAATTATAAAGAAAATAATAGATAGCCATCCTGACTAGCAGCAACAGGTGGCCCTTTCTTCCCTGACTTTATTAGATTCCTTTTGAAAGCTGCCCAGAAAAGGAAATTTTCCAAGCTTTGCTAATTACTGCTAAGTTTGTTCAGAAGCTTCCCGGTGAAGGACCTTTGTCAAATGTACACAAATGCGCAGTATATACTGTGTTTCCCCGAAAACAAGACAGGGTCTTATATTAATTTTTGCTCCAAAAACACATTAGGGCTTATTTCCAGGGGATATTTTTTCATGTATATCAGTCTACATTTATTCAAATACAGTCATGTCATCTTCTTCTGGTTGCTGCACAATGGTGGGGGGTGGGGTTTATATTAGGAGCATCCTGACAAATCATACCAGGGCTTATTTTCGGGGAAAAGGTAGGATTAGTACTGTAGTACTTATAGGGTTGTTGGTACAAGGCTTGATCACTAGGTGGCAGGAGGAAACTGATGTACAGTATTTCAGATATGAACAAAGACGGATCCCTTCTAAGGATTCAGTTCAGTCGCTGCTTATAACATGACTTGTGATATGGCAGCTATGGAGAAAATTCAGAGCCCCTTCTTGATAAGAGCAAGTCCAGTTTCAGGAACAAAAATATTTGTCCTTTACAATGAAAAGAGACTTGCGTGTGGCCTTTTACACGACTCCGATTCAAACAAATGGATACAATAATCAAGAGGGGGTAATTTTTGGGGGCATACGTGTACAAAACAGACATTGCTGCTGTGGGTATGATAAAGTAGAACATCTTGCCCACTATTTGCTGCACTGTCAGTTATATGCCAATATTAAAAAAACATTACTTTGCCCCGCTCTTTAATAGGATGAGGAGATGGGATGACGAGAGAAAAATAGACTCCTTCTTGTGTGGATCCAGCATGTACATAACACTGAGGGTTGCTCTTTATGTGCTGAAGGCAGCCTCCCTTAGAAAGAAAGAGGATTAAATGTATGATTTTTTAAAATTATATAGCAGAGTTCTATAAGGATTTTAAATCAAGGCTTTACAGGATTAATAGTAAATTATCTTAGACTGAGGACCTGATGGATATAATTCTGAGTATTTGGTTTATATACGAGATACATGTGATCCAATTTCCTTTTTTCATGCAAGAGCCGATCCTTTGCAAGTTTATAAAATTCAATAATGTTATTGTATATGGTGAATGATTGATGAAATGGTCCGTAGTCGTCTTCAATAAAAAAAAAATTTGACTGACTGATAAGAGCAAAATCCTGAAACCCAGCACTTGGCTTATTGCCATAGGCTTCTGGGGCTGAGCTCTTCTTAGATTTATATATTTATGTTGCTTGAGACTGTGTACAGAGTTCTCCACTTTTATCCACACAACATCCCTGGGTCAGGTGGTGAGGGCCAGAATGCCACAGACTGGCTCTAGATCAGCCATTCTCAATGGGGGCGACATTGGATCCCTGGGGGAGGGGCATTAGCCCATTTGAAAAAGACTGAAAAATGTAAGACATTTCTGACAGATATCTATTCATGGGATAGCCTTGTTTGACAAGGGGCCCTGGAACCTGAGAAAATCTCCTAAAAGGGTGGTGGCCTAAGAATAGGTTGAGAATGGCTGCTCTAGATCACTCAGTGAGTTTCTGGGGGTTTGAACCCAAGTTTCCCTAGTCCTGTTAAAACATTAACCACTCCATGCCAGTGAACATGTAGGCATCCTTCAGTCTCGAGAGACTATGGTAATGTGCTCTGAATAGCGTCTAGTGTGGCTGAGAAGGCCAATTCGAGAGGGACAATCCCTTCCACACTGAAGACAAATACAATCTGTCCCCTGTCCAGCTCCCTGGTTTTGCTGGTTTGGGGACTGCCTCTTTGCCTCGGCCTGCTGGACAAGGGTCTCTTCAAATTGGGAGAGGCCGTGCTGCACTGCCTGCCTCCAGACTGAACGCTCAGATGTCAAGGTTTCCCATCTGTTGAGGTCCGTTCCTAAGGCCTTCAGATTCCCGCTTGCAGATCTTCTTGTATCGCAGCTGTGGTCTCCCTCTGGGGCGGTTTCCCTGCACTAATTCTCCATACAAGAGATCTTTTGGAATCCAGCCATCAGCCATTCTCAATATAAATTACTGGAGAACATAATGTTGGGTAGTAGGGTGAGCTACAGAATCAGCATGATGGCCTGGATAGGTATCTGGACTGATTAGGCAGGTTGCCCTTGATAGCTTCTCATCCTGTTTTCTGTAACAGAATAAAGGAAACCGTACCAGATTATCCATTAATATACATTGGGAATTGGCAGCCATCAGTTTTACTGGTTGATAGGATCTGGGGGTTTTGTAACTAGAATTCTGAAATCTCTCAGTGAGTTCTTAGTGCAGAAGACATACTTTTAGAATTGTATGCAAAAATCATTATACAATTATAATTGTATGCAAAAATCACATTTTGGAGATGGAACAAGAGGGGGTGCCACTTTTTAACAGAAAAATGCTATGTCTTAAAAATTGGTTCAGAACTTGACAAAATTATATTATAGGATTCCTGGGAGTTGTAGCACAAAGGTTACTTTTTAGATTTAGTGGGTTAACAGCGCCTGACTGAGCCCACAAAACACCCACCTAAAATTTCAGTGGTGGCTACCTTACGTTTTCTTCAATTCAGCAGTAGCAGAAGGGAATAAGATAGTTACTTGTAAGCAACTAGATGTTGGGAATCTTTGCTGATCCCCTTGAAACTTATTGCTAGATATAAATCTATCTTCCGCCCGCTCTTGATTTAGGAAAAAAAATATTTCATTCATGCCATAAGGGGCAGGAAATAAGAAGTCTCCTGAAATGCGAGTCCACTTAGCAAACAAATGAAGAACAGCTCTCCATTTTCCGTAAACAACTTCATTATCTCAGTTACTGTGTAATTGATGTGGACTGCACTGTGCAAGCTAAAAACCAACATACCCTGGGACATGGCTGTTTTGTGGAGGCAAGAAATCACATATTACTCCTCTGTATGTACATTAAGAAGTTAGCTTTTCACCTGGGGACTTAATGGACGGCACTATATTTTTCACACCAACTCTGTAAAAGTGGAGGACTGCTATATAATCTTCATTCCTTTAAGAAGGCAAGCATCTGTACTGGTGATTCCCAACTTTGGGTCCCTAGATGTTCTCTAAAACTCCCAGAAGGCTTCACCACTAGCTGTGCTGGCCAGAAATTCTGGGAGTCGAAGAACACCAGAGCAAATATGTTGCTTTGATTACCTTCTGTTGGCATGCAGTGGAGTTCATCAGGATGCATCTGTGGAAGTGCATATTTGCATAAATGTATAGTTCCATATATATATATATATATTCTGTACTGCCTGCAACAGGGATAAGGAAGATCTTGCCCCCAATCCCAGCATCCTTCCTCACTGCTTGTGCTGGCTAGGACTGATGGGAATTGTAGCCCAATAACATGTGGAAGGTGACAGATTGTCCACTCCTAGCCTTATAGGAACAGCTCTTGGGAGAAACTTTGGTATAAAGCACTCCAGAATGGTTTCTTCTGAGTATCATTCTGGAACCATGTAGCTTGCCTAAGGCTACATAGGCTGATTCACAGCGGGGGGAATCAAACCCCCAACCAACAGCTCCTGTAGCCAGGTATGCAGCCAGCGAAGGGGATTCTATATCCAGGTTTAGAAATCTACCTTCCTGCTTTATCCACAGTCTGATATCCTGAAATAATAAAGAGTGGACTAATTCCATTTTTAAATGACTACCCATTTGCAGAGTCAGTGATGGTTCTTCATCCTTGGTTTTTTTTAATTTACATTTTTAATATATTAAATATATATTAATATATTAAAAATGTAATTTTTAATATACTGTATATTAAATATATATTGGTGGGCACAAATAGAGTTGGGCACACACAGAATCACGAAGCAGAAAAACCAATGAGCCAGGCTGGTTTGTGGGTTCAGTTCATGACCCAGTTTGGGAATCCTGTTTCGCCAAAGCAAAATGAAACACCCATCTTTTCTCCTTGGCACTTTGTGTTTTTTTTTTCCCCAGCAAAACAGGATGGCCCGCCCACCTCCTTGCCTGCTGCGCTGTCCTTTCCAGGTGGGTGGAGGCCATTTTGGGAGGCAGTGACTGGTCCTCTGAGCATGCGCCGGCCTCCTTGCTGATCAGGGTGGAAAGCCGTGAAAAGGGGCCCCATAAGTTGGAACTGATTGATGGCACACAATTATTTATTATATCACACTGACTCCTGAGGTAAAGCACAAAGGATTTTTGGGCTAAAAAAGTTAATTACAGCCAAATTGATTGACTGGAGTCCATGAAATCCTTACTGAGGTTCAGTTCTCTTGTCAAGTTGTGCTTTATCTTGGCCCACAACGCCCAGGACCCTCCAGATTCTATGGGCCGTGGAAATGCCAGCTGGGGGATGATGGGAGCAGTAGTCCCCTAAAGTAACTTTGTCAAGCTCTACTTTATTGGACTGTTATTGGCCAGAAACCTCCATATATCACAACCACTGAAAAGGCTATAACTCCCCAAAGGAACTTTTCAACTTTCTGCTCTGGTGGGCCACAAAATAATGAGGATTCAAAATAGGAAGGGGGGGTTTCTGTCGTTAATGGTGGTGACTCAGCACGCATACAGAGCGATCCTGAGTGTGGCGGCCGCTTTGAGTGAAGTCATGTTGTGTCAGAATTGGAAGCAGATGCAGGCTGTGAATTCCTGCAGCTGTGCCGGTGACGATGGGATCCAGATGTGGTGCCTGGGAGGATGCGCCGACGAGGGATGGAGACAGCCAGAGGAGACAGACGCACCAAGTCTGCTGGATACTGAAGGTGTGTACTTGTTCACTCGCTCGCTCGCTCGCTCTCCCTCTCACCCCTTGACTCCTAGAAAGATAGTGTGTGATAAGTGCCTTGTGGTCCAAACAAACCAGACACAGGGGAGACCCGTCTTTTCTACTTGGTTGAACAGAAGACAAAGTGTGGGGGCCAGGAACTCTCCATCACATGGGAAGGGGTCCCAGTGGCCAAAGAAGTGGCCAAAGAAGAAGGGGGTACAGAGGTTTTCTCAAAAAAGCTATTTAAGGATTGATAAGCCCCTGTTCTGAAACTTTTTATAGTTATTGTTATTAGTTGCCAGTTTGAGAGGCTTCAGTCTTAAGAGTTAAACATGACATTAAGGTGAAATATATATTTAAAGGCATGTTGCTTATAGAGTGCCCCATATTGCTTAAAGATTTCTCTTGGCAGTTTTCAGTTTTAATTATGTAGGCTACACATTGCCCCCTTCCAAAGAGCTGGGTACTCATTAGAAAGATAGAAGTTTGAGTCAACCTTGAGCTGGCTACCTGAGCAAAGGTCGAACTCAGGTCACGAGCTGAGTCCCCACTGCAGTACTGCAGTTCAACCACTATGCCAGAAGTGTACTCGTTGAGATTAATGTTCTTCCTTCCACTAAAGGTTTTCCTCAAACAGGTGGGTCTCAGTGCTCAGACTAGCAAAATAAGCCTCTGTTTCCCTACCAATGACCAATCATGAAACTGCATCCCACTAAATACCATATTTTTCCGTGTATAAGATGCCCCCATGTATAAGACACCCCCCACTTTTCTAACCCAAAATTAAGAAATCTAAGTGGGGCTTAGCAAGTGGAGAGGAAAGCAGGGATCAAAGCCCTGCAGGATCACTTTGATCCCTGCTTTCCCCTCCACTTATATTTGTTCCCTCCTCAGCTTACTTCCGTGTATAAGACGATCCTCAATTTTTAGTCTAAAGATTTTAGACAAAAGTATAGTCTTATACACAGAAAATACGGTACAAGACATGGAGGTGAAGAAAGCTGCATTTGAAGACAGACAGCTTTCACTCCGCAGAGGGCAAGAAGCACCACATGAACACATTTAGTTGTGAAACACATATTTTCAGTCTTGATCACTACCATGCTATTCGTTTTGCATTCTTAATATGTTGAAGCAACCTTCCCTGCTGTCAACAAACAACATTTTACAACCATGATAAAATAACTTTGCAAGCATATCCAACATTGCATTCTAAAGCCTTCTTAAATTGTAGCATAGTACAGGAATAAAATTTGCTTCTACTTGCAGCTGAAACAGTGTAGACAAACTGTTAAACCAAACTGTGGCTAGAATCGTACCAATGCCAGCCTAATGTTCACATAACTTCCCATGGTTAATTGCAGCTCATTAATAAGGTGTCAAGGTGTGTCATAGTCACTTGCCTGCTCATGTGTCTGATTTTATGACTATGCTGGTACCTCATCAGTTAGCAGCAATTGACCATGGCAAGTTATGCAAACCTAACTTCTACTCCGGTAGAATTCTAGCCAGTGTAATCCCACCAGGATTACCAAAATGACGAGGAAAAACTTAATGTTTGAGAAAATTAATTTTTTGGAGAACTAACTCCAGATTTTGGGAGGTGCCATATAAAAAGAAAGCTACCCCTCATAAAATTATAGCTGTAACGTTGCATGATTATATCCCTGCTACTTGGAAAAATAATTAATTGCCAATAACTAGTTATTACTTCTAGCATTTTGTTTCTGTCCATGGAGTTTTCTTGGCAAAGATACTGGAGCGGCTTGCCAATTCCTGCTCCAGGTGGATCACGTTTAGTCAGAACTCTCCACTACGACCTGTCCATCTTGGGTGTCCCTGCATGGCATAGCCCATACCGTGAATTACTCAAGCCCCTTCAGTGTGGGACAGGAAGCAACAGAACTGAATATGGAAGAACTGATTGGTTCAAAATTGGGAAAGGAGTATGACAAGGCTGTATATTTTCTCCCTGCTTATTTAACTTATATGCAGAATACATCATGTGAAAAGCCGGAATCAAAATTGCCGGAAGAAATATCAACAACCTTAGATATGCAGATGATACCACTCTGATGGCACGAAGTGAGGAGGAATTAAAGAATCTCTTAATGAGGCTGAAAGAGGAGAGCGCAAAAAATGGTCTGAAGCTCAACATCAAAAAAAACTAAGATCATGGCCACTGGTCCCATCACGTCTTGGCAAATAGAAGGGGAAGATATGGAGGTGGTGATAGATTTTACTTTCCTGGGCTCCATGATCACTGCAGATGGTGACAGCAGCCACGAAATTAAATGACACCTGCTTCTTGGGAGGAAAGTGATGACAAACCTAAACAGCATCTTAGAAAGCATAGACATTGCCGACAAAAGTCCACATAGTCAAAGCTATGGTTTTTCCAGTAGCAATGTATGGAAGTGAGAGCTGGACCATAAAGAAGGCTGACCACCGAAGAATTGATGCTTTTGAATTGTGGTGCTGGAGGAGGCTCTTGAGAGTCCCCTGGACTGCAAAGAGAACAAACCTATCCATTCTGAAGGAAATCAACCCTGAGTGCTCACTGGAAGGACAGATCCTGAAGCTGAGGCTCCAATACTTTGGCCTTCTCATGAGAAGAGAAGACTCCCTGGAAAAGACCCTCATGTTGGGAAAGTGTGAGGGCAGGAGGAGAAGCGGACGACAGAGGATGAGATGGTTGGACAGTGTCATCAAAGCAACCAACATGAATTTGACTTAACTTTGGGAGGCAGTGGTCTGGTCCATGGGGTCACAAAGAGTCAGACACGACTTAAAGACTAAACAACAACAATAAGTTATTACTTCAGCATAGAATGATGCATTCTTTTTAATAATATGTTTTATGATTATAAACAACATAAAATACATAAACCAATATACAAATCAATTGTGTTCCCCACCACCCTAGCTGGGACCTCTTGTAATAGGCTTCTTCTTCTTCCATCATCTTTATTCTAGAATGAAGCATTCTTAACACATTAGCTTCATTCGTTGTCCTATTAGACGCCAGCGCCTGTTCAGTTTTCTTATAAAATACAGCTGGTGTCTGGGAGGGGATGTTACTTGGATTGATTAATATGTCTTATGGGCAAAGTGCAAACAAGGGGAAAGAGAGAATTTTTGAGACGTTGTCCTGTTTATTCCTGAAGATGGCTTGCGTCAGTCCCCCACCCATCCACTTCAACTTGCTCATTCTCGTTGGAGCTCCCGAGAGTGTACGGTTTTGTCATAAATACAATGAATTCCATGAAAGAAAAGGAGGCATCGATGAAGGGTGGGTGGGCGGGAGGTGAGGAGAAGCAAAGCCCCCTCAGGATTTAAAGGAGGAAAGAACTTTCCAATGACTTCATCTTCATAGCTTGAGCTTGAAATGATCAGCACCTGCTCTTTCCTCACATGTTTTACCTCAGGGGTGGGAAAAGCAAAGTCTGTGCACTGTCTTGGTGGCCCTGTCAGGGCCCAATGTCAATTTCCTGCCCCCCTATTTTCCCCCCTGAAAAAATCACTCAGAGATTCTTCCTCTACAGTGGCATGGAGTAAATTCTCTTTGGGGGGACTCAGAATACGTCCCCTCCATTTTGAAAAATTATTTTTAAAAAATGAACAAGCTGCCATTTAAGGGTGCAGGAAGGCTCTTCCCAATTTAATTTTAAAAATTAGGAAATTATTTTGGGGTCCAGAGAGTGTGGGAGTACTTGTGGTCCTCCATAGTAGAGGGGTGTGTGTGTGTGTGTGTGTGTGTGTGTGTGTGTGTGTTGTGGTCCTCCATAGTAGAGGTGTGTGTGTGTGTGTCTCCCCGACTTTTATCATACCTCTTTTGGACACATACACAAATCAGGAGGCATGGCGGACTTTTCTGGAGTGGAGGAAACCATCAAAGGGCGAATGAAACAGAATCACAACATGTCTCATAACCCCTTTCTCCTCAGCATTTGGAATAGAGCTTAGAAAAGTTACTTTTTTTGGATCACAACACTTGGAACCCTTAGTAATCCTATACAGAACGTGGAAACATGTATTCTTTGGGCTGTCCCACCCCCAAATAGTCCTGACAGCTAACTTTTCGAAAAACAATTGCCAGGAAGGTGGCTGCTATTACTGCGGCACGCACATTATTTTTAAAAAGCTTTTGTGCCTGATACATTGATATCCCTGGCAAAAGTATGTCACCAGGGAGCCACCACAATTACATTACTGGCGAGTAATTTTAAAAAATTCTATGGGAAGATATATTGAAATGTTGGTCTGCCAATGTTACTGGGGGGGGGTGACGATCACCAGTACTGCTGCAGGGGTATCCCAAGTCCACGGTGAGCAATGCATTTCTGCAGGAGCAGCCAGTGCAACAGAGGGACGACCTCCTAAACAGACCCCCCTTCCTGATCAAGGTTCCCTCTAATTTCCACCCTCCCGTGTGCAAATCTGCCCCCCCCCCCGTGCATGGGGTTCTGTTGCAACACGAACAAAAGGGGCTAGAAATGATCCCAGTAGGTGCACATATCTATTTTGAAGCAAGAGAGAAAATAAGCCAGTACCACTGTAGCCAACCATAATGACACAAATAGGAGGAAATAAATTGGTACTGCTAAAAGTTCTTGGAACATTTGTCCTGGGATATAAACCACGTGACCACAATTCAGTACAACAGAGGTATGGAAAGTATCAGAAGAACTACAAAGTATTTCCCCCTTGTGAGCAGGAGATACAAGGAGAAACAGTCTCAGGATTTCTGGAATAGGTAACAATATGTGGTATTTTTATTGTGTGGTGAAAAGCTTAACATGTTTCGGCAGGGCCTTCATCAGAAGCTTAAAAATGAACAAAACTACAAAATTTTAAATGTATACACATCAGGTATATTCTTATGAACTATTATATGACTCAAGACCTTACTAACTCATCATAAAACTTATAAAAACCAAGCAAATAGAACAATAAACCTCTATACATATGTGGCTGATGACCTATATTTTATGCCCTTAAAAAACAATTGTTAAAAATGTTAAAGCCTTATAAAGAGAGAATCATGTCAATCAAAGTATTTATTTACTTACTTATTTAAAATATTTTTACCTTGTCTTTCTCCTAAAAAAGGACCTAAGACCACTGACATCATCATTAAAAAGACAATATTTAAAAGCTAAAAACAGTAAGTATGCAAACAAATTATTTAATTAAACCAATATTATATTAATAACAATAAATAAAATTAATGCTAAAAGTACATTTAAAAGCAACAGGGTACAACAATTAACTTAAAAGACCCCTCTCGGAGAGCCAGTCACTGAGAGGATGTTTACCTGAAGAGAAAGGTCTTCGCCTGCTTGCGGAAGGACAGCAAAGATGGGGCCAGTCTGGCCTCCAGTGGGAGGGAGTTCCAGAGTCTGGGAGCAGCCACAGAGAAGGCCCTCTCCTGTGTCCCCACCAAACAGACTTGTGAGAGTGGAGGGACCAGGATAATTATGTACTATTTTCTTCGTCAGTCCTATGGTTAATAACATTAATTGATACAACAGCAATTTTAACGTTAAATATTTATTTCATCCGTTGCTTATGTAAATAAATAGGTAAGATCTCTAAGCTCACCAACAGTTAACAAAAACCATTAAACTTTTCAACATTTCAGTTTATGAAAACGCTGGCCATCTGTGAGGGTCAGTCACCACTGGAAAGCTGGCTGAAAACATTGTTTTAGTGGACATGCCGTGTGCTCCTCTCAAAGGGCAAGCCTTAGCAAACAGATCGAAAATAAAATAGCAAATATCATAATGCCATTACATAAACCTATCATGTGGCTGCATTTAGAACAGGGTGTGCAGTTCTGGTTTGTTCGTCCCCAGAATGATATCATAACACTGGACTCAGTACAAAAAAGAGGAGCTGTGAAAGGCTCTAGGAGATGGAGGACCTTCTGAATGAGCACAGGAGCTGCCGTTGTTTTCACTCGGCATAAAAATACAGAAATAAAATTAAAAACTAAAAGGACAACTAATAATGAGGTAATAGACACGGTCGATGTTTCCAAAGTTAAGAACAGTGTGGACAGTGAAGAGAAAATGGACTTCCCTCCCTCCTCCATCTCTCCTGTAATGCCAGATCATGGCCTTGTTGGCCGGCATGAAATTTATTGGCAACGGGCTTCAGGATGGAAGAAAAGGAAATTATTTTTCATACAACACATAATTAACGGATGGAATTAGTTACAACGGGATGCAGAGACGATGACTGCTAGCTGATTCAGCTTTTTTAAAAAAAAGTATTAGTCTTGTTCATTGAGGACTGTCAGTACAGCCGATCTTTATAAAGTAGTAGGCAGAGTGAGCACGACAGTGGCCTCAGGCAGCAGTTGATGGGGGACGGCACATAGCAACAAGAACAATTTCTCCAATAATGTTCCTAAGAATTCTCACACAAGGTGGTTTCTGACACTTGATTGGAAGTAGTGTTCAGCTTCCATACAAGTTAACACTGTCTACATCAGAGGTTCCCAGTATGGTATAGATGTAGAAGACAGAGTGATGGATTAGGACTCTGGAAAACAGGGTTCGAATCCCCACGTGTCTATGGAAACTCACTGGGGGAGTGGAACTGGTAAAACCATTCCTTAATATCTCATTTACTTGAAAACCTTGTTAGGGTATCTATATGTTGGTTCCAATTTGATGGCACATAACACACACACCAAAGGTAAGCAGAAGGTAGGTCAGCTTGTATCGGTAGATTACTAGATCATTTGCAGTAAATCCGTAAAGATTCTTGACTTCCAGTTGGTTAACAACTGCAGTTGAATATCTTATCTTTCACTTATTTTCCCTTAAAACAAGGTGAAGGTGAGGCTCCAATACTTTGGCCATCTGATGAGAAGAGAAGACTCCTTGGAAAAGACCTTAATGTTGGGAAAGTGTGAAGGCAGGAGGAGAAGGGGATGACAGAGGACGAGATGGTTGGACAGTGTCATTGAAGCGACAAACATGAATTTGACACAACTCCGGGAGGAAGACAGGAAGGCCTGGCGTGCTCTGGTCCTTGGGGTCACGAAGAGTCGGACATAACAACAACAACAAATTACCAGTTCCGCAACCGCAGTGAGTTTCCATGCTTGAGTGGGGCTTCGAACCCACATCTTCTGAATCCTAGGCTGTTACTCTGCTACACCATAGTCATCCTATCCCTAACAGCTGAGTAATTATCCCTTAATGACTGAATAATTGTAATGGGAGGTAACTGATTTCAAAATGTTGAGTTGGCCATTAGCTTTGGCCTAAAGTTGAATGTGATCTGGGTTATGCTTATTTGCATACATTGCACTCCTACGCAGGGGTCTATAGTTCCAACAGCCCTCTGAGGTAGATCAAGCAGCAAGAGAGAGGGAGAGGGGGAAAGAGAGAGAGAAAAGAGGAGGGCAGAGTGGCCCTAGATCACTTCATGAGCAGATTTTGATTTGGATCTCAAAGGACTTAACGCAACATTCTTAACTACTGCTTAGCTAACTACTTAATGACCTTTGCTATAAAGCAGATTCAGGATACTTCACCATTTAATGCAGAGAAGGAAGGAAATAGTACTGTGCATCCCCCCCCCCCCCAAAAATAATCTCCCTGGGTTGGATTACTTTTCTCCCTGCAGAGGACAAGCAGCTGGGTACGTCTACAGTATATGGTTTTGATCAAGGAAAAAGCCTGCAGAGAAAGGATTAAAGAAACTCCCCCCCTCCCCGTCTCTGCCCTGACGGAATCTGACACCTATCTCTCCAGCCATAGGAACCCTTAAAAACTGGGATGTTTCAATGTAATTCCTTAATTTAGCAGCACACTTTAATTCCTAGTTTGTTCCTTAATGGGTTTAAGATATGCTTTAAAGCCATCAGCCAAGAGTGTAAGTAAAAGTGATGCGATGGAGCCAAGGCTCACAGGTCTGAAGTGGTTGGACATTTCACTTAGCAGATACTAATATGTCATTTCACCTGCACAGTGCCAGAATGTTTCTTCTGAGCTTCATTTTGCAAGAGACGCCAATCTGGAAACACTCATACTCCACAACGTACTTGGAGCCTGCCTGGTCTTTTGTGAAGTATCAAGAGCTATAAGCCTTGCAAAAGACCTGCTCAGGTGGTGGAAATGGAAACTGCTGAAACAGATTTGTTGAAACGGATCAACAACATAGCCTGCCTTTTTTTTAATTTTCAAAGGTGCAGCTGTGTTTGTCTGTTTTAGTATAAAAACAAAATAACATAATAAGATAAAACATAATGATAATCATGGGCCATCAAGTCAATTATGACTTATGACGACCCTTTTCAGGACTTACCAGGTAGAGAAAACTCAGAAATGGTTTTCCCGTTCCCTTCCTCTAGGGGGAGCCCTGGAACTGTGCAGCTTGCCCAAGGCCACCCAGGCTGGCATTTCTCTCGGCAGGCCCAGTGAGGAATTGAACTCCCAACCTCTGGCTCCACAGCTAAATGCCTAAGCCACTGAGCTATCCAGCCAGCTCATAGAAACCACAGAGACAGAAAAATAATGGGCAGTATAGTGAGTTACTTTCAGCAAGTACTAAAAACGGATTACTTACTTTTCAAATACTGCAGTGAGTTACAGATACAAACTACGTACAGTCATACCTCACTTTACAATTGCCCCGCATTATGACAAATCCTCTTAACGACGACCTTATTGCAATTGCGATTGCAGAACGATAGTCTGAATGGGGGAATTTCGCTTTGCGATGATTGGTTCTCTGCTTCAGAAACTGATTCTTTGCAAAATGACGTTTTTTGAACAGCTGATCGGTGGTTTCAAAATGGCCGCCGGGTGATTCGCTATACAGGCAGCGAAAATGGCCGCCATATGGATGATCTCCGCTGGACGGTGAGTTTTTACCCCATTGGAATGCGTTGAACGGGTTTCAATGCGTTTCAATGGGGTTTTTATTTTCGCTTTATGATGTTTTCGCTTAACGACGATTTTCCTAGAACAGGTTATTGTCGTTAAGCGAGGCACCACTGTACATTTAAGGGCATCAAAATCCAACAAAGGAAGTCTTTCAAGCTCTGGGGAGGAAAAATCACAAAACCAACTTCACTTCATCATCATCATCATCATCTTAGAACTGCAGAGCTGGAAGGGACCTGATGGATAACTGAGTCCAGCCCCTCTCAAGGAGACCTAGTGAGGAACTGAACTCCCAACCTCCGGCTCCACAGCCAGAGACCTAAGCCACTGAGCCATCCAGCAGTCTGTGACATCATAATGTCCTTTTTTTCTATGAGTGAAATGAACAAGCCAGGCGTTCTGAGCATAAATTGGGCGGATGAGGCTCTTTACTGATGTTTATATCAGTTGGTGTAAAAAAAATGTTCAAAGCAAGTCCCATACACTGGAGGAGCATTAAGTGGTTGAACTAGGTAATCTGAAACTCTGGAAACTCCACTCTCCTTTTTTTCCTTCCCCTCTGTTAGATGGTGGGATGCATTTCAAATGCTTCATGTATTTTAAAATGTGGGAAGCCAACCCTGCAGCGTTCGGGGGTCTCTCCTGTCATTCGGCTAAGTGGGCGCCTGGACTCCTGCCCCAAAGCCCCAGCCATAATGGTACCCCTGGGAGTGTTGTACTCTGCAAAGGAATCCAGTTTAGCACTTTAATATTTTTAATGAGTTTTCATTTTTGAGGCATGAAATCTTCTGACTGCTTCTGATGTCAAAATTAGACAATATCTTCTTCCAGCTGAAAGGGGGCGAGGGGGGGGGAGAGAAATGACATTGGTTCATAGTGCAATGAAAAGGAAGAGCAGTCCCAAAGGAACCTTGAGTCACGAGTTGCTCAAAGTTTACCGGGGGGGGCGCCAAGTCAGGGGGTCCTGAGGAGGTCAAGTCACAGTGCATCTCAAGACCTTGGACATTTATTTTCAAAAATCATTTCTAGTTCCAAGGATCCCCAAATCAGTTAGTTATGGTTAAAATTAATAACCCCATTTACTTACTTCTTTCTGAAAATGTAACTATTTAAATGATTAAATGTAACTAATTTAATGATTAAAATGTAACTAAAATGCAACTATTTAGTAACTAAAGTGTAACTACTTAGTTACATTTTTACCATTTTAAAAAAATCCTCCCTAAGTGGGCAATATGTCAAGTGGTGCTGGATGCTTCCTTCCAGGCTATTTTTTGCTTCACTTCCAGGATCCACCACTGCTAAATTTGCTGCACTGGTGGCAAAAAAATCAAGTTTGAACAATCAGATTTGGCTTGCAAAGATATGTGTGAAAGAGAGAGACACATACATTTTATTTGCATTGCTTGGACCAGTTATTTTTTTTAAGAGTACAACTCGCAAGATCCTAATTACCTTGGCTGAAATATTCTGGCGTTAAAGGCCTAAAAGCTCTCACTTTACCAGGCTTCCTTTAAGGAGAACTGTACTCCTTGAAGTCCCCCAGAAACACCGGCCTCCTTTGAAACAAGGTTCATGCCATCTTGCACACCTTGTTTATCTCTAGAAAAAGAAATCTACCTGATTTTTGCTTCTAGTACTACTGTTCGAACTTCAGCATCACCAAACATTTCAGAGGGGGAAAATTCACCTCTTGGTCCCCCAAAGTTGCTGATATCTGAGACAGAGAGGACTATTTAATCTTGATATTTTTTACTAATGTAGTTCATTAACGGGGGAGGGGGGGGGATAAGGAATTGTTGCATTATATGTGGCAGCAAGACAGTTTTGACTTATGGTAGCCCTATGAATTAATGACCCCTCACAGCGGTTTTTATCAGTGACAGCCCTGCTTAGGATCTGCAGATTAAGAGCTGTGGCTTCCTTGATGACGTCAACCCATAGGAGATTCCGTCTTCCTCTTTTTCTACCCTTTCTGTTTTTCTTAATATTTGGAAACTGTTCCAATCTGTCTTCTTTTCCTTTAGCTGTCTTAACTTCTAGTGACTGTGCAGGCTGGAATTAATCTAAGTACAGTGGTGCCTCGCTTAACGGCGATAATCCATTCCAGGAAAATCGCCGTTAAGCGAAAACATTGTAACGCGAAAATAAAAAGCCCATTGAAACGCATGAAAACCTTTCAACGCGTTACAATGGGCTTAAAACTCACCATCCAGCGAAGATCCTCCATACGGAGGCCATTTTCACTGCCTGTATAGTGAGGAATCCATCCTTAAACACAGTGGGGAGCCATTTTATTTACCCGGTGGCCATTTTGAAACAGCCGATCAGCTGTTGAAAAATCATCGTTTTGCAAAGAATCGGTTCCTGAAGCAGGAAACCGATCATCGCAAAGCGAAATTCCCCCATTTAGACCATCGTTTTGCGATCGCAATTGCGATTGCAAAAGATCATCGTAAAAGCGGATTCGTCGTAAAGTGGGGCAATCGTAAAGCAAGGTACCACTGTAAAGGTAAAGGTTTCCCTTGACATTTAGTCCAGTCATGTCCGACTCTAGGGCGCAGTGCTCATCCCCGTTTCCAAGCCATAGAGTTAGCGTTTGTCCGTAGACCTTCGCAAATACATTGTCCGTAGACTGTTTCCGTAGTCACGTGGCCAGCGCGACTAGACATGGAACGCCATTACCTTCCCACCGTGGTGGTACCTATTTATTAACTCGCATTTTTACATGCTTTCGAACTGCTAGGTTGGCAGGAGCTGGGACAAGCAACGGGAGCTCACTCCGTCGCGTGGATTCGATCTTACGACGGCTGGTCTTCTGACCTTGCAGCACAGAGGCTTCTGAGGTTTAACTCACAGCGCCACCACGTCCCTTTGTCTTTGTGTATTTGTCTTTTTGGCAGTCCATGTTATCTATCATCACAAAACTGGTAAAAACACTCTTTAAATATCTCACATTTCTTGAAAGCCCAATTAGGGTCGCTATAATTCAGTTCTGACTTGATGGCACAGAACACACACACCCCATTATATCTATAGGCTAGCTGGATAGCCTAGTGGTTTAGGTATCTGCAGAACCAGAGTTTGGGAGTTTGATTTCCCACTGTCCTCCTGCATGTAGAGCCAGCCTGGGTGGCCTTGGGCAAGCTGCACAGTCCCAGGGCTCCCCCTAGAGGAAGGGAACAATAAACAACTTCTGAGTACTTTCAAAAGGGTTGTCTTAAGTCAGAATTGACTTGACTGCATGTGATGATTATTATATTAGTATGGTATCTCACTGGAAGGACAGATCCTGAAGCTGAGGCTCCAGTACTTTGGCCATCTCATGAGAAGAAAAGAGTCCTTGGAAAAAACCCTGATGTTAGGAAAGTGTGACGGCAAGAGGAGAAGGGGACGACCGAGGATGAGATGGCTGGACAGTGTCTGCGAAGCAACCAACATGAACCTGACACAACTCCGGGAGGCAGTAGAAGACAGGAGAGCCTGGCGTGCTCTGGTCCATGGGGTCACGAAGAGTCGGACATGACTAAACGACTAAACACACATGGTATCTCAAAACTCTCCTCCAACACCATATTTCAGAGCAATCATACACCCCCGACTAATTTTGAATGAATCATTGTTTTCCATATGGTCCAGATTTTGCATTTGTACTTTATAATGGAGAATACCCTTTTCTGGATGACCTTGACTTTGGTCTCCAGCAACATGAAGGTGAAGCAGGACTAATTAAAATGCTGTTCAAGCTGACAGCTTTCAATTCTCCTCTCCCTTTTACCTCCCCTCCCATTTTCCTTATGACGGTGGTGTGTGAACTGGTGGTGGACGGGTGATTTCATTTGGACAGCCAGAGTGGTTCTGACAGCCAAGCTCTTGCTGTCCAAAATATGCCACGACACGTCCCCACGGGCAAGGCTGTAGACGGTCCAGTGGAAAGCTCTTCATACTGCTGCTAAGGTAAAAGCAATCAAAAAATAAATAACACGTCCGTATTTAATGGACTAGCGGCAGCGCAGAGAAAAGGGAATGCTTGTTGAAATGATTTAGAATTGACAACGGGAATTTGCCATGAGGAGATTTGGTGGTACTTTGATTAATAGAACCTCCATGTCCAGAAGCTGTTAGCCTGATACCTCCAAACCCTGGATGTTTAATTGTTTGTTTGATTGATTTCATACATACATACACCTTGGACATTTCTCCCAAGAGTTGAATTCAGTGTTAGCTCACGAAACCCTCAAGGCTAAGGCTCTCAGTTGGCTCCACTAGCTTTAAGTCCAGGGAATCTACTTCCCCCAAAAAAGTATTATTGTCTCCAAAACTGGCAGCTCACAAGTTTATATTTAGAGGACAAATCAGGCATCCCAGAACATCTGATCTGGTCTCTAAATGTAATTTTGCCCTGGTCCAAAATGGGACTGCAGGCAGTGTCTTGATCAGCACTTCCAACAAGGCAAAGAACAAGGCAAATAAAGTATTTTTAATTTTTTTTAAAAAAAAATTAATCTACTTGATGCAGTGCATCACCGATGGTCTAGCAGAGTTTCAAAAAATTAAATTTCCCTCCTACACCAAAGACGCAGAAAAAACTCTTGATTTAGAATAACAGAATAACTGAGTTGGAAGGGACCTATAACGCCATTGAATCCAACCCCTGCTCAATGCAGGAATCCAAGTCAAAGCAGATCTGACAGATGGTAGTCCAATTTTCTCTTGAATGTCTCCAGCGTTTAAGCACTCACTACCTCCTGAATCAAGTGGTTCCATTATCACACAGTTCTAACAATTTGGAACTTTTTCTTGATATTCAGCCTAAATCTGGTTTCCTATAACTTGAGCCCATTATTACATGTTCTGTAATCTGGGGTGATATGGATCTTGCCCCTCCTCTGAATGACTACCTTTCAAGTATTTGAAAAGTACTACCCTATCTCCCTTCAGTCTTCTTTTCTCAAGGCTAAACCCCTTCAATGCGTTCCAGTGAAGATCCTCCATAGGGCAGCCATTTTCAGTGGCTGTCTTGCGAGGAATCCATCCCAGAAAACAACGGGGAGCCATTTTATTTACCTGGCGGCCATTTTGAAACCGCCGATCAGCTGTAGAAAAATCATCGTTTTGCGAAGAATTGGTTCCCTAAGCAGGGAACCGATCATCACAAAGCGAAACAAGCCCATTTAGATTATCGTTTTGTGATTGCAATTGCGATTGCAAAAGATTGTCGTAATGTGGGGCAATCGTAATGCGGGGCAATCGTAATGCGAGGCACCACTGTATACTGTTCCACCTTCTCTTTATTTTCTCCTGATCAGATAGTATGTTTCCCTGTTTGCCCTTCAGCATTCCTAATCTAGACTTAAATTTTTATTTCCTGGATCTTCTGGAAAAGACCTCTCCCCCACCTGCCTCCATCTTCAACATTTCTTTGCACAGTTTATTGCTGTACAGTAGTTCTCTTTGTCTCTATGTGACAGTTGCTGAAAAACTGCATCTAGGCTTCTGACCCTACGTCTGTGGCCTTTTATTTTGCTTCTTGTCTGACCTTTGCAATTTTAAGTGTTTCTTCCATCATCCATAGTGGCCCCTTGGCTATATCTAAGGAACTAAGGTTTTTAAAGGAATGTTTCAAACATGTTAATGTCACTTCCTAAAGTGTTCATTTAGAAAGACTGGACGAATTCCTCCTAATACAAAAGTGAGAAGTTAAACATGTTGTTTCCAGGGGCTATGGAACAGAATGGGGTGTCCTCAGAAAGGGATACGGCTGGCCCTCCATTCTACAACATTTTGTCACCGGCTCCAGTGGCAAATTTTGGAAGAAGCTTGTTTTTTGGTCATGGAGCCCTAAAGCTCAGGGTAAGGGAATTCCAGGCCCAAGTTTATGAAGCCTGAATTCATCTGGAAACATGGCCTCTTTCCAAAACAAAACAAAAAAGGGGATGGGATTTTTCAAGAGTTATGGGCACAGGCCTTGTTGAGGCGGAGGGGCTTGTGTGCTTCAGTGAGGTTAAGAGAGATGCTGGCGGCATCTATATCTATCTATCTATCTATCTATCTATCTATCTATCTATCTATCTATCTATCTATCTATCTATCTATCTATCTATCTATCTATCTATCTATCTATCTATCTATCTATCTATCTATCTATCTATCTATCTATCTATATCCCACCCATCTGGTCAATTGACCACTCTGGGCGGCTAAAAACACTTAAAAATAAAACAAATTAAATATAACATCGATATACAACATCAATAATCAATTGTTCAAAATGGAAAGAAAAAAGGGGGGAAAAATAAAATAGTGGCTGGAAAAAAGGAAAAAATTAATCAAATAGTGGCTGGAGGGAAGGCCTGTTTAAACAGCCAAGTTTTCAATTGGCTTTCGAAAATGCCCAGCGAAGGGGCCAAGGAAAGAGTTTATTCCAAAGGCAAGGAGCCACTTCCGAGAAGGCCCGGTTTCCTTCCGGGCCTCCCTTGGTGTTAGGCTCCTCAGCCTTACCTCCTGGCTAGATTGAGTGATACGGGTAGATTTTGGTGGGAGTAGGCATTCCGGTAGTGCTGCTGCCTGAAGGGTCTCCCAAGCCAGACAGGTCTTAGCTGAGAAGCCAGACCAACTCCGTCCACCAACCATTGATGATGAAGAGAAAGTATTAACAGACGTCCAGACCAGATCAGCTGTCGCCCAGGTCAGCAAGGACCGCATCAGATGCTCTAGCCCAGTGGCGGCAAACCGTTTTGGGCTCACGTGCCCAAACTGGAAAACAAAACAAAACCCAGTGGGCAGTGTGCCATGGCAGCGAAACCAGAAGTGGTGGTACCAGAACTGGAAGTGGCAGCTGAAGGGGGAATCCAAGGCATGGAGGTGTCTCGAGACCTCACTCCGGATCTGCCGCCGGCACCAGCTGCTCCGGATCTACCTGTCGAAGCGCCAGCACCGCGGATGCAGCCACCTTTTTGGGTTTGGCTGCGCGTAGGGGGGGCAGTAGCAATCTGGTGACTTATGGCTCGCATGCCCGCAAAGAGGGCTCTGCGTGCCAGCTGGTGGTGCACGTGCCATAGGTTCACCATCACTGCTAGCCCCTGGACCTCTGGTGACAAATGGGCTACAAGACTCAACAGACCCTGTTGAGGAAAACAGGATAGGCTGCTGCAAAGCTACTTGGAACAGCATAAATGAAAAATGTAGACTCCCACTGAAAATCGAGAAATTATGAAGCCATTGAAGATTTCAGAAACAACATCATCAGAGCTACAAATACTAGGAACAGGATATACAATACTGTATGCCGATATATAAGAGATACTTAGGTTTTCAGTTAAGACTTGTATCAGTTACATAAGACAAGCCAATCTTTTTATAATTTCGATTTCCAGTGCTGAGTATTTTTTAAACAGCGGCAACTTTTCTAAGTGAAAAAAGACTGAGGCAACATTTTCTCAGTTCTCTGTCTCTTAGCCTTGTAACCACTGGTGCAAACAGACTTATCAACAAAAGAACAAAACAGACGTGAGCAGCCAGTTAATAAATTTAGTTTACTCTGCAGACAATTTTCTCCAGTAATTATCTGAGGAATCAAAATTTGGCACAAGCAGCAATGTTTTGAGACAGCTGCAGTGGCGGTGAAGGCCGGAACGGCCCTCATCCTCTCCTTGTCTAAAAATGAGCTGCTGTGTTCTGTCCTGTTGGGATTCCCTTAAGTCTCCCTTAAGTGGCGTAAGTCTCTGGCTGCAGAGGCAGAGGGTTGGGAGTTTGATTCCCCATTGTGCTCATGTGAAATAGAGACAGTTTGTGTGGCCTTGGGCAAAGTGCACAGTCCCAGGACCCGCCCCCAGAAGAGAGGGAGAGCAAATGATTTCTGAATATCCTCTACCTAGAAAACCCCGGAAAGCTTCGTCACAAGTCAGAATTGACTCAACGGCACAATTACGATTTTACTAACAATCTTCATAACAATTGTTTCTCTAAAGTGGTCTCTGAGAATGCTATATTATTTTATATAAATAAAAAAATAATATAGTCTTCCAAAATATCAAGTTATCCTAACATAGTTACTTTTTGGCATGCAACCCCCAGAAATCTTGACCCAGTATAGCCATGGGCATGGGATTCTGGAATCTGTAGTTCCCTCTACTCAAAAGTAACTTCTCCAAACTATGAGCGAAACCTTTTTCATCACACTGGGGATAATACCCTTGAAGCCCACAAGAAACATATTGTAAAGTACAGTACTTGGTTCCTCACAGAACCTCATACTGGATTCTGTTGATTCAGTCACGCTAAAATGTGACAGTTACGCTGGGAGCCTGGGACGGGATGTTAGCCATCAAGTTTTATATATAGGGAAATAATTAGGCCCTGCGCTGCCACAGCTGTGTAGCAGACCCCACTGGTGTGCCAAATTCCTATCCCTCAGATGACTGGAGAAGAACATCTTCCTGATCGGAGAACTAAATTTATGAACTGACGGCCCATGTCTGTTTGTTTTATTTTCAAAGCCATGTCGCAACCACAACCCCCATATCTACATGGCGTAACTGGATTTCTGGTTGAAACCTTTTCCCTCAATGGACCATGGTGGAGTGAACACAGGCCTTCACCAGTGAAAGCTTTTTTTTTCTTGTTTGGAAGGACCGAGGGGTGGCCTCTGCTCTGCCTGTAGGACTTCGGCCTAGCATACATCTGCAAAAAGACACAGGAGCCGTACCCTTTCTCCCCCCACCAAATAAAGCAGTGCTTTTCACTACAATTCCCACATTCTCCCAAGGCTCCATGAGAGTGTTGTTTAGTCGTCAAGTTGTGTCTGACTTTTCGTGACCCATTGGACCAGAACATGACAAGCCCTCATGTCTTCCACTGCCTCCCGGAGTTGGGTCAAATTCATGTTGGTCGCTTCGATGACACTGTCCAACCATCTCGTCCTCTGTTGCCCCCTTCTCCTCTTGCCTTCACACTTTCCCAACATCAGGGGCTTTTCCAGGGAATCTTCTCTTCTCATGAGATGGCCAAAGTACTGGAGCCTCAGCTTCAGGATCTGTCCTTCCAGTGACCACTCAAGGTTGATTTCCTTCAAAATGGATAGGTTTGTTCTCCTTGCAGTCCAGGGGACTCTCAAAAGTCTCCTCCAGCACCACAATTAAAAGCATCAATTCTTCAGTGGTCAGCCTTCTTTATGGTCCAGCTCTCACTTCCATACATCACTACTGGAAAAACCATAGCTTTGACTATGCGGACTTTTGTTGGCAAGATGATTCTCTGCTTTTTAAGATGCTGTCTAGGTTTGTCATCACTTTCCTCCCAAGAAGCAGGTGTCATTTAATTTCATGGCTGCTGTCACCATCTGCAGTGATCATGGAGCCCAAGAAAGTAAAATCTGTCACTGCCTCCATATCTTCCCCTTCTATTTCCCAGGAGATGATGGGACCAGTGGCCATGATCTTAGTTTTTTTGATGTTGAACTTCAGACCATTTTTTACACTCTCCTCTTTCAGCCTCAGAGGTTCTTTAATTCCTCCTCACTTTCTGCCATCAGAAGGTATCATATCGCTGAGAGTAGAGTAACTTTATTTGAAAACGTAACTTTTTCCAAGCTCTGAAGTCTGGGTTGCCTGAGACAGGCTGAATCTCTTCTTTGCTCTTCTTCGTTCCCCACCCTGTCTGCTCGCCGATTACCGAAGTCCTTGGGAATCCTCTTTTGAATTCTTCCTTAATTTTTTTAAATGCAAACACCATTCTGCAGCACATGGAATTTGTCTGTGTTGTTAGAGAAATAACAAACAAGCAAGGAAACGAACACAAGGAGGAGCTGGCCAGAGACTGACTCATAAGTGAGTCCTTCGACTCCTCTCCATCTCTGCCTCTGACAGTCTGACTGTCTCCCCCCCAAACCCCCAAGGGTCACGGTAGAAAGAGTCAGACAGTACAGGCCGTTCTTCCAAGATCAAATTTTCCCCTTCAGGGAGGCCACCTTAACATCTCCTTGGAGAGAAAAGAAGGCCCAAACAGAAGCTGAAGGAGTAGCAGGAGACTACCAGCCCTGTGGATCTTCTCTGTTTAGTAGTATTTAGCACTTCTCCATATTAGA
The DNA here is from genome assembly GCF_051106095.1 of Pogona vitticeps. Lineage (NCBI taxonomy): Eukaryota > Metazoa > Chordata > Lepidosauria > Squamata > Agamidae > Pogona > Pogona vitticeps. Next base: position 23,064,516 of record NC_135784.1, read on the forward strand.
AGAGAGCACTAACAGATGTAGCAAGCAATCTGAACTGGAAAACGGCGCAATATGCAGACAGATAGCCTTTATTTTCTAGATCTACATGTAGATTGATACTCTCAGGCCTCGTTCCTTCCTCCTAAACTTCCCTCCTTCCCCTATCCTCTGTCTCTCTCTTTGAGGCCACGTTCTGTTTTCTTCTCACTTCTCCACCTTATTTAGAGGGGCAGACCATCAAACATGGAAGTCAGCCTTCAAGGGTTTGATATTAATTGTAGAAATTCTTCCTTCCAGAGTGCAGGACACATAATAATGGATTCAAACAACAAGAAGCCAGATTTAAGCTGAACATCAGGAAAAACCTAACTGTTTGTACTTTATAACAATGATGACAATTGAATCAATTCCCTCAGGAGGTGAGGAGAGGTATGACACTGGAGGCATTCAAGCGAAATGTAAACAACCACCTGGCAGATATCCTTTGATTTGGGTTCCTGCACTAAGCAGAGGGTTGGATGTGATGGCCTTGTAGGTCCCTTCCAGCTCCATTATTCTATGATTCTGTCTTTACATGGATATCCTAAATAATAAACAGTAGATTGTTCCCTTTTGCCTTGCTATCAGTATCCAATCTAGGCATTTCCATTCAGTTGTGACAAGCTCAGCACCAAGCTGCTATCCATTAGAAATGCTAAATATCCCTAAGAATCTGAGGAACTGGTCTACAGTCACGAAAAATACCACACAACCACACTGAGCAAGGCCAGTTCTAGGCATGAAGGCCCTTTTAGCCCGAGTGTACTTTGGTGAAGCATCTCCTCCATTAAGAGCAAAAGACCCTGATCTTATCAAGCATCCGTTCCCATGGTGGATGGTCAGCTGACCAGGAAGAAATAGTGGCTAGCACTGCCAGAACTGGGGCTGTAGTTTAAAAAGCATTAAGCCTATATATTAAAACTCATAAAACTCCTTGCCAGTTGGACTTTGCCCCAGGGGACGAAATCCAGAAGGTGAGCCCCAACCTCACACTTTCAAGATTGAACTGGCAGCCTGGTCTGTGGTAGACCACGTCACAAAAGGCCAGTGTGCTTATGGGAGGGAATGGGGAGCAGAGGAAAGCTGGTTAGTATAAGCCCTGGAGTTGTTGTTTAGTCATGTCCGACTCTTCGTGACTCCATGGACCAGAGCACACCAGGCCCTCCTGTCTTCCACTGCCTCCCGGAGTTGGGTCAAATTCATGTTGGTTGCTTCGATGACACTGTCCAACCATCTCGTCCTCAGTCATCCCCTTCTCCTTTTGCCTTCACACTTTCCTAACATCAGGTTCTTTTCCAGGGAGTCTTCTCTTCTCATGAGATGGCCAAGCCCTGGAGAGAGGAGGTCTACTTAAGCCTTGGTAGACCTGGTCTCTCACCCAGACTAAACAAGGAGGTATCATCCAGATGTAAGGCTGTCTAATCAGATTATAGGTAGACCAGGCTTCCCCTGGAGATGTTCACAAAGTGTTCAGTGTTGTAATTGCATCTTGCATTATTTTGACATCATGAATCCCAAAGTTGATTTGGGGGGCACATTCTGTGCTGGTTGCTTTGGTTGCCAAAATGGGTGGTTACAGCTGTGGCCCTAATCTGAGGCAGAGTTGGGCGAGAGCCTCAGCAAGGAGAGGCTGAGCTGGGAGACTGGGTGCACCAGTAATCTGTTCTCTGTTGCAGACAGTTTGGCCTACATGCCCTGAACTAGCCTGCTACTTTCAGGGGAAGTGAAGGATATTAGCCAGTGCTGGATTTGCACATAATCTAAATAAACTATAAAGCCTTATTTTACCATCAGCTTCCAAATATTATCACTGAATCAAGATTTATTACTGAGTTACCATAATAAATCTTCTTAAGAGCCTACCTGGGTATTAATATAATCAGGAGACGCCTTTCTCTCAGTCCCACCACCCCCAGAGGTACATCTGATGGGGACACAGGAAAGGACACCGATTCTGGAACTCCCTCCCACTGGAAGTCAGGCTGGTCTCATCTTTGCTGTCCTTTTACAAGCAGGTGAAAACCTTTATTTTCAGGCAGGCTTTGGACTAGCTGACCAAGATGATTTTTAGAAGGTATTATTTTAGTCTGGTTTTTTTTTTACTTAAGCTTTTAAAGTTGCTCTTATTTATTAGTTTTAATATATCTGCTTAATGCTTTTTAAATATTATAATAATTTGTTATTAACTTTTAACTTTTTTTCTTTTAATACTGTATGCCACTTTGGATTCTTTATGAGAAAGGTGGCATACAGATATTTTAGACAGAGAGAGAGAGAGAGAGAGAGAGAGAGAGAGAGAGAGAGAGAACTCAATATGTCTTAATCCTGTCCTGACTAGAGATGGACATGAGCAAAAAAAAACGCAGGAAGTTCCTCAAAATTCACTGGTTCGTTGGTTTGGGTTGGTTCGCATTTGTCGAAACTGATGAATTAAACCAAACCAAGCCAATGAACTTTTTTTAGCAATTTACTGAACTACCTGGTTTGTTCCCCCCCCCCCAAGCCTGTCCTCTGCCCCCTTACCACTCCCCCATGGCCTCTCTACCTTGTGCTACAGTCTCTTCCTCTTCCTCCTTGGCTACCGCCGCCATCTTTAGAGACAGCAGCCTGGCTTCCCTTCCGGAAAACTGTGCTGGTTGTCTCTGCGCCTGCGCCTGCCTATCAGTTAACAGGTGTGGGCATGGACAGAGACCGTGGTCTGGCTTCCATAAGCTGGATCTGCTATCTCTGCACATGTGCTGAGGTCCTAGTTCATCAGGACTTTCCTTGTAAGCTGTGCAGACGCTTGGCACTGGACTAGGGTAGCCCATTTTATTTATTTTATTTATTTATTTATTTATTTTATTTCTATCCCGCCTATCTGGTCATACTAGACCACTCTAGGCAGCTTACAATTGGAGCAACAATAAAATTATTAAAACATTACAAATAGACAAAAATGGAAATCAAAGAATATAAAAGAAAAATCATCAGGGATTATCTGTTGGGAAAGCCTGCCTATACATCAGTGTTTTCAATTGTTTCTTAAAAATGCCCAGTGAGGGAGCCGCGCGAATCTCAGGAGGTAAGTTGTTCCAGAGGCGAGGAGCCACCGCCGAGAAGGCCCGATTTCTGGTCTTTTCCTTCCGGGCCTCTCTCGGCGTCAGGCTCCTCAGCCTCACTTCCTGGCTCGCACGGGTGACACGGGTAGATCTAGGTGGGAGAAGGCGTTCCACCAAATATTGAGGTCCTAAACCGTTTAGGGCTTTGCAAGTAAGCATCAACATTTTGAAGTCGATGCGGAATCGGATGGGCAGCCAATGCAATGCGGCCAGAGTGGGCGAGATATGTTGGTATCTTCTCACTCCACTGAGTAATCTGGCCGCAGCATTCTGCACCACCTGTAGTTTCCGCAGCAGCCTCAAAGGTAGCCCCACGTAGAGCGCATTTTCTTCCAGAGAAGGTTGCAGCCAGACTGACAACCTTCAAAAAGAATATTGCGCTTCAGACTGAGCAGGTATGAAAGGTGCCTGGTCATTGTCTTTCTCACAACTCAAGTGAGGTGCATTATAATTCTATTTCAAATGGAGCATGGTCCTCTCAAATAGAAATAAATAAATAAATAAATAAATGCATACATACATACATACATACATACATACATACATACATACATACATACATACATACATACATACATACATACATAAGTAATTAGTAAGTAAGTAAGAAAGAAAAAGAAAGAAAGAAAGAAAGAAAGATGTACGGCCACCCTAAAAGACTAGGAGAATCCACTCCTCATATCCCCCTTGTCAAATTTTCAGAGGCACCTAGTTGGACAGTGTAGAAAACTGGATGTTGGACTAGGCAGACCTTTGTGGTGATTCACCACAGCTATTTTTTGGGTTCTCAATGAGCCAAAATCACATAGGGTTAGTATCATTAAACGTGTTCAGTTTGCTTTTTTAAAGATCCAAACCACTTGCCCGCAGCTTAGTCCTGAAAAGCACTCTTTTAAAAAGCCACAGATCATAAAACACTTGCTAAATCATCAAAAGCGCCGAATATGAAAAAAAGAGATGCAAATTAAATGGCTTTGAGGAACAGTAGCATGTCCCCTAAAATCCAGGACAGTATGTGTGTGTTAGCGTGGTAAGGGAATGTTTTCATCTAATGCCAAATGTAATCCATACAGAGGGCTGGCCCTACTTTTAGGCGGAATGAGGGGACTGCCTCAGGCAGCAGATTCAAGCTGTCATAAAAGGGCCCTAGTTGGTTAGTTACATGCTTTAGCATGTATTTTTTACTGATAAGGACATGGAGAGGTGCTTGTGGCGATTTTCTGCTTTATGTGCCAGAATAGCTTAGCTGCCTTTGGGTACTATGTATGAACTTTCCAATTTGGGTGGATTTGCTGATTATTCACGGATTTGAGAGGATCTGCTGCGTTGCCTCAGGCAGCAAAATGTCATGGGCTGGCCTTTGCCTATTCCATTTGCGCTCCTCTGGATCTGGTGATGACTTGGAAAGAGGGCACTTAACCTTATATAAGTTATTTTGGTTTCTGTACGCAAAATGTCCATCAGCTGCTTCCTGGTATCAACAATGAGAAAAACTCTGTGCACCATCTTTTCCCTCCTTTCCTTCCATGGCTTCTCAAGGAAGAAGCTTCTCTTGCTGGCTTGGGGAGTTGTTGCCGTTAAAAAATAATAATAATAATTGGAAGCCCTGAAATATACCTTTAATTACCATTCGTTGAGGAGCAAACCACAGAGCACAAGCCCCAGGTTTTTTTGCCTCGATGTGTGTTTTTCCCGGCGGCCTCTTGCCGATTCGTTTTGGCAGTTGAATGACGGACCCGATGATGCTGGTCCTCTTTGGTTACATTTAGCAAAACTGTATGTTTATTTTTGTTCCTCGGCTCTGTGACTTGCCTGGCTTTAGCTTACGGCCAGCAGTGCTGTGTGGATCAGTCACTTCAGCTTTTCAGCGACCACCACCATCTTTTAAGCTGAAATCATCTCATTTCCCTGCCAGGGAGTAACTCTTTGCCCTTGAGGGACTTTCTTGTATGACATTTAATCACCTGACATCCCCTTCCTCGAACACACAACGCAAAAACTCAGCCTGGTGGTCCTTTCCTTCATCCCCCTCGGGAGGTGTATCCCCTCTCTGCGGGCTTGCTATGTGGGGCAGCATCTTCTGCCAGAGAGCCATCCACAGTTTTCAGCTGGCCATGGGTTCGAAGTTGGGCGAGGCGGCATTTTTACAGTCCTGGGATTGTTGTTTTTTTTCTTCCCAATTCCAGACTCTGTTCTGAGTCACAAGCCCTGACCCAGATTTACCTGGATCGGAAAGGAGGAGGAGAGTTCTGGGAAAAGAGAGGAAAAAGAGAGAAAGAGAAGCAGAGTCCTAAGGGAGATAGATGGCGTGCTTCAGGGGCTCAAGACGCAGACCCATGAATCACAAAGTCTTTGCTTAGAAATTTGTTTCCCTCAGCACACAAGGTGGTCTGAGATCATCCAGTTATTGACTCAAACCCAGTGAGAATGAGAGGATTGTACTGTAATATTGAAACAGTCAGGACAATATAGGGCAATAGTGGACAACACAGTAAGCAAACATTACAAGCAAAGGCCTCTTAAGCTGTAAACGACATCTGTTTCTCCTGACATAAGTTTACCTCAGTCTTTTACAAATGTGTGTGCACGGGTGTGTATGTGGTCAGCTAGAAATAAACACAGACTAAGAATGCGATTACAGAGAGGGGGAAGATATGGTTTTACTTCTCTGCATTCACGATCTAGCAAATTGGGTTTCCCTTGGGTGAATCATTGCGGCAGTCCAGAGTACAATTTGCAAGGCAGAGGCAGAGAACTTGGTGTGTGCTGAACTCTAACAGAAGAAGCTGCCTTAACAGGGTGCTAACAAGGTGCTAATTGACAATTTTCTCCTCTCTCGCTCCTTTTTTTTTGGTCTATTCAATTCTCCTAAGCACCCTAGGGAGACTCTGCTCCAGTGCTGAGTTGAAGTTTTAAAAATAAAACAGATGTCGTGTGGAGACGAGGATGAGGGAAACTGGAATTCCCATGAGCCCCCTTTTGCATTGAATCAGCTGATCACACTGGGCAGAAAGCAGGCGAAACCAATGCCAGACCAGAGCAAATTTAAACCGCCCCGCCTGGCGGAACAAAACAAAAACAACTCCCTGCTCAGAAAGTATGATTCCACAACAGTTTCACTGCGTTGAGCTTTAATTCATGCAGTTACTGAGTTTTGATTCTAATTCAAACTTGCCCATCCTGACAAAAATGGTGGTGTATATGACCAATGTATTTGTTCCCTGATTTCTCAGACAAGTAGCTTTGAAGGAATTGCATGTCCAGAGGGAAAATGTTATTAGCAGGTTTGCCAGCTCATCAGCATGACATTCCAGATGACTTCAGGGCCAAAACATCAGGCTTGAAGCTAGTGTGCTGCTGTTTAGCAGCAATTACAAAATGGGGGTAACTACAAAATAATTGTGTGGGTGTGGCTGTGACAGACAGTAAAGAGAGTAAATGAGACATTCAGAGACAACCATCCATAATTCCTTGCTGTCGGTCTTACTGACTGGGATGTATGGAAGCCTGAAGTTTCTGTACATCGGGAAACTGGAAAATTCTGCACTGTTCACAAAATGCTGTGAATTATATTAATTATTGTGCAGCAGAGCAAATCAACATTCAACAAGACAATTCTAAAAAGGGGGGCGATCCAAATAAAAAGAATTATAACTTTGAAACTGGACTTCAGGTCAACACTACATTTGGCACAGATGTAGCAGACAACCTTGTGTCCACTGTAATTCACACTTGTCGAAAAACAGCTTGCTTGGTGTTTGGGTGAGAAACAAAGATCCACCTGCTGGGTTTTTTTCCCTTGCTTGATGTCACTTTGTGAACAGCAGTGAGCACAAGAAGGTAGCCCATAGACCATCTTGACTGCTGCCTTTGGTAGTGTCAACATTCAGGGTACCCTTTGCTATGCAGAGCTTGGCATCCTTTTTCCTGCTAGTAATGTGGGTATGATATTGTGCAGAAATATTGGGTCATTTCTAAGAGTTTTGAATCATGGATGCCAAAGCACAATTTCCTACATTCATAAACTGGGGCCTGTTTGTTTGTTTATTGTTTGTTTTTGAGAATTTAATATTTGGAAACTGATACTATTACTGCAGCAGTAAAATTTCCACTGTTACCATTTCATCACAGCATTTAATGCCAATAAAACTGTGCATGTGTGTGGAGTCAATTGGTAAATGTGAGGTTCCCTTCCCTTGTGGCTGCCATTGGGAAATCCCTTATTGCTCTAGAACAATATTACAGTGAATTGTAGAAGTTTTTTTGTTGTGGGAGAAAGGAATGACATCTCTCTGTCAATTGAACTGGTTCTAAAACAGCATCCTTCTAGGACAGTGGTTCCTAAATTTGGATTTCCAGATGTTCTTTGATTAAAACTCTCAGATGCTTTCACCACTAGCTTTCTGAGAGCTGCAGTCCAAGAACATCTGGGTTACGCAAGGTTGGAAACCACTGTTCTAGAATGTGGATTGGGATTGTCTTGCAGATATGAGGGCAAAATTTTCACATACACCCAGTCCAGGACCTCAGCACAGGCCATACCAGGCCAGAAAATAGCAAAAAGAGTCATTTAGAATAGATAACGAAGCAGAATAAATGCCTAGATGGTCACTTCTGGTTTGGTTTTTGAGGACCGGTTGGCCTAGAGAGAGATGCCACCTCCATTATGTGAAAGCTACAGCTCCTGGATGCTTGCTTCCAGCAATGAAAGCGATGACAAACCTAGACAGCATCTTAAAAAAGGGAGACATCACCTTGCCGACAAAGGTCCACATAGTCAAAGCTATGGTTTTTCCAATAGAGATGTATGGAAGTGAGAGCTGGACCATAAAGAAGGCTGACCGCCAAAGAATGGATGCTCTTGAATTGTGGTGCTAGAGGAAACTCTTGAGAGTCCCCTGGACTGCAAAGAGAACCCCATCCGTTCTGAAGGAAATCAACCCTGAGTGCTCACTGGAAGGATAGATCCTGAAGCTGAGGTTCCAATACTTTGGCCGTATCATGAGAAGAGAAGACTCCCTGGAAAAGCCCCTGATGTTGGGAAAGTGTGAAGGCAAGAGGAGAAGGGGACGACAGAGGATGAGATGGCTGGACAGTGTCACCGAAGTGACCCACACGAATGTGACCCAACTCCGGGAGGCAGTGGAAGACAGGAGGGCCTGGCGTGCTCTGGTCCATGGGGTCACAAAGAGTCGGAAATGACTTAACAACTAAACAACAACAACAACAACAACAGCTCCTGGATGTTTCTGTGAATGAAAACAGGCCCTTCGATATAAAAATATATAAAATAATTTTGAGAGGGGGATTTCTTACCACGGGAACACGAAAAAGAGGGGAAAAAGATATTGGGAGGCCACTTGCAGTCTGTGGGGTGTACTTTGTCCATTGCTTTCTAGAAGACTGTGAAGATTTCAAAATAGTGGCCAGCAGCAGGACTGCGTTGTCAGGGAACATCCCTATATTTGCGTTGTTCTCTCAAAATTCATGCACTACCTCTGAAATTCTTAGTGCTCTCTATTACCATGCTCCCCCAATTTATGATGAAATTTGGGGGGGGGGTGTTGGAGACCTTTTATCCAGCCCTATTTGAGTCAGACAGTCTGCAATATATTTAAGGTAACCACTGCTAGGTGGCCAAAACATTCTCTCTCACTGAAAGAGAGAATAGAAAGGTAGAGATGTAGGTAATATCTGCACAGCTAATTTAAAGATACAGATACTAATGGAGAAATATTTGGAAACTTTCTATTTTGGACTCCAGCTACCAAAATCCCCAAGCGTGGGGATGTGTGAGGGTCCGCTATTCTTCGCCTCCCCCATCCCAAATAAAGCCGTAGACGCATTTGAACAAAACAGTTTGTCTTCTTTATTTAACTGTGGTAACGGAATAGAAACGTCAATCAGGTTGGGGATAAACTTCTCCTGTTGAAGTAACGGTTCATACAGGGGCACCCAATCTTCGTCAAAAGGGTTACTGGACTTCGATGCCCATGGACCGGCCTGAACCTGGGAGGGTTCTTCGGGTTCGAAGTCTTCTCTCTCCATCGTTAGTAATGGGGTCGTCTCCTCGAGCCCTGTATATCCCCAGGGTAAGGTTGTTGCTGACCCGAGGTGCTCCCAGGGTCCGGACGATACCCCAGCCTCCTCAGCTCCTCCAGATGCCATCGGGTCTTCTCCTCTCTCTCCCTCTCTACCCGTTTCTTCTCCTCCACTAACTTTCGTCGCCACTCTCGGGTCTCTCTTTCTCCCCAGTAAGAGGGACGGACCCGGGCCTCATTCCTCCTTCTCTCCTCTGCTTCTTGCTTAGTCATGCACACCTGTTCCCACTTGCCCGACCAGGGGTCTTGGATCGAGACCCATTCCCATCTGCCTTCTTCCCCTGCTTGTCGGTGACTCACCTCCCCCACAGCCCCCTCCTCAGGATCTCTCGCCCCTTTTCCCGCCCAAACCAAAGGCGTCTGGGTAGCTATGCTTAACCCCTTCAAGCCCCGTTCTAAATCAACGGTATCCACTGCCTGGTGTAGCATCCGGGGTGGAAACGGCTTGGGTGCGGTCTGGGTACCCACGGAGGCTCTAGGGCGAGACGGCACTCCTAACATCACCTCACGACCCAGGGAACGGGTGTCACACATCCCCCCCTCCAAGAGTGCCGTCCGCTCTTCCTCGCTGCGCGCCCACGGACCCTGCCGAGAAAAATAGTCGACATTAGTATGCTCTTTGCCTTTTCTGTACCTTACTCTAAAAGAGAACGGTTGTAAAGCTAAATACCAACGTGTTAATCGGGGGTTGGTCTCTTTCATTCGCTCCAACCACTGTAACGGGGCATGATCAGTGACTAAGTCAAAGGGAGCTCCTAATAAGTAATATTTAAGACTATGGGTAGCCCACTTGATGGCTAAAGCTTCTCTCTCAATGACAGCATATTTTTGTTCTCGGGGTGACAACTTACGACTTAAATACAACACCGGGTATTCCACCCCTTCTTTTACCTGTGATAAGACTGCCTCTATGCCCCGATCTGATGCGTCAGTAAAGAGGGTAAAGGGTATATCAAAATCAGGTGCAAATCTAACTGGTAATTCACAAATGATTTCTTTCAACTTTTCAAACGCTTTTTCTTGGGACGGCCCCCATCTTACTTTCACCGGGGCCCTTTTCCTTGTTAAATCTGTTAGTGGAGCAGCTATGGAAGCAAAGTTCGGCACAAACTGGCGGTAATAACCTACCAGACCCAAAAATTGCTGCACTTCCTTCTTTGTCCGGGGTTGGTACCATTTGGATATTTTGGTTACTTTCTCCTCCTGGGGTTGGATTTCTCCTTGCCCCACTTTGTAACCTAGGTAATCTACTTTGGGTAGTCCTATTTTGCACTTTTTAGGATTAACAGTCAAACCTGCTTCGTGTAGCCTTTCCAGCACCCTCCTAAGGTGGGCTAGATGTTCTTCCCAAGAGCTGCTAAAAATTATAATGTCGTCAATATAGGCGGCTGCACAATCTTGTAGGGGTTCCAACACCCTGTCCATTAATAGTTGGAACGTAGCCGCTGCTCCATGCAGTCCAAATGGCATCTTTTTGAATTGAAATAAACCCTTAGGGGTACAGAATGCAGTTTTCTCCTTATCTTGGGGTCTTAACGGGATCTGCCAATATCCCTTAGTTAAATCGATTGAACTGAGATATTTGGCCCCCCCTAGCTTATCTAACAAGTCCCCTACCTTGGGCATAGGGTAAGCATCGAACCTAGAAATGGCATTAACCTTTCGGAAGTCTATACAGAACCTGAGAGACCCATCAGGCTTTGGAACCATTACCGGGAAGCTTCTCCAAGGCCCATTGGATGGTTCTATAACCCCCAGTTTGAGCATTTCCTCAACCTCTTGATTAATAACCCCCATTATGTGTCGAGGCCAAGACCTCCCACTAACTCTTACGACGTTGCCCGGGGGTGTTTCTATATTGTGTTCCACCAACTGGGTACACCCGGGTATTGGAGAGAATACTCGGGGAAAGTCTTCCTTCAATTGCCCTGCTTGTTGTTTTTGTTCCTCGGACAAGTGGTCTCCAACAACTATGTTTCCTTCCGAGGTTAAGTCCTCCCTTTCAGGGCCCAACTCGTCATCGACCTCAGTCCCGAATAACACTTCTCTATCTATCCACTCTTTTAACAAATTTACATGAAACACTTGGGTCTTCTTTTTCCTATCAGGGGTCTCTATTTCATAATCTACTTCATTTATTTTCCTCAGTACTTTGTAAGGCCCGTGCCACTTAGCCAAGAACTTGGAAGCCTCTGTGGGTAAGAGCACTAATACCTTTTGTTGAGGTTCAAAATTCCTAGGGCGAACCTTTTTATTATAGTAGCCCCTTTGTTTAGTCTGCGTTTGCCCCAGGTTCTCTTTAGCCATCTCCCATGCCAATTGTAAACTATTCCTCATCTCAACTATCTGTTGGAGCGCACCCTTGGAATGATCTTCCCCTTCTTCCCATTTTTCTCTTATTAAATCTAGTATCCCCCTGGGTCTTCGACCGTACAACAACTCAAAGGGGGAGAAACCCGTGGATGCTTGAGGGGCCTCCCTAACCACAAACATCAACGGGACGAGGAAGGTATGCCACATCTTGGGTTTTTCCATTGACAGTTTCCTGAGCATACCCTTCAAAGTCCTGTTAAACCTTTCGACTAGCCCATTGGCTTGAGGATGATAAACAGAGGTTCTCAAAGGTTTAACCCCCAACAGGTCCCACATCTGCTTGAAGGTCAGGCTCATAAAATTAGAGCCCTGATCCGTTAAAACCTCTTTTGGAAAACCCACCCGGGAGAACATCTCTAATAATTCTTTGGCTAATACTTTAGCCGTGGTGGATCTCAGGGCCACTGCCTCAGGGTACCGAGTGGCATAATCAATGACCACCAGTATATACTGATGCCCCCCCCGCTGATTTGGTCAGTGGTCCTACAATGTCCAAAGCGATTCTGTCAAATGGCCTATCTACCAGAGGCATAGGTATGAGCTCTGCCCCTGGTCCTGACTTGGGTTGAGTTATCTGGCACTTGGCACAGGACCGACAAAACTCTTCCACGTCGTGGGCCATCCTGGGCCACCAGAACCGCTGTTTTACTCTATCCAAAGTCTTTTGGGTGGCTAGGTGTCCTGCCACCGGTAAGTCATGAGCCCAATGCATTACCCAGAACTGCAGGCCCTCTGGGATTACCAGCTGGGATTCTTCTTCGTTGCACGCCTTGTTTACGTGATACAGCAAACCTCCCCTCAATTCAAAGCCTTGCTCCCCTTCTGGGGTAGTCCCTTCAGCCATCGCTTGCTGTAAACAGCTGTTAAGTCCCGCATCATCTTGTTGGAGGCATCGTATCTGACCTCTAGACAAATTCATAACTTCTAACTCCCTGGCCTCTGTTTCTTCCTGAGCCCAGCCTATTTCCCCGGGCTCCTTAGCCAAATTGCTCAGTCCAGGCCAGTCTCTCCCTAGTAGCATTTCACGGGTCATACCGGGAACTATTCCCACTTCCATGTCCCTTTTAAGGCCATCTACCTCGACCTCAGCCATGGTAGTCGCATATTCTTTCACATCCCCATGAATACACCGGATTACAGTAATCTCAGGTAAACGTTCTCCCTCTAGCTCTTTTACCAGCGTTTTGCTGCATCCTGTGTCCACTAAAGCCTTCTTAGGTTGTCCATTAACTCTCGCTTCTACTACCCAACCCGGGTGATTCTCCTCACCCACCTTGGTCATCCCGGTGCAAGCCTCTGCCCACGCACACTCAGTCACTGGGCAATACTTCCGGATGTGGCCGAACTGGCCGCAGCCGAAGCAAGCGGTCATCTTCTCCTTCCCTAGGTTCCAGGTCGCCGCTTGTTTGGAGGCCGCAGGGTCGTTTGTCACTGTTGGCCTAGGTACCCTTGTTCCTACTGGGTTCGCGTATTCAATGCGGTCGGGTCTGTTCTTTTTGGTCCCCGCCTGCGTTGTTCCGCGAAAGTCCGCTTGCTTGCTAGCGTCCGCCATTTTCTCCCTCTGCTTAGCTCCTTCTCCTTGTGGCGCACTTCTAATTTGCCACGTGTCCTCAGCTTCTAGGTAGTCTTCCAGCAGCGTCACAGCGCCCTCTAGGCTGGAAGGTTTGTTCTTGATGACCCAGTTCCAGGCTCCGCTGTTTAGCGTCGATATTAACTGTTCCATAATCACAATTTCTAAGACTTGTTCCGCTGTCTTCCCCTTTGGTTGTATCCACCTCGTGGCATTGACCCTTAGCTTTTGCGCTAGTGTCCTGGGGTGCAACCCGGGCTTCAACTTTAATCCCCGAAACTTCCTCCGGTAGGCCTCCTCGTTTAAGTTGAGGGTGTTCAAAATGGCCATCCGTACCACGTCGTAATCTCCCGCGTCTTCTGGGTCTAGGGTATCTACTATTTCTTGGGGTAACCCAGTGAGATATGGGGTCAATATGAGTGCCCACTGATCCTTCGGCCAATGCGCTGAGGTGGCAATCCTCTCAAATGTGTGTAAGAACGCTGCCGGGTCATCCTGGGGGCCCATTTTCTGTAACTTAACCGGGGGCCGTGTTGCTATGGGTTGTTTCTGTCCTATGCTCTCTGAAGGCTGGTTTCCCTGAGGTGATTTTAGCTGTTCAATTATCATCCGTTGCTGATCGGCTAGTTGTTTTAACAAGACCTCCTGTCCTTCTGTTATTCGTTGCATCCATTTCTCTGCGTCTGTGGGTTGCGGGGGAGGCCCCACGTTCTGGGCGCCAATATGTGAGGGTCCGCTATTCTTCGCCTCCCCCATCCCAAATAAAGCCGTAGACGCATTTGAACAAAATAATTTGTCTTCTTTATTTAACTGTGGTAATGGAATAGAAACGTCAATCAGGTTGGGGATAAACTTCTCCTGTTGAAGTAACGGTTCATACAGGGGCACCCAATCTTCGTCAAAAGGGTTACTGGACTTCGATGCCCATGGACCGGCCTGAACCTGGGAGGGTTCTTCGGGTTCGAAGTCTTCTCTCTCCATCGTTAGTAATGGGGTCGTCTCCTCGAGCCCTGTATATCCCCAGGGTAAGGTTGTTGCTGACCCGAGGTGCTCCCAGGGTCCGGACGATACCCCAGCCTCCTCAGCTCCTCCAGATGCCATCGGGTCTTCTCCTCTCTCTCCCTCTCTACCCGTTTCTTCTCCTCCACTAACTTTCATCGCCACTCTCGGGTCTCTCTTTCTCCCCAGTAAGAGGGACGGACCCGGGCCTCATTCCTCCTTCTCTCCTCTGCTTCTTGCTTAGTCATGCACACCTGTTCCCACTTGCCCGACCAGGGGTCTTGGATCGAGACCCATTCCCATCTGCCTTCTTCCCCTGCTTGTCGGTGACTCACCTCCCCCACAGCCCCCTCCTCAGGATCTCTCGCTCCTTTTCCCGCCCAAACCAAAGGTGTCTGGGTAGCTATGCTTAACCCCTTCAAGCCCCGTTCTAAATCAACGGTATCCACTGCCTGGTGTAGCATCCGGGGTGGAAACGGCTTGGGTGCGGTCTGGGTACCCACGGAGGCTCTAGGGCGAGACGGCACTCCTAACATCACCTCACGACCCAGGGAACGGGTGTCACAGGATGTCATGCTGGTCTGAGGATTCTGGGATGCGTAGTTAGAAAATAGCTTTTCCAGGGCCTGCTTAAATCTGGGCTGGGTTTGCCACCTTCTGAACACCACCCATTCTTGCTCACTCTCCCCCCCATCCCCAATATCTTCTCCTCCCCATGTCAGCAATTTGATTTAGGGTAGGCAGAATCATGTAGCTGTTAGGCGCTCTTACTCTTGGCGTTCATTTCGGATGAAATGATGATGGAACCAAGTAGCGGCCCTTTCTCTCCCATTTTTCATTTATTCCAAAACAAACACACACCCGTCCTGTTCGATGCCAACCTCTTAAGCTTCAGTGACCTGGTTCTTTCTGCACATTTCCATTTAAAAAATTCCAGAAGCCATGGAAGGAACAGATGAAGGTCAGTTCAATCACCCGCTCTCGTGAGCCACCTCACAATTCTTTCAAAATCATTGTCGCTCAAAGATCTCCAACGATCTTTTTCACAACCTTTTCATTCCACAGATCAACGTATATATCGATGAGCCATGTCTTAATGACCTTTTTTCTTCTTCTTTTGAGCACAAGCATTATCATTAAAAGCAAACAGACAAAACCAACAAAAGAACCAGACCTGTATTATAAAAATTATGGCATCTGGGCTCAGCTGCTGAGAAATGCCCCTTTGGCAGGACACTGTTTAGGAAAAAATGTAAAACTGCACCAACATCTGTATTATGAATACCATGGTCCCTGAACGACAGCTATATTCAGCTGTTCCGTCATCTGGGTCTGGTCAAAACAAGGTTCTTTTTTTGTCCTGTATTTTGGAGAAATGCCCCTTTAAAGGCAATGTATAGATGACTAATTCCCAGATGTTTTGTTCTATAGAATTGCTGCTGTTGTTAACTTGGCCAGACTGGGCTGGTTTATGTGTTTTTTGAAGAGAAAAGCCTAGCGTTCTGCACATGTTCAGAAAGACTCTTGCCTTCACCCATACTCTTTTTAATGCCAGGTTTTATTACTTATAAAAATTGTGCATAAATGTTGAAGCGCTTACAGTGTCCAAGACTTTTAAGTATGTCGGCCAAAGTACAGTTGACATTTTCCATAGGCACAGGGGCGTTCTCACAAGTCCTTTCCCATCGGTCCTTGGCTGCATAAGGTGTGCTGGTCACACAAACAGTTATGCAGCTGGGAAAGACAGGGCACACACTAGACAAACCCAACACTTCTGTCTGCTCTTCCTTTCTTTTTGCTTTCATCCACACCAGCCTTATGTAGACCCAGGACAAAGTCCAAATGCGTTCGGTGGGAATGGCTCCTGGAAAGCCTTTCAATTATAATATTAATTAAGTCATGAAGGCTTTTCGCCAGAGTCATGTATGCCGGCTAATTGTCAACAGAACACCAGGCTTTTCCCATCTTGAAGCAATTTGGTGATTTATTTATTCTTCTTTTCCCCCTTTGCTGCGGCCATTAAATGGACGATTAATTCTAAATCTCTGTTAGCAAATGGAGTCTTTTGAGCAAATCCAAAGATTCTAGACCCCATTCAATATATTATCCAGTCATCGAGAACTTGTTTCCAGAATGTCTTCAACACCTTCCAGCACAAAACACACACACACACACACACACACACACACACACACACACACAGAGAGAGAGAGAGAGAGAGAGAGAGAGAGAGAGAGAGAGAGAGAGAACCCAAATTATTATGGAAGCATTCTTTTAGGCATGCGTGAGTTCTGACTATACCATATATTTTTTTTTAAAAAAATCCTTCTCTCTAAGACAAAGTAAGTGAGAGATAAGCAAAATTTAGAGTCCCTAGGAGGAAGGACAAGGTAACATGAGATGGCTGTTAAAACTGTATTTTTTTCAACAATTTCAGTGGGAAACTGCTCTGCCCAATCTCAGGTACAGTAGAGACTTCTGGCTTGCAGAAAATGCCCTTGTGTTTTTCTCCCATTGTAACCCTGAGATCTATTGCAGACAGAACCCTCAGGACATTGATTCAGGAATTCTGGGATCGGCAATACAAAAACAAGTAGTGTTTCCAGGTTCTTATTTTGAGAACTGAGCACAGCTCATAATAGAGCCTGGTGAATATATTTGTATATACACATCTCAGGGTTACAGTGAACACATGAGAGCATTTCCTGCAAGCCTGAAGTTAGAGATTGTAACTCCAATAAACCTGTGGTTAGCATGTCCATTGGCTTGTAGTCTTTCGACACAGAAATCGATTTCTGATTAACCCCAAACATTCATTATTTTAGCTGTATAGTTTAGTTTAAAGTAGTTGTATGTCTCGCTTTATAGATGAGACTCCTCTGTTTCTAGGCTGTGAGTAGCTGGCTGGATAGCTCGGTGGTTTAAATATCGGTGGAGCCAGAGGTTGAGAGTTTGATTCCCCAGTGTTTCTCTGGGATGAAGAGCCAACCTGGGTAGCCTTGGGCAAGCTGCACAGTTCCAGAAGAATGGAATATTTCCTATATTTCAAGGGGTGTCTGGTTGAAATTTAATTTTGATATTTAATGAAGAATCATATGAAAGCTGCCTAGAGTGGTCTCAACCGACTAGATAGGCGGGAAATAAATAAATAAATAAATAAATAAATAAATAAATAAATAAATAAATAAATAAATAAATAAGAAGAAAAGGAGGCACCTTGAAGAGCCCATCAAGAGTTGACACCACGTGGACAGGAGATGGATCAGGTCACTTGGCCACAGGCATCTCTATTATGGTAAGATGGCCATTTAAATGAAAATCTTTCATTCTATAGTTGTATCTATGTAGAGAACCTTGCACAAGCAAATTGCATGCAAAACCATGTTTTTTAAAAAATTAATATAATTGATTTGTGGCCACGTTAAAATAGAGGGGAGACATTTTGCCATTGCAAGAGTGAAGCCATTGGAAGTCAGGAATTCTTGTAGATCTCTTGGAAATCATTCGGCGATCTACCAATGGATCCAAAGCTTTCAGAAATTACTTATTTGGATTACAATTCTCAGAATTGCCCAGACAACATGACTGCTAGTTCCATGAAGGTCCATGAAAACCCAGAATTTGGGTTTGGAGTAGATTCTTATCTCCTTGATCTCCCTCCATTCATTCTAGAAGTCTGTCTGGTGGCTGGATATAAGGTATGACCTCTCTATCCATGGAGGATTGGTTCCAAATCCCTCTCCTTGGAAACTGAAAAAATACAAATTATAGCAAAAGGGTAAAGACTGTATATAGCAGTGGTTCTTAACGTGGGTGATAATGCCCCCCAGGGGGCAATTTCATTTTTCAGGAAGGCAGTAGAACGAAAAGGGGCGGTGTGGGAGCGCTGGAGCAGAAGGGGGGGCGGTAGGGGGGCGCTGGAGCAAGCCAAACCTGTGAAGATGGCTGCAGCCTTTTTACAGTGTGCATGAATATATATTTTCCTCCAATCTTAATTTAGTTTCAGAGTTTTTGTCTTGAAAGTTTTAGTTCCTGCATTGCAGTTTGTTTTTATGCCCCTTTTTATATTTCTTTTTGCGTCTTAAAATTCGCTTGCAACTAAATCATTAAATGTTACTTTTTAGGGGCATTTCATTTTCTTGGAATTGAATTTTGTTTTCAGGGGTCATTGGATTTAAGTGTCATAAATAAATAAATAAATAAATAAATAAATAAATAAATAAATAAATAAATAAATAAATAAATAAATAAATAAAAATCACCGTGGGGAGGGGGGCGATGATAACTTCCTCAATGGCTCAAGGGGGCGTTTCTTTCAAAAAGGTTAAGAACCACTGGTATATAGTATGGTTTCTCACTCCCTCTAGTGACCAGTTCTGGTAATGACAGCATGGAAATCTATTTCTCTATACATAGCATAGTCTTTGGCTTCTTTCTTTCTTTCTTTCTCGTCACACAGTGATAGCAATTTGATAGCAAGAACTGGTGTGGCGTGGAAGTTAAAGGGCTGGGCTGTGACTCAAGAGATCTGGGCTTGGCCATTAAACTCATGGGGTGAGTTTGGGCCAGTCAAAGTCTCCTTGCCTGACCTGCCTCACAAGGACGTTATGGAGATAGACCGGGAAAGCATAGAACCAAGTACACTGCCTTAAACTCAGCCAGAGGAAAGGTGGGATATAAAAAGTGGTGCCTTGTTTGATGACAATAATCCACTCCAGTGAAATCACTGTAGAGCGAAATCATTGTCAAGTGAAAGTAAAAAAACCATTAGAATGCATTAAAAAACGGTTAATGTGATATAATGGGGGAAATACCTCATTGTCCAGCGAAGATCCTCCATAGGGCAGCCATTTTCCGGTGCCTGTAAAGCGAGGAATCTGTCCTAAACATAGTGGGGAGCCATTTTGCACAGCGGGCAGCCATTTTGCGACCAGCTGATCAGCTGTTTTAAAACCATCGTTAAGCGAAAAATCGGTTCCCAAAGCAGGGAACAGATAATCGTTAAGCGAAAAAAACCCTTTGAACCATCGTTTTGCAATCACAATAGTGATCGCAAAAAACTCATAAAGCGGATTTGTCGTCAAGCGGGGTAATTGTCAAGCGGAGCACCACTGTAGAATGAATCAGTAGAGTTGGTGAGTGCTCTAACACTGGAGGCATTTAAAAAAAACTTAGTTCATCACCTGGCAGATATGCTTCGATTATATTCCTGCCTTGAGCAGGGGGTTGGACTTGATGGCCCTTGTAGACCCCTTCCAACTTCACTTTTCTATGATTCTATGAAGTAATAATCAAAATACCACTTTAAATTTAAATGTCATGGCCCACTCCAAGAAATTCTGGGATTTGTAGTTCTGTGAGTGATTGATAATCTTCTGCAGTAGTTCAGGAGGATGAGCCTCCTATGTAAACTAGGGAGGCAGTTTTATTCCCCTCCCCACTTTTGTCTCCCAACCCCAAAAGTTCAAGGTCAAATGTTTTAATATTGAAAAACTCAGCCCAGCCTTGATTAATACATATAATTTCACATAGAGGAGACCAGAAACACCTTAAGTGTAAGAAAGTAAAATATTTGTGGGATCTCTGCAGTGAATCTTACAAATCCCCCTTTTTAAAATTGAATTTCAGTTTTATTTATAGTCAGTATATCACTTACTAGAGCAGAGATCAAGGCTCCCACCACTGCATGCAGTAACCTGTTTGCCTTCTGTTGATTCTTTCTGCTTTTTCCTACCCCATCCCAAAACAAGAACTAAGTTTCAGCAGTGGAAATAGTTGGACAACCACATTTATCATTATTCCTTGTGGTGCAATGGTTAAACTGCAATACTGCAGCCAAAACTCTGCTCATGAACTGGGGTTCAATCCCAGTTAGCTGGCTCAAGGTTCGCTCAGCCTTCTATCCTTCCGAGGTTGGTACATTTGGTACCCAGCTTGTCGGGGTGCAATGGGCAACCCGCACAATTAACTTGTAAACCTCCCAGACAGTGCTCTAAACACTATGGGGTGGTGTATAAGCAGCACACTATGCTTTCTGCTTTTCCTTCCACCCTTTTTCAGGAGAGGCCCAGTTCTTCCGCTTCATGCTTAGAGATGGATCAGAGTAATTGTTAGTGTTGGGGAACAAACACTCTTGTGTGTTTTTCCCCCTGAATATCCCTGGGCCATGATGACTCCTGAAATCCGTTTTGGGCTGAGCGTAATCTACTCCAATTAAGTCTGCACAGTATTTCCGGCACTTCTTTGTTAAAGCTGTTAGAAGCACAGAGAGGGTCATAACTACCCAGGATGGCAACCGGGGAAATGGCTTTGTCTCCCACCCTCTTTGTTGTGAGGCACAGGGATTTAAACGGCTGATTGGTGGTTTAGCAGCTTTCCTATGGCCGATCTTTGCTAGACAACGACAATTCTTCCCCACTGGAATGCATTAAACAGGTTTCAATGCATTCCAATGGGGAAATGCTTTTCGCTAGACAATGATTTCGCTAAACAGTGATTTCAGTGGAACAGATTATGAAACGCCCTGACTCCAAATTGCTAATTCTTAGGTACAGATGCAAGTTATAATTTTATATTAACAATTTAAACAGAATTAGAATGTGTCTCGCCCTGTGGACCAGCCAGGTCTTGTGTGTAGATAGTACAGAGTGTGGATGGCCAGCTTCAGGGTCCCTGGTCTCCCCCCTTCTGATTCTGTAGTGTATCTTGAACAAACTTAGACTAGACAGGCTTCCCAACAGAGGACACTTTCTAAAGCAAAACTGTCTTCTGGTAGGCATTTAAATAGAGGATTGTCCTCCTAAGAGAATAACTGTGGCCAACCCATGACCTTGTCTCCTAAACTACTGTGGCGTGATAGGAAGATGTTTTCATCCAAACGAAATAGGCTGCTGGAGGACAGAAGCCCCACCCTTTGCCCGCAGCATCAGCATCCAGCTTTCTCGAAGGCCTCAGCCAGTAACTTTTACGGTCTTATTTACAAGGCTGCATTTATCTCCTTCTGGATTTCATTTTTCCCTTTGGTGGATCGGCATCTCTCACCTCCAGTTTTTGGCCATTACCAGTTGGCCTCCCTTCCCCTCTCCCTTGCATGTAAACAATCATTGTCCCAGATGTTCGGGTCACCACCACTTCTGAACAGGCCTTAACCCCCTGCGAAACTTCAGCCCAGGGATTTCAGGACGATCCCGCGCAGAAGCACGGGGGCGATCATGGAAACTCTGAGGCCTGCCGTTCAAAAAAGGCGAGGCAGGCATGTTGGGGGGGGTCTGTTTCTGTGCCCCTCTGCTTTCCCTTCCTCTGCCTCCCCCCTTTGCCTCGTCCTTTTCATGTGCTGCGTATTAAATCACAATTAACTCAAGGAGCCTTTCACACATTGCCTCATCCCATCGCTATGGCAGTCTGGATGCAGCAACATCTGGAGGCACCAGGCAGATGTTTGGTTACCCCAGCAACCGCCGATTCGGTTGGTAAACACATACAAGGCGGGGGGGAAGACTTTTCCTTCCTTCCTATCATCTTTCCTTCCCTTTCACTGCAAAACAAGCCCTGATTTTTCCCGGCAGGACTCTTGGCTTTGGAAGAGGAGGCCGACAGCGTCCAGAGAGCTGCAGGGAAATGGAGCTGGGAGGTGCAAGCCAAGACTCCCAATTTTACAGGCTGAGAATCAAATGCAGAGGCTTCTTAAAAAAGGAATATTGGTCATACACAGCTTCTGAGATCTTTCCACATCCCTGCTTGTAGTGAACATGATACCCACAGCTATATCACGCAAACCTTCAGCTTCAGAGACTTGTTCCTTTCCACAGATATGTCACTGATGAGTTACTTTAGAGTAGCGCTTCTCCAACTGGAGGAGCTGTCCAGGGGCAATGGACCACAGGTCCCATCATCCCCATGAAGTTGAGAATAAGGGTCTATAGAATGGAGACTGGGACCTGACTGGAGTTGCCGAGATGGTAGCTCAGGGTTTAAGGATCTGGTTGGGAGTTCGAATTCCCCACTGTGCCTCCCTGATGATCCATAGGGTGTCTTCCAGCTCAGCAGTTCTAAGATTATTCTTATTATTTGCAGTAGATCATCCTCATTCCAAGCACGTTCAGAGAACTGAAAATATTGTTTGCAACTGGTGGGCAACCCACAAAGAGGAGGTCCTAAATTTCATTCCTAACATTTTCAAAAATGTCCCCAGAGAAGGATGGCAAATTTCCTTTTCCTGCCTCGGCCCCTACAGCAAAGGGTGGGAATCCCACCGGCCCGCCCCACCCTCCTGTTGCAAGCATCCCTTGTGATTGTTTTGGGGATCTTTCAAAGCCTCCCTTTTAAAAAAAGCTGGTGCCAAATTCCACCCCCAAATTTCATCAACAGATAGGGGAGAAAACCTGCTGAAAGCAAGCCTTTGGGTTGATTTACATGCTTTAGTGGGGTTTGCCGCCAAACTTTGGAGAGATTTTTAGAGCAAATATTTTGCTTGCTTTGAATGCCTTCTATTAGTTGCCTCCAAAGTTTGAGGGTGAAATCTCAATTAATTTCCCCTTCTGATTGCTGTCCCTAGACCTACCAAAACTGTATAATTTGCACAAGTTTCTCATCCAGACAACAAGCTGTTCCCCCCCCCCCCCATTCTCTGAAGACACTGATGGAAGATAAAGAGATACAAGAATCCTAAAAACGTGTTCAGAAGGGCTTACTCTCCAGTAGAGATGCCTAGAAATGACTTGTGTTTTGTTTTCCTGGCGGGAAAGTGTCCACATTTCTAAGAACTGAAGCTGGATCCACCTACATTACTTTGATCTTACCCCATTTTCCTCAGCCCTGCCTGCTGCAGGAATGCCACCTCCCACAACTTTATACCTGGAATTTACCTCCCTGGGTTAAAAAGGTTTCCCCACCCCATTCCCTGTCAGAGCAGACAAGAGCGGACAAGATGGATTAACTGCTCCACCTGGTACGAGGCCAATTCTAAGGCCTTTTGGATCGTCTTCTCATGAATTGCTCTGTTTCTTCCCAGGAGAAGCCCTCCAAGTGTACTAGACTACGACACCCATCATCCACAGCCTGGTTGAGGATCATGGGGGTTTGCAATCCAGTACATGGAAAGGTAGACGTTTGTAAAGGCCAATAGGGCTGGTGGGGGGGGTTGATTCGCAAGAGATGAGGAATAACTTATGTGGTGTGGCGATGTCCCCATGTCTTAATTTCTGAGCCATCCCTGTAGTGAAAGAAGCCAAAACAGCTTGTTCAGCTGAACGGAAGGAATATTTAACATAATGGCAAAGATAAAGCCAAATATACCATAGTGGAATATATTTTATTTTTCAGTCCAAATTTAGACTCTAAAAGGGATACAGCATCACTCAGATCCCGTATCCAAGGGTTTTTGGCAGATAGGCTAGAGTGGAAATTTGCTGGTACCATGCCACCGTTGCCATGGTTACGGGTCGCCTTCCCTCAGATTATTTGGGTCCTGTTGGGTTTGCCACCAGAAGTCACTGTGTTGTTTTTTGCTTTGTACACATAGACACAAATTTTGTCCAAGTAGAATTCTCTCTCGTGATGGGAATACGCCTCATTCGTAGCCAGGAAAAGTGGCCTTTGAGGCCCTGTCCCCGGCAGCCTCAGATGTATGAGGGTGAGAAAGTCATTCTTTTGTGATTGATAACTTTTTGGTCTCTCTTGAGCTCCTGTAGAATCCCCCTGTAAGAGGACCAATTGCTATGATTATGGTTAATCAAAATGAACAAAACAATTTTTTTTTGTTAAATACCAAACACTTTCCTGTATCCATAATACAATTTATGCTTTTCTCCATTTAGTATACTAGATCTTCACGGGGTACATGGGGGCAGGCAACTTTCTGGGATCCAGGGAGGAGGTCTACATTGCCGCTCCACAATCTATTCTATTGGAAGCCATACTCTCTTGTTGTTGAATGGCTGAAATGCAGGTGTGCGGTACGAAAACAAAAAATAAAGAATGGCTGGATAGCTCAGTGGTTTAGGTTTCTGGCCATGGAGCCAGAGGTTGCCAGCTTGATTCTCCACTGTGTTTCCTGGAATGAGGCTAGACTTCCTAATCCATAGGGTCTCTTTCAGCTCTGCAGTTCTAAAATTGTTCCATAGCAATGCATGAGGACGTTGCTAAGTTTGCATTTGAAACTCCAATTACACAATCTACACCTTCCAGAACCAAATGAAGTCAGGACTGACATTTGCGTTCAGAGGTCTGTAGATTTTTAGACTTGCAGTGTGATTCAACAGCAACACAAAAATGTTTGAAGAAATGCCTATGGCCAAAATAATAATAATAATAATTTTTAAAAAATGCATACCCGTGGAAATGTCCATTAAAAAGGCATAATTTGATAAATGCCTGTGAAAAAATGCCTAGAATCTTCCTGCTGACTCAGGCTTGCCTAAGAGAATGCTCGTAAAATGTTGGTGCCAAATCGTCTCTCATGATGAAGGTGCTGGTAAAGCATATGTTGTCCACGGGAAAGGTCTCAGCTGTCATCCCTAGCATCTCCAGGGACTGGCGAGATGCCAAAGGTCAAAGCCAGCATCACCCTGATTCCTAGTAACCAAAAGGGATCAGGAAACATATGGAGGAATGACATTTTGCTTAAAACTAGAAATAGCCGTTGCCAATCAGCACAGACAGAAGTGGGCTTTCATGCACCAGTGATCTCGCTGGACCTGGAACTAGGACCAGGTGAGCAGGGTGTTGACTTCAAGGTGCTGAAGACAAACAAACAAACAAACAAACAAACAAATAAATAAATAAATAAATAAAATTGTGCTGCTTATATACTGCCCCATAGTGCTTAAAGAACTCCCTGGGCGGTTTACAAGTTAATTATGCAGGCTACTAATTGCCCGACCCCCAGCAAGCTGGTTACTCGCTCTACCGACCTCAGAAGGACAGAAGGCTGCGTGAACCTTGAGTCGGCTACCTGGGATTGAACCCAGGTTGTGATCACAGTTTTGGCTGCAGTACAGCAGTTTAACCACTGATGCTGGAGTGATGCAAAGCTGGCCCTTGGTACCTGCTTACTGGAAAAATACAAACCCATCTGGCCTAAGCAGGTATACTTTCTCCAGCTGCTCCTTCCAGGGCATCAAAATTGTTAGTGATGGTTCTGGGTCTGATCCAGGGTAAGCATATTGATCTCTTAATCTTAAGGGTTCTTTTCAAAAAAAGCTATTCAAATACACTCCTTTGCACTGATTGGTTTAACATTTTATATCGAAAAACATAAACAAAAAAAACCCCACCCATCAGGAACAATAATACAAATTCAGCCACATGCCCATGAGTTCTGTGCATGAACATCAGAACTGAAGTGATCCACAGAAAATAAAGTCAGCCAAGTCTATAGTATAATATTCCTTTGTACCACTTTTCTCTCAGCATTGGGACTTACAGAACAGTTCAAAAACCAGTGGTTCTTGGTCCAAACGTGTCAGGAGCCAAACCTCAAGATGGCTGATCTTTCATACTGTGAGCTACCTTGAATCCTTAAGTTTAGAAGCAAGCAAGCATATAAATATTTCAGATAAACAAATAATAAATAAATAAAATGATCCAAGGCTCCAGGGAGGCAGTTCTTCAGAGAATGCCTTTAAGGCTCTGAAATAAGATACAAGGAAGAGTCGCCCATACAAGCAATCCCTACAAGGATGTGCTCCTGCTTGTACTTATGCATCGATCATCTTTCACCCAAATCAAGGTGATCAAGACTGAATTCTGGACCCAAGAGAATAAAAACATCCCTTCTTGCCTTCCTCTTCCTCCATCTAAGCTGAAACATGATGATCACAGCCCTTTCCTAAAGGATTCCTCACTGGGTGGGCTGAACTCGAATAGCATGTAGGGGTTACAATCAGCAGGGCCGGCCCTACCATTAAGCAAAGGGAGGCAATTTGTTCCGGTGGCGGATGCTCGGAGAGGGTAGCAAGAAAACGAGAAGGGAGCTGTATGCCATGGGTGTGGTGGAAGGCAATGTCCTTTCACCAGTGCTGGAGACCGGTTTAAGTGCCAGTCCATTGGGTTTTCAGATGCCGAATGAGAAAAGCCGCCATCTTGTGGTTTGCCTCAGGCACCAAGATTTCTTGGGAGGGCAGCCTTGAAGGTAGGGCACCTTCAGATCTTCTCAAAGCTGCCAACTTCTGAGGCAGGGGTGGAATATGAAATGAAGATGTTCTTTCCATATAGTGGGCACAGGTCGACCAGGCGTCTCTCTGCCAGGTTACTTAGTCCTTCCCGTCGGCCAAATGGGGATATTTTCCTAGTGATCTAATCCTGCTTTACTTTCACCAGTGCCCCCAGGGCGGAGGTGGCAAGAAAGGCTTTTCTTCCAAGAGGTTTAGTTGTTCGCCCATCCGTGGCCAGGAAATTCTGAACGCTGCTTGTCATGGGCTGAGGTTTCTAGCCGTCTTGGGTGGCCAAAGCGGCCATGTGTCCTCCTCCCCCCCCTCCGCAAGGCCAAAAATGAGAGGGGACAGGGCAGCCACTTGCCTTGCGTCCACGTGGCTGCCCTGTTCATAGGTAAAGCTGTATCGGGGAGCTATTAACATACAGGTCAAAGGTGCAACAAAATGTTGCAGCGTGGGTTCACTACTAAATAGGCAAGTTTTGATTCAGGGTGCATTTCAGGCAGATGCGCTTTTCTGCAAAAACCCTAAAACTTCCCACTTGGTGCCGTCCAGAGAGGAAATTTTTCTTTTTCGTTTGGTGACAATTCCCATCAGCTCCAGCATGTCAACATGGGTAGTGGCTAAGAGTGATCAGAGTTGTAATCCAAAATATCTGGAGGGCATCAGGTTGAGAGGAGGTTACGATAAAGTAGAAGCAGCAATCTGCAGCTCTGGGAGGGGGAGGGGCTGAATCCGTCCCTCTCTACAGCACAACATCCCTTCTCCAGGACATCATTACTAGGTGGTTTCCCAGCTATTGTATAGGGTTTCCCCGCTTTCTAAAAGATTAGGGTGCCTCTTCTAAGGCTTAGTTACAGTCTGTAAGACTAAAATATACTAATATTCATTGTGCCTCAATTCTCCTTTTGGTCTTGCCGGCAACCACTGGAATGTGGCCCTTGAGAAATTATCTATCTATCTATCTATCTATCTATCTATCTATCTATCTATCTATCTATCTATCTATCTATCTATCTATCTATCTATCTATCTATCTATCTATCTATCTGTCTGTCTGTCTGTCTGTCTGTCTGTCTGTCTGTCTGTCTGTCTGTCTGTCTGTCTGTCCTGTTTCCTGTTGTACATGAAAAAAATTAAGCATCCCCTGAAAATAAGACCTAATGTGTTTTTTGGAGCAAAAATTAATATAAGACCCTGGCTTACTTTTGGGGAAACACAGTATATCTCTCTGTCTCTCCCTCCCTCCCTCTCCCTCTCCCTCCCCCCCTCTCTCTCTGATTTATATACAAGCCCATTGGTGCAATGCACTATTCTGGGTGGTTTACAACAATACTGAATACAACATATGCCAGGGATGTTGGCAAGTCTCTGAGTCCGAGTCCCAACTCTGAATCCAAGTCATTGGTCCCAAGTCCCAAGTCTGAGTCCTTCTTAAAACAAGCTTTCCCCCACCAAAAAATAAAAAATAAAAAAAGGGAGGGGTGGGGTTCCGAGTCACGAGTCATGGGGGAAAAATGAGTCGAGTCCAAGTCAGGTCATGGGCTCGACTTAAATCTGATTTGACAGCGACTTCCTTGACATGAGACGTGGTGGCGCTGTGGGCTAAACCGCAGAAGCCTGTGCTTACAGGGTCAGAAGACCAAGCAGTCATAAGATCAAATCCATGCGATGGAGTCAGTGCCCGTCACTTGTCCCAGCTCCTGCCAACCTAGTGGTTCGAAAGCATGCAAATGTAAGTAGATAAATAGGGACCACCTCGGTGGGAAGGTAACAGCGTTCCGTGTCTAAGTCGCACTGGCCATGTGACCACGGAAGATTGTCTTCGGACAAAACGCTGGCTCTATGGCTTGGAAATGGGGATGAGCACCGCCCCCTAGAGTCGAACACGACTGGACAAAAATTGTCAAGGGAAACCTTTACCTTTACCTTTACCTCCTTGACATGAATCCCCATTCCTGACATATTCTACTCGGTTACTAATAGACGCAACTGACAAATAAAACAAATTGCGCCAAAAACAGATTTTCAGTGAGAGCAGGACTCGAGGCTCAAAATCAAGTAGGGTCAGAGTGCAAGACTGAGACTGAATTTGACCCTTGGGCCGAAAGGAGCTTCCCGAATTTGCTCCATATGCAGTTTTTTAAAAAAAAGCTCAGAAAGGGAACTCCGCTGTGCCCCTCCCCCACCTTCTGGTCACACACCTCATTGGGTTGTTTGTAGGAGCTGTGTTTGGTTTCCACTTCTTACATCTGCAACCGTTCAGGGTTCCTGGGCACATTCAGTACTAGGACAACGGGACAAATATTTCAGAGGAATGGTAGTTTTCACCTAAATGTTGGGAGGATCTAACTAAGCTTATGTCTGATGAGGACATAAGAAATGTCCTTCTCTGTCGCTGCTCCCAGACTTTGGAACTCCCTCCCACAGGAGGCCAGCCTGGCCCCATCTTTGCGACCCTTCCACAAACAGGAAAGACCTTTCTCTTCAGGCAAGCCTTCCCTCAGTAACTAGACAGCTGTGTGAGATTTTTATATGGATTATTATGCACTATTGCTTAGACTGGGAGCTCCCCAGGGCTGCGTGCTAAGTCCCTTCCTCTATTCCCTGTACACACATGATTGCACCCCACTATATAACACCAATGCAATTATTAAATTTGCGGATGATACGACAGTGGTGGGACTCATAAATAAGAACAATGAGTCTGCTTATAGAAAGGAAGTACAAAGACTGATACTATGGTGTAAAGAAAATCATCTCACACTTAACATCAAAAAAACTAAAGAACTCATAATTAATTTTAGGAGGAAGAGAAATGTACATTTACCACTGTACATAAACGGTGAGGAAGTCGAGAGAGTTGGTAGTTTTAAATTTCTGGGTACTTACATCTCAGAGGACCTCTCATGGACTATAAATGCCAACATGCTAATAAAGAAGGCACAGAAGAGGCTGTATTTCCTGAGAATGCTCGGGAAGTTAAATTTATCACAGCATGTACTTCTGTCCTACTACCGTAGCACCATTGAGAGTGTCCTAACTTATGGCATTCTGGCATGGTTTGGGAGTAGCTCTGTAGCGGACAAAAAAGCTCTACAGAGAACCATTAAAATTGCCCAGAATATCATCGGGCAACCCTGGATGACATCTTCACATCCCGCTGTCTGAGGAAGTCACACAGCATCCTGAGAGACTCTTCCCATCCTGCTTATAACTTTTTTGAACTGTTACCATCTGGCAGAAGATATAGAACAATTAAGACTCGGACCACACGTTTTCTAAATAGTTTTTATCCTAGAGCTATAATTGCAATTAATAATGAGCTTAAAGACCACCAGTAGTGAATAATTAGTTGGACTGTGTTACTTGGCCTGAGGTGTAGATGTTTGTATTTTTAGTGGGGGACTTCTAGTGGGTGGGGAGTGTTTGGGGAATGTTATGTGTGTGCATGTGTCTGGTCTCTGGGTGTCTGTGAATTTCGTTGTATGGGTATACTGTGTATCTACTTACAATGACAATAAATTATTATTATTATTATTATTATTATTATTATTATTATTATTATTATTATTATTATTATTATTATTATTATTATTACTACTACTACTACTATTACTACTTGTGTTTTCCATTTTCAGGATGTCTGTTTCTCAGAGTGGCTTTTTTTTTCTTTTTAATATTTGTATACTTTTGTTCTTAGCTTTGATTATAGATAATATTAATATAAAAACGTGTGGGTAATCTACCTTATTAATTTATACTGTTTGAACTGTCTTGAAATGTTTTAATTGCTTCCATTTATTTTAAATATTACATGAATTTTAATGGGTCAAAGGCCGCAAATAAAGATTGATTGATTGAATATATTGCTTTTTAATGATGTTAACCACCATTGTATACTTATTGTTTTCAGCTTGAAATTTCATCTCTCATTGTCATAAGTTGCCTTGGGTCCTTTTCAAGGAGAAATATGGGATAAAAATATTTTAAACAAATAGATAAATAAGATAAAAGGTGTTCAGTTATGTCTTGGTTGACATTCAACACATGTAATATTAAGGATTAACTGTAAACCAAAGCAAGGCTTTTTACACTGACATATTTTTCTTACAACATTTTTATTATACAGACTTTATTGCAACATCCACTTTTTTATTCTCACCGGGACTTGTTGCATGATGAAATATCCAAAGTTATTTTCTGTTTGTTATTTTCTTCTTGACTTGTTTCCTTGCTAGGGAATACACGTTGCTTGCTAGCGCTTCCTGCTTAATACATTTTAATGTTAAATCCTGATGCTTCTTTTGTTGCAGATATTTCAGAAAAGTTTTTGGGTGGACATCTATCATGGATACTGTAGAGCACTGGTACCCAAACTTGGGCCCCTAGATGTTCTTGGATTACAACTCCCAGATATCCTGGCCAGCACAGCAAGTGATGAAGGCTTCTGGGGATTTTAGTCCAAGAACATCTGGGTTACCCAAGGTTGGGAACTACTTTCATTGAGCAAGCATGGACAACGGTTGCCCTCCAGATGTTGCTGGTCAATGTGATTGGGTTCTTGTTTAAAGTCCAGCAGTTCCTCCTCTTTAATGCCATTAACCACAGGAAACATAACATTGTGAACAGAACCTTGACTATCAGAAGAAGGGGATGGGTGTACAATAACTTCCGCGGGTCCAACAAAACTGTTTAACCTAGGCGAACCAGTGCACAACGTAGATCATTCCATCTGATTAGGTAGTTCTCTTAACGTGGCGATATCCCAAACCGTTCCCTGTTGTTCGGTCTCCTCAGTGAAATGAGTGCTCCTTGTTGTGCATAAAGTCCCACAACACAGTTGCCGTGCCCATTCTCCTTCTCAGGTTGTCTCTCCAGGACGAAAAGGCTCCAGCCGTGCCACCTTCCTCCAGGGACCCTTCGCCCTCGGGTAGACATAGACTGTCCATTCGAGTGGGTCCAGTTCACCCAGTTGTATCTCTAGGCCCATTGTCCCATGATAGTGTATAGGTTAATCTGGCCTGCCCTTATCTCTTTCCTCCTTCTTTGGGAAAGAGAACACGTAAGTGTATTCTCGAAGTCTTTCATGGCCGAGATCTGATGGTTGTTGTGGGTTTTTCGGGCTCTTTGGCCATGTTCTGAAGGTTGTTCTTCCTAACGTTTCGTCAGTCTCTGTGGCCGGCATCTTCACAGCCCGAAAAACCCACAGCAACCACCAGAACACATAAGGTTTCTCCTCTTCTTTCAGTCTTTCACCCCTTTTCTTTTCCTCCTCCTCCTCCTCTGGGTCTATCCACTCCTCTGACCCCCAACTCCTCTTTCCCGCCTTTTCCTCCCTCTCTGTTGTCATTAGGAAACCCTCTACCGTTGGCTGTTCCTTTCCCGCCCTTTCTTTAACTCACCCTCAAGAGATACTTCCTGCGTCTCTCAAGCTAACCCACTTAAAGCGGTGTCGCCTTCACTCGCTGAGACGATGGAGGGGACTGCTCACTTCTAACAACGCCCGCTTTAATCGGCTCCTCTTCACAGTCAACGTCCCTCACCATCCTTCAGGATCGTCTCTGTTGGGCAGCCAGTTAGCAGGACCTCATTCTATCCAGAAGGCTGCCCTACTCCAGTTCTCCACATTCAAATGCCAATTAGCTGTCTACTCTTATCTCTAGCCCTGCACGCACATGGGGACCTGCAAATCCTCAAAGGTACCACCATTTTAACACATGTGGACCAAAATGAGCACACCTTCCCAATACAACACTGGATTTCGCAGGTTTTTTACTAAAGAACCTGGGTGAATGTGGCCATGATGGGGACACGTGATCCCAGCCTAGTTTGCAAATTACGGAGGTCTTTTTGCAGAACTGCCTTGAGATAAAACATAGAAAGCAATGAAGCCATGGGAGACAGAGTCAAAAAACTGAAATTTCTAGAACCTTATTGTATTTCTTGCTTTGGCATATACTATTCTATCCATTTATGTTTCCATCATCTTGTAGAAGCTCCATTTCGTCATCCATGGGCTTCTGGCAGCTTGAGCAGGTGCTGCCCTGACCGTCTAAACCAGTGGTCCCCAACCCTGGGCCCCCAGATGTTCTTGGACTTCAACTCCCAGAAATCCTGGCCAGCAGAGGTGGTGGTGAAGGCTTCTGGGAGTTGTAGTCCAAGAACATCTGGAGGCCCAAGGTTGGGGACCACTGGTCTAAACCAGTGGTTCCCAACCTTTCTCAAGTTGTAACCCCCTTTTATAATAGCCAACTAACCTGCAACCTCCCACCATGTCTACATAAAAAGGTATTTTTAAATGGGTAAAGAGCCTTCTTTGTCGTCCCCCCCCCCGCCCTTGGGCCTGTTTCTCATACATGCACATCTGCACTAACTTTTGTATTCTGCTCTAAAGGTTAAGGAAGAAATTAATTAACAAAGGCAGACATAGAAGGTGACCCACGAGCCTCTCAGAAAATGCTTTCCGAACCCCTCGGGGCTGTCACGATCTAAACAGTTTAGTTTTTCTTTTCTATTCCATTTGCTTCGTGTTTTGCGGTAATGCAAGTTGGCATCTGAAGTTTTCCATAGCTTTGGGCCTTGACCTGTCATAAATCCAGCCCGGAGTAAAAAAGCTTTATTTTTGAAACAACAGTAGTAAGAGCAGAGTCGGGAAGACCAGGCGCACACGTGTCCTGTTAAGTGAGTGAACAGCTGATCATACGTTAGGGGTCCTCCAGAGTGATTTGACAGCTGCTACTACCCGGCAGAAATTTAAAATGTTCACCTCTAACACAGAAATCACTTTTGATATGGTTTGATGCAAAAGAAAGAAGGAAGGAAGAAAAAAAAGGAACAGTTTTTCTTCTTATTTAGGAAGCATCATGAGTGTCTATTTTGTTGTAGACTTTTGAATTGCTGGTAAAATTCTCTTTTGCTACACAATAGAACTATAGAGATCCACAGAGGATGATAGCTACAAATTCCTAGAATCTGGGCCTTTCTCATGAAGTATGTCTTCAAGGGTATTCTCGAAGGCTTTCACAGCCAGGATCTGACGGTTGTTGTGGGTTTTTCGGGCTCTTTGGCCATGTTCTGAAGGTTGTTCTTCTTGACATTTCGTCAATCTCTGTGGCCGGCATCTTCTCAGGACAGGAGTAGGAACTCTGTCCATGCTCCTACTCCAGTCCTCTGAAGCTGCCGGCCACAGAGACTGTTGAAATGTGAGGAAGAACAATCTTCATAACATGGCCAAAGAGCTCAAAAAACCCACAACAACCGTATGTCTTAAAGTCTCAATAACTCACTCTGTGTCATTTGATTCCTGTGATCAATAATATAACGAAGGGAAAAACATAGGACAGCCAATTCTAGGATCGGTATTCCTCCCCCCCATCTCGGAGCAGTAATCATCATCATTATCATCTTAGAACTGAAGAGCTGGAAGGGATCCTGTGACTCATGCAGTCTAGCTCCTGTCAAGGAGGCCCAGTGGGGAATCAAACTCCCAACCAGACCTAAACCACTGAGCTATCCAGCAGTTCTCATCATGTGTCAGAGTAACGGAGTAATTAATGAAGCTGCCTTGTTCTGGCAAGTGACTGAGGTGATAATGAGGTGTTCAGGTTTAACTTCTGGCAGCTTAAGAGAGCAAAAGCCAGAATGAGCAAAATAGCTTCTTTCTTTTCCATTTGGTGCGTCTATATGTCATTCAAACAACACAAATGGTAATCGTTTGTGGATTGATTACATTTCTAATTAAAAGTTAAGCAATTGTGTTCTTCCTTGGCTTTCTTGGAAGATCATTTATTTAAAGGCCAATGTGTTTTACAAGCCAAGCTAGAAGGAAAAGCTATTGAGGTCAATGAGGTTATACCCAAATAACTAAGTTCAAGCTGGCAGGCCTGCCCCATGACTTAGTTATCAGTTTTTATTAGTCTTCTGAATTTTGCATGAAATGCCGTCGTTTTATGGTTTAAGCAGCAGGTCAGTATAGAACAAGTATAGAAATGACAAAAACTCAGTTACGTGTGTGTGTTTTTGTTTCAATTGATGAACATATAGATGTGCATCTTTGGGATGTGAACCTATGGGTTCATTTGGGAGGGGCATGATTATGAAGCAGAACTTGGAAAAGTTACTTATGGTGGTGGGGAACACAGTTCAAGTGTATTTTGGTTTATGTATTTTATGTTTATATTAAAGTTAAAATAAAGAATTTCTAAATTTGTTTTTACTTTCTTGATGATGCCTGCCAGAGTCTCTGAGCCAGCATTGCCACTGTAAAGTAACTTCACCAAATTCTGCTATGGAACAGCCACCATGAGCTCCAGCAATTTGATATGTACACCAGTGCTTGAGAAGTGCCCAGCCTAGATTTACTGTAGTGGAAGAACTTAGGTTTTTTTGTTGTTTAGTCATTTAGTCGTGTCCGACTCTTTGTGACCCCATGGACCAGAGCACGCCAGGCCCTCCTGTCTTCCACTGCCTCCCGGAGCTGGGCCAAATTCATGTTGGTGGCTTCAATGACACTGTCCAACCATCTCATCCTCTGTCGTCCCCTTCTCCTCTTGACTTCATACTTTCCCAACATCAGAGTCTTTTCCAGGGAGTCTTCTCTTCTCATGAGATGGCCAAAGTATTGGAGCCTCAGCTTCAGGATCTGTCCTTCCAGTGAGCACTCAGGGTTGATTTCCTTCAAAATGGATAGGTTTGTTCTCTTTGCAGTCCAGGGGACTCTCAAGAGTCATCTCCAGGACCACAATTCAAAATCATCAATTCTTTGGTGGTCAGCTTTCTTTATGGTCCAGCTCTCACTTTCATATATCACTACTGGAAAAACCAGAGCTTTGACTATTCGGACTTTTGTTGGCAAGGTGATGTCTCTGCTTTTTAAGATGCTGTCTAGGTTTGTCATCGCTTTCCTCCCAAGAAGCAGGCGTCTTTTAATTTCGGGGCTGCTGTCACCATCTGCAGTGATCATGGAGCCCAAGAAAGTAAAATCTGTCACTGCCTCCATATCTTCCCCTTCTATTTCCCAGGAGGTGATGAGGCCAGTGGCCATGATCTTAGTTTTTTTGATGTTGAGCTTCAGACCATTCGCTCTCCTCTTTCACCCTCATTAAAGGTTCTTTAATTCCTCTTCACTTTCTGCCATCAGAGTGGTATCATCTGCATATCTGAGATTGTTGATATTTCTTCCGGCAGTCTTAATTCTGGTTTGGGATTCATCAATTTAGCTTAGTAAGGGACAAATGTCAGCAAATGTAAATATACTAATATAGCCACGTCTTATGTGATACTGGGACATCTAGGTTCCAGGAAATCCAACATTTGTCCCAGCAAAATTCCAAGTTCCTAGCCCTCAAGACATATTGGGAATAGGCTGGAGGAAATAGCTGTAGAAAGTACAAATGAGTTTGTACTTTCTACAGCTTGTCTTTTTAGAGTTAGCCTTCCCTGGTCGGGGTTTTTCCATTACTGTAAATTACTTTTTTAATCTTGACATTTTAGACCCCGTTTTCCTCTAGTCCTTCCAGGCCGCATTTCTTTCCTTCACTGCCCTTTATAATATTTTGGCAACATTTTCTATAATCTCTCTACAGCCAAATGTTGCAGTCAGCATAAATTATGCAGATTAAAAAAAAATCTCCCCTCCTTTTTTTCAGTAATGACATGCCTTGCATAATTTATAGCTGAGGGCAAACTTTGAGATTTGGCCAAATTCTTCCGAAGTTTGCAACAAGTCAGATGTTGTTGTTGTGCAAATAAATTACACAAGTCGAGATTTTCTTCTCTTCATGAATGCATTCTTCCTTAATTGTACATCCAGGGTCAAATGCTGGGATTCCTTGCACCTTACAAGATAAGAAGGCATGAGGTGCACTTTCGGAGACACAAGGATGTCCCTGCCATTAGGTAGAGTGAAGCAGCTGCCTCAGACAGAAGGTGATGAGTGTCATGAAAGGGCAACCATTTGCTGGTTATTTAGTCTGCTCCTTTACTGCCAGAGATGGATTGCTTAGGGCCGTGGTTCCCAGCCTGGGGTCCCCAAGTGTTCTGGGACTAAAACTCCCAGAAGCCTTCACCACCACCTGCGCTCGCCAGGATTTCTGGGAGCTGTAGTCCAAGAACACCCGGAGACCCAAGGTTGAGAACCACTGCTCCTGAGGGACAGAAACTGCTGCTGTGCCTTAGGCAGCAAAATGTCTCGGGTTACTCCTGCAGAAAGTGGCTAGCATCTCTTTAAAAAGATTTACTCATTCACGGAGAAGGATGGAGACAAACTGGGAAAACATCAAGATGGGGTGGTTCTTGAGTAGCCCCAAACCATGAGCCACCCCACCCCCTGAACCTTGGAAAAACAAAATGGTTCACAGTTTGTTTTTCCAGTCTGTGCCTGGTGGGAGGGGAAGAAAACTTCTCCACCATCACCACTCCTGCCACCTGACCGCCCGCATCATCCCACTGTCCCCATCGCTTCTCTCCCTCCCTGGTCCTGCTGCCTCCTCTCTTGCCTCCTCCTCCACCATCATCTTCAGAGACAGCAGGCACACCTTCTGTAAGTTGGTGGCAGTGGTGGAGAAGGAAGAGGAGCAGGGAGCAGGACCAGGGAAGGGAAGTGGTGGTGGTGGGCAGTGGGAAGGGAGCAGGGAGCATCCATTTTGCCGAAGCAAAATGAAGCGCCGGGGGGGGGGGGGAATGTTTGGTGTTTTGTTTGGTTTCGGCAAAATGGCTTGCACAAACCGAACCACAAATCAGCTAGGTTTGTGTGTATTTTTTTTCAGTCGATAGTTCTGTTCGTGCCCCATCTCTGCCGTTCACCCCTGATTATGTTCAGGATCTCCCTTACAGTAAGCAAAAGTGGCCAAGCCATCGTAGGCAGCAGGTTTTCCATATTGCGAAGGGATGACAAAGTTAGTTCTTGTTGTTACCTAGCCTGCACTTCTTATTTTTTAGCCTTGCCGGTGGTTCATGTGGGTGGACTGACAGTCCTAGTCTAAACATCAGGAGTCAAGGCCTGCACATTTGTGGGTGAGATGGCATGTTTGTAAAATCACTAGGTTTTTTCCTGCTTTTGTTTCTGAATTTGAGAGAACTGATTAGCAGCTACTGGCAAATAGTTTTAAACTGAGAACTGAAAATGTAGGAATTATTCCTGTTGCTGAAATTAGTACAAGGAGGAGGAGGAAGATCTGATCTGGCTTGAATAATCTTTTAATATCTTGCCTAAATATTTGGTACTTTGCAAGTTTTGGACCTTCTGTACTTCTGAAGTTGTTGATTGATGGGACTCCAACTTCTTGCAAGGTATGTTTTCTTTGCTCCTTATCCAAAAGTATTATACTTGGTTTAATAAAATAAGTTGTTTTCTCTGTGATAACTTGCTGGTTCCAGTATACTTCTGTGGTTTGGTTTGCTAAAGCTGGAGGTGGCTGGAATTTGTAATATGGAGGAAAAGATGTGAGCAATTGATTCAACCCAGAAAGTGGAGAAAAATGCTGAGCACCTTCATTTTGGGTGACAACCGTAGCTATCTTCTGCTTTGCTTCAGGCAGCAAAATCTCTTGAGTAGGCCCTGCTCCTTCTGTTTCTCAGGATGCAACTACATTTTGCTGCATTACACTGGAGATTGATTGCAGTGAGTGTCACACAATTGATTTGGGAGTTCACTGTTCATACTGGATGCAGCACAATTCACATTCTAATCCACAGCCCCACTTTCTGCTTCACCCTCCCTCCCTTCCTCTGGTCCCACCTCTGCTGATCCTTTTACGGGAGGTACATAAGAAATGACATAATGATGGCCCAGCCATAAGATGATAGCATAATCTAGTGCTAATCTCATATATGTATGTAAAATTATTTTTTTTAAAAAATTACAAACCGGAGGATGATTGGGGCAGAGGAAATAATACAGGAGCACATTCTTCTGAACCTAAACATCATGCTCCAACTGCCTACGTTGCCAAAACAACACCTACAGACGTGCTCCTCCGTCTTTACAAGAATGTATCACAACGAGCCACATGGGGAAAAGCCAATTTGAATTGTCCTAGCTTGAAAAAGTAGAAGCCCTTGCAGTGGAGGAGAAAAAGAAAGTTGCTTTGGGAGCAAAAAGGACTGGACCAATTTAAATCAGCCTTTGTGTTGTGCAGTCGGTAAAAATACTTAGTGTTCACTCATTTTATGTTGTTGTTGTTGCTGTTGTTGTTGTTGTTGTTGTTGTTGTTGTGTGCCATCAAGTCGCCTCCTACTTCTGGCACCCTATGAATGGGTGATCTCCAAGCTGTCCTGTCCTCAACAGCCCTGCTCACCTCTTGTAATCTCAGGCCTGGGGCTTCCTTTGGGGAGTCGGTCCATCTCATATTTGGTCTCCCTCTTTTCCTGCTGCCTTCGGCCTTTCCCAGCATTACTGTCTTTTCCAGAGAATCCTGCCTTCTCATTATGGGCCCAAAGCAGGATAGCCTCAGCGTCAACATTTCCACCTCCAGAGATAGTTCAGGCTTGATTTGATCTAGGACCCACTTGTTTGCCTTTCCGGCAGTTCAGGGTATCCGCAGAGCTCCCCCTCCAGCACCACATTTAAAACAAAACAATTTTTTTCCTGTTAGCGTTCTTAACTATCCATCTTTCACACCCATAGACGATGAATGGAAATACTGTACAAGAGTGCAACAGACTTTTTGCAGGTGGGACATTTCACGTGTCTATCCACCATGATTGCATGGGTAGAATATGTTTGATTGCCAGTAGGAAGGAATGAAAGGAAGAATGAAAAACTTTTAAAAGAATCAGTGTAGGATAGTGGCTTAGGTATCTGGCTGTGGAGCCAGAGAGCGGGAGTTTGATTCCCCTACGGTGCCTCCTTGACAGGGGCTGGACGTGATGATCCACAGGGTCCCTTCCTGCTCTGCAGTTCTAAGATTATTAATATTATTATTAATATTATAAGGTGAAAGAGGCAATTTTCTCTCTCTCATAGTTGGGTGAAGAAAAGTAGGACCCTTCTCTCTTCCATTAAAGTAGCAACACGAATAACATGTTTTGCTTTACAAAACCAAACCACAGTAGTATACAGGAACAAGCAAATACAGGAATTGACCATTAAGAATATAAAAACAAAAAAATAAAAACAAAAAACAAACAGCGAGCTTTCGAGGATACAGTAATTCATCTTCTTCAAGGCTGTCCAACAAGTTCTTGTGAGTATTTCAAACTTATATGCTGTTATTAATGTCCCAAATTCAGATGGCTAATGATATCGAAGCCAGGTTTGTTTCTCAGATATAGTGTAGTATGCAAGCTGTCTGTATTGTTTCCACGACCTGTTCCTGATTTTGGAAAGGATATGACAATAATGACAATAACGATGGTGTTGAAGGGAGCTCCTATGCCACTGATGTTGTTACTCTGCTTTGTTTGTTCCTTTCCAATCTCCGCAATCCTGTGGTTTTCAGAATTTGGCCTCTGCCACATTGACCTCGATTTCGGTAATAAAAGGCACAGATCCCTCCAATCTGAGTCCTGATCTGAAAAGCAGGCTGCACTGAGCAAAGGGAAGGGGGCAAGCTGTTTTCTCAATGAGCCCGTTCTGCATTGTTTCAACTGCCATGTTTCCGAACTCACACGTAACACTCTGTTCTTTTAAAGTAGCAAATCGAGTTGATTCCTCAAAGGTCTGTTAGAACACTCAGTGGAGGCTTGGACCCTTGGCGCGAAAAAGAGGGAGAGCGCGGCAAAGCTGCCATTAGCGTAGTGACTTCTCTCTCAATTTATCACTGGGGAAAGGGAAAAGATGCACTGGGTAAACAAACCCTTTTGGTGTTGCAAGACTACCAGGACCTATTTCTGGTGTTCCTTCTCTCCCATCCCACCACATTTGTTGAGAGTCTGATTACCCGCAGTGCATCCACAATTTGTGTGGTCTTGGGCGAGCTGCACAATCCCAGGCTGTCCCCAGAGGAAGGAAATGGCAAACCACTTTTGAATAGTCCCTACCTGGAAAACCCTGGAAAGGGCCACCATAACTCAGAATTGACTTGACAGCACATCATCATCATCATCATTTATTTTATTTTCTTTATTTTATTTATACCCCGCCTATCTGGACCGATGGACCACTCTATCATCATCATCATCATCATCATCATCATCATCATCATCATCATCATCATCATTATTATTATTATTATTATTATTATTATTATTATTATTATTATTATTATTATTCAAAAACACCAGGCACAGTCAATCAAAACTAGGGGGGAAATGACATATTATATAACAGATACAAGTTTTAACCAAAAACCTAAGTATCTATTAAATATCCGTGCCGTATGTATGCTTTCCCTAATATTGCCATTTTTTTGTAGTTCTGATGGTGTGATTTCTGAGATCTGCAACTGTGTGAAATTTCTTGATATTATTCCCAAAGCCCCAATGACGACAGGGACCACTGAGGAGTGTTTCTTCCAGAGACGAGATGTTTTGATTGCCAGGCCTCTGTACTATGTTAGTTTTTCCAGTTCTTTATTTTCAACAATGGCATTCTCTGGAATTGCAACGTCAACGATCCAGATATTTCTTCATTCTATTACTACTATATCTGGTGTATGTTTAAGGTGTCTATCAGTTTGCATCCGGAAATCGCACAATTAGAAACAACATTGTCTTGTTGACACCTTCTCTACCTGATGTTCCCACAGGTTTTTGTGGGGTGATAAGTTATATTTTTGCATAACGACCAGTGCATTAATGTTGCCACTCTATCATATCTAACTCTGTACAGTAGTACCTCGGTTTACGTACGTCTCGGTTTATGTAATTTCTGGTTTACAAATGGAAATCTGTTTGAAATAATGCCTTGGTTTACATTTTTTTTCGGTTTCCTTCAGTTTGCAATTTCCCTGACCCTGGAGGTTTGTTGCTACGGCAATCCGTGTTTTGGTTTACGAAATTTCCGCATTACGTAACGTTCCAGAGAACATATTAATTTTGTAAACCGAGGTACTACTGTAATCTGTGCAGTCGTTGGACATTCGCAGATGAAGTGTGACACAGTTTCATCTTTTTCTTGGCAGAGTCGACATTTGCTGTTAGAACTAATTCCTTGGATCTTAGTTTTCATCACATTGGTTTCAAGTGCTTGTTCTTGTGCAGCAAAAATCAAGCCTTTAGTTTCTTTCTTAAGGGTCACCAATTTTAGCCATGCCCGTGTTGAATTATGATCATGCTTTCCATCAACATTTTTCCGGTGTTGTCCATGTAGTGGTTTATTTCTTTTCAAATTGTTACTTCTTATATTGAGCCTCTGTTTCTATTGTTTTCAAAATATTCTCCATTTTACTGCCTTTTTCTCTTCTTGTACTGATATAATCATTTAGGCTTCTTTTTTCCCTCCTCTGCTACCTGCTGTATTTGCAGTAATCCACGACCTCTGATTTTTCATGGTAAATATAATCTGTCCACATCACTTTTTGGATGTAGTGTATGGTGCATGTTCATTAGTTTCTGTGTTTTCTGATCCAATTCTGATTCATTTGGGTCCAATCTATTATTCCAGCTGGGTATCTAATCACTGGAACTGCCCATGTGTTTATGGCTTTGATTGTAGTTCCACTGTTTAATTTTGATTTTAAGATTTTCCACAGTCTTTCCCTTTCTGTCAGTTCTTTAACTGTTATGTGCACAATGTTATTTGCTTCTAGTATCCCAAGGTGTTTATAAATTTCCGCACTTGATAGTGATTTTATAATAGTGACATTCTTAACTCTATTCCATCTCTTCTTCTTCTTCTTCTTCTTCTTCTTCTTCTTCTTCTTCTTCTTCTTCTTCTTCTTCTCCTTCTTCTCCTTCCTCTTCTTCTTCTTCTTCTTCTTCTCCTTCTCCTTCTTCTTCTTCTCCTTCTTCTCCTTCTTCTCCTTCTCCTTCTCCTTCTCCTTCTTCTTCTTCTTCTTCTTCTTCTTCTTCTTCTTCTTCAAGGCCATCCCTAAGACGATGCAGACAGATGGGAAACAAGAACACATATTATTATTATTATTATTATTATTATTATTATTATTATTATTATTATTATTATTATTATTATTATTATTATTATTATTATTATTATTAAACCAGCATGTGGCAATGGATCATCACAGATGCACATTCAGGAACAGAGTTGTGATAATTTAAATAAGCATGTAAATATGTGTTTCACTGTTGTTGAGGGGACACTGTGACCATGAGACCTGTGTTTGCCGTTAGGCTGCTTATCCATCAGCTAACTATTGGTGGGCCACTTTAAAGCCTTCTAAGACTCAGTGACGAGAAAGGTTTTGCTCTTTCCTTCCATGCGGTGGCCTCTGTTGAAAATTGCTCCCTCGCTTTAGTTGTTATTTTCCTACTCCTTATGGAGTGGTTTTCCTTGCTGTTCCTCTCAGAAAGCACTCACTAGATGCAGGGCCTTTTAGGTTGTGGTGCCAGTTTTTGGAATGCCTCCCTCGGAAGGGTAAGCCAGGCTTCAGTGTTCTGGCTGTGTACCCACTGGCCCAAGTTAGCACCTGACACTCAAGGAAGGCCTTCTTAATCTACATGCTTACTGGTGAATAGGCATCACTGAAAATGGGTGTAGAGAGATGAGCTGTTAGTAGCTTTGCTCGTCTTAGAAAACCATTTTTGGGGGTTTAGCTGCTCTTGTTTACTGGTGGTGTATTGTTCAGGCCAGGGTGATACAAGAATTAGAGTGTGAGTGAGCCCTCACACTCACTGGGCGACCCTGGACCAATCACCCAGTTAGTTCTACCTCGCAGGGTAGTTGTGAGGAGAACATGGGGAGGAGGACAGCCATGCGTGCCATTTGGAGCTCATGGGAGGAAAGCCAGCACTGTCTATAAATGTACATAATAAAACTAAATAGTTAATATATATTGATTTTAGAGTTGCTTCTAATTTTTATTGTTTGATTCCCCCTGCTGCATTTCTGAGAAACAGGTGATGAAAACATGTAAAATAATTGTTAGTAAAAGTGAAAAATCTTCCAAAGCATCTAAGAACAGCAACAGCACTTAAAAATAGCTGATTAAGACGTATATTATAATTATTATAGGTGTCTTAGGTCGCACTGTAGGGAGAAAGGCAGAAGAGAAGTGCAATCAATCATTCATTAGGCATCCATCAGTCTCGAAAGACTATGGTAACGTGCTCTGTATGGAGGACTTGGAACAGCGTCTCGTGTGGCTGAGAAGGCCAATTCGAGAGTGACTCACACTGATGACAAATCCAATCTGTCCCCTGTCCAGCTCCCTGATTTTACTGATTTCGTAACTGCCTATTTGCCTCGGCCTGCTGGACAAGGGTCTCTTCAAATTGGGAGAGGCCGTGATGTACTGCCTGCCTCCAGGCTGAACGATCAGATGTCAGAGTTTCCCATCTGTTGAGGTCTATTCCTAAGGCCTTCAGATCCCGCTTGCAGATATCCTTGTATCGCAGCTGTGGTCTCCCTCTGGGGCGATTTCCCTGCACTATTTCTCCATATAGGAGATCCTTTGGAATCCGACCATCAGCCATTCTCACAACATGCCCAAGCCAGCGTAGACGTCGCTGTTTCAGTAATGTATGCATGCTGAAAATTCCAGCTCGTTCTAGGACTACTCTATTTGGAACTCTATCCTGCCAGGTGATACCAAAAATGCGTCGGAGGTAACGCATATGGAGTGTGTTCAGCTTCCTCTCCTGCCGTGCATGAAGGGTCCAGGACTCACTATAATACAGGCGTGTGCTCAGGACACAGGCTCTATAGACCTGGATCTTGGTATGTGTCGTCAGCTTCTTATTGAGCCATACTCTCTTTGTGAGTCTTGAGA
The DNA here is from genome assembly GCF_051106095.1 of Pogona vitticeps. Lineage (NCBI taxonomy): Eukaryota > Metazoa > Chordata > Lepidosauria > Squamata > Agamidae > Pogona > Pogona vitticeps. The sequence goes on from NC_135784.1 coordinate 23,108,661, forward strand.
ACATGGTAGCTGCTTTCCCGATGCGTTTATCCAGCTCGACATCTAGGGATAGGGTGTCAGAGATTGTTGAGCCAAGGTACACAAAGTCATGAACAACCTCCAATTCTTGTGTGGAGATGGGAATAGAGGGAGGTGAGTCCACACCCTGGCCCATGACTTGTGTTTTCTTTAGGCTGATTGTTAGTCCAAAGTCTTGGCAGGTTTTGCTAAAACGATTCATGAGTTGTTGGAGGTCTTCAGCAGAATGGCTGCATCATCTGTGAAGAGGAGGTCCCATATGCATTTCAGTTGGAAATTGGTCCTTGCTGTCAATCTAGAGAGATTAAAGAGCTTTCCGTCTGATCTAGTCCGGTAATAGACACCTTCTGTTGCAGTTCCAAAGGCCTGCTTCAGCATGACAGCAAAAAAAGATCCCAAAAAAGGGTTGGTGAGAGGACACAGCCCTGTTTCATTCCGCTTCGGATGTCAAAGGGATCTGATGTTGAGCCATCAAAAACTACAGTGCCTTTCATTCCCTCATGGAAGGACCTGATGATGTTAAGGAGTTGAGGTGGACATCCAATCCTGGGAAGTATTTTAAAAAGGCCATCCCTGCTAACCAAATCAAAGCAATCAGTCAATCAGATTAATTAGTAAGCAAACAAGCTAATAAAATGACAATAACAAAGTCCTTAGGCAAACCATAACTCAATCAACACAAATAAATAAACCATTATCAAGTTGGAGCAGTATTAGTCACTATATGCTTCAGGCGTACAATTGTCTTCACCTGGCATTAAAAATCTAATAAAGTAGATTGCGAGGTATATTAGTCATGGCTCTAGAGGAATTTTGTACTCAAGATAGCATTATAATGTAAACAAAAAAATTGCATTTTTAACAACTGAAACAGTTCAAACAGTGAACCAGCAAACCAGAATAATGTCAACAGTAGTTTATCAGATGAATGGAAAGCTGGTTGGGGGATTCTGGTAGTTGTTGTTCAAAGCAGGTACCTCATTTTGTTGATTTATTTGTTTCTTCTAAAACATCTCTGAAACAGCAAGAGCTAGGAGCACAAGGTTTGGAACAGATGCTACTGATACTACTTAAATGCAAATTGTTTCTTGATGACATGCAGATAGACCTAGGCATTATGGTTGAGAGGTAGTGCAGTATATCACAGAACTTAGTACACCTCTCACATTTCATAAATACTGTATACAAGCTTCTACAACAGTGTAAAGGTGCTGTTCCCTCAAAATAACACAACAAACAGCCATTAATGTCTAAACCACTGGCAACAAATGTGAGTACACCCCTAAGTGACAATGTCTAAATTGGGCCCAAGTAGCTGTTTTCCCTCCCTGGTGTCATGAGACCCGTTAGTGTCACAAGTCTCAGGTGTGAAGGGCGAGCAGGTGTTATCGCTGTCCCTCTCTCAGACTGGTCACTGGAAGTTCCACAGGGCACCTCATGGCAATGAACTATCTAAGGATCTGAAAAAACCAAATGTTGCTCTACATAAAGATGGCCTAGGCCACTGGTTCTTAACCTTGGGTTACTCAGGAGTTTTGCACTGCAACTCCCAGAAGCCTTCACTACCAACTGTGCTGGCTGGAGTTTCTGGGAGTTGCAGTTCAAAAACATCCGAGTAACAAAGGTTAAGAACCACTAGCCTAGGCCACTGACTCTTAACCTTTGTTACTCAGATGTTTTTGGACTGCAACTCCCAGAAGTCTTCACCATCAGCTTTGCTGGCTGGGGTTTCTGGGAGTTGCAGTTCAAAAACACGTGAGTAACAAAGGTTAAGAACCACTGGCCTACGCCAGGGGTCCCCAACCCCTGATCCATGGTCTGGGCCAGACTGGGCTGCGGAGACAGATCTCCCACCCTCCGTACGCACTCCCCCCGTACAGCCCCTTCACGCATGCATGTGAGTGTGTGTGTCTCACTGCTTTACATTGTAGCAAAGTGTCATTTCTTCAGTGTTGTCACGTGAAAAGATATACTAACTAAAATATTTAGGAAATGTGAGGGGGTGTACTCACTTCTGTGATATACTGTATATTTCCACTTAAATTATAGAAAGCAAAGTAGGAAGATTAAAAATAATAATAAAGTAAAACAGGTCTAATGATTGTTCTGGGTTTTTCGGGCTCTTTGGCCGTGTTCTGAAGGTTGTTCTTCCTGATGTTTCGCCAGTCTCTGTGGCCGGCATCTTCAGAGGACAGCAACCTGTGTTCTGGTTGTATATGGGAAAAAGTTTCTGTGACTATAGAGAGATTCAATCCATGCAGCACTGATGTGCATGTAGTTTAAACCCCACCATGTATACAGAAGAACATCTAGCAAATGGCTGAGATAAGCTATTGAAATAGCCTGTTTCTGGTAAAAATAGTATAATTATCTTAACATTTAAATATTACTTATATTTCTTAGATGTCCAAAATTACAAATTGTGCAAAGGTCCTGATACAAATGAATGAATGAATAACATGGATGTCAAATTGTGATGATATTTACATATATTCATTTGAATTAGTAAAAGGAAATGTCATGCAAAATGTCTTTCTTTTTATGAAGAATGTCCTCCATTTTGGCGATGGAGCAGTGGATGCCCTATTTATTTATTATTTATTTATTCATTTATTTATATCCTGCCTTTCTCACCAGAAGGACCCAAGGCAGTTTGCATCATTAAAACAGTAGATAAAAGATAAAAGCAGTAAGTATACAAATATGAATTTAAAAAGAATTAAGTAAGTATTATACGAAAATGGTAATGAAGATCAATATTATTATTACATACTCCATGATCCCCCCCAACATTGTGGCCCCTTGGCTAGGGGATTCTTAGAGCAGCTGTCCAAAAGAGTTATTTCTTCCAAACTAGCCCTATTTCCCAGAAGGTGAAAAACTTTGGACAACAGTGCTTGCTGGATAGCTCAATGGTTTTTAGGTAAAAGTTGCGAGTTCAATTTCCTACTGTTCTTCCTTGAAAGGGACTGGACTTCATGATCCTTAGGGTCCCTTCCAGTTCTGCACTTCTAAGATGATGATGATTTAAATCAGAGGCAAAAGATGAGGGGGAAAGAGGAAAGAAACCCCTAAAGCTACTTTCTATGTGTGTCGGCTGGAGAGGCCGACCCACAGAGGGAGCCTGTCTCACATTTGAATGCTGGCCGATGCAGATACTCCCCCCCCCTCCAGCCATTGCTGATGGCCACTGGGTCTCTCTAGTCGTGGATCTATTATCTTTTGGCTCCTCCAATTCCTGCCTGGCCCTGTCCAGGCTCATCATCTGACGGTTCCCAGAGAAATAAGCCAAAAATCCTGGCCATCATTCCCTGTCTCCCTGCCATTGCGCGGGTATCCCCCTTGAAGACAGGAGAGAGAGAGAGAGAGAGAGAGACTCCAGATGATGTATCTATGCAGGCTAAGCCGAGACCAATAAAACATGAGCTTTCCCTCCACGCTTCTTCTTCGTTTGGTGTAAAACGCCAAAGATGAGACTCCCACAGGGAGATGCTTGGGCTTCCAACAAGCTGACGAGGAGGGAAGAAAAAGGTCACCCGGCAACAGCCGTCTGGACAAACACAAGATGGCCTCCCTTTCTCCAGGCCGCCCGGTGGCCTTTGAGTTGCTAGGGAAACAGACTTGGAAACCGAGAAGCTTCGCCTGGTGACATTTCAGCGGCCTGCTCCCACACGCATGCGTGCGCACGTACACAGGCCCCGTGCATGACCGGCTTGCACTGACAATCGGTTTGGATTGCTTCTTGAAAATTAGGGATGGCTCACTTGCCTTTAGTATTGACAAGGAAGAAACTGACATAGAGGTTTTGTATACTTCAGTACAACCATCCATCCAAATAAGGCGTGCAGCCAAGAAATCACAACAGGAGAAGGCTCATAAGGGCAGCAGATGAAGGAATTACACAAAATCATCCAGTGTAAGAACATTTCTCTGGAGACCAAGGCCGGAATCATCCACACTTTTGTATTTCTGATTACCATGTGTGGGTGTGAAAGCTGGACAGTTAAGAAAGCTGACAGGAAGGGAGAAAAAAAATGATTTGTTTGAAAGGTGGTACTGAAAGAGAGCTTTGTGGATACCTTGAACCACTGGTTCTTAACCTTGGGTTACTCAGGAGTTTTGGACTGCAACTCCCAGAAGCCTTCACCACCAGCTGTCCTGACTGGGGTTTCTGGGAGTTGCAGTTCAAAAGCATCCGAGTAACAAAGGTTAAGAACCACTGCCTTGAACTACTAGAAAGATGAATGAGTGGGTCCTACATCAAATCAAGCCTGAACTATCTCTGGAGGCAAAAATGTTGACGTTGAGGCTGTCCTACTTTGGTCACATCATGAGAAGACAGGGTTCTCTAGAAAAGACAGTACTGTAATGCCGAGAAAGGTTGAAGGCAGCAGGAAAAGAGGGAGACCAAATACAAGATGGATTGACTCCTTGAAGGAAGCCACAGGGTTGCGTCTAAAAGAGCTGAGCAGGGCAACATTTTGAGGATCATGCATTCATAGGGGTCACCAGAAGTTGGAGACAACTTGATGGCATGTAACAACAACAACAACAACAACAGGAACAACATTTGCCTTTGGGTCCAGTCACCCTTTCATGGGTTTTCTTCTTTTTAATGAATTTATTATATTTCTTTTCTAGCTGTCCTCCAGGGAGCTTAAGGAAACAGACATGGTTCTCTTCCACCTATCCTTACAACAGTTCTGTGAGCAGGGTGACCACTTACACACCACCAAAAAAAGAAGACAAAAGAGAACACTGATATACATAGAATCGTGCATGCTAATTTGTATATACAGATGGAAATGTAAAAGATATTTTAGTATTTTATGCATTTATTTCACTATAGGCAGTGACCAATGACTCGAGTATTGGCCTTCTGCTGTTCAGGTACTAACTTCAGGATCTGTAATCCAGAATCTGGAAAAGTTACTTTTTGGACTGAAATTCCAGACCACGCTTACTACCCTTCAGTCACCGACGGTCAAATGGTGGACTGTCCTCCATAAAAAACGGGCACATGGCCACTTGTGAGGATGACTAGACAAAAGTATAATGATGAACCTTGAGGTCACTGAGGGAGTTTCATGACTGACGTGGGATCTGCATCTGAATTTTTATAGTTATTTTTTCTTCTCTAACCACTACACCACACTACAATCTTTTTTTCCCTAAATGGCTGCCAGCCAAACTGTAAATTTAACCTAGGCTGTCTTGGAGATTGAGAGAAAGAAAACAGCAATTTTTGGGGGGTTTCTGTCTGCCATTCATTATTTATGCCAGTGGTTCCTAACCCCAGATATTCTTGAACTACAACTCCCAGATATCCTGGCCAGCATAGCCAGTGCTGAAGGCTTTGGGGAGTTTTAGTCCAAGAACATCTGGCGGAACCCAAGGCTGGGAACCACTGATTTTAGGCACATGTTTTCCATCAGGTCAAATCAAGAACAAAGAAATGGGGTTTTCTGGGCATGTCTAAAGTGCTTTTACTACAGCACTGAGTAGCCCCAACTGGCCGTTACTCACATGCGTAAGATTGTGATGCCTCGCTAGACACTTACCCCGCATGACAGTTTTTTCACTAGACATTGAGTTTTTGCAATCGCTATAGCGATTCGCAAAACAGTGATTCCTATGGGGGAATTTCGCTGGACAATGTTTGGTCCCTGCTTCACAAACCAATTTTCGCTAGACAACGATTTTGAAAGCTCCCTCCGCGCTCGCAAAACGGGTGTTTTTGGGACCTAAGCTTCACAGGGCAGCTATTTAAACAGCTGATCAGCAGTTCGCAAAGCGGCTTTCCTATGCCTGATCTTCGCTAGACAACTACGATTCTTCCCACTAGAACACATTAAACAGGTTTCAATGCATTCCAGTGGGGGAAATGCTTTTCGCTAGACGATGATTTCGCTAAACAGTGATTTCAGTGGAACGAATTATCATCGTCTAGCGAGGCACCACTGTAATGAATGTCCAGTGGGGAGGGGCATTACTTCCAAATCCCTTTATGAGCTTCGGCCCTTTTAATTCTTTAAACGAAGCGCAGCTCCGTTTTCTTTTGTCTGCCCCACATCATCCCCTCCCACCCTGATCAATGTCCCCCCGCTTAAGCCCCAGCCTGCATTTGAACTTTTTCCTTCTCTCACACTGTTGCTTTCTTGCGTTCCCTTTCCCCAGACACCCGAAGACGTATTTTTATCCATGAGCTCAGCTCTCGTTGTATATTCCTGGGATCTGGAGAAGCAGCAAGCGCACGGGGTCCAGTTGTCCAGGGTCCAGCTGGATCCGTCTCCAGGCTGAAAAGGGGAGAATCAAAACGAGCAGGATCTGTGTGAGAGAGAGAGAGAACGGAGGGGAATGGGGGGCAGTAGAAGACCAGAGCATTTGAAAAGTGTGTGGGCTGAGACTCAAGATGACTAGCTTCTCTGGAAGCACATTAGGGGTCTGTATGGGTTAAAGGGGAGCAACGGGGAACTGGACACCAGGCAGGAGGGGTTCCCTCGATGTCCAGAGTCCAAACTCAGTTGAACGCAGGCAGGAGAGGGAGGGACACGAATCAAAGAACTGCATTCAGTCTCCTGTTAGGACGTTTCCTTCTCAATTTTGTTTCCTTGTTCTTTCGCTTTCTTCCCGCTTGCCCCAATAATTATCTTTGGCCCGTGAAATGTCCCTCCCTTCTCCAGATTCCTCTATAGGCTCCTGTCTGGGAGGGAGCTGGGAATCACAGGCCCCTGAATGTCTCTGCTTGACCCCCTTCCCCGGCCAAAGCAAACGGCACTCCTCTTTGCTGGAAGGCCTGGCCGTGGTTAATGGGGTTTCCAGTCCGCCGCTTGGGACAGAAGGACCCTTTCTCTGGTATCACTCGGGCCTTTCATCCCTTCACACTGGCCCCACAGATGGAGAGCAGAAGTGGGGACCCAGCCAGGCCCTCAATGCCCAGAACTGGCCCATAGGAACATAATCGTGTGGCCTTTAAAAATGCAAAGTGTGTGTCTGTATATGAAAGGTTGTGAAAACTTCAAACTGTTAAGTAATCAAAGCGCTGCCTTTTCAAATATAAATTCTCAGAGACAGAAGGTTGCTCAATGCATACATTGGAGAACAGCCCCGAGGCACAGGATTACAGCCAGCGCACCGTAAGCTTGTCTAAATGACCAATGTGGTTCAACAAATCATATTCTCTTTAGGTATGAGCTGAAATGATGGAGCACGTTTCAAGAGCGAAGGGTGAATCGCGGCTGTGACTAACTGTGAGGCTCCCAAGGTGGAAGCCATGGTTGGAGTGCCGCTGCTCTTGAAGAATAGCAGCCAGACACAGACTTCCCCCCCACCATCCCCACCGCGACGGGAGGAGAAAGGAGTGGAAACCCCCGACTGGGGGGCAGAATGCGGCGGATCCCTCACCCTAAACAAGGGGGTAGATACTCGAGACTTAGAGGAGGACCTGAAGGGGTTAAGAATTGCCCGCGAAACGGGACGGTTTCAGGCGGGAAAAAGGGGGGAGGAGATAGAGGCGGGGATGGGGGATATAAGGGGAAGACCTAGGGATATTCCGGGCGGTTGGGAGTGGGTGTGGATGGAGGATCCATGGACCCACAAGTGGGAACAAGTCCGGGTGCCACATGAAGAGGCGGAGAGACGCCGCCAGCTAGGATTGAAGCCTCGTCCGTCTTACTGGGGTGAGACGGAGGCGAGAGAGTGGCGTAGGAAGCTCAGAGAAGAGAGGGAGGCGGTGGCTCGAGAGCTGGAAAAGAAACGCCAATGGCACATCGCCGAACTGAGGAAGCTGGGGGGCTACCCGGGCCCTGGGGCTACACCATAGAAGATGGGTCCTCATGGGACGGTTGGAGCGGAGACGAGGAAACCCTTCCCTTAATCTCCTTGGAAGAAGAAACGAACCCTGGACCGGGACCTGTGCCGCCTTCAACAGGTCCCTGGAACCCAGAGAACTCTAACCCATTTGTACATAGTTTATGGACCCCTCCCAAGCCGAACCCGGGTCTCCAGACGTCTCTGAATCCGTTTATGGGAACTGTTGATAATGATGTTAAGTTCGAAATAAACACGTTGCCGTTTGACTTGCCTCAAGAGTCTCGTCCATTTATGGGAGAAGGGACAGCCCGCCTACACGAACCCTCACATATTGGCGCCCAACGCGGGGGGCTGTCTACCATGCAAGAAACGGAAGGATGGATACGACACATAACGGAAGGGCAAGAAGCATTGATGAAACAACTAGCGGATCAGCAGAAGCTCATCATAGATCAACTCAGCAGAACGCAAATAGGGTCGTCGGCCAAGACACCAACTGCGGAAGGAAGAGGGGTAATCGCACACCGCCCACCGATCAAACTCCAAAAGATGGGTCCCCAAGACGACCCGGCGGCGTTCCTGAATATATTTGAACGAGTGGCGGTGTCAGCGCAATGGCCGAAGGACCAGTGGGCTCTAATTGTCACACCTTACCTGACGGGCTTGCCTCAGGAAATAGTGGACACGTTAGACCCGGAAGACGCAGGGGATTATGAAAAGGTCAAAACGGCGATCCTCAACACGCTGAATCTGAATGAGGAGGCCTACCGCAGACGATTTAGAGAATTGCGACTGAAGCCGGGCATACACCCGCGGACGGTGGCGCAAAAGATGCGGGTAAACGCTACGAGATGGGTACAACCGAAGGGAAAAACGGCAGAACAGGTGTTGGAATTAATGATACTGGAACAATTGGTATCAACATTGAACTCCGGACCCAGGAACTGGGTAGTGAAACACAAACCCACATCGGTAGAGGGCGCTGTGACGTTACTAGAGGACTATCTAGGAGCAGAAGATCCATGGTCGAATCGCCCTGCAACAGGGGGAGAGAAACCCCGGAGCAAGGACAAGATGGCGGAGGCGGTAAACGCAGGAGCTCCACGAGGAACCCCGATGACGACACCGAAAAAACAAGGTCCCGACCGTGTCGAGTATGTGAATCCAACTGGGTCACGGATCCCTCGCCCAACGATCACGACCGACCCGGCAAAGAGCAAGCTAGCCCCCACCTGGAACCAGGGGAAGGAGAAAATGACCGCCTGCTTCGGCTGCGGCCAGTTCGGACACATCCGGAAATTCTGCCCAGCCGAAGAGTATGCGTGGGCTAACATTTACGCGAACGCCGCTAAGGTGGGTGAGAAGTTCCATCCCGGGTGGGTGGTGAATGCCGAGGTTAATGGACAGAGAAAAAGGGCCCTAATAGACACTGGGTGCACCCGGTCGCTGGTACGAGAACTAGAGGGACCAAGACTAGGGGAAACGGTGGTAGTAAGGTGCATCCACGGGGACGCCAAAGAATATGATACGGCCAGGGCAAACGTGACTATCGGGACCCAGGAGGCAATCTTGGAAGTGGGAGTTGTTCCTGGCTTAACCCGCGAGATGTTGTTGGGCAGGGACTGGCCAGGCCTGGAGGACCTGGCGCGACGAGCAGAGGACGGACTGGTCGGCGAACGAGACGAGGGAGAAGGGGAAGGAGAGATAATGCAGTTGTCCAGAGATCAAGTAAGGGGCCTGCAACAAGACGACCCTTCCCTAAGGCCTTGTTTCCAAAAAGCCTACCCCGAAGGGGAGACCCCAGTGAATGGGGAAGGGTTTGAGGTGCGACGAGGACTGCTGTATCAGATACGAAGAGGGGAACAGGGGGAGGAGTCAACCCTGGTAGTCCCCGACCACTTGAGGAGCTGGGTTATGCACTGGGCCCACGATTTGCCAGTGGCTGGTCATCTGGCCGCACAGAAAACGTTGGCCCGCATCCGCCAAAGGTTCTTTTGGCCGGACATGGTGAAGCACGTGGAAGATTATTGCAAATCCTGTCCCAAATGCCAGCTAACACAGCCTAAGACCGGCCCGGGGGCGGGCCTGATACCCATGCCGTTGGTGGATAGGCCCTTTGACCGTATTGCCATGGACATTGTGGGGCCCCTCACCAAGTCGGAAGGGGGGCATCAGTACGTATTGGTGATAATTGACTATGCGACGAGATACCCAGAGGCCCTCCCTTTGAGGTCAACAACGGCGAAAGTGCTGGCCAAAGAGCTTTTGGGGGTATTTTCGAGGGTGGGGTTCCCGAAGGAGGTACTAACGGACCAGGGAACCAATTTCATGAGTTTAACGTTTAAGCAAATGTGGGAACTATTGGGGGTCAAGCCCCTCCGGACTTCTATTTATCATCCCCAGGCCAACGGCTTGGTGGAAAGGTTCAACCGGACTCTGAAGGGGATGTTGAGAAAAGTGGCGATGGAACACCCCAAGAAATGGCATATGTTTGTTAACCCTCTAATGTTTGCAGTACGGGAAGCCCCTCAGTCTTCGACGGGTTTCTCGCCATTTGAATTGTTGTACGGGAGGAAACCTAGGGGGGTGCTGGACCTCATCCGGGAAAAGTGGGAGGAGGGCGAAGATGCTTCACGGAATGCCCTGCAGCAAATAGTAGAGATGAGGAATAATTTGAAATTGGCCTGGGAGGTGGCTCAAGAGAATCTGGCCCAAACCCAGGAAAAACAGAAAGAGCGTTACGACAGGAAAGTGAAACCTAGGGAATTTGAAGCAGGACAAAGGGTATTAGTGTTGTTGCCGACCGAGACTTCTAAATTTCTGGCAAAATGGCACGGGCCGTATGAGGTGGTGAGACGGCTCAGTGAAGTAGATTACGAAGTGGAAACCCCAGATAGGAAAAAGAAAAGGCAGGTGTTTCATGTAAATCTACTAAAAGCGTGGGTAGACCGTGAATGCTTCTTCGATGGAGAGACGGATGAGGAATTGGGGCCAGATGTAAGTCAAATGCAGGAGGATGAAGAAATCATTGTGGGTGAGCTCCTGAACCCCACCCAGAAGGAGCAAGCTCTCTCCCTGAAAGATGAATTTCCCCAGGTGTTTTCGAAAATCCCGGGTCAAACGAATTTGGTGGAACACCACATCGAAACTGACCCTGGGGTGGTGGTAAGGGAGAATGGTAGAACGTGGCCCCACCACGTGAAGGCCTTAATAGAAAAGGAAGTAGAAGACATGTTAAGTATTGGGGTTATAGAACCTGCTAAGGGCCCCTGGCGCAGCTTTCCTGTCATCGTACCCAAACCCGACGGGTCCCTGAGATTCTGTGTCGATTTTAGAAAAGTTAATGCAGTCTCAAAGTTTGATGCGTATCCCATGCCCAAGGTGGGAGACTTACTGGATAAATTGGGGAATGCCCGGTACCTGAGTTCGATCGATTTAACTAAAGGATATTGGCAAATTCCGGTGAGGGCCCAAGATAGAGAGAAGACGGCCTTTTGCACCCCTAAGGGGCTCTTCCAATTCGTTAAAATGCCCTTCGGGCTACATGGGGCGGCCGCAACCTTCCAGAGGCTTATGGACCGGTTGTTGGATTCGCAAAGGGACTGGGCTGCGGCGTATATAGATGACATCATTGTTTTCAGTACCAGTTGGGAAGAACATCTAACCCACTTACGGAGGGTCCTCAAAGAGTTGAGGAAAGCCGGCTTAACCGTCAACCCCAAAAAATGCAAAATTGGTGTAGACAAAGTAGAATACCTAGGCTTTAAGGTAGGTCAAGGAGAGGTACAGCCGCAGGAGGAAAAAGTGACCAAAATTTCGCAATGGTATAAGCCACGGACTAAGAAGGAGGTGCAGCAGTTCTTGGGCCTGATTGGCTATTACCGGCAGTTCATACCCCAGTTCGCATCCATAGCTGCCCCCCTCACGGACCTCACCAGAAAAGGGGCTTCAGTTAAGGTGAAATGGGGACCTGCCCAGGAAAGGGCTTTTGAGACCTTGAAGGGGATCATATGCGAACTACCCATCAGGTTCTCCCCGGATTTCAGTTATCCCTTTACCCTATTTACTGACGCGTCGGACAGGGGTTTAGGAGCGGTATTGTCCCAAGTTAGGGAGGGTAAGGAATATCCTATTCTCTATTTGAGTCGGAAGTTAAAACCCCGGGAAGAAAGATATGCTGTTATAGAAAAAGAGGCGCTAGCCATAAGATGGGCCACCCACACTCTGAAATATTACCTCCAGGGAGCCCCCTTCACCTTGGTAACGGACCACGCCCCCTTACAGTGGTTAAACCGCATGAAGGAAACGAACCCAAGGCTTACTCGCTGGTATCTAGCGTTACAACCCTATTCATTTAAGGTCCAATACCGTAAGGGTAAGGAACACTCTAACGTAGATTATTTTTCCCGGCAGGGTCCGTGGGCACGGAGCGAGGAAGAGCGTGCGGCACTCTCGGATGGGGGGGTATGTGAGGCTCCCAAGGTGGAAGCCATGGTTGGAGTGCCGCTGCTCTTGAAGAATAGCAGCCAGACACAGACTTCCCCCCCACCATCCCCACCGCGACGGGAGGAGAAAGGAGTGGAAACCCCCGACTGGGGGGCAGAATGCGGCGGATCCCTCACCCTAAACAAGGGGGTAGATACTCGAGACTTAGAGGAGGACCTGAAGGGGTTAAGAATTGCCCGCGAAACGGGACGGTTTCAGGCGGGAAAAAGGGGGGAGGAGATAGAGGCGGGGATGGGGGATATAAGGGGAAGACCTAGGGATATTCCGGGCGGTTGGGAGTGGGTGTGGATGGAGGATCCATGGACCCACAAGTGGGAACAAGTCCGGGTGCCACATGAAGAGGCGGAGAGACGCCGCCAGCTAGGATTGAAGCCTCGTCCGTCTTACTGGGGTGAGACGGAGGCGAGAGAGTGGCGTAGGAAGCTCAGAGAAGAGAGGGAGGCGGTGGCTCGAGAGCTGGAAAGGAAACGCCAATGGCACATCGCCGAACTGAGGAAGCTGGGGGGCTACCCGGGCCCTGGGGCTACACCATAGAAGATGGGTCCTCATGGGACGGTTGGAGCGGAGACGAGGAAACCCTTCCCTTAATCTCCTTGGAAGAAGAAACGAACCCTGGACCGGGACCTGTGCCGCCTTCAACAGGTCCCTGGAACCTAGAGAACTCTAACCCATTTGTACATAGTTTATGGACCCCTCCCAAGCCGAACCCGGGTCTCCAGACGTCTCTGAATCCGTTTATGGGAACTGTTGATAATGATGTTAAGTTCGAAATAAACACGTTGCCGTTTGACTTGCCTCAAGAGTCTCGTCCATTTATGGGAGAAGGGACAGCCCGCCTACACGAACCCTCACACTAACTTTCTCCACCTTTTGACCATTGTATTTTGGAAAGCTACAAAAAAGTGCTCCTGTTCTGAGCGATGGCAGGATTCAAGGCTGTTGCTGTCATTCTGAATTGGCTTAGTTATCTTTTCCAGGTATATAACCCAGGAGACAGATTGAAGCAGTTGCCTCAAATCATTAACATGAAAATATACATAAAGAATGTGTATCTGTTTCCATTGCATTTTTACAAACAGGAAGCTGGAGAGAGCTGCTTGTTTTGTTTTGCCCAAGGATCCGAAATAAATGGGATTTGTGTTGGGTATTTGGATGCCTGCATCTGGGGTAGACCGATAAGATTGGTTGTGGGGTGCTCTGTGGTACATACACTTGCTTGGTGATGATCCCTAATTGACTGAACCATGAAGCCATGTAAGAATGATGGAAAAAAAGACAAGGAGAGGGGAATCTTCGTCCTTTTTTCTTTTCTTTTCTTTTCATTTCTTTTTTTTGATATGAAAATATTTGCCCTTGTCAGCCATACAGAAGGCTCTGCTTTGTACAGTAAAATAAAAGAAGGGTGATAGGGAACAGTAAGGATCTGATTGAGTACCAAAGGATTTCTCATTCTTGGTAATTTTCCAAATTGGTAATTTTCCATCTTGGTAATTTTCCAAATCTCACCATGCTCAGACTCCGAGCCAATAACATTCCCTGGCACCAGCCAGATTTCCTGGCCTCTGGTAAAAACAAGACTCCATTTCATTTCCCTCATTTTTATTATGATTCTGTTTGGCTTTCAACTGTTCTGTGCCAAATACTGACAGATCGTGTGCCGCTTAATGCCCTCTCCCCACCCTTAAATAGCAGAGCAGAGATGGGCACGAACCTGAAAAATAGTGGGTTGTGATTGTTTGTGCTGAACTTTTTTTACTTTTTACTTTTTTACCCCGCCCCGCCCCCCGACAAAGTCTACTCGGGGTGGCTTACACACATAATAAAAACACAGCAGTATAACAAACATAATAAAATCCTTCAAAAACTCAAACTTTAACACTTATTTCTAAAAACATTGCCAAGATGAAATAGCTCAGGAAACAGAAAATAAAGATCAGTTAATTGACTGGAGGGAAGGCCTGCCTAAAGAGCCAAGTTTTTAAATGGCTTTTAAAAACACCCAGCGAGGGTGCCAGACGGATTTCAGTTGGGAGGCTGTTCCAAAGCCGAGGGGCCACTGCTGAAAAGGCCTGGTTTCTTGTTCTTTTTTCCTTTCGGGCCTCTTAGCATTAGGCCCCCTCAGCCATCCCTGCTGGCTATGTCGGGTGATTCGGGTAGATCTAGGTGGGAGAAGACGATCTGCCAAGTATCGAGGTCCCAAACCATTTTGGTGTAGTGGTTAGAGTAGAAAAATAACTAGAAAAATTCAGATGCAGATCCCACGTCAGTCATGAAACTCCTTCAGTGACCTCAGGGTTCATCATTATACCTTTGCCTAGCCATCCTCACAAGTGGCCATGTGCCCCTTTTTTTTCATGGAGGACAGTCCACCATTTGACCGTAGGTGACTGAAGGGCAGTAAGCGTGGTCTGGAATTTCAGTCCAAAAAGTAACTTTTCCAAGCTCTGGATTAGAGACCCTGAAGTTAGTACCTGATCCAGTTCGCAGCTTGGCTTTCAGTTCGTGTCCATCCGGGGGGGGGGGGGGCAGCTAACATCTCCTGTTCCCCTGCCGCTGGCACCACATTACAACGACAATGGTGGAACCTGGGTGCTGCCTGGGTGCAGGCCCCTGACCCTCCGCGGATCACCCCGGTCACCCGGGAGGCAGGCACTTGCACAGAAGGCAGCAAACGGCTTCCCTTCCAGGAGCCTGGGTGCTGCCCGGGCATAGGCGCCCGACCTCCGGCGGATGGCCCTGATCAGCTGATAGGCAGGCGTATGTGGAGACGCAGGAGGCCCAGCTTCTGGAAGAGGAAGCCAAGGTGGTATCTCTGAAGATGGCAGCAGTGGAGAAAGAGGAGGAGGTTGGCAGGACCAGTTAGGGATGTGAAGTGGGCAACGGGAAGGGGGTGGGCGGGCATCCGTTTTGCCAAAGCAAAAAAGAAACGGCAAGCAGAAAAAAAAAAGATTTCCCACACTTTGTTTGGTTTCAGTGAGACGGGTTGCACGAACTGAACCATCCATGAACCAAGCCACGAACCAGCCCAGTTAGTGTGTTTTATTCTGGTTCATAGTTCGATTCGTGCCCATCTTTAAGAGTGCAGAGGAACCCAAGCCATTTTTGTTATTTTAGCACCCAAGATGTGAAATCTCACAGACACTTTCCGTCCCTTTGCTAACAGTAAAAATATATTCAAAACAAACCATCTACCATTTGCGGCCCTTTCATGATGCCCCCAAATTGCCTGCCCAAGCAAGGCAGACTCTGCTACACTGCTCCTCTCCGTCAGGCCGGTCCTGCATGAATAATTTTAAAAAGTGAATAAAAACCACAGCTTGCCACTCGCTCACGTCAGATTTCTCTTCGTGTGCAGCACTTGTTATAAACAATTAAAAGGGCATTCGTTAATCATGCCAGCAGCCTGGTTTGGGGAGGGGTGGGGAGGAGAAGGCAGACTGTTTAGCTTGGACAATTAACATTGCTATAGTTATTCTGATGCATTGAAAGTAACCACAACAAAATGCACTTAAAATAACACTGTTCCCCTTCCCCCTTGTAATGTTGGAATATATCCAAACACAGGCCTCTTTGTCCTTGATCTCCATCTTTGCCACTAAAACAAGGAATAGATGCCTTGCCCTAAATCTTTGTACTTCTAGGTTCAAATGTTATATCTCAGAAATTGGGAGTTAAGACTACAAATTCCATTGTTTTCCACCATGCTGGATAGAACAATTGAGAGCTGTAGGCAAAGACATTGAGTGAGAAAGTAGTTTTGCATCTCTGCTCTATCCAACCCTGCACAGACTTTATATACTTGGTATATTATAATATATAATATCTTTGAATGCATTATATATATATTATATATATATAAAATGCATTCACAGATATGAGAGTCTGTTGTGCCTACTTTTTATTGTCTGTCAGGGTGAAAGGCAGCTACGAAGTATACTTATTATGGTTGTTCTTTATTATTATTATTATTAATCACCTTAATCATCATCATCTGTTGGGAGAATATTAAAGTATTTTTTGACACTACATAAATAATATACCGGACAGAATGCTGTTGATGATTTAGGTTGGCATGATGTCACTTGCCATCAACTAGGGAGGCACAAGTTACATTAATCACTGTGCAAGAGGCACACTCCAATAATGTGGCCACTGGCTCATGTGGTAGTGCTAATTCACTATGGTGAGTTGTGCAGTTTACACACAGGTTGTTGTTATGGGCCATTAAGGCACCTCTGACTTCTGGCTACCCCATGTTCTCCACTGCCCTGCTCATCTCTTGTAAACTCAAGCCTGTGGTTTGCATAAGGTTGTAAATCTATCTCATGTTTGATCTTCATCTTTTCCTGCTGCCTTCCACCTTTCCTAGCATTATTGCCTTTTTCCAGAGAATCCTGCCTTCTCGGGATGTGCCCAAAGTAGAACACTTCGATTTCAACATTTTTGTCTCCAGAGATTATTCAGGCTTGATTGGATCTAAGTTCCACTTTTTCATCTTTCTGGCAGTCCAGGGTATCCACAAAGCTCTCCTCCGGCATGCACCGGTAAATCACCAAAGACATTCTAGTCATTGCTTGTGATCTGCAGAATTAAAAACAGGCACAAAGACTTTCAGGTATACTGTACCTTGGTATCTGTATCGCAGGTTTCTGAAAATGGGCGCTTGGATGTCGAAAAGAGCAATTAAAATAACAAAGGGTAGGACAACGTTTCTTACCACGAATGACCAGTACAAGGATGATTTAAAAACTGGGACATGTGGGGTGGCAGCTGTTACGTTAGGGCACATGTGGGCTGAAACAAAGATGATATATATCCTGTAACTAGAAAAGGGAATTCAGGAATGGCCGAAAATGCCTTGAGTGCATTGCGGGAAGTTTTCTCACCTCATGTAGTTTTGCTTTATTTTGTCATTCGCCTTTAGGCCTTAAGCATGGTATTCCTTCCAAGACTACTGTAGTTTCTCAAACATGAAAGACTGCCTGAATCGCGTCTCTCTAACACTGGTGCGCTTTCAGCTCTAAGCACATGTCTGTTTCTGACCACACTCTCTCATGCATGTACATATGACCAGTGCTAGTGCAGGCTGTCTCACCACCTGAGGCAAGGAAGAGACCTCTGCCCACTTCCTGCTGTCCCTCCCTCAGGGCTACATTCCCTGCCAATGTTGTGTGGGGATTAGAGATGGGCACGAACCAAACCACGAACCAGAGACAAACCATGAACTGGGTTGGTTTATGGTTCGGTTCCTGATTCAGTTTGGGGATCCCATTTTGCAGAAATGAAACAAGGCATGGAACATTTCCCCCCTTGGTGCTTCATTTTGCTTTGGCAAAACAGGATGCCCACCCTCCCCCATTACTTCCCTGCCTTGTCTTGAAACCGCTACGTCTGTTGCCGCTGCCACCATCCTGAGAAGCAGCAGGCATGGCTCCTTGCATGGAAGCTGGGTCCGTGTGCCCACCTGTCAGCTGAGTGGCATTCGCATGTGCACAGGTAAGCAGGCCCCCAGCTTCCTTAACAAGGAGACGGGCCTGCTGCCTCACTGGATAGTGGCAGTGGCAATTTCAAGACAAGTCAGTTCTCCCCTGGCACGAGCCCCCTAAAACATTGCAATTAGTTTTGGTTTTGGGGGGGGGGTTCCGATAATTCGTGGTTTGTGGCTTCCCACAAACCACAAATCATCACAAACCACTGGCCATGGTTCATACCTATCTCTAATGGGGACACTTACGGGGTGAGTGAGGGAGACGAAGCCACCAGTGACGGTGGCAATAGCAATGGCAGGTTGTACTGACTTATAAGTAGGTGCCGGATCCCCTTTAGACCACGGCCATGTCTTATCTCCAAAGCATTGGGCCTTAAGCAAGTGGCAGAAGGACTTTAAGCAGCCGGCAGCAATTCAAAGCAGCCCGTTATTGCTGCTGCCGTTATTGCTGCCATCACTATTATTGTCATCATCTTATTTTCCCTAACACCCCCCCCCCACCGCTTGTAATTGTCTTTATGTTGCAATGGAGGCCATCAGGGAACACCATTGCCTGACACAACCTCCTTATTCCAGCGTTTGGCTGGCCCAGCCCTGAAACCAAGCACAAACATCACACACAACCAACGGGACGATTCTTTGGGGGGGGGGAAATCATGAAAAAGCATATGGGGTGTATTCCTCTATACACATTTTTGCATGCCATATTCCTGAATGGAATGCAGTTGGGCTTTTTATCCACAAATATACACGTTTTATCCAGAAACATACAACTCCCCCTAGGGTATATATATAATCAAGAAATGTGTAGAATATATATATATGTATTGTACACATTTCTTGGTTCCTCAACAAAAAATTAATGTGAAAAACAGGTGCACTAAGGCTTCTGACATTTCTCAGAACCTTGTAATGCAGTTCCCTAAATTCTGAGAAGTGTAAATACTGAAAACTGACTGTATCTGGTTTGCACATTGATTCAAGAAGTGTGAACGGGACACATATTTCTTGAAATGCAAACAGAACAAAATTCTCCCCATGCGTACTGGAGACAGATAAATTTTTTCCCTTTCTCATAATACTAAAAGCACACCGTTTGGAAGTAACTAGTTACAAATAATAAGTTACATTCAACTAGTTATTTTCTTGGTAATGCCTCAGCTCGTAGTTTCAAAGTCACTTTTGAGATGTAACAAGTAGTCCGTATTTCTTAGGTGTACTTACAAATGTTACTTTTAAAGAACCTTTTGAAGCAATGAACAAGTTTTTCGCAAGCCCCATGGAGCAGTGGTTAAACTGCAGTACTGCAATCATAACTCTGCTTGTGACCTGAGTTTGATCCTAATGGATTCAGGCAGCCAACTCAAGGTTGACTCGGCCTTCTATTCTTTCGAAGTTGGTAAAATAAGTACCAAGCTTGCTGGAATGGGGTCGGGCAACGTGCAGCCTGCATAATGAAGTTATAAGCTGTCCAGAGAGTGCTCTAGCATAATGGACCAGTATATAAGTCGAAACAACAACAATATTTTGACAAGAGTTTTTCAGGTTTCATGCCATTCTCTTATCATCCCAGGTGGCAAAGGAAGTATTACTGGGCTTCATTTTTTGAATAAATATTTCTAAAGTTCAATATCAGATTGGGGACTCTTGAGGGAACCAGGCAGCATTTTCCATATTTTTCTGGCTCGTATCAGTGGGTCCCTTTATTACATACACAAGGCGACAAATTGCTCACACAGTTAGAAAAATGATAACAATGATGGCAATTGGGCTACAAAGAAGCAACATGAGTTGGCATGCCAAGCGCTGACTGAAATGTGGGATCACTCAATAAAATGGATTGTGGTAAATTCAAAATTCCCTCCTTTTCACGATGGATGCCCTCCCTTTTGGCAATGACCACATTTGACTCAGGCACTTGTAGTATACCTTAGAAGATAGGCTAATTCATGAGCCTGGGCTTATCAGTGGATAAACCCCACTTGTTCCTTATTTCAAAATAATAATACAGTAATAATCATGTTCCCTCATGTCAGTTCTGACTTATGGCAACCCCTTTTCAGGGTTTTACAGACAGTGATTGTGAAATCTTAATACAGGGGCTGAGGGATTCTCCCAATTAGCTCCTGAAACATGACCGTATACAATATGTTGAATTGGAACCATTCTGTCCTGTATTGAGAGAGAATTTGGACTCTTCTCGAAAATGTTAATTTTTTAAAATAAAGAGATGCTAGTTAACAACCAATTTAAAAAAAGGTAAATATGTGCTTACTGGGTGGGAATGAAAATTATGTCTTGATACATCTTACAATTAAGTCTTCAAAAGGACAAGAAGATTGGAAGGATGGGACCCTTTCCATGTTATTAATAGCCAGAACCCGCTTATTAAGCTGGATCTGGCTTTCAGACAGAGCCTCCCCTTCCTACATGCATCCAGGGTTTGGAAGCTGATGGCTCTTGACAAAGCAGGCTATAATTATGGTCAAGCCATTGGCGTCGGTGCCGATGAATGGACGGATGGTTGAAGGAGAGTGGTCCTGTGTGGAGAAAAAGCCTCTGGTTGGCTTCTCCCTTGGAGATTTACTGTGGCTTCATATCTTTGGCAGAAGAACTTCACTTCATTGAGCCCTTTCTGTACTGCCAGGGTGCATTTGGGAACCTCATTCATTCTTAGAGCAAATCAAGCACTGAGGAGAAATCCTGGCAGAGGGCATCTGGGAGGGCCAGCTTTCTCATGAAGCAGAAGGAGGCGGCTGCCTCTGGTGGCGGATGCTGAGGGCGTGTGCGTGTGGACACAGCGGCTGCCATCTTTAGTGAACCAGAGGTAAGAAAGCATATCAAGCCCCAAACAAAAGAAAATATAAAAAATGAAGAAGAGAAGAATGCCATGGCACCTTAAAGACGGCTAGATTTTAATGTGAGCTTTCATGGACAAGCCCATTTCCTAAGACAACCATGACTTTTCCACGAAAGCTCACATTAAAATGTAGGAGTTAAGTCTTTATGGTGCCACAATGTTTTTGTCTTCTTTATATTTTTTTTCTTTTTCTGTTCTTTTGGGGCCTGATCTGCTAGCATAGACTAACACGGCCACCTCTTCTAAAACTACGGAAGTGGGAAAATTTACTTTAAAAAAAAATCACAGCCCCCAGAATCCCATAGGCAGAATGTGGCCACTGGGAGTTGCAGCCGAAAAATGTCTTTCACTTTTCAGTCCCGCCTTACTAGGTTGTTGTTGGCTACTTCTTAGCATCAGGCGAGTGCTGATAAAATCTGAGGTCACCCTGGCCTACCATATTGTTCCCAGTCTCTTGGGAGGGCGATTGTAAAGATCCCTGGAAGCAGCCCAAGGGGTAGTTGCGGAACTACTGTAGCTCAAGGGCAGAAGACTTGCTTTGCATATAGAAGGCACCAGGTTCAATCCCAGGCACCCCCAAGTAGATTCAGGAATGATTCTCAGTCTACCGAGAGGCTGCTAATCCGTGCAGACGATACTAGGCTGGGTGAACCAGTGTCCCACTTAATGGAAAACATCTTTATATTTACTTTCTGTGTTGATCAGTGGTTCTCAGTCTTGAGCCCCCAGATGTTCTTGGATCAAAACTCCTAGAAGCCTTCACCTTTGACTGTGCTAGCCAGGATTTCTGGGAATTGTAGTCCAAGAGCATCTGAGTGCCCAAGGTTGGGAAACCAATAGTGTAGATCAACACATATTGATCAATGTGACAGGTAAAATTCCACTTCCGCGCCATTCCCTCGTTCATTTTCTTTGCCATTGTATGCTCCTTTCTATTTCTGGTACTTTGACCCTACTTTTTAAAAATTTCTCCGTGGCGCCTCACACAGATCCAAGGCATGAAACTGCCATCTGTCCCCGACCTGGGCTTTGTGCTGGTTTTCAGAATCCCTCAACAGAAACCTATTTCAAGATGTTACTAAGCGTTCCATGATGATCAAGACCAGCCCTGCTATTAGACAGAATGAGGCAATCACCTCAGGAGATACATCCTGGAGAAGAGTAATGGCAGCCCTCCCAGGCATTCGCTGTTTTCCTCTCTTGGAGGACTGAGAGCTATAGAGACTTGTCCCGCTCTCTTGCCCTGAGGTGTGGTGGACCCTTTATCCTGGCTACCAAGATTCAAATGCCAGTCCTGTTGACCTCTGTGCCTGGAAAAAGGAGTTAATGGGGGAGTAGGCTTCAGGCACCAAAATATAGGGAGTCAGCCCGGGTAGTGTTTGGTGAAAGGACTTCATGAGATCCATCCAGAGTGCTTTGCTTTTAACCTAGCCTTTTCTACAGCTGACTGGCTCAGAGTAGTGTCCAGGAAATATATCCGCAGCGTTTTCTCCTTAAGGAATTGTTGGCTCTGATCTTTGTCCCACAATGAAAATGTGTTCCTGTCTTGTAAAGAATGTATCGGGTCTCGTAGTAATAAGCAATGGAATGAACTGGGGGGGGGTGGAGGAGAGAGGAGGGGTGGCTGGGTGAGATAGAAGAGGCTGGCGTCCCTCCATCCTTCTGCTCAGCCTTCCCTCTTCTCTCTGTCCAAACCTGCCTCCCCCCCCCCCCCGGTCCTATTTCTTTACTGCTTTCCAATGCTTGACCTCATCCCTCCTCTCTTTCTCCGAGAAGATGATTGTGACAAACGCTGTTGTGGGTGGGAGGGTGCGACTGTCTGCAGGGAAGGGGCCCATGTGGGGTACATTTGGGAACAACGGGGGGGGGGAGAGTAGAAAGACAGTGGGGGGCAAGTCAAAGAAAGGGCAGGTGTCAGGATCAGATGGGGCTTCCGGAGAGGAGACAGGACAAAACCCTAGGTTAGAAAGGGGGGGGGGGAAGAGATTTTAAAGAAAAAAATATAGTTGAAGGAGGATGCAGCTCAATTACGTAGAACAACAAAGTTATAGGGTTTATGTTTTGCAGATTTACTCAAGGCCACCAGTGTAAAATAGTTGACCTTTTGCACACAGGTAGATATTTCGTCCATTACACAGGTAGCAGGCCTGCTGGCCTCACTTCTGCCCTCTAAAGGCCTCTGGCAGAAGTTGTGAAAATCGGGATTGCCATTCAACCTCATTTGCAAATTACGCTAAGTATTTGCTTCTTACTCAAATCAGGTGGTGGATCAGCTCCCCCTCCCCCCCAGCTAATCCGTCATTCAGAATCAGTGCTTTTGATAAATAAGAAAGAGAAGGTAAGATTTTCTTTCCTCCTTCTATCTCCACACATGCCATTCATGTGACCCCCAAGCTTAAGTCATAGGAGAGCCCCTGGTGTCCTCATTACTGGCTAAAGCTCTGTCCCACACCAGTGCTGAAATAAGATGAAACTACAGTGGTGCCCCGCATAGCGAGGTTAATCCATTCCGGATTAACCATCGCTATAGGAAAACGTCGCTAAACGGGATGGAAAATGCCATTGGAATGCCTTAAACTTAGTTTAATGCGTTCCAATGGCTTCTGTACTCACCGTTAAGCGAAGTTTTCCCCATCCGCAGCCATTTTCGCGCCCTCAGTAAGCGAGGGCAGGGCGTGAAAACGCTGCGCACAGCCATTTTGGGCGTCCGGCGGCCATTTTGAAACCGCCGAACAGCTAATCCGCGGGCGTCGCAATGCTAGTTTTGCCCATTGCGGCGGTTGGGATGCCTTCGCATTAGCGACCCCAAAAAAGGGATCGCTATGCGAATTCATCGTTATACGGTACGCTCGTTAAGCGAGGCACCACTGTACTTGTATTTCTGGCCCTGTTAACTTGGAACAGAAAGGAGCACTAGTTTGTCCTCTATCTCTGGTGGCAAAATATCTTGGGTCAGCCCTGGGCACACTGACTGGGTAGCTGAATGGTATTGGCACCTGGCTGTGGAACCAGAGGCTGGGAGTTCGATTCCCCATATATGTCTCCAGAGAGAAGAGCCAGCCTGGGTGGCCTTGGGCAAGCTGCCCAGCCCCAGGGCTCCCCCTAGAGGAAGGGAATGGAAAACCACTTCTGAGTACAGTATTGTCTACCTAGGAAACCCCGAAAAAGGGTCGCCATAAGTCAGAATTGGCTTGATGGCATACAAGCAAGAATAAAGCCTCGGCACAAGCTATTTCACAGCTGTCCATGGGCTCACTTCATCTCTTGTTTCCTTGATTTCCAAATGCCCCAGCTGCGAACTTCACATGACATGCCCGCCACCATCCCCATCTCACCCAAAGTAAGGTCAGGATGGGTGTAAAATTTTAATGTGAGTTTGTTTCATCCATATGTTCTGAATCTGACTGTGGCACTGAATGCACATCGCAGTTGGAGAGGCAGGCATTTCTAAGTTGTGAGGTGAGCTGCACAACACAACAACAAATGATACTTTGGAGGAGGGAGGGGAAGTGTCCTTTTGGAAGACGCCTATGGAAAGATGTGCCTATTACGACGGGGTGGGGTGGGCAAAATGCGATGTGTTTTTCTATGGCCCTCCCCTCCCCCAGCCCCACAAAAATCCACACCAAAAAACATTTCTCCAGCCGGCCCCAAAAGGTGGTGCGTTTACCATTGAGACATGTTGTATGACCCACCCCCACATGGTTCGATAACCCAAAGGCCAGCTTTTAAATAGGGGGAGGTGGGCTTTTCAAAGTATTTTGCTCCCCCTGTCACCCATGCCCACTGCTCTTGTCTTGTAATGTGGTTGACCCTGCTCCTGCCCAGTCATTTCCTCAGAGGTTTCAGTACCAGGGGAGAAAGTTGAGAACCCTAGACTCTTTTCTCAGATGTAACTTGATGACCATTGCAGTTACCATTGCAAAAATGGGGTTCTTCTCCAGTTCAGGCTTTGCTAGTGTTTGACTTTGGGAGCCAGCTTCCTAAGGGGCTAAGACAGGAGCAAAGCTGGTTTCCATACCTAGAAGCAAATGCAGTGGTGCCTCGCTAGACAGTTACTCCGCATGACAGTTTTTTCGCTAGACATTGACTTTTTGCGATCACTATAGCGATTCGCAAAACAGTGATTCCTATGGGGGAATTTTGCTGGACAATGTTTTGTCCCTGCTTCGCAAACCGATTTTCGCTAGACAACGATTTTGACAGCTCCCTCCGCACTCGCAAACAGGTGTTTTCGGGACCTAAGCTTCGCAAGATAGCAATTTAAACAGTTGATTGGCGGTTTGCAAAGCGGCTTTCCTACGGTCGATCTTCGCTAGACAACGGCGATTCTTCCCCATTGGAACGCATTAAACAGGTTTCAATGCATTCTAATGGGGAAATGCTTTTCGCTAGACAATGATTTTGCTAAACAGCGATTTCAGTGGAACGGATTATCATCGTCTAGCAAGGCACCACTGTGCTTGGAGCAAATTGGAGATCTCTTCCTTGTAGCTAATGAGAAGTGTGTGTGTGTGTGTGTGTGTGTGTGTGTGTGTGTGTGTGTGTGTGTGTGTGTGTAGTGCTTTGTGTGCATGTTTGTCTTGAAGCAAAAGTCAAGAGGACGTGTCCTACATGGTCCATATGAAGAAGGAGATTGGCCCAGCCATTCTTCCCCACTACATACCCCCCAAAAGGGTTGGCTCACTCTGCCGAATCGTTGGGTTGGCTCTTAAGAGAGCGGATGAAGGAAAGGGAGGGAGGAACCGAAAGAGCCAGCGTGAGAGCAGACCAGTAGCTGCAGAGTCAGTGAGAGAAACAGACAAAGAGAGTTGAGAATTAGTAATTTAATTTAATTTAAGGTATACCGCGTCTTATGTAAATATGCCCGGCGGCAGTTCACAGTAAGAACTCAAAAAGAAAACACAATGACATCATTAAAACGCTTCCCAAGCTGCTATGAAAACAAGCAGCAGGTACCAAAAACGTTAGAGGCCATTCCAGACAGCAGTACAGATAATTGAATTATATGGTTTAAAAACCTGACAGCCTTTCCCCTTGATTAAAAAAAAACCTATATATAAGAGGTCCAAGAAGATAGAAATGTCTTCAACTGTTATGTAAAAGGCCGCAGATGACGGCCCTAACAGAAACGTCCTGGGGGAATGTATTCAACAGATGACGGTAACTCTCAGGGGCGAAAACGGTCCCTCAGGGAACCTTGATTTCTTTAGGCTATAAAGGGCTTTGACGATTACAATTATCTTGCGGGGTATAGAGCGCCTTTCCCTGAGAGGACTACTAGAAGCAAGGCAGCAGGCAGTGTTCTGCTTGACATTTGTCCTCGAATTTCCTGAAAAGTTACTTCCGCTGCCATAAAAAACCAAACAACTTTTAAAAGCCTTCGGATTTTCCTTTCCCATTCTCAGGGAACTCTGGAGTTTGCTTAGATGATAAGATTACAGGGGATAAAAGAGCCAGTAGTGGTGTAGGAGGGAAATGGACAGACTAGGACTCAGGAGACCTGGGTTCAAATCCTTGTTTGGTCATGCAAACTCACCAGGGTGGGTATGGGATGGGATGGTAGAAACCATCCCATAAATATTTCACATAACTTGGAAACTCCATTAGGGCCGCTTTATAATTCGAACGCAGCTTGACAGCGCATCAGAGCAATAATGGGTCAGAGATCTCACACTTATGAATCAAAGCAGGAATGGGTGACATGGACCCTAAGAACTGTGTATGGCCCACTGGGGATCTTAGGGAAATTCTCAATGCCACCTGTTAGCCCAGCAATAATTCCCACCCCCTTTTCTCATTTTATTTTTAA
Source organism: Pogona vitticeps (assembly GCF_051106095.1). NCBI lineage: Eukaryota > Metazoa > Chordata > Lepidosauria > Squamata > Agamidae > Pogona > Pogona vitticeps. The sequence continues at coordinate 23,135,157 of NC_135784.1, forward strand.
AGCTTTACATGTTTTTAATTACTTAACAGAGTTTTAGTTATTACTGTAGTTTGACTGCTTTTTCAATTTGTAATTTACTGTGTTTTTAAGTCTTGTTTTAACAGTGGGAGCTGCTTTGGGTCCCCTCACTGGGACAAAAGAAGCCTACAAAGGATTACAAGGATGATCAGGGCATTGGAGCCTAACCCCTCTGTGGAAAGATTGAAAGAACTGGGCATGTTTAGCCTTGAGAAAAGAAGATTGGAGGGGAGATAGGATAGCCCTTTTCAAAGACTTGAAAGGTAGCTATCCAGAGGAGGGGCAGGATCTGTTCTCTATCATCCCCAGAGTGCAGGATACGTAATAATGGGCTCAAGCTACAGGAAGGCAGATTTAGGCTGAATGTCAGGAGATACTTCTTAACTGTTAGAGCAGTATGACAATGGAAGCTATGGCCTTGGGAGGTGGCCCGTCCTCCAACGCTGGAGGCATTCAAGAGAAAATTGGACAAACCTCTGTCAAATCTGCTTTGATTTGGATTCCTGCAATAAGCAGGAGTTTGCTCCATAGGCCCCTTCCAACTCAACTATGGTATGATTCTTCTATTCTAAATGAAATGAAATGAAATAAAGAAAGGAAGGAATCACTGGGCAAGAGTAAAAAAAAGTGGTTATTTTCAGAATTACAGTACTTGTTGCAAAGCAGCCAAGGGTTCTCTGAGGGATTCATGTACTATATAATAATAATAATAATAATAATAATAATAATAATAATAATAATAATAATAATAATAATAATAATAATAATAATAATAATAATAATAATAATAATAATAATAATAATAATAATAATAATAATTATTATTATTATTATTATTATTATTATTATTATTATTATTATTATTATTATTATTATTATTATTATTATTATTATTATTATTATTATTATTAATTGTCATTGTAAGTATATACACAGTATACCCATACAACGAAATTCACAGACACCCAGAGACCAGACATATGCTCTGCTTCCCAATCCATCTCAAGAAGACCCACGCAAAGAGGTTGCCTCAGTCCGGACCTTTTCCCCCTTGGGCTTTAAGTGAAGTGTGAGAAGCCAGAAAGGCAGTGCCAGCCCTCAGACAGATGATGGTACAATCAACAAAAAAAAGAGGCTTTCTCATAGATATCTGGACTGCCTCAAGAATCCCTCAAACCCAAATCCTGCCACCTGGAACATCACGTGGCCTGGGAGAAAGGCCAAGATCATAAACTCTTTAGACAAACCTATGTGGCACCCATGCTTTCTAGTAGGGAGAGCAGTTCTGAGGGTCGTCTCGCTTGTCTCTGTCTGCCTAGAAGATGCTGCCAGCCTTTCTGTTAGGTGGCCCCTGAAGTTCTAGTATCATGAGCAGGGGTACACAACTTCTGAAGGGCCTAGGATCATTTTCACACACCCCCAATGAACCTTGTAGGGCTGCAGACGCCAGCAGCATCACCACAGGGACCATCGAGATCCCCTTGAGAAGAGACTGGCCCAAGAAAAGCAAATTGTGTCGTCCCCCCATCTACATTCAGGATGTAGTTTGCTTCAGATTGTGGAGGGGAGTGTGAGTAAGGAGGCTGGAGCAGTGCATGTGGCCAGGTAGGCATACTTCTTTACCCCTGATTATGTAGATGGCATAGAGCAAAAGACCGATCTGACTGTAACATAGACCATATATACATAAACCAAACAAAATGTTCACCCGTTTCCTTTGGTTCATTCTGATATACAGTAGGAACCCCTTATCTCCAGGATCAGTGCTGATTTACCTATCCATGGTCTCAAAATATTAAAAGAAAAATCCTAGAAATATATATCTTTCTAAAGATGAAGTTAATAAAACTAAGATAAAAAAAACTAAGATCATGGCCATTGGCCCCATCACCTCCTGGCAAATAGAAGGGGAAGATATGGAGGCAGTGCCAGATTTTAATTTCTTGGGTTCCGTGATCACTGCAGATGGAGACAGCAGCCATGAAATTAAAAGACGCCTGCTTCTTCGGAGGAAGGCGATGACAAACCTAGAAAGCATCTTAAAAAGCAGGGACATCAACTTGCCAACAAAGGTCTGCATAGTAAAAGCTATGGCTTTTCCAGTAGCAATGTATGGAAGTGAGAGCTGGACCATAAAGAAGGCTGACCGCCAAAGAATTGATGCTTTTGAATTGTGGTGCTGGTGGAGGCTCTTGAGAGTCCCCTGGACTGCAAGGAGATCAAACCTATCCATTTTGGAGGAAATCAACCCTGAGTGCTCACTGGAAGGACAGTTCCTGAAGCTGTGGCTCCAATACTTTGGCCATCTCATGAGGACTCCCTGAAAAAGCCCCTGATGTTGGGAAAGTGTGAGGGCAAGAGGAGAAGGGGGCGACAGAGGACGAGATGGTTGGAAAGTGTTATCGAAGCGACCAACATGAATTTGACCGAACTCCGGGAGGCAGTGGAGGACAGGAGGGCCTGGTGTGCTCTAGTCCATGGGGACACAAAGAGTTGGACATAACGACTAAACAACAACAACAATCCATGTTTTTCAGCATCTGCAGAAGGCTTGAAACCAATCCCATGCGGATACAGAAATCCTACAGTATGTACTTCCCAATATTCACATGTCTTATAACAAAATGACCAGATAGGCGGGGTATAAATAGAATAAATAAAATAAATAAATAAAATAAGAAACTGATATGAATTTCTCACCCTGTTTGTTCTTGGCCAAATTCAGTAGATGTTGTCTTTATGGAGAGGAACATGTTTTACTTGCCTGCCATATAGATGCTAAAAATGAACACCTGCCAGGAAAAAAACAAACAAACAGAGGTGGCAACCTTGATTCAGCATGAATTTGATGGAATACTGAATGCAATCAATATCTATTGTATGTATATCATTTGAATCAATTGCATTGAATGCACTAGCTTATTCCACTGGCATGCACTACTTGGGCCTAACAGTTAGATTTAAATTCATGAGATTTCAAGTCCAAACTTTTAAACACTCAGAGGTTTGGGCTCAGATGAGAGGATCCGTGTTAGTATTTCCTGCATTCAAAATATTTTGACTTCAGTTTTGTTTCCCATTCCAAACACGGAGGTCATTTTATAAATTTTGGTGATTTCACCCCCTCAAAAACCAACTGAAACAAAATCCTCCACTATTCCTGTTACGTGGAATAGGAAGCTATGTCAGTCGGTGTCTTCCCCATGGAAGCAACATGGAGCAACTCCAAGTTTACTCTGGTGATACATGCTGCCTAAGAGTGAAGACAAAACTTTTCCAGCTTCCCCGTTCCCAGCAAGCTTATGGATAGCTCAGTGTATCAGGTCTCTGGTGGCAGAGCCAGAGGTTGGAAGTTCAATTCCCCATTGTGCCTCCTTGTCAGGGGCAGGATTTGAAGATCTATAATAGTGATTTCCAACCATTGATCTATAGGGCCCCTTCCAGTTCTGCAGTTTTAAGATTATTATTAGAGGAAGGATTTCTAGGACATTTCACACTTTCTCTGCAACCTATACTTGAACCCACAAGCAAGTTTAAACAGGTTTATATGGGTAATCTGGCCTTTTTTTTCACCGGATTACTCATAAACATGTCCAAAACCACTTATAAATTCAAACATTGGTGCAGAAAAAATATGACATGTCATAGAAAAAATATGACATGTTATAGTAATCCTCCCCTTAATTGTTATTATAATCCTAACATCGCTACATTACCTGTAAGCCCCACTGTATTGTAATGATGTCTTTGGACCAGGTCAAGGGGAACATCCCTGAAATTTTGGGGTGAGGTAGCCTCCTTGTCCCTGTCCATGAACCTCCCTTGCCTGCTTGAAACACCTTTTTTCACTGTTACATCTCTCAAGATATCATGAAGATTACTTGCCAGATAGCCAAGAAAATGAACAGGGGAAAAATTGATTAGTTTGAAATGCGGTGCTGGAGGAGAGTTTTGCCAATACTCTGGGCTATCAGAAAGATGAACGTGTGGATCCTGGAGCAAATCAAGTCCAGACTTTCTCTGAGGGAAAAATGACGGAACTGAGGCTGTTCTA